>NC_135022.1:15692820-16346247 GCF_051020955.1 Megalopta genalis | reverse complement strand
CCATAAACGCGTCACGCAGCTGATTCTAACGGGAAAGATGAGCCGTCCAAAACCGTCCTCCTCCTCTCGCTTCGGCTGCTCTTTATCGAGTGTATACCGTGTTTATTCATCCTTGTCCCCGATAACGGTACAACCATTTCGGCGCTTCGTTTCGTGAATACATTATTCTAACTGTCAGCCGATCGACATTCCTCCCAATCCGCTGTCCAGAATTTTCATCTTATCTTGCTCTATACTTCTGCTAAACTGCGGTTCCTGAACTACGATGCGAACGAAACTTCTCGTTGATAGTGTTGCGGGCAATTTTTGATACCGTTGATAACTCGAACAGCTCGGAGAAAAGCTTTTGCTTTTACTTTTACTTCTTCGCGAGGGCTTCGAAGATGCGCTTCATTTTTTTCGAATGGAAATCCATCTTGCTTCGCAGCATTGGAAATACAGTGACATAACGTATGTTCGTTTAAATTTCGAGATTAATACATCGGTCTACACTAAAAGGGCTGCTGAATCGATCGCTACAAAGAAGAACAAAGGTTCCAAGAGAATTGCACGGAGGCAAGCCAGTTGGCGGCAGGGCACCTAAACGTCGAACATTCGCCTCGGATAATAAACGTCCGGAGGATCTCGGCGGTCGTGGTACTCTAACTCAGGGGCAATAATCATTTTCGAGATGCTCCGTTGCTCTCGTACCTGCCCGGAATGTTTCCAACGGAGATCCCCGATGCTACCAAAGATTTACGCGCAGGCTGCGACGGAGCACGTGGCGTTCGTTCGTCGGTGGGTCAAATGCAATGATAATTATTTTCTCGTTTCCGCCTGGACCAACCTGTTCGGAACTTTAATTAGAGACCGCAGGGCGCGGGGAGGGATTTTCGTTTAAATTCTGTGCGAGTTTAATCCGTCTAATTTGGGGACCCGGACTAGTTGGAGAACGTCGCGTATCCTTCGATCGATCCAGCGAACTCGTTAACGTTAGAACTATCACAAGAGTCAACACGATCTATTCGAGATTCGTGATAGTCACGTTTCAGCGGGCATCGACTGGAACCTCGGCTTCTAGAATTTTTATGAAATGTTCCCGCAGCTGTTCCTTTGGTGTCTGATAGTTCTAACGTTAATTTCGAGATTCAATTTGAAAATTTGATACTGCTCCGAGTTGGGGAGGGTCACTCACCGTGAGGAAGATCGATTCTGACACTGGCGCAAGGAGAATCCTTTTCTCGGTCCGTTGGCAGTGACTCGATCGATTGCGCGCCTTACATCAATCGACCGAAGGGCTCGAGAATCGAAGAAACGGGGCCACACGGGTCTCTTAAACACTGTACATGTCACTGCACCGGATACCGTGGGGTCGTACACCTCCTCCGTCTTCACAGGTGGATGTCCAGAGGTTGACTGTAGAATCGTAAGTAACCGCCTCTCTGTGCACTGGCAGAGCCAGGTAGAAAGGGGGGATGGGATGCGGAATATCGGCCCCTATTCTACCTCCGAACCGTTTATTTTTTCTCTTATTGGAGGAAATGCTTAAAGAGGAAACGAAAGAAGGTAACCCAGAACGACCTCGTTCACGCCCCGTCGCGAAATCTCGCCCGAAATTTTATAGGAACTTGCAGATTCTTCGATCTATAAATCGCTCAATAGCAAACTGAAGGTATCTTCCCTGCTTCGACAATTTTTGGGAATTTTCTGAAAGAAACGTATGGAGTATTTTAATCCCGAACTTCGTATATGCTTGTCGATGAACGTTAGAGGAATCTATTGAAATTTTTTAAAGCGATGATAGTCATTTTTCTCAAAGTTCAAGCAGTGGTTGTAAGATCGTGCGAAAGGAAGTTGTACGAAAATACGAAGCATTTGTTGGACGCTGTGAAGATGTTTATAGGGTAAGAAGAAAAATACGGCATAATTACATAGTACGGCATAATTACGCTGTTTATATTTATTTCTCGATGACCATAATATCGTACAAAGATGCGTATTTTTAAATTAACAATGAAATTCAATTGAATGCGTACGTCTGAGTCATGCTGGTTCATCTCTTGTGTTTACACATAATGAAAGGCGATCAACTCCAGAAAAGTGATTGCATGTCAGATGGCTGTATAAAAAATGTCTATCGTCATTTGTATTTTTTATATAAATATTAGTCCTTTAAACGTCGCGATCTTCGTGTCTATTATCACTTCCGGGTCATCTTGTATCGTCGAACATTTATCTACTTACAAAGGAAACACAAGTGAACAGGTTCCTACTAGAGATCGTTATTTTTAAACGTGTATATTAAAAACACACGTATACACGCACACATCGTATACACGTATTTCAGTACGTATCATAATAAAAATACGTGTACCCGTGAATTATTTCACATACATTTAAATACACATATATTTATACAGATTCTTTAAATTAACACAATTTTTAGAATATCAATATTTATTTACGGAAGCTATGGTTCTACAAGTATCGAGGTTCATATATATGAATGAATCAAAACATCAATTTTATTAATTGTAGTATGGTCCGGAAATGATTAACATTGGCTTTTTTATATCAAAACAGAGATCTCGCTGAACAAATTTTGTCAATAGCAATTATATGTTAATAAAAACATTATAATAATTTGTTAAAATCATATATTGTGTTTGAGAAAAACAGTATATTACTTTGTTACGAAAAAATTATGTTCATTTGTTAAAAACATATGTTATATATTAAAAAAACATGTTAATAAAAGCCATAGTCTTGAACCATAAATTAATACCCAAATTCCAAAAATTACATTGCAATTTAATATTGAATTGAAATAAATATGTATTAATGCACGTATAATACACGTGAAATAAAAGTGCATTTAAATATACGTAAAATAATCCACGGGTACACGTGTTCCTAATATGACACGTACTGAAGTACGTGTATTCGAAGTTCACGTGTGTTCAAATATACGTGAAATAAGAATCTCTAGTTTTTACTGCATGGGACTACAAAGTGGAAATGTAGAATGTAGAAAAATCTCACCCCGTCGGAATAAAAGCTTAAAAACGATAGACTACAGTCCAAAAGTAGATGATAAACTAATGTTTTGCGTGGAATTTCCTATCTATGCTAGGAACACTACGTTCACGAAATATGTTACATATTGCAATAAACAACGTTGAATATCTTATAATACAGACACTACCCGATATTGAGATAGCTTAGATTTAACTACACCTCTCGTATTAAAATAAATCAGTGATTTCACGAGTCTATCGAGCGGCAATTGGAAATGGCAGTCTTATAGATACTAATTGTTGGAGAACGGCAATCGCGTTGCCCAATAAGAACGAAGAACGTTCTTAAATTCGGGTCGCTTTACAGTAGCTGATTGATAGTTACGTCAATGTTACAGCTCAAAATATTTTGGAACGATTGCCTTGCTAAACGAAAGCTTAGACATTGCCTTAATATATTTTGTTTAACTAAACGCACCAGCTAATAATGTTTAAACATTTACATACACGCTTTATAATATGTCGTACTCAATCCTCGAACTTAATGGAATTGATGCTAGTATCTATTTGACCGCCGCGGTAGCTACCACGCTTTTTCTTCGTCTTCTCGTGACGAAATGACTTCCCTCTTGTGAACTTCAGGTCTTGATTCGCTTTTTCTCCCCAAGAGCCTCGTGCACCTTTCTGTTGAATCACAAATTCTCCTTTTAATCATTTCGACGGTTAGTCGAATAACTTGTAAACCGCAGGTCTCCATGCCAAAGAAAAATTTTATTATAAAAATGGAAAAATTGAATTTATTTACTTTAATCTGATATATGAGACATGAATACATGAAGATCCGCAGTTTATTAATTAGTCTATTCCGCACTAACTGCTCCTCACCTTTGTACAAAATGTATATAATCAATCATCGAACGTTATTTTTTTATTTTGCGCTTGTGGACTATCGAAGGAATTCCTTTTGTCAAAACTACCCCTACCACCTCTGAATCCACCGCGACCACCCCTGTCGCCATCACCGTCACCCCACGATCTCCTGAATCCATCAGATTTGCCCCCTCCAAAGCCCTGACCACCCCACGATCTTCTGTTATCGTAACCACCCCGACCACGGCCTCCGAAATTATCTCGACCGCCTCTGTCGCCACCTCGACCGCCTCTGTCGCCACCTCGACCGCTCCTGAACCCTCCGCGACCACCTCTATCACCACCACCACCGCGACCACCCCTATCACCACCACCACCACGGCCACCCCTAAATCCTCCTCGTCCAAAACCACCGCCTCTTCCTCCACCAAATCCACCACCCCTACCTCCACCGAAACCACCCCTTCCACCATGTTTCTTAAAATCACCCTCTTCTTGATTTTCGCCCGTTTCCTAGAACAAAAGAGAAACTCAGGTCAGTCGCCGTTTCCGTTTTTCATTGAGCAATAAATATTTCGGACAATATATTTTCTCAAGAGCGTATTTGAAAAAGGTCGGTGAATGCACGGAAACATGGTCTCAAGCTATCTCAAAACGGCGAGTGACCTGTGCCTCTCGGATGTTTCCGAGCATTTACCTTTGCCTCAAATGAATTGTTCGCCAATTTCGGGTCCAAATCTACTTCTTCATCCTTTATGCGACGGAATGGGATATTTTTCGATTGCTAAACATAAAATCTGGTAAATCATAATGTTTTCTTCAAAACAACGAGACACATTTATACCTTCTCGCCGTTGAAGCTGTTGTTGGATTTCACGAAGTTACTATAATTGTTTTTTTGTCCTTTCGTGGCCTGTGACTCCTCAGTCTGATCATTTCCATCTTCTTTGCGTTTTCTCTTTTCTGGTTTGAGTGGAGTTTTCGGTGCTACTTCTTCATCGGAGTCGCTATCATCCGAATCCGATTCTTCCTTAGTTGCTTGTTTTGGAGCGGCTCTAGCGATAGGCGCTGTCGTTGGTTTCTCATCTTCTGACGAATCTGAGTCAGAATCCTCGCTAGATGATTTTGCTTTAGCATTTGATTTTGCTACCACCTTTGCTTGCGCAGGAACTTTAGCAGGTGCTGCCTCTTCCTCAGAAGAATCATCAGAACTGGACGATTCCTTCTTCTTTGCTGCTGGTTTTACTGCAGGTGTAAGTGCTGGTGTTTTATCTTCGTCAGAATCAGAATCAGAATCGTCGCTGGAAGACTCTTTCTTAGTTGCAACTGCTTTAGCTGGCGTTGCTGTTTTAGCCGGTGTCGCTGTTTTAGCTGGCGTCGCTGTTTTAGCTGGCGTCGCTGTTTTAGCTGGTGTTACTGCTTTCTTTACAACTGGCTTAACCGTTGCTACCTTCACGGGTGTTTCTTCTTCGCTACTATCATCGCTAGAAGACTCGTCCTTTGCAACAGGTGCTTTTGGAGGAACTACCTTTTTAGGTGGAGGTTCATCCTCTTCTTCACTACTGTCGTCGCTAGACGATTCTTTCTTTTTAGCAGCCGCTTTCGTTACAACTGGTGTGGGAAGGACTTTAGGTTTCTTTTTCGGAGATTTTTCTTCTTCGCTGCTATCGTTACTGGAAGAAGACTCTTTTTTCGCAACTGGTCGTTTTGCAACTGTGCTCTGATTCTCAGGCTTGGCTGGTGTCTGCTTTTGTGGAACTGACTTTTTCATTTCTGGTACATTCTTTGCAACTGGAGTTTCTTCTTCTGAGGAATCATCGGAATCATCGCTAGAAGATTTTTTAGCAGGCGTTACTGCTGCCTTCGCTTGTGGTTTTCCTACAGGAGCGTTTGGTGTTTGTTTTACGGATGGTTCATCAGAATCGTCGGAGTCGTCGCTAGACGAAGATTCCTGTTTCTTTACTGGGGTCTTTACTTGTGTTGGAGTTGCTAGAGGTTTTTTCAAAATTGGTTTAACTGGACTCTCTTCTTCGCTACTATCTTCACTAGAAGACTTTTCTTTTTTACTGACAGGTTTTGCTGAAGGCTTTGTTACTACTTTAGCAGTCACACTTGCTTTCGTTTCCTCTGCACTATCTGAGTCAGAAGAATCATCAGAAGATTCTTGGGCTTTAGCTGCTGCTGCAGCAGCTTTGGGTGTAGATGCCGTTTTCGGCGTAGCCATTAGTTTGGGCGTAGATACTGATTTCGGTGTTGATACCGATTTCGGTGTAGATACTGCTTTCGGTGTAGATACTGCTTTCGGTTGAAGTTTAATTGTCTTCTCTTCCTCGTCCGAAGAATCATCATCCGAACTCTCTTGTTTCTTTACCACTGATTTTACATCTGGCTTAGGTGTTGTTGCTACCTTTGGTGCTGGCTTTTCATCTTCGCTAGACGTATCATCCGAAGACTCTTCTTTTTTATTATTTGCTACAGCTTTAGCTGCAGCTTTGCCATTTACTTGTGCAACTTTCTTTGGAGCCTCATCTTCACTTTCTGAACTCGAGTCTGAACTGCTATCTTTAGCCTGGGCTTTTATATGTAATTTCTTGAGCGAAGTTTTTTGAAAATGCTGAAATACCTCTTGTATCGATGGCGCCCCTTTCGGCAGTGGGGGCTGAAAAAATGGAAGGACATGAGCGTCGTTCGAACTTGTATTTGTAAACACAATTTGAATTACCGAGACAAAAAATATTAGAACGGTCAAGCGTTAATATACTGTAAAAATAATAGTGAAGACCATGATAGTTAAGGTCAATTTCAACGGAAAATTCAATATAAAATAACGCTAATATTTCGCCCACGTGGTACAGCCAAATGGCGGCACTTCTTATACCGCATGGACACCGGAGCCACAGTAATCGATTATTGCAAGTATATAGACAAATTTTTGTATAATCTTACCGCATTTGTTTTCTTTTGAAAAACCTTCGCCAATGAAGCGTCCTTTTTTAATAAATAATCGTGCACAAGGGCAGAAATACTCAGTTCTTCAGCGGATCCCATGGTAGAAGCGCGTGCAAAGTGCTGGGAAAATTAGCCGCAAGCCGCAATTGAACGAACGATGGAACGATCCAGCACGATCAGCCACGATGTTCACGCCTTTCGCTGCCAGTAGCGCTGCAATCGGTCATAGGTCATGCGGTATGTAGACTCGCAACTTCAGTAATGGAACCTACACCTGCACACTTTTCTTAATTCCTAAGCTGGCACGTACATCCGTACCATTTTACGGCACATCCAATACGCAGTGGATCCTGTCTCAGCAGTGAATCGTCAGCCAATCAAAACAAAGAAAATTTCTATATCGACCGTCGTTAACGGATCAATCTGTGGCCTGGAAGTGTGCAGAAGTAGGCTCCATTACTGTGCATATGCGATCATATTCTAATTGTTTGTGGAAAACTTTGTTAATTCAAAAATGTCGGACCGGTGATTGAGAGCATAACGTAAGTCCAATTATTTTATACGAAAAAGAGCATTTTGCATGTTTTTTGTATTAAAATTTTCATTCTGTCCGATAATAAGAATGACTGCGTTCAGTTGTTCATATCACAATATGATTTCTTATGTCGGATTAGTAACAAATACAAATAATCGCAATTACAGAGAATACGACTTTGATCGTTTCGAATTGTTCGAACTGTTCAAAACTTCATTGCAGTTTATTGGATTAAAGTACAAAAATGTATATGATATAAGACGACATATTTATGTAGTGTTATAATAATACAATTATTCAATATTACAAATATCATAATAACTACGATGCAATTTGCAATTCAGATCTTTTATTCGGACGACCAATGGGAGTACAGGAAGAGAACCTTTTGTATCTTTTAATTTAATTTCAACTATAAAGCCATTATTTTATAAATATATATTATATAAATATTTCACCTCAATATTTGAAGTGATAAACACAGTATATATCTTAAAAATTAATTTTAAATTAAAGTGACGTAATTGGCTTAAATTCTGCGTGTTCATAAACCTATGGAAATAATCCTTGTACTCTCTGATTGGTTAATTTCTGCTACTCGATTGCGCATTGGACGTTTTGAAAGTAATAAACCGGTTTTGTGTAGTAACCCGTCAGGTGTTCACGTTTTTGAACGGAAGATTGACTTGTGGAGTTCCGTTTGAAGATACATTGCTCCCAAATAATGACGGAAACTCAGCAGAAAACAAAATGTATAACGTTGAAAGGCTCTGCGGAATTGGTTAAGCAATATCTTCGTAAGTTCTCCTCAAACTAATTTACATTGTTAATAATTTTGTTGCTTCAAGGAATTTGTTTCATTGTTTCAGTTTACGGTGTAAACAGTATTTTGTATCAAAGAGGCATTTATCCCCCAGAAACATTCGAACCAGCTGAGCATTTTGGTCTGTTCGTTTTAATGTCGACAGATGATAAAATTAAGGGGTTCTTAGACACTGTTCTTGGCCAAATCCAAGAGTGGTTGATTCAACGAAAAGTACAAAAGGTAACTCTGGTTATAACAAATGTGAATACCAAAGAAGTTTTAGAGAAGTGGGACTTCAAGGTTGACTACGAAGGTCAAACCTCCAATGGATTGAAAGACGCTACAAATACTGGTCTTCCGGATGTTGGAACAAAAGACTCAAAGACTATACAGAAGGAAATACGCGAAGTAATTCGTCAGATCACAGGTAATGATCTTTATCTCATAAACTTTGTAGATATACATAGTAGATCACAGAAATAATAGTAAAACAAAAACTCGGTTTGCTTTCTTCATGGTTATTTTATTATCAGGAACTGTGAGCTTCCTTCCATTATTGGACTGTCTATGCTCTTTCGATATCTTGACCTACACTGTACCTGATTGCGGTATTCCAAAAGAATGGGACGAAACTCAACCAGTTATTATTGCCAATAGTCAAGAGGTTCAATTAAGATCATTCTCCACTTCCATTCATAAAATGGATACTATAGTTAGTTATAAGAATATCTAGGCTTAAGCGTCTTGCTATTAAAAGTCATTGAAACTCACTCGTGCTGGCTATTGTTGGTTCCAATAATTATAATAATATTTAATGTTAAAGATTGCTATTTAAATCCTAATTGGTATGTAAGTGGTCAAATGCATAGGTCGTATAATTTTTAAGAGTTTGCATATGTGTATTGATTCTACTTTAGTATTGTCTAGTATTGTCTAAGAAGAGTTTTATAACAAATATATATTTTTTAACACAATTTATCGAACAATTTGCTTTATCAATAGACTGCAGATCTTTATGCAACTGGTCCATAGATCATTTTTTAAATATTAAATTGAGAGAAGAATTTCTTTAGTCGATAAAATGATTCATTATAGCAGAACTAAAAAGAATATGTTATTACTTATTTAAAATATAAGTGCCTTCTTGTATTTTACAAATTTGCCACGAATGCATGAAGATGAGTAGTTTAATTATGGAATATCGATGCCTCGGATGGCCCTTTTGACAAATCCTACTATTCCTTCCTATACTGTTGTTCCTTCTATCTCCTTCTAGTCGCTACATCAATTGCAATTCACTCTAGTAATAAGCGAATAAAATCAGCACCTATTTATCAAACTATAGGGTTCATCGATGAATGAAGATTGTCTGAAATATTTTGGAGACTAGGGAGTGTCGTTCGGTAGCGTTGTAAGGAAGTTGTTCGTGGAATTCATGGAGAATGAAACGAAAGAATTGACAAGAATCTTGGCAGATTTTATTAAAACATAATTGACTATTACACTTAACACAGGAATTATATTATTTTACTTGGCAAAGCATGAAAGATACGACTAGAATAAAATATTCCTCGTGTCTCACATTCGTCACATACCAAATCGCAAGTAACGTCGTCAGCATTACATAAATGTTTAGATCGCGTGTACCGTTGCTCCGAAAACCTGTTGAACATCATTCCCATTTCGATGTACACACGACACGAATTCACGAAACAAACGTTATAATCCGATCATGAACGCAGGATCGAAACTAAATCCTCGGTAGCACGTACACGTGGACGACCAGGCGTCGTCTCTCGTTTAGTATAGAAGTGAACTCGGCTGCGATTCGAGTTCTCTCGCGACTCGAAATATGGAAATTCAATAGAAATCTCGCGTGTCTCTCGCGTTAAACTATGTTTCTCCACCATCCTTTTTCTCTTTCGAGGATGTCGAATAAATTGGTACTGGTCGTAAAACCGTTTTCCCCGGGGTGTGCCTATTGCACAGGGGAAGTTCTCACCGAGTCGGACCACTTCTCGTTCCACTTGTATTTTTTATTAGCTTTTTTTTTCATTTTCATTAGGAAACATCAACAGCGGCTTATGCTTTCGTTTAATACTTGCAGCGTTCGTTTTCCCTTACAACAATTTTCGCTATTAACTTCGTTAACGTACTTCGTGCTGCTAGAGTTTAGCCTTTACGGTCCATAGTGCACTTTCGTTTTCGCTATTAGACTATCGTTGGAACGCGGTCGTTAGCTCTCACGCATCGTACAAAATCGAAACGGCTCTGTCCCGGCCTTTTTTTCTCCCCCTCCTCCTCCGTTTTACTTTCTGACAATCGTTCGATCACTCGAGAAATCGTCTCTCTCTCTCTCTCTCTTTCTCCCTCTCCCTTTTTATCGGTCGCGATTCAAATTGCCGAGGGCGGACGGCACGTCCGTGATTAATCGTTTAAACACTGTACGCAAGCTTGAACGCTCCGGAATCTCACCTAGACTATTTAGATTCGCTTCGGTTCTCTCCTGGTTAGTTTACACACTGCAAAAGCTGCTGGAAATACGTTGAAGTTTATAAACATTACTAAACCGACTGGTCCGCCGTGAACTGTCTTCGTGACGCTTTGGGGGTTGCTAATTGTCGGCTGGTTTATTTCAGTGCTCGCCAAACTTGCTACCATTTCGCACCCATCCCACAATTTACCCTTACCCCCCTCTACATTGCTTAACGTAACCATTTCAAGATTTAGCTGATCTATCGTTTCAGTCTTTCCGATCTCGCGAAGCAAAATTGTAGACGTATATACAGAACCGACGCCATTCCTGATTTCGGTGGTTTTTCATCTCCCAGGTGGAATTTCCTCAAACGAATAATGGAAACCAATCTCGCTGCAACCCGCACACATTTAATTTTCATTTAATCGGAACAGAATTTGCGGCAGATTGGATTTTCTTAAGATACGCAGATCGCAGAAATAAAATCGATCAAAGGGTAGTGTGGCACACTTTGGCGAGCACTGGTCTAGCAGATTGGTCTGTCTACGGAATTCACGGGTTGCGAACGTCGTTTCCGATTTCTGTGGATATTTCTGTGGACATTTGGGGTTCGTTGGCTCAGCGTGATCGCGGCTCCGGTGAAAAGAAAAGCGGATAGTCTCTGGTTCGTTCGTCACAATGACTAGGCACAGCACCGCGGACCAGAACGAGTGTCGTGTCGCTATAACATTACGCGATAATTCTCTTGAGTACCGTAAAAACGCGTCTCCTAGTAAAAACAATGAAAAATAAATAACGCGAAACAATATACAATATTTTACAGTAGCGCGTAGTGGTTTCCTTCATTCGTGTCAGGGCGACATTCTCGCAGCTCGGTGGTGTTCATCGATCATTGATCATCGAGAGATTGGTCGCGTTCCCTCGTGCGATCCTCGTCACAGGATCGCGACCGACGACCGTCGATCGGTGAATTTAACTATTAATCAACATTCGGTTACGATCGTCGTTCAAGGGCCCGGTTCGCGTCGAGATGTCTCGTCTGAACCCCTTTGTGGACCGTGCGACGCGACGCACCTCGTGTCCTCGTTCTTTATACACCTCTACTTAAGTTTACCTTGGACTAATCGCTATACTTCGATTTACGTTTTGTTCTTTTATGCGTAAAATATCATAAAATACATTCCTCTTTTCTTCGCTATGACTGGGCCCCGCGATCCGCTCGGCGCACCGGGGCTCCCTCGATCCTCCGAATCGACGCTTTCTCTCCTCTCCTCTCGTACTCTTTCTTTGTTACTTTGTTTTGTGTTTTTTTAGCAGGAACGTTAACCGAGAGCTCTCTCCAGCCCTCGTCCCCGTGCTCGCGAATCATCGTCACCCCGTGAAAGATCAGACAGACGTTATAGAAACTATGTTAGCGTTGCCCCGGGAGGACGCACCGGGCGGAACGCGGGGCCGTCGATGACTTACGATGACTTTCATACAAATCGTTCGGTGGGTACGAGCGACGTGAAATGAACTCGTAACGGAAAAGCACGGCGGCACTAGTAAGCTTGCACGGACATCATACGCTACCATGATATATTCATCTCGTCTCTGAAAAAGTCTTTGGTGTGTCGCTAGAGTGGCGAAAGTACTTCCTCTCTTCCCTCTCTCTCTCTCTCTCTCTTTCTCTCCCTCTTTCTCTCTCCCTCCCTCTCTCTCTCTTTCTCTCTCGCTTATTTTTCCCAGTTGTTGGGAACACTCTGCTCGCTCGTTCGTACGGCAATCTATCTATACGGTATAATTGTTTTCATACCTCTAGAAATGTAAAAAGTAGGGGCGCGTGCGCTCGCCGATCGACGTCGACGCGAATCCGCGAATTGTTCTGCGTTTTTCACAAACTACATACTCGTCAACGGAAAGGTTCGCTTTTAACGCTGGAAATAATCGTATCGTCCCTTAATCGGCTGCTTCAACCCTTTGCGATCCTATGATTTCGACGATGTACATGATTAATGCCATAGTTACACGGTATGTAAGAACAATTGTATTTTTCAATTGTTCCGATTAGGTTATGAAGTCGCGTGTGGGAGTACGAATGAATGTTAACAGCAAACTTTGAAATGAAAGTGAGGGAACTGTTTCGACCGCAAAGGGTTAATTCATAATGTTGAATCTCGTCGATGATATTCAATCGAAGAGAGCAAACGTTGCTCTCTACGAAAGAAAATATTAAATAATTCGAATTATCTCTCGATTGTCAACCAGGGATAAGTCAATAATTGTTTCGACGTTCTCCGAACGCGATCAACGCGTCGCCGACTGAAAAAATTAGCTCGGAATTCTGCCGGCCAGCGTCCAACGAAACTGGGCTGGTTCTGAGGTGTGGAAAAGCTCGCATTCGACGTCTCGATCGATCGGCAGTCGGTGCACACGCGCCGCACCGGGGGATACAAGGAATACTTTGTACAAGAGCGTCCTGGACGCGTCTGAACGCACGCTTCGACGAACTGTCGCTGCGAAACCGAGGAGCACCTTCCTCTGCGGATTTGTTTGCGATTTAAACCATCAGCCGGATCTCCGAGGCAGCCGACACTTAATTGATTCGAGCCGCGCGCAGTTCTCTCTTGCAAATATCAGCCGATACGATGGAATGTTTCCGATCGAGTGGCAGGGGTATCGTTCTTTTTTGTGACCGAGGCCGGGAATGAATAACGACTAGAGCACTAGAGGTTCGTCTCGCTCGTCTGGCTCGATACAAGGGCTGCCGGGAAACAGCGGAACGAGATTGCAGCCCCGCTATACGGGGACAATGAAAACCTTCCGGAATTGTCCGAATCTACGCCGGCTCTTGCAATTACGTCTCCGCCTCGAAGACGCCGGCCGCAACGTAGGGAGGACTCGTTGATCCCGGAAATCCTATTACAAGATCCGAGATCGTCCGGACGACGAGTCCTTCTTTCCGCGATCCCGTAAAACGAAATCGTCGCGTCCACGTGGCTCTGTGTAACGATCCGCACGTGCTCACTCAGAAGGTTTACGACCCTTCACCCTCTCCCCAGCCTCTCTCCATCGCCCTTCGACTTTCTCCTGCCTCGTCCCGGATTTAGAAACAAAAATGAAAGTCCGTCCGTCAACGGAGACCATGATTGTCGCCGGGGAAACCACCAGCCGCTTCCTCGAGAAAGAGATGATCGAGTCTCGACGGTCGTTTTAATTTCCGGCCGGCTCGAATGATCCGGCCGAGCCCTTCGGGCGGCAAATTGAAGTCTCTGAAGCTCGCAGCCTGGAAAAGCTGTGGCGCCGCGAGGATATTTTTCCTCGTGCACGCGCGGTTACGTTTGTGCCGTGTTTTCCGAGCCTTTGGCGAGAGAAATCGAAGCGGGGACGCAAAGAGGGTGGTTCTTTTTTTTTTCTTGGTGTTTTCGAACGTCGAATTCAACCGCGGCGACCCTTTCCCGTCTGCGAACACGTTGTTTTCGGTCGATGGCTTGTGCTCGGCCAGATCTCCTTCGTTCTTGCTCGCAGCTCGCTTAATATCCCGTCGACTCGCTCGACGACGATGATTCTGCAATGGAAAGAAAGATTTAATCGGTCGGCTGCGGGTTAAGGTTCTCAATATTTTTAACCATTCAAATATTACGCGATTAAGTCACGCACCAATCTAGTATTTAGTGGATACATATTTATATATTTGTAGATATAAAGTAACTGGTTGAAGAGAGTATAAAAATGTGGACGAACGATGGGAATTCAAAGTAATCAAATTCATTTATTAGAAGTAAAAGGTATAACGAAAATCAATTGAATCAATTTGAATTTGGACAATTAGCACGTTTATATCAGGTTCAATTTTTGTCAATTTGAAACGCGAGTCAGGTTCAAATTTTAACTTCAATCCTGTTTCATATAAATATATAGATATAAATGGAAGCAAAAATTTCGTCGGGTACTTTCCAAAGCGACTTTAAATTTCCAGTTCCTTCAAATATATTTCTACCTAACGTAATTTCTATTTACGTATATTTCTACGAAACTCTGATTTTTACGTCCCCTAATAAGCCTCTTCGGCGTCCACGTTGGGAAACTATGTCCCAGAATCTTCCGAGATTGATCCTCCGTACAATCAGAGGTTCGTAGATTGTTCCCGAGGGACTTTCGAAGGACTTAAGGTAATTCTCGAAGGGGCAGCCAGATGACCTTAGCCGGTCCCTTAGGAAGATCATCCAAGGGTTAAGCTTGACACTAAGGGTGGCCTTGGATGCCTTGGATTTCCGGGCTCGCGTCACGGAAGTACTATTTATCATATAGAAACGTAAATCTCGGGCGAAAATTGCATCTCACGAAAATCTAGTGCGATTATTTAGCGAAACTAAATTACCTGCTGAGAACGATCCGAGTGATCGCGGGTGCCGATCGCTAGGTCCTAGGCTCCGGGCATCGTTCGGTCTAGTTCAGTCGGGAATGCATGCTCCTCGGCGATAGTTCGTGCGAGCTACTTGGCGTCGTTGGTCGGTAGACGGTCCAGGATGCAGGACTCGCGTAAATGACGTTGGTCGGTGAATCGCTTCATCTCCTGGGGCTCTCCTGCGACAGGAAGTAGCCGTCGAAATTATTCGTGGACCGCGAAAGGTACCGGGTGACGCGCTCGCTCGGGCCCCGGACTTTCCGGCCTAATTAGCCCGGATCCATTAAGTTTATCTGGGGGCATCGGGGCCGCCAAGTTCCCTTGGGGAGCAGACGCCGTAGGAGGAAAGTTCGGTCAACGGGCGGCAGAGATAACTCTAGACTAAGTAGCGAATGATTAAGCCGGAACACCGTAGATCGTATGTTTCTACCGCAGCCATCCGAACTACGACCCTAAGTAACAATTAGCCCGTTTCACTGAATCTCCGCGCTTAAGAGCCCTGCGGTGCCGAGGCCTGCAGAGATTCTACGTGACGAGCATCCCGAAAACCATCGAAAACCCCACCGTTTTTAAAGCCACGTACACTTCGAGATCGATCCCGGATTACCCTGCCCTCGGTGAAAATGATTTAACGTCCATGGGGCAAACTTGTGTTGCAACCAGAGATACCCAAGTTCATCTGTATTTAAAGCACACTTGTAATTAATGAGTCCGGGTTACAGTTGCACTGTAATACACGTGTAATTAATACAGCCGTGGTACATGTGTCTCGAAATGCACGGATAACACACGGGCCGTGCATTGAAATATACAGCAGTTAACGTATTAGAAATATCTATATTTTTTTAGATATGCTCGCGCGCAGCATGACTAAATATCCGAATGTTAGATATTCGCGCAACTAATTCGTGATCCACAAAAATAAAAAGAAGGATATATTCGTTACACGTGTACACTTTCGATATCGTGATCTCTAGTTGCAATATTTAGCGAAACTGCCAAGTACACTGCACTTTTTAATTCCAGAAATCCAATACTCTCCCAATAGTTCGTATATTCCTGCATCGTGTTCGAACGCTTTCCGCACTACCGAGCAAACATGTTCGCGTTCGTATGTATTTGAAAAGCGACTCTCCTACTAGTTCGTTCAATTAATTGTAAAAGGTTCTACGCATGTTTGATTGCATTTTATAAATCATTCGAGATTAATACATCTAAAGTGGAAAGTTTAAATTCGCCTTAAGGAGGCAACAGCTCCTTCGTTTCGCTTTCCACGTATCGAGAAGAATCGTCGGAGGCAGTTCGTTAGCGTAGCCTTTATCTAGCACAGAATCGAAATTAAAAACAGCAATTCGTGCGGTAAAATATTGTTTACTTATGCGGGAGCCGTCGGATCTTTTGAAGCGGTAACTCGCAGCCCCGCTTAAAGGGGAAAAGAAACGTCGGCGTATATGCAAATTAACGCGGCGCTGATCCTCGCGACGATCGGGGTGCGAGCAAACAGAATCAGTAATAGATGCGGTCGACAAATTCGTTTTTGCGGGGCGCTGAGGGCTCGATAATGGTCTTTACTTCTAATTAGCACGGGCCATTAGGTTTATCTATGATCGTTAAAGTCACCGGGACCGGTCGTTCTTGTTCCAGCTGGCGACCCAACGATTCGCGCGCGTCGAATTCGCTTGCAATTATCAGCTACACGATCATCATCGGCGACGCCCAGCGTCGGCCAGCCTCGGTCGCGGAGCGGCGATTAAAAAATAATTCTCGGTCGGCGCCCGCGCGAAACAAAGCGGGAAATTTAATTTTTATCTCTCCCTGGTCGCCCTCGAGGGACGGTCGTTACAATTTGTCCGAGTAATTGATTTCGATTGTCAAAGAACAGACGCGGGGCTCGCTCGTGTAACGGGTCTTTGTCCGGCATCGCTTGCCCCTGCCGATTACCTATCCCTCGGAGCCCTTTCTATCGAGCGATTTTAATTGTCGTTAATTCCCTCGCTTACTTTTCATCGTCGCCGAGTATACTCCGCAACGGCCCCGGGACCGGCTAACGAGTTTCGCTAACGCGGTTTCCCTAATACGCGATAGTCAGCACTTGTACCGGTCCCCGGATTCGTAACTCGCAAGTGTGTCCTATAGCTGGTATAGAGCGCATCGGCTTTGGAACCGTACTAAGTTAGCCGGGTTACCGCGCGTTGAGTAGTTTGCAAGTCCATTATAGTGGCGTTAAGGGCGCGTATCTTGCACACGTTGCAAACCGTCTCACACCTCTAAATCTTCGCGGGCCACCGATAGGTGCCCGGCTATCCAACAAAACTCTGGAATCTGCTTTCTTCGACGATGCTACGAAAGACTCCCCGCGAATTCAAGATCCGTCCCCATTGAATTCAGCTTCTCCTCACATTTTCCTATGTCCCACAATCCCAGAAATACGTCCGCGAAGTATCCGCAACGATATACGTAAGACTCCACGAGCTCGCGCGGCTTTCATCGACTGCAGCTCTTCGAATTCTCAACGGTACTACTTGCAAAAATTCACAGTGTTGCCTCAAAACATGCTGGAATATACGCGTGAAGTATTATTCAGCGGAGGGTTGTAGTTTTTGTTGAATAAATTCGCGAACGTACGAATACTCGGCTGGTATCTTCTCCCTTAAGATCGGTCGAACAAATCGTCGACCCGTAATACCGTGTGCAGGCGCGCGAACGAGGTTGCAAAAATTCTGAGTGTAACATTAAACTCGCCAGAACAAATCTGTGAAATCTCGTAAACCGACAGTTTATATACAGTGCAGTTTTTATCGCTTAAATTTTCGTTATCCGAAAATCGACAACGTTCGACGGCGTTGATGTAATTCGACGATCGAGCGAACAAACCGTTGATTATACCGTGTGCGTGGAAGGTCGAACGATTTTCCCGAAGCCTCTTTTCAACGTCAGGGAGTACGCGGGCAACGATTTTTCCCCGACGATCGTTGCGAGCCCTTTTTCTCGCGAGGCGTTCGAGCTCGCGTTTCGGGCTTCGCTCTCTCTTTTTTATTCCCAGCGAGCTTTTTTCCACGGTGCAGAGGTTGCAGAGGTTGCAGCAGCAGCGAGTTAGGAAAGAGCTCCGGATATCGCGAACCTCATATCCCAGGGCACTCTTTTCCCAACGTTTCGCCCGCCCTTCTCCCCTCGGTCTCTCCCGTCTGCTCTCCGGCTGCGTTCCCTCTCGCGAAACGACCAATCCTCCGCGCTCCTCTGCGATGCGCCGCTATCTAAGGACTCCGGGGATAGCTGCTGGATATTACACATTGGGTTCCTCGTTTATTAATCTTCGAATTACTTCCGGCCGGGTCACCGGGAAACGTTTCCGTACTGTCGGCGAACGACGCGGAACCCTAGACAACCAAAAACGATTTTTCGCCGCGCGAATGTTTTCGCGTCGCCCTCGACGCTGTTCGATAGCTGTCACCGTCGGAAGTTCTCGCAGCTTTAATCTGCTCGTTTCGTGGAATACAAGCGCGTCTCGTGGTCAACGAAAGCGAGCCATCCGATAAAAATTGCATCGATAATGAAATCGTTGCACACCGGATTTCCCCGATTTTATCAGGAACAGATTTTCATTTTCTCCGGCTGCTGGGCAATCCTCCTGCACAAAACGATCTGGAAAAGGAGGATATTGAAAGCGACTTCCAGCAATTTCTTTACCTCGGAGATTCTTTTCTTGAGAGTTGATGCAATCAATTCTCTTGTAATAGGTTTGCGGTCGTCCTTTGAAATGAAACTGTTCGCTCTCCGCGAAGTTCTGTTTTTAAAACTGCGAGAACTTGCTTCGCGGGAAACGGTCGGGAGAGATCGACGATAAGCCGACGGAATAATCGGAAATGGAAGGTTCTGGCTTACCTTTGGGAATCGATGGCGTGGCCGGACGATCGTCGCAAGTTCGACGCGAGACGGCGGCGACGACGACGACGACGACGACGACGATGAAGAAGTAGAAGTAGAAATAGAGGGCGGAGGAGACGCGGACGCGAGATGGGAGAAGTGTGAGGAATAAACGAGGGAATGTCGCGGGAAACAATAAACCGCGAACCCTCGAGAAATTCCGGTTGGTCGAGGAACGGGGACGCCGCGTAGGGAAATCGAGAGCCCGAGGAGAGCGAAGAAGACGAGGACGCGTACGTAGGAACATGAACGGGTGGCGTTGGGAAGGGATGTGGGTGAGGCTACAACAAAACAAAACACGATGAATGTCCCGATGTGCAAGCTGCAAGCATAACAACGTCAAGAAGATCGATGGTTAGTCTTTGTCGCAGTGCGCTCGCGTCCGCGAATTGCCTGGATAGATGGGCTCGATAACGCCGCGATAAATCCGTGAGCGACGGTTCAATGTAACGTCCCGATCGAGTCGAACGATCCAGGGATCTCCGAGGGATCTCTGTCCAGACAATCCACCGTCGCGGCGGTTGATCGGGAATTAGTGGCGACGCAGAGAATCAGTCACCTAACTCTGACACCTTTCCAACAACCGCAATTTGTTTGCCCTTTAATTCGCGTTTCGAGGATCTCCCAGCGATTAAAAAAATCCTCTCTGTTGAAAATACTAGAACTACGTTTATCCGAATCTTTATTACACGTTCCTGCAATTATGTATAATTCGGATGATCGAGATTCTGCTATACTTCGTACCCTAAATCAACAAGTTATCCGAAGCAATGGGCTCCGACGACCTCCTTCGAGGTTATTAGTTAAAAGCGAATGATTAATCTCCGTTCAAACATAGCGCGGTCAGCAAAAAGCCTATTAATAGGCTTCCAGTAACCGAAACGTTAAGCAGAGTATTTAAGCCGGTATTCTATAAATATTTTGCAATGACGCTCAAAACGGGAGTAACGGTACTCTAAAACTTGGACGACTCATTCCGTGGAACATACATATTATTAGAAAGCAAATCGATGCGGGCAGGGTTCGTTAGCATAGAGACTACGTTGTTAACAGTGAAATTTACCTTGACAGTGCCGCTAGATGCGCTAGAAGCGGGCGAGCGTCACGTCCTCGGCGAACGAAGAGAACTTATCCATATCTTCCGTTAGCGTGAACAAGAGAAGCCCATTAATTACGAACAGAGGAAAGGCGTGGTTAGTTCGGTGGCTTCGGTGATTCTTCGTTTCGATTCGGATCGGTTTCGAGCGGCCTCTCTACGCGATAAGAGAAATATCTACGGTGTTCCCGAATCGATCGAAGGAATCGCCGTAGCCGGGAGAGGAAATTCTGCGGAGCTTTCGATTCTTTTTTCCGGCTGTTTCTCTCTGTTTTTGCGAGAAAGCGCGGGATTCGGTCTCGTACTACAGCAGCGGTCGTCTTACGAGCTCTTCAGGGCTCTCTCTCTTGGTCGGCCCTCGAGAGAGGAGCGAACTCGAGAGAGCTAGCACACGGGGTCGAGAAACGGTCATAGTTCTATTTCCGTCGCTCGTGAATCATTCCCGCTTCACCTATCTCTCCTAACGCCGAGCGTATAACGCCGTTATACGGGCCCGCTGAAAGATGGCGCGTCCCTGATAAAGTTCCTCCGAGGACGATTTCATAGGGTCGAACTAACCCGCGGCCCGGCGAAACTTTCGCGACGGGAAAGAAGAACGCTTCCCCCTCCGCCCGCCCCGCGGCCCGCGAACTCTTCACGCCGCCGTGCCGCGTGTTTTTATTCGAGGGAGAGAAGATCCTCTCACCCTCCCTCTCTCGAGAAGTCAAAGTTTGGGGGTCGCAGAAACGGCGCGGCGGCCCCGCTGAAACAGATCGATATTTCGAGCCGACTCTCGCGGTCGAAATGAAATTTCATTCGTACCCAGAGACCACCGGGTCGCCGACAACCGTCGACGGCGCGTCGTTACGACGGAAACTTGGCCTGGGGATCGCCACTAAACGGTCCGTTTCCGGACCTCCGACGCAATAAATTCCGGCCCGGTGATGTTCTCGCAGCCGTTGGGAATCGCTTTAACGATGTACAGTCTTGTCGAAGTTCCCCCGTTGAAAATATCCGAGCGCGCGCGCGGCCGGGATCGCAGGACGCGTTTGTACGGGCCAAGAGCTCCCGGCCGCGATTTTATCGGCGCTACCGGCCGTTAATAATATTCGCGGCGAATTGCCGATCGTCGGGAAAGTAAGCGCGATCCCCCGAAATCCCAGCGCAACAATCTATTAGCCCCGTTTCCCGCAAACCCGCTCGCTGATAGTTGAGCGCGATTCGTTGCATCGTAGCCGGATTATGCGCGGCCCAATTCGTGGGATTAAGCGATTTCAATTAACCAAAAATTACGCGATGGTATTACTCGGGACCGGCCCAACGCGGCCCGCTCTGGGCGCAACACATGCTTGGGGAGCAGCACGGAGATCCGCAACCCCCAAGATCCCGATCTCGCTCGCTCGATCGGCCAGCTACGCGCCAGCCGTGTTTAGGACTTGGGGGCCACGATAACCTGGCCACGGTAATGCGTATCAGACTACATTTCACGGTTGATCGAGACCCGGCACGCCGCCATAGACAATTTCCCAAAGGGTTCTAGAGCGATATAATGGGCCGGGCCGGGCCGCGTCGGGTCGGGCCGCAGGTATATACACGTGGCCACCGTAACTCTATCGCATTACGGTTAACCCGACCAGTAAGAGGCTGCTGCTAGATGCCGGCTAGTTCTCCGGGAGTGAATTCGTCAATGGCTCGTCGATGCTCCCACTCGAGGATAACCTCGACCGGCTGGCTGGCCACTCGAGCAGCCAATTCGCAAAATTGTAGTTCGTGGCACGTAGGTCGATCGTGCCTCGTCACTTCGCAATCTTGCCTTCTCTTCTTCGATCTAACCTCGTGGTGGCTCCTCTCTGCGCCATAACTTCTGGCTCCGTTGTATCCCGCGAGAACTTGTCCAGTTATTCCTCTGGACTGCGCGAATTCGGCATCGATGACGGTAGAAGGCTAACATTGTTCCGATAGAGTATCTCGAGTAGGCGTGGCTTCGTTGCCCGTGATCGAGATAAAGAGAGCAACGTTCTATAGAACAGTCCGAGCTTTTAGAGCGCCCGGCAATGCCCGCGAACGGTATTAAAGTAGAGACTCCAATCCGCTGGCGGCATAAATAATATATGTATATGGGGCTTTGCGTATGTAGCGTTCCGAGTGGACGTGGCTTCGTTGTTCCTTGTTTCGATGGAAGTAGGATAGAGTTTCGTAGAGCAATCTTTGTTACTTAGGTTCCATACAGGGTGTCCCAGCATCGACGGTACAACCGAGGAGGGGGTGATTCTACTTAAAAATTCAAATCGAAAGTAAGGGACAACAGTTTTTTAATCGAGGCTTTAGCATTCAGTCGAGGCTGAGAATATTCAGCATTTTCAACCATTTTGCAATTAATAAAGTAAGTTAGTAACTAAATCGCATGTGTCTCGTTTTCATTTAAATCCACTCTAAATCCATAGGCAAAAATAAATGACACAGCACATCATGTTGATACTAATGGTGTTAGTACTATTTATAAGTGACATATGAATTTTAGAGATCCACCCATCTAAACCATGTTACGAGCACGCGTACTCGTTGATTATTCAAAGTCGATTTTCGCGACAGCGATGTCGCAAATGAATTATTCTTATTCCTTATTTTCGATTTGCTTTTTTGTCGAACCATCCCCGTCTCGATTATACCACTATGCTGGGTCACCCTATATAAGGTGTTTTTGATGGGCCCAATTTTAAACAACAATCTATCGTCATCCCTAAAAACTCCAGCCCCGAATACAATAATATCTCCCTAATTGACCCTCACATCGTCCACAAAGATGGACAATTTGGGAAGAGGAGATACGATTATTCGAGCCTTGCGGCTCATTTTTTTAGTTACTGACAATCGGTAATTATAAAAAACGAGCTGCAAGGCTCGAATAATCGCGTCTCCTCTTCTCAAATTGTCTATTTTAGTGCACAATTTCGGCGACAATTAGGGAGACATTACTGTACCTTCGTCTCGTGTAGAGTATCTCGAATGGGAGTCACACCCTTGCTCCCAGTTACAACAGAACCAATTTATGTTCTCTATCGTTCCAAAGTCTAACGCTCCCTTGATGATCCAGGTTCCCGAAGACAAAAATACCCTAGTCCTGCCTGAACAGTCTAAAATGGGCGTGGTTTCTCGGCTCCGGATTTGAACGCAGCTAACGCAACGTCCCACAGAGTGTCTATACACTGCCCCGCAGTACATTCTAGCTGGCTCCGGCGGTCGCTTGGCTGGACACCGAAAATCCTCGAGGTCGTTACAGTTTAATGCGTCGAGCGGCGTCGTAATGCGGATTCATTGTCGACGAAAGCGTCCGGCCCGGCTCACTCGGTCGTGTAAACATTGCGTACTCTCAGCGACGACGACGCCGGCCAGCAAGGAGTCGTACGACCGTCTCGAACCCGTATCCTCAGTCTCCTTACATCCGAGCACAGTTCCCTCTCGGGACATATGTCCTTATACCGTCTCCGTGAGCTTTAATGAAACCCATAAAGCGTTCTCTAGATCGCACTTGCGGCGCTGTAGCTGGCTATCACTGGTTTACTCGATGGGACGGTTCCTAGCCAGCGGCTCGGTCACCCGGCTGCTTTCCACGAGAGAGGGAATCATCGTTTACGGAGACGCTGTGCTGGAAAAACCGATAAATTCTTCGCTAATTTCCTTCACCCGAAATACCGACCCCAATCTGTTCCTGATATGTTCTTCGAAGCATGCGAAAATCGTCATGTTTTGCCAGAACGTGTATTACGGTATTTGATTGAGAATACGACACCGATGTCCGATTTTCGACCACCTTTAGAGACTAGGTCTTTCTTTTTCATCTAAACCATCAGGATCGCTTCTGTAGGATTCAGAATGTACTTCAGGGTATCTTAAGGCGAACTTAGAATGCTTCATCCGCAGTGAAAAGTGCAAATACAGTAAATTGGACAATTGGGATGGAGGAGCAATTTGGGAGGAAGAGATATGATTATTCGAGCCTTGCGACAGGTTTTCATACAATAGTTACCGATTGTCAACGACTATAAAAACGAGACGCAACGCTCGAATAATCGTATCTCCTCTTCCCAAACTGTCCATTTTTGTGCGCAATCTGAACGCGAATTAGAGAGAAATTACTGTATTATTTTCATCTGCATTTCTTCCGAAGTGAACATCCAAAGTGCACAGAGAACGAAATAGAGCCGAGCTCTACTTTCGATTAATTGAATATGCATCCATGGATGATTCATTTATATTGCAAATTCTAAATTCGCTTTTACACAGCGAGCGAGATTCATTCGCCCTTCTTCCTTCAAACAGTACAGATTCACTTGTTTTATCGTATCTTAAATAGTACACGCCATGTACACCCCTGCCCATAAGAACGCGAACACTTCCTTAATTAAGATAAGTTATCTAAAATAAGGTGTGAAATCATTAATATCATTATAATGTTTGTATTTACTTCGTAATATTAGAGGGTCCAGAAGAAGCGGAGACGAGGCAGACACGCGGGATGACATGCTGGAAAAATGTAAGAAAGAAGAAGGGATGCATGGGAAGATAAAAAAGATATTAGCGGAAAACGGGGAGGGGGAGGGCCGCATGACAAAGTCAGATTGATAGACAGAGAGAAAGCAAAAGCAGGAGAGGAAGTGCGAATGAAAAAGAAAAGAAAGGAGATTGGATTGACGAGGAAGGATGGTAGAATCAGAGGTCACAGAGAGGAAAAATGGAATGATGAGGGGGAGTGAGCGACGGAATGAGAGATACGATATGTAAAAAGATTTGTAAAGAGTTTGTAAACTCGCCTGGGTTTAAATATACAGTTAAATACGATTACAACAATTTCCAAGGGACGGAGAAATTACGTCGTCATAAGCGAACGTTGATATAAGCAAAATTAAATTATCGGAAATCGAATTTAAGAGAGTGAAAAGGACGTAATGTGCGGTCTGTGTTATTCTACGTGATGTAGCAAAATTCGAACTCGAGTGTATATTGTCACTGTTAGAATTACGTTCATTGTTAAGTCAATTTATTCACCAGCAACAAATTCAATCGTCGGGAAACATTTTAATTAATCGCACCCGAGATGACGAATGTGCGACGGCCTTAATACACCGATCTTTTTAGTCCACGCACGTGCACACCATTTTCTAGAATAGCTTTGCGACGTTCGATTCTTGATTAGATTGACTATATAGGTTGACTTAACGATTTTCTGCTTGATCGTAAATTCTCCAGGAAATTAACAGGCACGATTTCCGTCCTCGAAACGCGCGTTACAGCGAATCCCAAGCTTCTCGCACATGATAGAGGGTCGCAGGATCGGAAGAATGTCGCAGGCAAGTTTTTCCGCGCCGGAATACCGTCGGAACGTTTTCCGATCGGAGGAAAAGAGAAATCGGGAATTTTTTCCGCGAGCCGGTCCACGTCGAGTTCTCCACAGATTTCGCGGCACGCGGGAATTAAATCCGGCCGATCGCCGTGGAAATGCCTTTCCGCGTAATCGAACTCGCGTATTAATTTCGTTTTAATCGTTTCGGCGCCGGTAATACGCGGGGAACGTCCCGCCGCGCTTTGCAATCACATCGAGGGCCCTCGACGCGTTTCGGAGCGGCCACCCGTCTCGCCTCGCCTCGCCGCGCCGCCTCGCCGATGCGATTCTCTCCTCATACATTTTAATTCAGTGACCTTCCATCGCGCGCGTTTTAATTCGTTCCTTTTGTTCCGGCGCCGGCCGGATCCATCATCGTTCCCCGGTTCTCTATATCTGAACCGAGCCGCGCATTGTTGTAATTGCCCTTTTGACGGTTTCGCTAAGTGAAGTGCACCGGCGACATTTTGTTCGAATTCCCGGCCCGGGCACAATGGGACTTTCGCGGCCTACGCGCGCGATCCCCTCCTCTTTAATATCCGGTCGCGTTGTATTTTTCCCGTGGACATTATCGACGATCGCCGAGACCGGAGTGGCTCGATGCTCGCTGGTCAAATCAAAGAAAGCACGGAACAAAAATTGCTTGAACAAGCGACCCGGGTTTTTGAGCGTAGCCAGCATTGGAAATCCGTAAAGCAAACGCTTCTAATCCTGACTTAACGTTTTTACGGGCAGCATCAACCGAGTCCGTGATTCGTGGATTTTGAAGCACGATTCGTCTCGTTTCGCGAGAGGATTGTATCGCTCGCGTTCGGTTTATTTTCTCACGTGGAATCACATGGCTGGTTTCCGAAGGGTTAATTTAGCTGCGTTTAACTTGGCGGGATTGAGCAACACCGCGAGATCTATCCAGCTGAGGCGGGATAACTTTGTCCAAACACACTTGCCGCGCAGCAACGACGTGCCCCCCCGAGTTTCCGTTTACTTTAAGGGGAAGTCGTAGACTGGCTGATATAAGGGGCATTCCGCTGCGAAACAAGAGGCGAACGCTCGCGACAGCTCCACCTCTCCGCGTGGACGCGCAGAAACCCGTGACGCGAGCGGTGTTTGGAAAATCGAAGCCGGGAACGGGCCCGGTCTCCCGTTTCGGTCTCGATCGTGTTATCCCGGGACGAGCTGGAGGAAACCGAGGCGATCGGATTCCGCAGAAACGACCCTTTTCTATGTATAAACGCGGAATCGATGTTACTGTCCGCCGATAAATATAAAATATCTACTTTAGCGATGGGTCGCGGCTTAAACCCGCCGGTTAGACACCGTCGAAAGGACCGCGGAAAAATTTATCGTAACAATTCGACAAACGTCATTCCGCTCGCGTTCCTTCGCCAGCTCTCTCTCTCTCTCTTTATCTCTCCCTCTTTCTCTCTCTCTTTCTCTCTCTCTCTCTCTCTCTCTCTCTCTCTCCCTCTCTCTCTCTCTTTCTTTCGAGTTACTACGCGCGATGCGAAAACACTACGGGGATATCGCTGCCGAGGATGCCACGATATTCGTGTTTCCAACGGAACGACACCGCGTAAAACGCGAACCGATGCCGCTCGTGGTAAATATAAAATCCTTGTCGATCTTTACGTAGCTCGGGAG
Source organism: Megalopta genalis (assembly GCF_051020955.1). Lineage (NCBI taxonomy): Eukaryota > Metazoa > Arthropoda > Insecta > Hymenoptera > Halictidae > Megalopta > Megalopta genalis. The sequence goes on along the minus strand of NC_135022.1, from coordinate 16,319,209 downwards.
TTATCGTCGCTCAAGAAGCAAGCGCGAATAGTGCAAGCTGTTCGGCTTTGTAGGTGTCTGGTGCCAAGAAACCACACCCTTTACAGCGTCGGTTAACCCATTGCTGCACCATTTTCTTCACAGTTACGATGCTTAGATATTTTTCGGTTGTAACAATATCTTTGAAGTGATAGACTGTGATAGCGCGCGTATATTTATTCGAATACTGAAGAATCAGTGAGAGGAACAAAATTTTGTGTAGACTTTGAAGAACGGAACAACATTCGTACTAACAAATCTCGACCAATCACGACCAAATTGATACAGCTAGCTTTCTGATCATGTTTCGAAACGGTGCTATACGAGTAACTGCGGTTACCTTTAATATGATAACTGTAATTAGCTTTAATGTGTTAACTGCTGAATATCAACCTCTAAAATTTCTATAATATCAAAGTTACTTAATCGGTGAAACCGAAATTAGAAAATGACAATTTAGTAACCATTGGTACAGCTGTTTTGCATTCCAAAAATCCTGGTAACATTTCGTATGTTCGAAAATATTACAATAGAAATGAATTCCAGAATCTAGTTAAAAATTCGTGTCACCGATCTGTAACTGACGCGGCACTCGACGTGTCGAGATACAAAAAGTGTTCACCAGGTGATTGCACACTCGTTTAATAGTTTGATTGCCGCATCAGTGTCTAATTTTATTAGGATCCACAAAACGTAAAAATATTGAGAAAGTGATTGATATATGAATTTTATACGTTGGTTTTCGTTATACCTTTTATTTCTAATAAATGAATTTGATCCATTTGAGTTCATTTATTAGAAATAAAAGGAAGAACGAAAATCAACGTATAAAATTTAACTTTACACTTTGCTCTGTATTTATTCTTGATTGCTATCATTGCAGAAACTTCTGTTTCATATAAATATATATATATATAGATATGAATGGAAGCAAAAACCTCGTCGTGCATGCCACATTTCACGTTGTTCTAGTACATAGTTTCTCTCTTTTCAAAGCGACTTTAGATCTCCGGTCCTCCAAATACACATATTTCTGCTAACAGAATTTCAACATCAAGCAAATAGAAACGTAGATCGTTATATATCCCCTAAACTTCCTCGGCGTCCACGTTCAATAAAGTATTTTAATTTCATGGAAATGTTGAGGTTGCTATTATGTCAGTCAAACTTGCAAACGAAGGAAAAATCAACGCGAAATCTTTTAGAACAGCATTAACCGTCTCTTGGCAGCGTTTAGACGACTACAATCGCCGGTAAGATTGATGGAGCAAGACGCAGCGATTGAGAGGGCTAATTGAAAGCCTAAGCATGACAGCGGGACGTATAGCCGATCGAGGGATCGTGCCCGTAATGCGACGGTCGCACAAGCGACTAGCTGCAGCCGGATTTTCACGCGAGGACGTCGCTCGTAAAAGCCGGCGCCGGGCTCGTCGTGGCCACACCGTGCGACGCACTCTCGCATAATCCCGCACCGCGCCCACGCTTTACGACCGTTTCACCTCCGCAACCGGAATGACATAATGCAAAGCGAACCAAGATTTACATCCCATTTGCCTTGCTTTCCGCGATTGTGTGCACGCGCGGGGCTAACAGCGCTTTCTATCCGCATTTCGGATTTTCTGCCGGGCCAGAAGGGAGAAGGGGTGGAACGACACCGCCAACCCCCTGTTCCGGTCCACCCCCTTTGTTTTGCGTCCGAGAATTATTTCGTTTCGTCCCTCGCGGCGCTCGCAGCAGCGCAATTACCACCCCCGTCGCTTCGCGCCGCCTCGCAGCCCCATCGGCAACGTTTTTTCGCAACGACGCGTCGCTTCGCCTCGCGCGATATTTTTTTTTTCCCTCCCACTCCCGCCAGCTCTCTCGGATACTTGTTGCTCCTTTTTTCGCCGCTCCACCCGCGTAATTGTGCTTTAACCCCTTCGCTACGGGACAGTTTCACGCGAACCTACGGTCTGTCGCGAGTCGAGCATCAACGCTGCTCTTTGCACAGACGATTGCGTCTTTAACCGCCGCACCCTACTCCGCGAGAAAGAGGTCACCTTTTTTTCCTTTTTACCGCGCATAGCGCGGGTCGGAGGATCTTTGATTTCTTCGTCACGGTGCTGCGGGGGATACAGTCGATCCGACGTGGTCGTTTAAAATGTGCGCGCGTAACACGATCGAATTAAAACGTGCTGAAGGGGCGGAGGTCGCGGACGGATTTGTTGCGCGAATATTTCTGAGGAATGCACGTGCGTTCATCGGATTATCCCGGATTACTCCTTAACCCCGCGCCGCGGGTTAATATAATGTGATAAACCATAAACAAATGCACGCCGGGATAATCAAATTTACTAGCAAACTCAGGCACAGTTGCTAATGAATGTAATATTTCCGGTGGATATCTGGCTTACGTATCCAGTCCGCAGAATTGCGGGCAAATACATTCAGAGTTCAGTATTTACGGTAATTTCTCTCTAACGGTAATTAATCTCAGATTGTGCACAAAAATGGACAATTTGGGATGAGGAGATACCGTTTGTCTGTTTTTATAGTTACCGATTGTCAACGACTAGTTGCATAGTCGCATACGAATAATATTTTAGCAAAAATCGTTGGTTACTGACTCATAAATCCAGTTTCAATTCCGTTTACTTTTACCCACGGTTTCAACGTGACCGACGAAAAAGCTAGCAGTCGACGGACACTGAATCTTCCTACTTTTTTTTTCACGGCGGCACTGTTGCATTTAGGCGCGTTCTCTCGCCTTGCGTTCTTATCGATGACACGGCTGGCCGGACAATAGCGTGGCCTTTGTTGTCCTTCGCGGCACATCATCGACGCCCGGGATATCCCGACGTAACGCTCTCTTGCACAGGAGAGCAGCCGGAGAGGAGAGGAGAGGAGGAGAGCAGGAGAGAAGAGGAGTAGAGGAGAGGAGGAGACGAGATCGGCCGCGATTCCCCGGCAGCCGGATGGCGACGAAATGCAAAACGGTCGAAGATTTGCATCCCAACTGACTCGCTTTACGCGGCGGTGGCCACCGCGCTCCTCGCCGAGGGGACGACAGTCCTCCCGTTCGATTATGCGAACGTCCGCGTCGTCACGGCCGACGCGACGTGTGCACAGCGCCGGCATAATTTCACGGCTCGCACGTGATACCGGCACTCGCGCGAAAACAACTTCTGTCTCCCTTTATCACACTGTCTCGCTCTCTTACTGTCTCTTTTATCCCTCTCCCTTTCTCTCTTTCTCTCTCTTTCTCTTGCGTCACCCCCTCGCCCCCCTATTCGATTTTCTCGGCTGTTTTGATTTTTTCCTGTCCGTCGGGATAACGTATCGGAAGACGGATTTCCGGGTGATCGATTGATTCGTTACCACCATCGAGTATAACGATACGCCCGCCATATATCGTAACGGCGATCGTTCAATCCCGGATTGAATGTTACACGAATATTAAAAGTTTCATCCGCTATTAAGAATTCAACCGATCGACCGCCCCTCCGGCTCGGCTCGTGTGTACGCACTGCATTCAATTTTCATTTCGCTGACGTTCCCGAATCGTTTCCCTGTCATTGCTCGATCCCTTCGCTATTAATGGAGTCCTTCTCGTCGTTGCCGGGACCGGCGTAATTCGTTCACTCGTTCATCAAGGTCTCTCTAACTTTAACCCCTTTGTTGGCTGAGCAGCAATTATGGGGTAAAACTGGGACGCCCGTATTGCGACCTCGATCGCTCGAGATACGGCTAATTCTTTGGTGAATGGACGACCCTTTTATAAAACAATATTAACCGGTCGCACTGTGACGTGATAAATCTGATCCGTGATGAAGAAGATTTCATTCATAATCTACTAAATATAAACGTTGAATATCTTTTTCTAAATCGTAACGAATTTTTCATTCTTCTGTTATGAACGTTCTGGTTACTATTAAAGAAATTGTTAACGCTGGATTTACGGAGCCCTAAAAGCAGCTGTTCCATATTAGTTTACAACAATAAGTCATTTATTCTGACTCTTAACGGCCGTCATTGTAATATTTGCCGCAAGTAAGATATATTGAATAAATAACTTACAGATGCATCTTTACAATCTAAATAATTGTAAATTAAAAAATTAGTGACACGTTATCTTGATGGGTTTCGTAAACCTAATGTTAAGGAGCTGCTAATTAACGTAGTTATATAAAAGAAATCGCAGTGCAAAGGGAATGGCCACGTGACTCGTCTAGATTTCTTGCAAAAATTGCAGGCTTATATTTGCTTTAATAATCAGGCTATCTCGAGGACAAAAAATACATGCAGCTTCACCGATAGTATTAATTGAAAATTAATAAGATTGAAAAAATTAAATTGAAAAATTTGTATCAACCGCGAAAAAAGGGAACTCCGCGTAACAATTAATTTATTTCTTTTACTCATTTTGATAGATCGTAAATACTGTACTAGTAATGATTAATTTTTCGGACGTCACTCTTGTTTTCTAGTCCGTCTATTCATAAAACCCGCAGTCTAGCTATGAATTACGCTTCGTGACTGGTCCAGTCGTACACCTGGAAATGAAAAGCAGAAATAGCTTGAAGAACTGAAAATCAACGCGACTGTAAAAGAAGTCGCAGTGCAAGTGGCAAATACTACCCGCAGTTCCGCGCAGTTCTACAATCCGAAAATAAAAAGCTTCGATACCGTCGGTGGCTAGTATCGCTTCATTTTTCTCGTGTGACTGGAAATAGAAACGCCAGAGGTACCGACGCCTGTCGGTTTTTCGATATCCCATTTCACAGTTTCACAAGAATGCAGATTAATATAAACATTCGCAGTCGGTCAACAGAATCGTACGAAGCAGCACCGCCGGCAAAAATGGCCATCATGCGACCGTTCCCGAACGTCTCGTTCTACTGTAGTTTCGTGCAGTCAAGATGCTACGTTATTCGAGCAGCAAAGCGATCGCTTTCCCCTTCCAATCATTTCGAAACGAGATCCGGCGATCCAATCAAATACGTCGAATTAGGGCGAACGGTAGATCAGCCGTTAATGCTCAGCCTCGGGAGTGTATAGCTGCGAAAAATATTTCCCCTGTGCCGTATTAACGAACTCGACGCGAAAATCGTTTTTCGCCGTCGCATTTTTCGCAGGCGGCCGTCGCGTTATTATCAATCGCGTTTCTACGTTCTCGATTTGGACGTATCGGCCGGTCGCCGATGAATTATTAGCAGGCTGTCGGGTCGCGTCGGGTCGCGGCGGGTCGCGTCGCTTCTACACGTAATGCAACGCGTGCGTGCGCGAACAGGTGAGCCCCATCGAGTGCGAAATTTCTATCGATTGGCGAATTTTTCAAATCGTGCACACACGCACCGGCTCCTCCTCCACCTCTGCCTCCTCCATCCCCGTTTCACGCCGCTCGATCGACCGTTTCAAACAAATAGTCGTCGGTTCACGGGCCCCCGTTTTTGTTCGACGGTTTCAACGCTCCACAGGAGTTTCCACGATTTTTTTCACATTCGTACGGTTCGGCGACGACCGAAAAGGAACACGGAACGTATAGCCACGGTCGTTCGGCAAAATTTCGGCGAACATTGTTGCCCGTTTCCGCGCGCGTTCAACGGCGCGGACAACGATCTCGCCCCTGAATTTCCGCTTCCTTCCGAAAGAATTTCCACGACGCTCGCTGTCAAAGCGTCGTTAACGACGATGACAGCTCCCGCACCCTCTGCGACGTCGAAACTCTCGATCCCGACCATGAAAATGGAAAATCTCCCCGACCATTGTATTATTATATAGAGGAAGTTGCTGGCGAAAAAATCTGTTCCGTGCTTGAGCTTTTTGAACGAATATCGAACGCGCTATGCGAAGTACAATGTAATCGCCGGACTGCTTATCTTTATGCAAAGTACAAATTATTTACTTCCTTTGCACTCGGATACGTCGCCGATACGGTAACAATACATGTTCATGCCAAAGTGGCATTTCTTTTTAATTAGCATTTTTTTTGTATAATGTGAGGCTAACATGTAAAATACATAGACACAAAAACGCAAAATCTTTTATCTATTAATTTATATAAAACTTCACAGGGATATTATGATCTTTATTTCAATTCGACTTTGTATAGCAGAATCAGAAATTTTTGCGAAATTTATCAGAAAGCTATTCCGATGTTCTTCTTATTTTCTGTTTCGCGCTACCACGTTTCTCATCAATGCATAAAATCTGCGCTCTAATAATTACACCGTACTCGACAAAATTATCGACTAGTTGTACGAACAGTTTTAGCCGCATAATTGTGCGTGTTAACGCGCTGTTTCCGCGGCACACGATTTTTGCACTTGTAGATCGGCCATTTCGGCGTTAACGAGAATACAGCCAGGATAACAGAGCGCAACATTGTACAGTTAACGAACAAACTTCTGCGCTTTAGTTTTGTAACGGCGCGGCGCGAAGTTGGCCTCTGACATGGAATTAACTCTTAGTAATTGTCGTTGTGGATAGCGGCGGCTCGAGTAATCCACTTTCGGCTAGTTGCTGGATTTCGGAATTATCGACGGCGTACGAAACTTTTTCGGTTTCCGCGTCGATCGCGCGTACCTCTGACCCGTCACGATTGTCGCGACTCGTCCACGGTGGAAAGAAGGGACACGGAAAACGCGGTGGTAGAGTTCCCGGGGCTCGTTAGGGAGGACGAACGTCGAATTTTGAAGCGTCGCCGAGCGAGGAGCCTTGGCTTTGGACCTAATTCGACAGCGGGCACGGCCAGAGGAGATCGCACAATGGAAACCGGCAAGGGCGACAGGCAAATAGGAGCCCCTGGGTTGCGGTTAATACGACAAGACTAATGAGAGGGACGCGTTGTCGGGATGCTCATTCGTGGTTCGTTTCGGATACAATCGTTCGAACTCGCCTCTAATTAAGGCGTTAATGAAGAGCCTCGGGGAGAGACCGATCACTTTCCTCTCCACGCCTCCGTCTCCTTCTGCTCGTCTCTTTCCTCCCTCGGTTTGCTTCCATACCCCTGGGCCACCTTCGTGACTTTTCTGCTCTCACGAGTTACCCTCGGGGACAAGCTTTCGAGAAGGGGTGGCCGATTGTCGGCAGAGAATTAATTCTACGCGTGATGAACGATGGCTGGGAAGCACGCCTATGCACGCGCATCCGCTATTGTGCGCCCGCCCGCCGGCTTGCCCGTTAATTAAATCATACCTAAATAGGGACCTTTGTTTTCCCTCTACGAAATTTCGAGGGATAAGCCGACCGCGACATAGTTTGATGCCGCCACCCGGAGCTGAACCGGCGCGGCGTGGGCGTTTCCACTTAGCCCCCACTTGTACTCGAATTTTCCCGGCCGATCGAATTCAAAAATCGAGCGCTCCAGCTGTCACGAACTGTCTAAAATATTTACGCAATTATTCGGCCGATAATTCTCGCACGTCGCTATTCACAAATTGTCCTTTATATTCCAATTATCTGTTGTTGCCAATTCTTTGCCGAGTTGTTGTGTATCCAGCAGAATCAAAGCTTGACTTTTCTTCTTCATCGAACAAAATGTTTACTAAACAATAGTAGTTTTACGCGATTCTTATTTTCCATAATTCACTTTTATCTTACCGAAGATCCATCACTATCAATTAGTACTTGTAGCCCTTATTACCGAGTGGTATATTTTATATATCCTACCAAACATAATTTTTTAAACGTAACTAGAGTATCTTACTTGATTAAAGACTGGCCAAAAGCTAGTGTGCCTTGAAAATGAATAAATGAAAAAATTGTCACTTGCAGATCTTGTCTCTGACCGACATATTTCGTACATCCTCAAACTCACATTTTCACACTGATTTTTCATCGTGTTCGATGATGGAACGCCGTGCCATACGCGGAATACTGTATTGAGCTGGATCGTTCCGCGTCGTCAGCAGAAATATAATTTCTCCTAATAGGAACGAAGAAAATTGATATTTTGGTGTGCAAGGCAGGTAGGAATTTAGCGGCGGAATTAAAGCGCGCAGCTTGGCGGAGGGGGGTTGTCGGGCGGGAACGTTTTTCGGCGGCCTTAATCGTCGATTCGTCGACCGACAGACACCGTTAAATTTCGATTATCGGGCAAGGGCCCCGGGGGAGGTGGAAAAGCGACAGAGCCAACAAGGAGAGCAATCAATTCCCTTTTACCGATTTACCGCGACAATGCAGCCACCCCTTTGCAGTCGGCCCGGCCCCCAGCTCCTCCACCCTTTTCTGTATCTGGCCGGCGATACACGGACGAGGAGGGACGTCGACCTGGTTAGGGCCCCTCGCGCATTGAAAATTCCCTGTGATTCGACGCAATTCATTAGCGCATCGGTGGCTGGCCGATGTATTTATGCGGGCTGGTCGTTACCGGTCGTGATTCCAGGCCTCGATCCCCGATCCCCGATCCCCGATCATTGGAGCCCGTCTGATCAGCTCTCGGGACCACCGGACAATGCGTCGAGCTCTCGAACGCGGGCTTTTTTTCCTCATCAAAAGAGAAGTCCGCGCGTTGTCACGCCGACAAAAACAACTGTTCGGCCTCTCCTCGGTCGGTCGGTCGGTCGCGCGTGAGTCCTCGAGTGGGAGCCTTCTAATTAGAGCCGACGCGCGGCGCGGCGCGACGCGGCGAGAACGGCCGTTAGTTTACGCGATTGGAAATAATGACGAGATTACGGGCGTGGGTCGCGGTGGAAATATCACGGCAATACTTCGAATCCAATTTAAAGAGGAGCTGCCGCTCCTCTTCGTCGACAAAGCCCGCTCGCAGATTCTCGCGATCGTCAGCATTGTATCAAGTCCCGCGGAAAGTTCTCCCGTTTTGTTTACCCCGCGGCTCTGCGATTCCCATCGTAAGTTCCAAATAATCACAAGACCGGATCCGCTGGCTCCTACGCTTTGTTATTGTATACTCTCGTGCACGGCGAAGCGTACAGTCTACAATTAGTCGCGAAGTAAGAGCATTAATTGCGTAATGGAGTCTACTTTGAGGTATCGAGATTATCGAGCATATTCGAGGTCGGCGCATCTCCGGCACGTTGCTGGCGAGCTTCTAAGCCGCGATTTCCACGACAAATCGATTCCGGTTATTCCGAGATACGAGATTGCGTATCGATTTTTGTTCGATCGCTCGGGAGCCGGCGCAGATTGTTTGGAAAGCCTGTTATCGGATGGCGGGAGTAAATTTAAGCCGCGGGGCGGCATGCTCTGTTGCGCTGGATTTTCTCGTTGATCCTCATTCGGGCGGAGATTCCGCCGGATAATTTATACGTCCGCGTCTCGAGACGTTCGCTCGCGACGGCTGAAAGCGACGTCCGACCGCGGCCGTTTGCGGAGACCCAAGATCCCCAATTAGAACCGACCGGTGACCGGCGACACGTTCTCGCGTCGGATTGTGACCCCGTTCGCCGGTCATCAGGGCTTCGGAATCACGTACGCCGCGTTCGAGGCGTCCCGGACGTTCTGGACGTCAGCCCGGACGTCCCCCGGGATGACAGAACGTCGACGCATGGATTTCGCTATCCGTCGCCGTCCAATAAAGTTATCTCGATCGCGAGCGTAAAGCGCTCGTCTCGTTTCCTGGCCGCTCGGCTCGTTTCCTCTCCGCTCCGCTCCGTCCCTCTCCGCGCCGCTTCGTTCCGGGCAACGTTTTCGTGTTGCCTAGAGGTATGGGCGTTCGGATAAGCGGCGATCTCGGGAGGATAATTAACGAGCACCCCTCCATTTTCCACGATTGCGTCGTTTTGCCTTCTCCCGAGTTTACAGGTTCATTATTTTGATGGATCTCTTCTCGATAATTAACTCCGCGATTAATCACCGGCGCCCGCGCCGCTTCTGCTACAATCGGGCTGGTTTTATCGAGCCGATCCGCGGTCGGATCTTCTCGCGAATTGGATTCGGTGGAGTGAGACGGCGGAAACGGTCTTTCGGTCTGTTGCCTTGCTTTTGAGGATATTGCGGCTTTTCACTGGCCCGTTCCTCCAGTTTCCGGTTCCCCGGCGGAAAGTACCGCGGTTTTAGCGCACAATTTTCATCGGTCGCTACTGTCCGCAACTATTTGCACACCTGCATCTCTAACTCGAATCATTAATCTTTTAGCGAATTCTCTAAAAGTTCAACCCGTCGATGCTCGCGTCAGTGTATGTCACGGACACGCTAACTTAGGAAAGAGCAATTTTAAATCGTATAAATATCCGATATGTTCCATGTTTTATGCATGCGCCAGTGCTTCTATTAACGGTCGCACGGTCCGTAACCGTGAGAAAACAAGTTCAAAAATTTATTTAGGATTCCGGAATAACGCGTACATGTAGGTAGGTGAAAATTATTCTATCGGGGATTAATGCTTTGCGGTCGAGAATTTTTTGAATTGCCGAAGACATCTTCTTCGGAGAATTAGATGAGAAAAATAGGCAATGCATTCTAATCTTGTGTTACACATATACGTACATCAATGCGCGTACAACTACTGGAATAAGATGTGAAATTCGTGGACAAAGAGAGTTTTAACACGTAAGAAATCACAGTGCGAGCACGAATTCGAAGTTGTCCAAATACCTGCGACAACTCTAGTTCGCGAACTGGCAATACAATTTTTCGGAAGAGGACTTCGAACAGCTCATCTTCAGAAGATTTCTGACGGATTGAGAACGGTCAATTCGATGGAATCGACGATGGAGGGAGACTTATCTGTAGTCTTCACACCGTGACCCCTACACACTCTCTCGGACATTTAGTGTCGTCTTGCTCTTGTTAGAAGTACAACAGTTTGCAGTCGGCAAGCAATCTTCCATGTTATTGGAGGTTTAACTTCTCCTCGAACTTCGCGAACTCGGTGATAATTATCGGTAGGTACAGAAGTTTCGGCGAGGGGCGTCGTCTCGCGATAATTCATTTTTCGTGCAACTAATTCCCTGTTTTATTGGCCGAATGTTTATAGTTCGTGTGATTTGCGAGTCCGCAGGAAAGTCGTATCGCGTTGTCGCGTGACGGCGCCTTTATCCGGCGAAAAAAAGCCGGCGCGAATGGGGGTGGAAATAACGTAGGGCCTCGAAGAGCGAATGAATTTTCTCGGTAGGGCAGCGGTCGCGTAAGGAGCAGTTTCTCTTTCTGCGCATGCATGAGACAGGCTTAATACAGCACCCTTGTACGCCGCTGGTGTTTCTGCGTTTTATTCCGCGGCGCGTTTCTCATGAAAATCGGCACCGCGAATACCGTTCGTCCTCGGGAGCCGTCGTCGACGCCGACGTCGTCGCCGAGGAAACGCGAGCGAAATAAGGTCTGCCCGAAATAAAGCGGGCGATAAAAATCGCGCGCGAAAATAAAAGCTAACCGCGGCCGATTTACTACAGGGTTGATTTTCGCCGGGAAATTCCCGGGCAAGAGAACCCGACGAATATATTCTTTTTTTTCCCCGCGCGTAATTTCCAACGCGACGTGTCTATTGTTCGAAGCCCGCTCCGCGGAGATCCCCGATGGCAAAAATCGACGCGCCGCCCGCCGAAAGCTTCTTTCGAACGGGTTCGCATTAAATTTAAACTCCGCCGCGATTATATTTCACGAGGGGTAACCCAGTAAATCGTTTCTATTTTCGAGCGGCTGCCAGACCGACGTTGTACATTAATTTATCGTTCGTTGTCCCGGCCGGCCGACTTATCCATGAATTATCGCACTTTCAAACGAATTTTTCGCCGTGTAACAGGTTGGCCGATCGGTTGCCTCTGCTCGACGAGTTGTTTGCACGGCTCTTTCAACATCATTTTTACCAGCTCGAAGGTTCGACCCTTTACCTCAGAACTTGCCACATATCAATTCAATCCTTTTCCCATATTTAACTTTGCTGATCTGTTTGACATAGTCGAGAAATGTTCAATTGTTCCCATATACTACGTAAATACGACGTCACTGATAAATGTAATATAATTTAGTAAAAATTTTGTTAGTTTGTTTGCTTATTAAACGATCTATTAATGAGATATTAACCCTTTGCACTCGAGAGGTGACTCTGTGGCCTCACTAAAAATTGCTATACCACGTTTAAAAGTAATTTTGACAGCATCAAATTTGTTTATATCTAAGAAAACTGTTGTACAATTGCATACGCAAAATTTGGATTCCAAGTTAAAATAGCTTCGAGTGCAAATGATTAAATACCAGCTTCGATGTATGTTAAATAATTTGAGTGTGCCAAGCAAGTTTACATATTAATTGAGCCTAGAGTCGTCTATTCTACAGAGCCGGCTTTTCAATGACTGATCTAGAGAAATTTGATAATTGTCTTTTCAGTAATAATTTCGAGCGAGCTTGTTACATTATATTAATCAAAACGATTCGATGGATTACGGGCGGGATAATTGCAGTTTTCGAACGATTGTTTCAAGAAACTCGTAACAGTGAAAAATTGAGAACCGTTAGAAAACGAAGTGTTAGGAAGTTTCGTATCACCAGCGACCATAACTGTCGACAGGACGATCTTTCGGCGAACTTATGCAGCATTACGGCGCGGAAGGTGCGTTCGAGGTATGAAGTTCGATTAAGAGCGACGGTTAACGAGGATCGATGCCGCGCTTCCGATTTTATGGAGTTGCGCCGGTTTTTACGAGCGGTCTGCTCGCGAAATACGCTGTCCCGGGCGCGAAGAGACACTTTTCCAACGAATTATTCCGTTATCGTTCCCACGCCGTTTGGTCGGCTGGATCGATCCTTCCGCTCTCTCTCAGTATCGTTTCTTTGACAATTTCGGCTCGAAAGCCCGGCGCTCTATCGTTTGATTCTCCTTTCCTTTGGAGAGCCAACCGGCAGAGTAGAAGACAGAGAGGGAACGACTCTCTCTCTCTCTCTCTCTTTCTCTTGGTTTCTACCGACGAGGAGGACGAGCGATTCGTCTCGAAACGACTCGCCGGAATGCAATAAAAGACTCGAGCACTACGGCCGGAGAAACATCCAGTCTGGCTATGAAAATTTCTTATTGACTCTCTTTGAGGATTCTCTCGTCGCGACGCGACACGACACGATTCCACGCTTCGCGAGACCTTTTTTCCACCCGTTTTCACCTGCACCTCGTTCCCGAGTTTATGTCTCCCTCGCTGTCTTTCACTTTGCCCTGGGATTTTCACTGGGACCGCTTAATCCCGCGTTAGGACTGCGGAGAACGCAGCTTTCAGCCTCCGTCTATAGCCTCTGTGAGATTGGAAGAACCTTGTCTCTTTATCAGCAGTTATCGCCTATTTATACTTCCACATCTCGACGCGTTTTGACCTCGTTCAATCATCGTGTCACGGAACACAATTTCCCTCGTTACGAATATTATAATTAGATTGCGGATTCTACGCGTATATGGCAACAATTAGTAGATCAAATATGAAATAGGAACATTTGAAAACTTTCAAATGATTATATTATAGAATTTTCAACTTATCGTATTTCTTAAGAGATAATTTAGAACTTCGGATAAGTTCTACTGCACGTAACGCTATTTCTACCGATCTTTTGTATATTCCTTTACGAGGAATTTTACAAAATTAATTTCATGATCTTTGTAGGAAGAGTGAAACAGTCAATCGAGAAATCGTGATAAAGGATAGAAAATAATTTTAAATAAAATTCCTTGAATGTTTTTTGATCGCTTTGATAAAAATCCAATTTCGCTGGATTTGCGATTTTTCAAAGAAGGAATTTTTACCACCATGTCAATACGATACTCGAGATATTTTATATTTTCGTTTTAACCCCGAAAACAAACGAAATAACCGAGAAAAAACAAAAGGGGAGAAAGAATACACCTACCTGTCCTCGGGTGAAAGAAACTGGTCCGTTGCTCCAACCGATTCTGAACGAAAAGAAAAAGGATGCGTGACGGTGTGGGTGGTGAACGTAAAAGTTGCACGAAAGAAAAACAAACGGAGGCGGTTGCCGAGATGGAGATGACGTTTAATCGTAAATCAATAAAATTAATGAATTAAATAAATAAATTAAAAATGTTTATACACATACTTATATGATATAATATAATTTATATTATGTGGCTGGGATAATATAACTTATATTATATGATATAAAATCGAAAACATAAATAGGGTCTCGAGACTGCTGCCCCATCCCTTCCGATTTTCGCGCCTTGTTCTCGCACGGCGGCGTTCGAGAAACTCCGACAGAGATCGATCCGGTTTCCCTCTGTTTGTCTCGTCCGAGCGGAGGTATCGTTGTTCCACTTTCGTTTCTGTCGGAAGGTGTGCTCGAGGCTTCGGACAGGAAAACGAGACGACGGGATCGCGCGCCGTGAAACGGGAGAACACACCGTTTGTTCTCAGCACGCGCGAGTCTCGACCGAAAGGATCAAAAGAATCGGATACATTTTCGCGGCCGGAGTTGTTTCTAAATGCGTCCGATCGTCTCGTTCGGAAAGTTCTCGAGCGACGTGCCATTTCCTAATCGTCGCGGTATTTTTGTTCGCTCTTTCTCTCCCTCCCACTCGCACTTTTTCACTATCTCTCTCTCGCTCTCTCTCTCTCTCTCTCTCTCTCTCTTTCCTTTAACTATCTTAAGTCTCTGTGTTTAGTTATCCTAGCGCCTGTTACAATAATCGTATTATACATAAAATCGTGTTTGCCTAGTGGTCTCCGTCGATCCGGCGCGTATCGCGAGCGATCGAGTTTCGATCGGACAGCGTCGAGACGAAAAATCCCGGTATTTATTTCAGCCGCGAGAACGCGAGCACGCGCGCGCGCGCGCGCACGAGACGCCCTCGAATTGTCTCCGCGTAAAAATACCGAGCAATTTTCGGAAGGCCGGACACCTCGAGCCGTAACACGGTGTCGTCTTCGTCCTCGTCTCTTCGTCGTGTACGTGCGCCTGCTTTCCCCGGCTCTTGTTCGCGCCTCGCTTAGAACGCAACTTTACGCTCCACCGGGCTGGCCCACATTCCCTCGAGCAACGAGCGACAAAAGATTCAGCCTGCCTCCTCGCGAACAACGAGGAACGAGCACGTTCCCGCGCTTCTCCCTTTTCCTACCCTGAAAGAGAAGCGCGGCCATCGAGAGCCACGATTCTCGCGAGATACCTATCTCTCGGGAGAGCGTCAATCCTCTCTGAGAATCCTCGATCGAGAATGCTCGCGACACCCGGTCTAACGATCTAAACGGCGGCTGTCTTCGAGGGATCGTCTCGTTAACGAGAGAAATCGGATGCGCGATTGCGATAGACGTAGATCCGATTCGCGTGCGCGTAGAACGACAGTGTTTCGACCACTCTCGCGGCGCCTATCGAGAGACCCTGGGCTCTTTGGTATTGTTCTCCTGCGGAGACTCCGAAAAGCGCGACCTTCGAACGCCCTTCTGCCTGCTTCTTCTCCGAGATTATTCGCCTTTTTTCTCTCCTCCTCCTACCCCTCCCCCTCGCTCTCACCCCTCTATCTCTTTCACTCCACCTGCCCACCGATGGCGACTCGCGCGATCTTTCGGGGTCAAGCACCACTTCCGAATCACGAGCGCCACTCGAACGCCTCTCCTCTCGCCGCGGTATGAAACTGAAGTGGATCGGAAGTGGCAAGAATCCGGCCGTAACTCTTTTTCTTGCGCCGCACTCGAGCGGCCTTCTCTTCCTCGCTGTGTGTGTGTGTGTGTGTCTCTGTGTCGCGAGATCTTTCGAAAAGAGAAGCGACAGCGGCGCGTCGAAGCGGAATCAGAGAAATAATAGTAGTAGAAGAAGAAAAAGAAGGAAAAAGTAGAAGAACAAGAAGAAGAAGAAGAAGTAATCGAAGTCGTCGAGGATGAAGTTAGACGATAGAAGGTACGAATGCCCGTTACCGAAACGAAGGCTCGGGTCCTTCGGCAGGACTCGTCCTCTAATGCCCGACATGACAACGGTCCCCGAAAATGTCTGCGCGACGATTCGCTGCCCCGTTTCGTTTCCCCCGCGGTTTCCCTTTCTAGAAGATTCTTTGATCGACGGCGGATCGATCCCGATCGATCGACAGATCTCGCCTCCTCGTTCGTTTCCTGGTCGCGCGCGTTGGCCCTCTCACGACTTGTGCTTAGTGCTTCTCGTGGGCTGATCGAGACTGTGTCCTCTCTCGATCCCTATCGACTCTTATCGAGCGCACCCCGAGCGTGCTCCGCATCGGATCGAATCGGATCGAATCGAATCGAATCCGATCGGATCGGATCGTTACGCTCGGAGTGGAAGGGCCCCGCGCGGTTATCGCTAGCAGTAGTACGAGGTCGACAGTCCCAGCTTGCAGGAAAACGGCGCCCTACGCCTGTTGTACACACTTCCGGTGCTGATGACGTCCTTCGTCTCGCACCGCTGACCCGTGAAGCCCTCCGCGCATCTGAAACAAATCAATCACGACATTCAACCTCTTTCTTCATTGTTCCGACTCGAAACTGTATTTTCTACGCCTTCTTCGTGAACGAACGAGAATTGAGACAATGGCACAACGAGGGACAGTCTAATTAGAAAGAACATGGCTATTCTTTAGGAAAGAGGTACAACCTCGCTAGGTTTTACATTTGTCGTTTTACAATTGTTTAAGTTGCGAAGATTCTTTCGTTAGAGGCGATTGGCTAAATTCCTTTATGCAAGCTTGCAGTGTAATAGAAATTGAGGAAAGTCTGAATAAATTCAGTTGTTATTCTTATAATGCAACACACGTTAGTCACTTTTAGAGCTCGCTAGACTTTGTGTTAATACTAAAATAATCCTGTTTCTTCAGATTACAATATATTACATTTCCATTTTTTTATGTTTACATTTAAAAGATGTTGAAGAGACTTCGGTATGCCGCAAATATTGCTGGACCCAAGTTACTGTTAGATTTAACCAGTTATCTGTGTTTGACGAATCAAAGGATACATAATCTCCGATTGAGAAGGATTTATATTTCGATATTCTTCGTTATAGATTATATATTTTATACAAGCGTTGTGTTTAAACTAAATATGAAGAATAACAGTTGCAGTAACTTACATCCTTTTCGAGGAGATCGCAGCGCAGCTAACTGGTTAAAGATCCCGAACTTTCCAGACGTGTCTTAACGAACGTGGCAAATTGTACGTTCGCGCAACTTCGAGTTGCCAAAAGCGACATACCAGCGAGCGTGCCAATTTATGTCTCGTGTGGACATTAGCGTTATGTTATTTTCAATTTGTATTAGCTCGTAGAGCGCAACCCCTTAAGAGCCGGGCTACAAGTTATGGGCAATAGAGTATGCTAGTCGAGTAAATCTGAGAGCGCGAAACAAAGCCATCCGGCTTAATTAACCGGTCGTCGGTAGTCAAGGCGTTGAGAGCTGAATCTCGGTGACAAGTAGCAGCCTTATTGCATGCTATCGCGAGCCTCGGCCTCGCATAATCGCGTGGGACGTGTTCCTAAGCGAGCGAGAGACCGTCTCCTGGAACGCCGACTATCCCAGCGACGTGTTCATTAGGCGAGAAAAACGCAATTACGGAAAGAACCCGCGTAAAATCGTTTAGCGTCGAGCCAGGCATCTCTGATTCTGTGTGCGGACGGTGCTCTCTCCGGTTCTGGGCTGCGAACACGCGAGTGCCGCGAACGACACGTCCACCAACAGCATTCGTACGTCTCGTCGCGGTTAGTTAACCGTGCTATAAATACGACGACGTCGGCATAACATTATTTTTCCAAAGAAACGTCGTGGACACGTTGGAGCTGTGTCTCGAGCCAGGGGATCCCCTCTTCGCGCGTCTCGTCTCGTCTCTTGCTACCTAATTCGAACGCAGAAATCGGCCGCGAAATTGTCCTCTATCCTCCTAATAGCAAGTAAAAGCTGTGACACTCGAACCATTCATCCTCCTAATCGACGATACCTCAGCTAACACCCAGAGTCAGTTAATTTAGCGCATGACTTTTTAAACACGAGATTTTCTCTATTTTCAGATCGGACTGCGAATCTTAATGGAAAATAAAGATTGTCCTCGTTAGTTACAAAATGCAGGAACTACACACATTTATTTTTATTGTTAATAATTTTAATCGATTGACAGCAAAGTGTTTAATTATTTTAATTATTAATTATATATTATATATATATATATATTATTATATATATACTTATATATTATTATATATTAATTTAATTATTTCCAAAGTGTTTAAATGGTTTCGCTATTTGACATTCGATCGACTGATTTTTGACATAATTGCATAAAATCCGCAGTCTAGTGATTACTGTTCTACGAAACGCGTGCTTTTTCTCGCGTCGAATAACGAGAGCTTACTCAACAGAACGTCCTCCGTTATCCATAAAGCAAAATTACGTACTGAAGAGCCGATGCAGGAATTAATGCGAAGAAAATATTTTGTAGCTCATAAAAATTCGATCCAGCTAACTTCCGAAACGTGGCAAGCAACTGGATTGGATTAGAACTTGGTTAACGACCTAACATAAACCGAACGATGTACCGGCAAATTTTCTAAACTCCTCTCTGACGATAACCGCGTTATCCATGTTTGACGATACATCAAATCTTCGCACGATACATAAAACTAATTAGTAGACAGTGGATTTTACACAGTGGACATAGACCCCCTTGCCATATTTTGACGATTGTGACCCGCGATGGAGATTTCTAGTAATAACCTGTTAATTATGAATGTTATTCCGTTCTTTTAAGTCAGAATTAAATACGATTCTCTTGCCATCGATATTTAAACATTCAAGTAAATAGTAGGCACAGATTGAATATAAACGTTCTTTCGCTGCTACACAAAAAAGAAATGATTAAGTGGTTAATAAGGGTTTTAGCGAGAGATTACCGACAAGAGTGAATAGAATTTCGAATTCAGTTTATCATGATTATTAACTCTAGGTTTACGGAATCCGTCAAAACGGCGAGTCACTAAATTTTTATTCTACGACTATCCAGATTGTAAAGGTACATTTACGAATTATTTATTCTACACATGTGTTACTTGCGGCAAAAATATTACAGTAAAGCTCGTCAAAAATCATAATAAATCCCTTATCGTTACTTTTGCGAATTAATATAAAACAGCTGCTCTTAGTGCTCCGTAAATCTACTGTTAAAGAAGAAGAAGATTCCGACCCGGTTCCTGCTTCTTGTAATCGTCGCAAACGATGTTTATTTTGCACGAACATTCGTAGTCCAGTGATTAGAGCCGAAAGCTCGTGGAAGAGCTGGCGACGATACGGCAGGGTATCACTTATATTTTGGTCCGTCCCCTTTGCGTTTTATTTCGTCGAATCGCAGACGGACTGGGGTAGGTAAGGTCTCGCGGGGAAACGTTCCAGAATGGTCCGCCTGGCGGAAAGAGAAGAGGCCGAGAGGAGAGAGGAGGACGAGTGGAGTCTGTGCGAGGAGGGAATCGCGCGAGAGAGGAGGCTCTTTGAGGGACCTGTCTGCCGAGAGTTTGTCGCGCGTCCAGACCCGTTTAAAGCGTATTAAAAAACTGACAGGGGACATATGCTCGGGCGCTCGTTAACGCGATAAATACTCGCGCGAAAAAGCGCGTACCCGCGCCGCCATCGCTCCGGCATTATTTATCCTGCGCGGGCGAACGGCCGCGGGAATCGCGTTTTACAACAAATTCCGTCGTCGGTGCTCCAGCGATTTTTACGAGGGCCCCACGGTTCGCGACATCGAACGCCGACCTAACACTCTTTCTCCCTCTTGGTCTCTCTCTTTCACTTTCTCACTCTCTCTCTCTCTCTCTTCTTCCCGACACTTTTTTTTTCTTCCCCCGAGTTCTGAGCGGCACCCTCGCGGATTTACGAGGAGCCACGCACTAAATATACCGGCGGCGCGTACGATTTACCGTCGGACAAACCTGAAACCGCACCCGGAGATACTACAATTTACTGTACCATTCACTTGAACCCATTAACGCTCGCCGGTAACTTCGCCCGGCGGCCGCGTAATTGGCTTTCCATTGAGATTTATCGTAATCATGCGTGTTTACTAGCCGGAGGAACTCTTTTACACGCGAGCATTGGGGCACGAGAACGCGGCGCGAGCAATAAAACGCGCTCTCGCCCCGCTACCCCCTCCGCGGAGAGCGCTCGCCGTTGAAATTTCACCGTCTGAAAAATCGCCGCCCGGCAAAAATCCTACTTTACACCGGTCGCGCAGATTTTTCAAAGTCGTTGCGCGTTTCAACCCGCATCACCTGACGCCCTCTTTCGGCCGGGATGGAATCCACCCCCGGCGGCCGACACATTTATCCCCGTTCGTCGTTCTATGTATATACACTTATCCCGATGATTTGCCGGCGAATTAATCCGAAATTACAGCGGACCGACCAGAGAGAAACGGAGACAGAGTTTGCGCGTTTCGTATGAGGCGAGCCGGTGTCCGCCGGCCAAAATCAACGAAATAATTCCGCGATGAGTCAACAGGGTTGTTAATTAATATTTTCGCCCGGTGACGTATCGGGCCCGGTGTAAACAAAAACGCGTTCGACGAGAGATAGGGCCACGCCAGCGCCCCGGCTGTCGTTAAAATCTGATCTTCCTGGCTGACAGGTTTTACGGGTTGCGATTTCTCGGTTGCGCGTAAAGCTTGCGATAGCGTTTCATCTGTGTCTGTATCTCTGTGCCTGTCTCTCTGTGTTTCCGTGTACGCGTGTGTCCTACATGGGGGTGTACCGGTTCTAGCTACGCCATCGCGATTCGTGACGAGTGCGTCATAGGTGCGTGCTGGAATATTTATACGTCGATATCTCGCTCTGTAAAAAAACAGTAAATTAAAGTAGCTCGTTAATCCGACGTCGTAAAAAACCTGGGATCGTTCGCGTTGGGGGTTCAATCGTTCGTGACACAACTATTCCCGTCCTGGTTGCGTTCCGACTTCGCTAGCAACGTTTCCCATAATATTTTACTATTATCATTATTGCTATATCGTCCCCGTTGCGGCAGAAAATTGCGGAATGTAATATTGTGGGTAAGAGGTAGGAAAAGAAATGCGTGCCAGTGGCACCGGTTTTATTCGTCGAACGTACATCGAAATGCGCATATTAGAGTGAATCGGTGTCTGAAATTCACTGTTGCGTAACTAATGCACTTCTTAACGATAGAGAGAGGTTTACGGAACCCCTCAATTTACGATCAATCAGATTGCGAAGATACGTTTATCAGATATTTATTCGATGTATGTGTTATACTTGCGACAAATAATCCCTCGTTGAAAATCAGAATAAATGCTTTATTATTATTTTTATACATTAATGTAAAACAACTGAAAATTTACTGCTAATTTGGTAAGCAATTCTAAATCTTGGGTGCATCTAGTGCATAACACATGCTTCATTTCTCTGAACTATTGATCAACTTTATCGATGAAAGCTGAAACCGTTGAATCGTTTGTTTGTCAGAAAACGAAAGAAGAGAAACAATTTATCAGCGTGACAACTGCACTAATCACGTCAAATAATTCTGCAGACAATACTTGATGACAATATGATCATGCTACGGAGAATTTATGGTAATCACGAAACTTGTATCATCAGGGTTTGCATAAAGACGATCTGAACGGCGGAATACCTCAACAATTATGCGAGCAATGTACTAATGCGAGTGTCGTATGAATTAGTGTGCCTAAAAAGAGCAACTCTAAGGCCAGATGTACAATATACGTGATGAACGATTTCGAGGAAAATTGGGGCTTGAAATCGCTAGAATGAACCAGTATCGAGACAATTCCAGGTGTCCTGGATCGATAGCTCGCGTCTGCAGGCATTGTTTTCGCCGTTTGACAACGCGGCCCGTTCTTCTCGTTCTTTTTCCCACTTGGTGGCCGACATCGAAACCCTTTCCGGGAGCCGCGACCGTCGTCCGCGACTCGCCGAAAGTGTCAAACTTCCGACGAATAAAAAGTTGGTCGGGCGAGTAGCGGGTATCAAAGCGGGCTCTTTGCGCGAGTCAATCGCTTTAAGTACGCCCTTTATTACAAGGAAAATTGCTCGCGAACTTCGGCCGAGTAAGTCGTTCGACTTTCGACTTCCTCTTTTTCGCCGACTCTTTCGTCCCTCGCCTTTTCTCTTTTCTTGTTTCCCGGCATGGCGTAAATTCCGCGAAGAACTTTTCCCTCTCGGATAATTAGCGGGGACAGCGAGAGGAAGACGTTACGAATCCGACGGAGGTGAAACGGGCTGAAAGAAAAGATCCCGCTCCGTTGTCCCGGTTTTTATTAAGCAGATTCGACGTCTTATCAGCGACGTAATTGACGATGGTAAGTTCCGTGGACCGGCTTCGTTACCGTGCCGCTTGTTAATACCGCGCTAACGACGGTCGTCCGAGAATTCTATGAAAATTTCGTACCGGGAAAGGCTTGTTTTCGACGTTCCACGAGCTTCGGACGAGGGGCGAGAACGAGGGCCGAAAGAACATTCGCGTTTCCGTGTGCAGCTCGTTGCTGCGTCGTGCTGCAGCGGAAGTCTTAAGCCGCAGCGCCGGTCGCATGCAACGCGCAGTGGTCTTCGTATATTACGATCGCAAAATTAAAAGTGCCTCTTTATACCGGGTAGTCTACCGGGAGTGGTTAGAAAGTCGATGTCGGCTCCGCTCCGGCGAGACCGTATGTGCGCGCCAGTCAGCGACCAGGAAGGGATGAAAGGGGGTCGCGCAGGGCGCGGTGGTTTTCCTCGGGTATTAATTCCCATATATGCTCCGGGAGTGAGCCGAGGCTCTGTAACTGCGCCAGTGCCGTACCTAGCTGTGCCGTCGTGTACGCGGTCGGCAGCACGAAAGAAACTTTTTTGCGGTTTACTTAATTTAATAACGCTCCCACGGAACGCAATTTCAAAGATAACGCTTTAAGGGGCGGGCTTGTGTGTGTGGGAAGCGAGCAACCCTTTCTCTCTCGTTCCTCCCTCGCTGCTCTCTCGCGAGGCGAGCCGTTCCTCCGCGTCGCTCCCTCGAAGTTCCGGTATTCCTCTGTTTGGCGGACTCCTGCCCTTCTACCTCTTCCTCCTTCCGTCATCATTTTTATCACCCACCGTCCCTTCAACTCCTCTCTCTCTCTCTGTCTCTCTTTTTCTCTTTCTCTCTGTCTCTACACTCTGATTCTCGAGCCCGTTCGCTCGTTCGTGTCTGTTTCTCTTTGATATGATTCGAGCGCGCAGAACGCATGCGCCCGCGAACGTGTGCACGAAACAACTCCGACTATAATGTACCGTACTTTATTCCAAAACACTCGTTCTAGCTGCCACGCACCGGTAGCACGATCCCGTGTCTCACCCCCTAAGCAGCGCCTTCCACCCCTTCCGCCAAGGGATAGTGAAACCGGGTAACTTGATGGCGGCGTCGCTGGTATTCGTACATCAAAGTCAGAAGCACCTCTCAACCTTCGTCTTCCCTGGTGGACACCTTTATTCAACCCCTTCCACAGGATACCCCGCACATGCTGGGGCAACATCCCCGAAACGTGGCGTTAATCCCCGCAGTTTAGTCGCTGGCGGTAATGCCAGGGCGTGAAATCCGGCGCTTTTTAATTTTGTGGAGCGATTAGTTCTTGAATTCTTCGATCATTTCTGGCATTGTCATTTCAGAGGTTTGTTTCACTTTTAGGATAGCCGAGGGTGGCCAGGACTCCGAACACAGCTAGGTACGAAGTCATTTAAATAGGACTCCACTGGTTAACAGGCGAAGTTCCGAAAAGTTTAATTCCTCAGAAATTCCCGCGAAATCTAAGTAATCTGATTAATGAAACTGAAGCTAGAGAAAGTTAAAAGCCTGCGAACTAGTGAAAACTTTGGTGTCACGCATGTGTATGACTGCCACGGCACTCAACGTGTTAAATGTTGGTAGTGTAATGATTGGACTGCGGATTTTATGCATTTATGAACAATTTAATTTAAAGTGAAGTTTTAAGTTTAATTTAAATCAGGAAGAAGATTAAAAGAATTTGAACGTATCGATGTATTACACTCGTCTTATCGTCTAGTAACGATCTTTACATTTTATATTTTATGAAATTATTATACGCATTATTAATCGATTGTTGGTGAACGCATCGTTCCGCGATAATTTCTTGACATTGTTTTTCGGTAGAATGGTTTAGGTCGAGGGAAGGGGGGAGGAGTTAAGTCATCCGAGGGTGGTACCCGCCATACGGTTCTCCCGTGTAGATTGGAGCAGGGAAAGCGAGCTGACATCGGAAAGCCTCTAATCGTTCCCATTGCCGTCGAAAAACAAACACAGTGGGGTAAAGGGACGGCAGATCGTCGATTTGATAAACGACGGTGCCGGGAAGGATCGATTCGTTATCCTTAATCCGGTGTCTTTCATCGGACCCGCCTCGCCCGGCAATGATATATTACGACCGTGCCGGTTTAATCGTCGTCGAAGTAATTAGCGAGAAGTTTCCTCCGGTCGACAGCTGGACATCGCTGCGCCACCGACCCTTTGAAATTTCGAAACCCAATATATTCGCTGGGAGATTCGCTACACCGGCGATCCTGATATTATAACTACATCAACGGGCCTCCCGGATCGTTCGTACTCTACATCGTATCACGATGAGGCTCCTAATCGAAAAGGCTTCGTCCGATCTCTCTGGCCACGATATTCCCCGGGAAAACGAAGGGTGCGAGGACAAGTGGGCGCGAAGGGGGGGAGGGAGGTGGAAACGAAGGGGTGGTACGGAGGTACGTTTCTAGATAGAGCATCCCCGGGTGGTAACCGACCCCTGTCCGTCGAAGAAGCACGATTTACGTCGCGCGTTTATGTCACGGAGGAGCTCGTGAAATAGTCCGGCGTCGACGAATAGTTGCCGGCCGTTATAAGTAGATTTATGCCGAACCATAACCCTCGGACGTGGTATATGGGGGTTGGGATACCCGAGTGCGGCAGCGTGTGGCCGGAAAGAGCGAACGATAGAGAAGACGGAGCGAGAGAGGAGAGCCCGGCTGCTGGGTCACGAGGGAAAACCCTGATGTCCCGAAGGGTGCCAGCTGGCGGGACAGGTTACTGTCTGGGAAATTGGGACGTTGGCTAGCGCCGCCCGCCTCGCCGTTCAACCCTCGATCATTTTCCATCGCCGTGTCGTTGCCTCGACTAGTAGCCACCCCCCACGACCCCGGGAAAACGGTCGGATGCCGGCCAGAGTATCTCTGCCGTGTAACCTCGCTGCCGGAAGTTCGGCTACCCTGCCCGGTTCTCACTGCACTCGCTCGAATTCAACCGAATCTGACCGAACAGTGTCCGAACGGTGGCCCAACAGTGGCCACAGGACTCGATTCGCAGCGCGAACATTCGCCCTTAAAAGAGCCGACCAACTTGCAATCTTCCGACTCTTGGAATTGTTGCCCTTCGCAGTCCTACCGCCTCTGGCGATTTCGTCTGGATGCCGAAGAGAACCTTTAGCCAGTCTGTCCCTCTGCTTGTTCAAGATTCTTTGATGCCGTGACCCTTTGTATTCCCAACACCTCTGGCTATTCTCTACCTTTATGTTCCTGAGAAGATCTTGGAGACGCCTTTCTGTTTCTCAGATCATTCGATACCGCAGCCCTTTGTATTTCCAGGAACCTTGGTGCATTGTGATCGCTTTGAACTATTAAGATACCTGATATATACACCTTTGCTTTAGAAAGGTCCTTTGATATTGCTACAATCTCTCTATTTTCAAGCCCTTCGATACATCTTTCTTTTTTATGACGCTTTGACATTGTAACCACTTGTATCCGGAAGGGCTTTGATGTATAATAGCTCTTTGGATTGCTGGGAATATTCTTGATATTTTTACCCGTTTCATTCTTGAAACCCTGGGAATCGTATATATTCCTCTTGAATCCCTGAGGACCGTTCGCATGTATTGGAGGCTCTTGTATTTCCAATATCTTTGGATATTTTACTCTTTGCGTTCTCCAATGAGCTTGGAAACGATTTTTCCCTTAGAATTGTAGTCCTATCCGATCCGAAGGATCTTCAGAGGTGCGATCTGCTCCGGTCCCACGAATCTTCAGGATTGTGGTCCTCTCGAATCGCTCACCTGTAGCTTCTCCCTCGGATTGTTTGAGAAATGTCTCAACGTCTGAACAAACCGAAGATGGAACACAACGCCTTCCCTCGCATCCAAGCGACATCCATTTTTCATATAATTTCCATCGCATTTCGAGCAAACGCGCGCTTATTCTATCTTCCCCAGAAGACGCTCTTTCATATTCCACCAGAATTTCTCGTTTGCAGGGTCAAAACTGACCATTTCCTACCGTCGTCCTTTCATCCCCCGTTCAAGCAAAACCTCGTCGTCCATTGAATCTCATTGTCAACATTAGAGAATGGCCAGTCCAACCACGCTCCACTTCATTTTCGTGAAGAATCTCTTCCCTCGGAGCCCAGAGAGCGACGCAAGCTCCCGATCCTCCAGGATATGACGTTAAAGCTCTCGATAAACGCTGAAGCGTCCTCTTATCCTTTCACGAGGGATCCGATCTCCTTCGGCTTGCTTGTTGATCGTTGCTTAATTGCCCGGCGTCTCGATTAATTAAACTAAAGGATTGAACGTAGAATCGGGAATGTAGTGGAGACGACAGGTAGAAAGAAAAGAACGTTCGAACGAGAAGGGCGTTCGTCCATCTGGGCAGAGCAGCCTACGCAGAGATCAGGAGAGAAGGGTGGAAATGGGGAAGAATGGTTCCATCGAATTTCGTTGGATGCAATGAAGCGACCGTGCGGAAAAATTCCAGCCGTGTTCGCGAATAAAACCGGTCCGGGAAGAAAGTATGGTGCCGGGGCGAGGGCGCATTAAGCCGGGAGTGAAAATTTTACGAGTGCCGACTTACGACCAGCGCGAGTGTCCTCCCAATGAAGCGTACCCCCCGATCGGCGCCCGATCTTTCTCTAATTAATTAGAGGGGCGTTTAATTAAGCGAAACGGGCGTATCCTATGAGCATCCTCGCGTAAACCTTCAAGAATCAACCGGCGAGAAGCGGGGTAATTGCGCGGGCGTCCCGCGCGCTGTATTCGACTATTCGGCGCGAATTAATTCGTTCGCAAAGCGGCGCTTCCCGTCGAAATTCCTCTTCCCGATCCGGGACGCGATCCGCGAGACAACTGCGGGAACAAAGCGGCGAGGAAGGAAGCGTGTCGCGTGCAAATGCAATTAGAATCGATCCCGGCGCCCGACTGGCTGCCCCGCGCGCAAGGGATGAACCGGATGAACAATTAACGGAAAGAGTCGGATTAACGGTGGCTAATCGATCGGCGATCGATACCGCGGTTGCCCGTTCCGCGCGAACGCCGGCGTAATTATTAATCTGTAATTATTTCAGCGTCGACGTGGCGCGCCGGAGCGAACCAGCGAGCGCGATTGCCCGCGTTTGGTCGCGAGTCGCGAAGCCGCTCGACCGGCTGCGATGTGCGGTCTGCTCTGTACAAATTTGCGGTCGCACTCGGCCTGCCGCGCGTTTGTTCCGCGACTTCCGTAATATTTATATTCGAGGGCGGGCCGCATCAGAAAACCGATTAATTACTCCGAATGGTCGGCGGTGACTGATCGAAATCCAGCGAAAATCCTCGCTGAAAAATCGGCGTCCGCGGAACTTCGGCCGCGAGGTCGCGCGCGCGCTCGCGCTCGTTCAGGCTATATTGAAAAGCACTTCAATTGGATTGGGTCTGTGCGTCGAGTCGTTTGATTAAGTTTCCGTTTATTACCCTCGGACGAGACCGAATCGGGGATCTCCCCCTCATTATTATTCGTTTCGTCGATCAATGGCCGACTTGTAGCCGCTTCGCTCCTATCCGCTCTGCTCTGCTTCGCTCCGTTCAGCGCCGCGGCCATTCCGGTCAATTTCGTTTCGCGCGAGGCAGTATTAAAATCTCCATTAAATTCTGACCTTTCCGCGTTCCCAAGCATAACATTTCCGTATCGATATTCACCGGCTCGTACGAACACCGCGCGAAATAATCGCGCACCGTTCCCCGCGCTCGCTAAAGCGACTAGCGAACCGTGAACCGCGGATCCTTTCCTTTCTTTTTCCATCCCCCCCGGGCTCGTTCTGCTCGATTTTCGAGCCCGGAATTAACGCGCGGACGTAATAAGTGGTCCGCGGATCTTTCCGCGCGTTTACGGTGCACGCGGATTTCTAAAAACCATTAGCAAAGATTAACGGCCCTCTCGCCTCAGTTCTACCGTAAAGAATCGTCTTCCGATTCGCGGGTAATAGTCGGTGAAAATGAGAATATTATGCGAGCGAAGAAAATTAAACGGATCATTGTCCCTTTGATCGCGGGCTTTAAATGAATTGAAATTAGCTGCGCAATCTACTTAAACGTTCCACACCCCCCACCCCCGCAACGTTTACTTATTAACATACTTCGCGGCTCGGTGTTTAATAAATGGAAGGGAATCTCGTGGTCGGTAATGAAATAATCATTAAGCTCGTTAAAGCGTCTGTTGAATATAAAGAGTACAGACGAGTCTTTTTCCACGTTTTCACGTTGTATTTCATGCGAGCGTATAATACGATGTTATTCGGTTTTTAAAAGAATCCGTGCAATGTAAATTTTTCTCTCGGCAACCGTTCCAATCTTTCAATGAAGAAAAATTTCTGCGTTTTATGAAGGATTACCGATCGCGGCCGGGAAGATTCGACTCAATTCGATATGAATAATCGAGGAAGGGATTAATACGCGCGTACAGCTTTTCTTCGTAAAGGGGTAGACGTTGCGTGATTCGATGTTCTGTAAAGGTCTGATTTAAATCTCTCCTAATTGCACGTGTACTATACGTGCAACGTTGACGCAAATCCCGAGTCGACAGTGATTTTGATTAACATTGATGGAATAATTCATATCATAACCGTGCATTCTGCGGCTGATCCGTACAGTGAAACATTTATTAAGCCTGCGGATGTTTATTTTAGTGAAGCCTGTGGATGTCACGTTGCAGTGAGGCGGTGCATCATGTCCTTTACATTTCACGTTTTCTGGAAGAGAGAGAATCGTGGCTCACCGGTGAGGTAATAGAAGGTAATAAAATAATAAGTTCGAGACGGGTAGAGCAAACTCGCCATCAGGTTCCATCGCGGACGGAGCTGGGACTCGTGATTTTTTTCTGACGCGATTACCATTTATTGGCATAGCTCGAGGGGCCATGGGGTTGTCGGCGGTGTGGCGAGGAGCGGCGTGCTTGCGTCGGACAGCTCTATTTCCTTAAGCGACGGTTCGAGGTAGTTACGGGGTGGAAATGTCACGCAGCCCCACAACGGGGTGGCCCTAGCCGATCCCGACTCAACTTCCGCCTGTACGTGTGTTGGCCGCATATGTCACCGAAACTAACTTTTCCAACCACCACTACCCTCGCCACTGTATGCTCGTGTCCCGCCCATCCATGTCCACTCTCATCCTCCAACACCACAGAGCGAGAGAGCGAGAGAGAGAAAGAGAGAGAGACAGGCAGACAGACAGAGCGAGAGAGTGGCGACTCGCCACTGATCGCTGGGTCAACATTTTCACCAGGAAAGTTATCTTCTCCTCCACCCGGGTTATTGATAAAACCGAAACGGTTGTTTACTCGGTCTCCGCGCGTGCAGAAACAGTTCCGCTAATTGCCGTTGATACATTCCCGTTGGCCTCCATTTCCGGCAATCCCGGGCCAGTTAGTACTCAACGATGCCACGAAGTGGCAACAGCACAGCCGATTCAATTGGCTGCATCAAAGTCGCGAAATCTCCGAAATATTTTTCCCCCGGTCCACCATTGTCAACCCTTCGCCGATTCGTTATTTCTATATGGTGGAAACGTGCGGCAATAGTTCTTGCACTATAACTTGTGCCACTGATTAAATCGTTTCCTATGAAATTTTATCACACAGATTTATAAAAATCTAAAATAAAGAGTCTCGCCGCAGAGAGCGCAAAATTGTCGTACAGCACCAATTACTTCGCAGATTTTAAGGTCTAAGCGATTAATAATGCTAGCGAAAAAAATTTTTTAACTAATATATATAGAAACGATCGATATTTTCTTGGTCTGTGTTCGTAAGGACATTTTCCTCGAATGTCGTGCCATGAGCGCATAATCTCCATTCTTTTTCATCCGTAGTGCAGCCGACTAATAGTAGAATATTTTTGATCAATATTATACGACTTTCTTCTATTCCGAGTTCATATAAATTTTGTCGATATTTTTCTTAGCGATCTTGAATTGCAGACGCAAGAGGCAATGTACAAAGATGGGTCGAAATGGACTCTGCGTCCGGCAGGCGAGGGTTAGCCGAGCTTACTTCCCGGTATCGTCCTTGATTCGATTAACCGTGTTCAATAAATCGGCGGGAAAGTCTCTCCCCGACGATGGAAACCAATATTTATACCGGAATGACATCGGTCCGAGCACAAGCTACTCCGAAAGGTTCGATCGATCCGTTCCCCCGCGGCGGGAGATACACATCGAGGCATTCTTCGCCCGGTGGATTAGCATTTAATATAACTAATCCGACCGTTGTTTTCCTTCGCTCGGTACCGATCGACGGAATCTCTTTCCAATCTGTTTTAGATTTGCTGAGCATGCATAATTCATAACCACCGGGAGCTTGTTATTCAAAGGCAATCCGAATATGGAGTTGTCAGCGGGGAGATGAACGGGAAGAGAGAGAGAGAGAGGGTGAGAGAGGGAGGGAGTGGGGGAGAGATAGCGTACAATTGCCGCGAACAATTTAATACTTTGGCAGCCGCGGGTGATAATTCAATCGCGAGCCGGAGCCGCACGGCGCGGCGGCAGTCTTAATGTTTACGCCGCTGCGTAACATCTGCGGAACGTATTAATCAGCTGGGCCATTAGTCAGCGTGCCAAGTGTAAAACGCGCGAACAATCCGGAGCGATCCACCTTAATTAATTAAGTTGCCTGGTCGAAAGACGATTTCGGGGCGTTTTGCGCCTCCCGGTGCCGGCGCTAACTAACCCAGCTTTTTCCCGGGCGAATTTTTTTGCGGCCCGAGTTTCGAAAGCCGCGCGCACGAATAAATCCTGGCCACCGAGAGAGCGGCGCTTTAATTGCACGATGATCGCGTCCGATATTTACGACTGAATTTGTTTTTAATTTTTCGACGCCAGCTCCGCCGTCCCCGCGCGTATAAATCCTTATCCGGCGGTCGCGAGCGCGTCGCGTCGCGATGCGAAGCGATGCGATGCGATGCGGCCGAAATATAAATACCAACGGCACCGGTTCGATCCAGCGAATCTATTCGGCCGGCGTGTCTAGCCACCGGAGGCATCGAGGAGGACAGGCGAAACGCGGTTACGCGAAATCTCTTTCGCGAGATTTATGACCCGCCGGCAGTTTCGAAATTCAGTACAGTAGAATCTGCGTGGACGGGGCGGCGTCGCGACGCGAAGCGTACACCGGAAACTGCGCGGCGTCTGTCTAGCTGCTCGCGATTCTGGATCAGCCCCGCGAAATGTCTCTGGTTCAAGTTGCAGTCCCGGCCGCGGCCGCGCGTAATTACGACGAACGGAAAATTGGGACGCGGAGCGTGAAGCAGCTCCAAGAATACAGAACGTCCTGAAGTCGCGCGACAGATACGGCGGCCCGCGTTCTTGAAATTACAGCCGGCTATTATTCGATTAGCAGTAAACGTTGGTTTACGGGCGGCCAACGGAGGCCTCGTCATTAAAACAGCCTGAATCGTCCGGAACCGGTTGCCCGCGCGCCGAAGTCCGTAAATAGGCGCAGTTTGCGCATTCGAAGCGACCGTAATCTAGCCGGAGGCACGACGTTACTGCAGCCGGGTCGCTTTTAAACCGCGGCAGGTGTAAATCTAGGCGTGGAGCGCCGCGGCGTGCACGCCAGCATAAATCAAGCGCGAAGAAAGCGATCGCTCGACGATAATCCGTCGGATTAGTGACGTTCGGTCAGCGACGGTGTTTCCCGGCCCGAACAAAGGACGGCTAAAGCTTCCCCCCGGCGCTTTCGACACTCTTGCATCCTATTTTTCCGCGGCTTTCCGCAGACGTTCTATCCGTGTTCCGCGCGGCGCCGCGCCGACGCCGGCCGACGAATGCGAAGAGAGACACGGGGCGGCGATAATTAAAGGTAAACATTAAGTTCTACGGTCGCGCGCGATGAAAGCGTTCTATCGATGATATAACGATGCCTGGTGATTATCGAGCGACGTCTACGGCCCCGACAGAGAAATTTCCCCGCGATGGAAACGCGGAGGCGGAAAACACGAGCACAAAGGCTCGCCGAGCGTTCGCAACGGTTGCATCGCGCCGTGTCGCACAGCGTCGCGCAGCGTCGCGTCAGCCTCCAGGACCTTTGATTTTATTAAAATTCACCGGGAACATCACGGCGCGATGTCGCGCTCATGATACTCGGCGCGCGGTATTAATAAAAGTTCGCGGAGCGAAGAGACCGCGAGACCTCGATGAAAGCTAGCGAGTAAATATTACCGGCGAATAATGGAGTTCGCCGGGAGCTCGTCCGTCGCTCCATTTTTTTCCCTTTCCGTTTTAAAGGGTAATGATCGATTTCGAGCGACACTCGCATTTCGATAATTACGAGTGTGTCGCGTCGAAAAAGAGATTGCAGTCCGTTATTCATCGGACGACCTGTGTTCGCGACTGCCTTTCAGTCTAATCGCTGTTAGGGCCGCGCCAATTTAGACCGGGTTCATTATCGAAGATTTGCGGAACGTGTTCATTGTGGCAACTATTTTTACGCTACGAAAATCGGAGCTTCAATTTAGATTCGTTCCACAATCACGATATTATTAACTGTAGGTTTGTTAAACTCGTTAAAATGACGGGTCATTAAATTCTTAATTTACGATTATCCAGATTGGTGTAAAGATGAATTTATGAGTTATTTATTCGATATGTGTGTTACTTGCGATAAATATTACAACAACACTCGCTCAAAATCAGAATAAACGTCTTATTGTTACTTTTATAAATTGATATAAAACAGCTGCTTTTAGTGCTCCGTAAATTCAGTGCTGACGTTTCACGTATTTATTTTAATCCTTCAATGGTATCTTGGGGTCTCTCATTATCGCAGCAAAATATATATATTGTTCCCTTCAATTCTTTTGAATTCGTGGAAGATTTTAATTTATACAGGGTGTCCCATAATTATGTTAACACCCGAAAAGGGTTGATTCCTCAGGTTATTTGAAGTAACGTTTTCCTTAGCGAAAATGATGTTTCTATTATGAAGTGATCAGCGATCATGTGTTTTACAAAATTACCAGAGATGATCTGCAATACATTAATATAAAAAACAAAAATGTAATGTATAATGTTTAACCTACAATTATACTTTAACATCGTGAATAACTCTTGAGTAGCCAATTCGAATACGAGTGATAGCAACCTCGTTATTTTTAGACATTGAAGAGCTTGGTAGCTTTAGCGTTAACCAGTTAAAGTTGTTTTTGACGAGTATACTCGTCATGATGAAACGATAATATTTTGTGTTGCGACGATTATACTCGTCACGCGTAGAAAGTAGTTACAATTTGCCGTTTAAATTGCGATTTAAGATGCTTCGAATAATTGGTGGCCAAGACGAAATAAAACGAACAAATCGAAAAGCACAAATAACTATTATAAAAAAACTGTACACATTTTAAGCAGACGCTTTTCAAAGAGGTCGCGACAGCTGAGCTGGTTAAAGTGAACGGAGGTTCCTCGAGACTGTTCGCACGTGCAATTTCCGAAAGCCGAAGCGTTAATATTTCGGAGCAAAGGTGTCGAACACGAACAAGGGGCGCCGGGTAGATGTGAAAAGGAGGGCTCTGCGAGCGTATCGCGGAAAATAGAATCGTTTTCCCTGTTTTTCTCGCGCGCCGGAGGCTCTCCCCGGCATGGGCCAGGTGTATCTTTTTGGCGGTGCGACGAGATTTTTGGCTCGCGATCAAGACTCGAATGTTTTGGCTAGCCGTGTACCGTCACGGTACCGTCTTGTCTGCCGTGCTGCTGCTTGTCGCGAGAAAAAAGGCTTGATCCGAGCTTCCGCGCGGCCGACGAACAGAGGGAAGAGAGGCCGAGTTTTATTTTGTCTTCGCGAACGCGGCCAGGGACGTAACGCGATCCCCGGACACCTCGTGCCCGTCTCCGGAGCAGTATCTTTCGCGGCAGACTTTGCTACCCTCTCCCGCTTTGTTCCTCGATCGACCAGAAATATAGGATCGTCGGACAATTGGAACTGAAAACAGACGTAACTGGATCGCTCCCCGGAAAGTTGAGACGGCGACGCATAAAACAGTCAAGTCCCAGCGATGTTTTAGAATACTGTTACATACGTCCGAGCTACTGACACTCGAGAGGTGGAAGATTTTAATTTTGATGCAGATGCTTGGGCCACTTGATGACAGCAATTTTTCGAAGCTCGGTCCTTAGCCTTTTAGGCACGACGCGCCACTATAGTGGCTTCCGCGGATGTCATCTCTGTATCTTAACAATATACAGACAGCATATACAGACACTCTGTACAGTACATATCAGACTCTGCCGTCCAGAGAAATAGCCTCGCGCAGAATTCAGCCGTACCTAAAAGGTTAGGAGCCTTTCCTTTATTGCTTATGATTGTTACGCGTAAGGTGTGTTTCGTCTCGGCGTGACCCGCCAGGTGCGCGATCGGGCCCGACTGGATTAACGTTTGAAAATTCGACTTCTGCGATTGAATCCGGATCAAGAGCTGTGCCGTCTCGCAGTCCCGATTCAATCGAACTAAAACAGGAAGGGTGAGCCGAGGGTGGATGCGACGGGAAAGACACTTTATTCGTGTATGTTCACGGCGACGGCAAATCCTTGGGCGTAGTTTTGACACCGTGAACGGCACTGTCTCGTCTAGCGTGCTCTCGCGCGTCCGGAAAAAGCACCGGCGAGAGAAAGATTTCGCACGAAAGCAGAAACGCGACGACGAGGGGCGCGGGACACGTCGAGGAGAACAGCGAGGCGGCGAGGCGAGAGGGTGGAGAGAGGAGAGCGTGGCCAGGAGATGAGAGGAGAGGAGAGACGGGGCTCTATTTTGTCTTCGCGCGGAGACACGTTCAGACAGGGGCGTAACTCCCCTTCGTCGTCCCCGCCGTCGTCGTCTGGCTTCCCTCGCCCCCTCGGCGCTCCTCCCGACGTATATTTTCGTCGCCGCGCCGGTGCGCCGTGGAAACCGGCGAGCACCGATTTGTCGGAGTTTTATGTGTCAAAACGCGTTATCGTATTGGTTGCACGTTCCGCGACTCGCGCGGCGCAGCGTGCAACGCGCGACGAGGAGAGGAGAGCGATTTTCCATAGCCCCGGGTCCCCGTTCCCGCAAAGCCGATTCCGGCCGAGGAAAAGAGTGTCGCCGACACGCGTCGGAATTTTCCACGACGTCGCCGGGAATTTTCGACGACCCGGCGAGGATCGACTAAGTGGATCCGGTTAGAAGAACATTGAGTGGCTTACCGAGACGCCACTCTTCCGTCACGTTCACCGACTTCCACGACCGCGGCGCGCTACCTCAACCATTCGACTAAATAACTATCTCGATCGCTATCGGCCACTACCCTGCTTAAGGAACGAGCATCCGGCTGTACTCGAATTTTCTGGGATACGGGAACGGGAAGTTGTTAACCCTTTGCCCTGCGATTTAAGTTTCGAGAACGTGTGTCACAAACAAGATCAGTCACGCGTCAAGCTCTTTCACGGTTGCGCGAAACGTATGAAGTGTGCCAATCGCGAACTTTTTACGGAATGTAAATACAGTGACTCTTGTTGATATTCGGACACTACTCAAAATGCTGTAACTTTTTTAGAACTGGACTAAACGACTTGAAGATTTTTTTGATATGATAGACCATAATTAGAATGCTTTTCTTAAAGGTGATAGAATGATAAAATTTAGTAAAAAGCTTAGAATGATAAAAGAAAGTAAAAAGCTCTTGTCTTTTAACTTTTTTAAAAATTTGTAGATCTCGGTAAGTTACATGATAAAAATTTCACCGAAATTGATTGATCTTCGTATGAGCTGTAAACAATTAAAGATCGCAAAAATCGCAACACGCGTCAAGCTTGCTCCTGCGTCACCTCCTTTAACTACTAATGAAATAATTAAATGACGAAAAACAAAAAACTACAAAACACATATCCCCTAGTCTAACACGAGTTATGTTTATATTTGGCTCGACTGACGCACCACGGCTCTCACTTCTGGCCCGATTTGTTGACCAGACGTAATAATCATTTCTGACACCATTATATGACCACGTCTCTCAGACGTGGTTGTAGAGCAAAGGGTTAACACCAAACCTACCGAGTAAATTAACCTCTTGCATTGCGATTTCTTTCACAGCTACGTTGGTTAACACGTTCCGTGCCACGTGTACCATCGATGGTACACGCTTGCATGTTTACTTAGTGAACTGAACAAATTGTTTACAAGAAATTTAAAACCGAAGAATCAATTTCCACCGCAAGAATGGGCGTTGATAAGTTTTTGTTACGTTGTTATGTGTACGAGAATTAATAATTGCACGTAATACATCAAGTTTTAGTAAAATATCAAAGTGTGAAGATTCGAGTAAAAAAAGCTCGACACGGAACGTGTTAAGGTGAATTTAAACTTTGCACTACGGATGGACATTCAGTTCGTCAAAAGTAAAGTTCGGCTTTATTTTGTTCACTGTTCACTTTGGAAGAATTGCAGATGAAAACAATACTCACACTTTTCACTGCGGATGAATCATTCATGGATGCACATCCAAAGTGAAAAGTCTAAATTCGCCTTTAGCAATTCTTCGTCTTCAATCATTTTCTTGCATGTCTTCTTTTACTTTCACTGCTACGTTTTCATAAAGGAAGAACAAAATTTCGTTTCGATATAGAAGAAACGAGTAACCTTCATATTTAGTACATTATCTGTAAAATCGTGACTGACCTATGCGCCTGTATAAAAATTGCAAAGTTAAATTCATTTAAAAGTTTCGCCATTTTTCTTATAATGCCTGCTTGAATGAAGAAACTTATTCATTCATTTCGAATAAAAAAGTCTTCATAACTCCGACAATTTTAAAATAAAAAAATGTGAAACCGAGATGCTAGATTCAGTGTTAACGACCGGGCTTCGACAAACATTTTTCTGCTATCTTTAACACGTTGAATGCCACGGGGGCCACCGGTGACCGGCGCGCCCAAATTGCTAGAAATATATATAATTTAAAACAAATGTCAATATCTAAAATTTTGTATTATTACCATCGTCAATTCAAACAGTGACCCCTGTCGCAATTAACATGTCAAACATAGTTATACACTGTAACTTATCTATTGCAGATAATATTTCAACATTATATGTATCACATAAAAGAAAATTCGTCGTGACACCACGGACAATTTCTGTAAAACCGGCGTGGCATTCAACGTGTCAACCAGCATTTCCGCAACCATTGCCCTTATTAGCGGATAAATCTTGCGTTCTAGATCGGAGAAATTAATGATTTCCAGACGCGTACACACCGCAATCAGTGCACGATTCGGAGGGCAAGAAATTTGAAATTTCATAAAAATTGTGTTCTATCCATAGTGCTTCCGCCTGCTGGATACCGAACACGGTTTTACTTGTTAGTTCCGAGAACTACTGAGCACAGAAGGCGACAATTGTGGATGGATTACAGTACTTTTACAGCGTGAAAACCGAGAGTTCGGAGCGCGAGCCGGGGAAAAAGAGATGTTGAGGGAATGGGATGGCGTGATTCGCGAGAGTGTTTCCGAAGCGAACGGCGCGGGGGTGTGCGTCGGGTAGAATCATAAAAATTTCTGCGTTTTAATGGGCGAGCAGGGTCGGCGAAGGAGCGGCCGGCCCGGCCGGCGTCTCGGTTAATGAAGACTGTAACCTAAATGCAAATAGGTGACCGACAACTGTTTAGCAATGTATATGGATGAGTGTGGAAGTTTGCTTTGCCCCGGCATGAATATGGAGATGATAGTTTAATTATATGTCACGAGTTCGCGTGTTGTTCGTATATTCGGGGTGGTAAACGTACCTCCGCAATTTGGACGGCACTCGTCGCGCGGAGCTCCTGCTTTTATTAATTTCGTCCCATTGAACGGTCGACGATTAACGGAATTTCGGATGGGGCGCGCGCGGTGCTCGTTGCTCGTACCGGTTCAGGATGCTTTTGGGATGGGCTGGGCTTGGCTGGGCTGGGCTCTGCTCTCTCAATCTCTCTTCCTCTCTCTCTCTCTCTCTCTTGCCCTCTCTTTCTCTCACTCTTTTTCTCTCTCTCTCTCCCACTTTTGCTCGCTCGCTCTCTCTCTCGCTCCCTCTTTTGCTCTCTCTCTCTCTCTCTCTCTCTCTCTCTCTCTCTCTCTGTGGAAACGCACGTTGAATTCGCGAGCGATGCGCCGCGTCACAAAGGGACGACCGGGACGGGAAATTCAATATTCCGGCCGGCGGCGTATGGACGGCTGTCCGGTTTTCTCCGGGTTTCGACGACGTAAAGGTGTCGCATAAGCTCGTTAAGAATCGCGGTGATAATCCGCGGCCGGGCCCTTTGAAACGGATACCGAGACGAGCTTAGTCGCTGTTAATGTTCGTTCCCGTATTTGCGCTAGCCGACCCCGTCTAAATAAATCATTATCAGAGAGTAGACCGGACGGTCTTTGAATAATACAGTCTGCCGGCGTCGGTGGACCGCTGGATTTTAGGTGGCTTAACGGCGTAACGGAGCATGCGAGCCGTGGGACGACGCCGCCCCGATGTGGTTTTCCTGGATTAATTGTCCATTCATAAGCCTCCTCTCCAATCCTTTCCGGGGATCGGAAAGAATGCGAATGGGCCGATGCGCATCTGGTAATCTAGTTCGCTTCGTTCCCCGATCGTGGTCTTCGTCGACGCAACAAATCTCCGTTCTTGGCTACATTTCTCGATTTCTAGATATCTACGATTTTCCGTAATCGATGAAACAGAGCGACAAACTGAAGCTTCAGCTCTTGTTTATTTGTCTTCTCACAGATCGGATCAGTAGAAAAGCAAGAGAAACGTGTTCTTACGTTGATTAGGCTGCAAATGATTAGGTAAAATCGAGCTGCTTTTAAGATAACGGTGTATGCTCGATACTTCTGATATTTTCACTATTCTGTGAAATATCGTGTCGTATATTCAGTTTGATCACAAACGCATAAATTCGCAGCCTCGTAACAATGTATCGGAGACTATCGGCGCTCCATTCGGTGAACGAATGACGAAACATCGACGGACGAATCGCATCGATTCTTTCACAGAGTCAGGCTTCCGCAGACGGTTCAAGGGTCCCCGGCGATTTAACTTCGTTTTAGCAATTCGGACAAGATTTTCGGCGGCTGATCTTTATAGGAGTAAATTGGGGAAAGCGAGAGACAGAGAGAGAGAGAGAGAGAGAAAAAGAGAAAGAGAGAGTCGGCGCGACGGGACCATCCCTACCGGTGCCCGGAGGTACGAGGAGCAACCCTCTGGATGAATTATTAGGTTGCACGGAGTACCCTGGAGTCCCGACCGCCGGCCGTTTAAGTTTTCACGAGAGACTCGATTCACGTTTAACGAGGTTCGTCCTCAAACGGGCACAAAGAAACGCGTCTCTGCGCGGTCAAGCGTAGCTGTCCGATCCCGTCCGGCGACCAGAGACGACTCCGTCTTTCTCTTTTTCCGTCCGACTCTCTCTCTCTCTCTCTCTCTCTCTCTCTCTCTCTCTCTCTCTCTCTCTCTCTCTCTCTCTCTCTAGCTACTACTAATTACGACAGCCGCGGGAAGAATACGGTCTGGTTCGAGTTCGGCGGGGTAAA
Organism: Megalopta genalis; assembly: GCF_051020955.1. Lineage (NCBI taxonomy): Eukaryota > Metazoa > Arthropoda > Insecta > Hymenoptera > Halictidae > Megalopta > Megalopta genalis. The sequence continues at coordinate 16,279,496 of NC_135022.1, read as the reverse complement.
GTTCATCCCCGTTACCCGAAGCCAATTAAACTGGAATAGCGGGGCGCAGTGCGTCGAATGAACAGTTTCGGTGACAAAAACCAAATTTCAAGGTTTCAGGGTTCGCTCGTAATCTTCATTGAATTCTTCTAAGTTCAATTCTTATTCAATATTTCGATTCTAATTCAATATTTCAATTCTTATTCAATATTTCGATTCTAATTCAATATTTCAATTCTTCTTCAATATTTCAATATTAGACTGCGGGTCTTCGTGCGAATTCTCATTTTCATTAATTACTTTGTAAAAGTCTGAGGAAGAGAAACACTTTGGATTGGAAGATGCCGTATTGGATACGTAAAAGAATATCGCATTTTATTCGATTATGCCGTTAGCCACTTGCCAAACTTTAACGGGTCTCAATGATGACGGAGATTTCTAATAATAACTTGTTACGTGCGAATGTTTTGCCGATATTTTAACAAATTGACTGCCACGTTACCCATATATGGGCGACGGAATTATTTGCTTAGATTTGGAAATTAATTGTTACGCAGATCTGTTATATCTTCCTAATTTGATTATGTTTAGCAAGCGTAAAAATATAGAAAATTTAGGTAATTGGTGTCACGCGACTTAATCTTCAAATTTCATTTCGATTAAATAAGATACTTTAATTATAGGAATATTTTTAAGGCTGTTGGCGTGGGAGTCAAAGCGTTTAATAAAAAAGAAAATATCTGTTATTTTGTCAACGATGATTGTCATTAAATCCTCTTTCTTCTGGGAAACGTTTACGATGGAAAAAGATCCGATAACTATGAAGAAGATAGTACGTCAAGGGGCTAGGCTCGTACGAATCCACTTTATAAAATCGCACAATTTAGTCGAGAATTGGACGTTTAGAAACGCGAATGTCGAGAGCCAATAGCGGCCTACCCTCTTCGGATACAATTGTACCTGCACGCGACGAGCCTCGCGGAGTTCGATACTTGTCGAGGAATGCGGAGATTCGCGTTTCAAATATTTCGCCGATGCGCACCGATGATACCGTGCGTGGGTGGCGCAGAGGGAGGGCCAGGTACGTGCAGGCCGCGCGCCACACCCGGGTGTCACATATTTCTCCCGTCACGAAGCTCTGTTGCGCCCGTTTATCTCTCAATTACGCGCCAACTGGCCGGACCGCGAAAGGAATGCGAGATTGCACGGCGAGGATCGCGCTATTGCCGATGCATTCTTGCGCAACGAGTAGCTGGCGGTTCGCGACAGACATCGAACCAACGGATGGCGGCTCGCGAGAAGATACTGCTCTACGATTATGGTTGCTTTTCTAACCGAAGCACCTGAAATTGTAATAGCTGTACACGTTCTTTGCCGAACGCTCGGACGAAATTTACGAAAAAATCGAAGTCGCCAATTTTCTTCTCCTGTTTACGAAAGTACAGGGTGGTCAACCAAAATTTGACCTCACTCTGACCTAAATTACTCGGAGATTGTTTCCTCTGGAGATTAATGTTTCAAATAAAAGTGTTTTAGGGTACGGAATAGAGCATACCCTGATATATTTAATTAATTTTTATATTGATTTTTTATCGATATTTCGAGATAACTTTGAATTTTTTAATCATAACGTGTGAAATTTGACTCTGCCAGTGGAAAGAGTATGCGAAACTAAGTAAAAAGCTGGAAGGCAATGTGAAACCGAATTCAATACTCACCGAGATACTGATATTAACCCTTTGCACTCGAGTGACGACTCTGAGGCGCCACTAAAAATTGGTATACTATTTTTCAAAATCATCGTAGGAGCATCAAACTTGTTTATATTTTTATAAAATGGTTAAAATTGCATTGTACTTGCCAGTAGGCCCAATTTCATGCGCATAAATCGTAATAAATTGTGTAAAATAGAAATACTGTAGATCAGTAATCATGTTTTGGATTTCGAATTCAAATAGCTTCGACTGCAAGAGGTTAATTTATGTTCAAATATGGAAGATGGTCAAAGCGCGTGTGTTGATCAGAATGGGCAATATTTGGAGCATCTTCTAGATCGAACATAAAGTTAATCAACGTCTCGGTAATTATCGCATTTCATACCAATATTGTTTTATAGTTTCTTCCTTAGTTTTCTATACTCCTTCCAGCGATTAAAAAGTTCAAAGTGACCGTTAAATTTCAATATAAAAGCAATATAGAAAAAAATTCATTGCTTCAACGAATGAGGAAACGGTTTTCGAGTAATTTAGGTGGCAGATCTTGGTGAACAGGCCTCTATACCGCCGTACGGGCAGAAACTCAAGATATGTGCGATTAAAATTTCATTACCGCAACGAAATTCCGGTAGTGGGGGTAATGGATCCGAGAGACTACGGCAGCTCCGTGGGTTGCCCATAATTTCATTGCAATAATGGAACATTAATCACACACATCTAAAAAACTATGCTATCAATTCTGCTAGAATGGTATATACTCGAATACAGTAGAACGGGATCTGCGAATGTACAAAGTTTCGCCAAAATCGAAACATTCTGTTAGATAATTCTCGATAAATAACGAAATCATCGCGAACGCCCCCCACTCTGATCACAAACTTGCATCGTAGGAACGAGCTGCTCTACGGCTCCAGTGTTCACGTGAGAGCAAAAACAAGGTACATCGTTCCACCTCGCCAGAGTTTGTTGAGAACGAAAGAACGTCTTCGATAAGTTTGTTGATAGGTTGACGCAGTTTATCGAATTCCGCAGTCTCATCGGCGAAGTAGCGTCCGCGGATGCATCAAATATTTACAGCGGAGACTCTAGAATGCAGTCTCTGGATGCTCGATCAGTGTCCCGCGGCTGGACATAGTTTAAGCTTCCGGTATGCGGCCAGCCATTCGTTCCAGCAGGCCGAGTTCCTTCGGAGACGCTGCGGCGCGAGTTTTTCGGCGTGTAATTAAAGCGTTGCAGCCAGGAGGACAATTATAGCGGCGGCGGTCTACTTCTTCCTTAGGGGTAACCGGAATACCTGGTGCGCCGCGATCACCTAAACCGGCGAAAATACGAGGAGCGCGACAGCAATTTTCCGGGGCTGTCTCGGGAACCGCTGGCTTATTGTCTATTCGGTGGCGCTCAGTGCCGACTAAATTCAAGGTGTCGGCCGCAGACGGTTTACAGCCCGAGGAAAACGATCGCATTTCCGCCGCGTTACAAGATCGCTCGCTCCCGGGAAACCGCGGAACGCGGCGCTGCGCCGAGAGGACGCGGTTCCGGCGCGCCTTCGGATCGCCTACTCGCGTTCTCCTAATCGGAGATCCCCGTGGACGGCTACGGGGTGTCAGCGATAGAGGACCGGCATCGCCACCGTATTTGCGATGCAACACCCTCCCCCGTAATTTAGAAGAGAACTGAGCTGACCCGATAAACTCGCCACCGAATTGCTTTGTTTCCTGCCCGCGGAACACGACGCTCGCCTTCGAAGACGCGACCGGTTTACGAACACGAGAGCCTCGTAATATTGTCACCGGGAATCGCGAAGCTGTCGTGACTTCTCACGGCTTGGAACTCGTGTAACACCGCCGCGGACTCGATTAATCTGTGACGAGGCTGCGCCCGAAGAAGCGGCTGAGAGACGGCGGCGTTTCCTCGTAGGTTTGCCGGAACGATTGTCGGCGGGGCTATACGGGAGCATTATTCTTCGCGGATTCTCTCGATGACGTGTTCGAGCTTGATAACGCGGAATAGGGATATGCGTAGAATATTTTCTGGGACAGCTGAGAAATGACAGCGAGACTGTGTTTCGTTTGCGCCGCGCCGATTTCTCTCCGTTAGCTCGATAACGTGTCATTGGAAAAATCTGCTCGCGCCGAAATTCATCATTAACATACCATGGACTGTCGCAACTTCCAATTCGCTGGGACGCAAAACTTACTGTCAGCCATGACGGAAACGATGTTCAATATGCCGCGTTCGCGTGGATTTCTGGCAACTTCGAATCCGTAGGAGAGCGAACTTTGGAGCCGCGGCCCCCTCGAATCGAAGAATTTTTGTTCGGTGCCATGATTCCCGTGGAGGGAGGAACATTAATGGAATTCCCGCGCAGCTCGTTAAATTTGAAATTGCGATGACGCAACGGACAATGAGCGAGCGAGAGAGGCGCGCGCCGAGTAAATAGGCTCGACGAAATCCCTCGTCATCGCCGGGGCCAATTATCCCGGCGTTCGTTGTTAAAATGATGTTCCTTCTCGTTATCGGTGCCGCTGACGGTCTCTGTCCCCCTTTGTCGGCGGGTAAACGAAAAATAATAACACGGTGTCGACGTCAACCGGCTCGGGAGCAGCCACGAGGTAGCACCGGTGACACGCGTACGATAATTATGAAAATTTTCTATTCGCCGGGAAATACGCGTTCGAAACATTGCCGCGGCGCACACGGCTCTCGCCGGCTATCACGGTTCGTATCGGACCGTATAAATATCGTTCTCGTGACGGGGGTGGTCTGAGAACCACCGCCCCCCACCCCTCCCCCATGGAAACGGGGCTTGTCCTGGAATCGGGCTTTCGTGCCTCCGCCGGCATAAATTTCTCTTACGTGCCAGATATAAAAAGTATTACGCCGACCGAGGTTTATCGTTCCGGGAAGTCGACCACGATGGATTCGCAAAGCTGCGGAAATTCTGATTTAGGTCTGTAGAAACGGCGTTCCCTAAAGAATTCATCCTGACGGTCTGACTCGACATTATAACATCTATAACGTTATTATAGGCTTTAGAGGTGATACATTATCACTAGACTGTGGATTTATGAGAAAAATGTATAGGTCGAGTACAAAACTGTAACGACATTACAAGAATTCGAGGATATTGTTACGCTATTTACAACCGATTACAGTTAATAAATAAAGAAACTTGTTCATACAGTTAACTTCGACGATTTTTATTTTGCACAAATACCCGCAGTCCGGTTCGTCAGGTTTCAAAAACGTGCTAGCAAAAGTTTTGGCAGCATTGTTAACTCCTTGTTGTTATCCGCATGAATTTCTTTTAGTCCAATATTTTATTCGTCATAAATTGTTCTATCTATTTATTCGAATAATTCTTTATTTAAATAATTCTTCATTTAAATAATTCTTGATTCGAATTATTCTTGGTTTAAACAATTCTTCGTGCGGATACTTGTTTCATTCGAATAATTCGAAAAAGTAATATGAAAGAAATATAAATCGAGAACTACGACAAAACACTTTATATTCTATCATTTTTATTCAAATCAATTATTTTCCGTACGAATTCCTCTAAAATCCCTGTAAAAATTATACTCGGATAAATTTTGCTCCAGCGAAATTTTCATTCGATTCGAACATTTATTTGACAGTTTCGAATAAAATTTTATTCGTTAGTCTATATCTTTTATCCATCATCCGAGTAAAATGTAGCGCAACTCTGCCCTGAACAATCGTTTGGCGTTTGCGATTTATCGTCAGCGGAACAGCGGCCCGTGTTACACATACAATGCATTGAGCCTCGAGTAGACCGTGCTCGGAGCAAAATAATTCATCGAGGAAGAACGCCCCGCAATGATAGACACCCTAAAAACCGGAGGCTGAAACGACACCGAGGAATGGCACCCGGCGTCTGGCTGCAGGAAGGAAGGAAGGAAGGAAGAGAAGGACACGCGAAGATGAAGAAGCCCAGGGAAAAAAGCGGAGGATTCCAGCTCGTTCCCGTGACCTCTCGAGCCTCGGCTTTTCTTCCGTTCCCTTTTCGCCACAGTTCGAGAGCATAACCCTGGCCCATATACGCGGAACGCGTCGCTCACGCACAAAAGCGCGAACACAAAGGGGCCGATATGCAGTTGCCGGAAGGCGCGAGATCCTCTCCGCGCCTCTCCGGGCGACGGACGCAGAGCGGAGTCTTTCAAATGCTCGTTATTTTAACAGGAAGCAGCGCGAAGCTTTCGCATGAAAATGTCGGGGCCGTTGCCGCTGCTTCTCTGCTGTGCTGTGTTCCAGCTCGTTCGTGTCGCGTCTTTGACGCGGTTCGCGGCAGGATTAACCGCGGAAAAATTATTCGAACCGCGCAGAGAAAGTTGTTACGGGTTCCCGATGCCTCGGCGGGAGGGATCGTAACCATCCGCGGGAATCCGCTTCGAATCTCTCGCGTATAATCCGCTGGAACACCTAATTCAGCCCTCGACTCTCGACTTTAGAGAGTAAACCGCACGTATTGGTTGAGTCATTTCGTTCCGAGTATATTCACGGTACACTTGGCATGTGAATTTTTCTCTCGAGATTATTTCTTTCTCAGTATTATTTCCTGCAGGAATTTCTCGCGATTCTCCTTCGATGTCCGATTTCAGATTTCGATGTGAGATTTTCGGTTGCCCTCTTTTCGATTCACGGCTTTAAATACATCCTCGTCTAACCCTCGTCCGAATATGATGTCAATTTGACACTATTTTCAAATTTCAATATTATTCTGCTATTTTTGGGAAAATCGATCTCGAACTTTATGATTATCACTTTTTTTTAGGAACAAAAACATGTACTATTATAAATGAAAACACATGTAACGCAAAGATGTGACAATATTTGTTACGATGAGGGTCTTGTGTGAAGAACTTCGCGAACAGGAGAAGACATGTCATTTCTTTCTTTGTTGAAAAAATATCTATGGGGAGATTGAATTGAATACTTCGGAAGAATTTTAAATGGATGCGAGCGATAACAAGTGAAGGGAAACTTGAACGATGAGCAACAGTAAAGGACGGGATGAATACTTCATTTTGTACATAGTGAACGCTGCGATCGGTATAAAAGAGCAGTTTATCCGTTCACATCGTTCTATGTGAAAAACATGAAGAGAACATTGTGTAAGTATGTTTTTCTTCATTTTCTATCAAATATTTACTAAAGGAAATTGTTTGTCTCTTATTATATTCATTGTTTATGATAATGTCAATTTGACATATAAAAGACACATTTACACTAGATTTACGGAGCACCAAAAACAGTTGTTTTATATCAGTGTATAGAAGTAACAATAAGACATTTATTCCGATTTTTAACGCCGCGAGTAACATATACGTCGAATAACTCGTAAATATATCTTTGTAATCTGAATAATTGTAAATTAAAAAATTAGTGATCCGTCATTCTGACGGGTTTCGTAAATCTGGTGTTAAGTTGGACAAATGAGGGTCGATTGAAGGTCAAAAGTTACTAGAACAGCCTTCAGTGCAAGGACTGAGAGAACCGTAATGCAAAATGGCTTGATAAAAAATCTAAAAATCGGAGATTCAAGTCGAACAAAGAAGTTAACATCGAATTCGACGAAACGGGTTGAAAAGTACGCAAGGATTTGAGAACAAGTCCCGTCACGTCCGCCACAAGATCATCAAAAGCGTTCGGCCAGGGGCTGCGGAAGCAAAAAGAATGAATGAGCGCCGGCGTGCGACGGACACCTTAATGGAACTCGAAATTCCGCTTAACGTTCGCCGGTAAATTCGAGCTATACATTTAAATTGAAGTTTTCGTTTGAATTTCATGCGCGCGTTAAATTAAAACCGATGGAAATTCCGCAGCTTCCGGGGAAACCGGTGCACACAGAGTTGCTTTCGCGCGTTCCACGTTCTCTTTGCTGCCCGAAATTTTGCGCGCGCTCGCCCGGACTCGTGCTCGCTCGCGCGAGCACTGAAAAGGCCTGGTTAATAAGGACGATGAAAATTACGCGGCGACATTCTAAAAGGAAAATAACTACCGGCGAAGATTGCGTTGACGCGGCAAAGAAGAGACGGGAACAAACGCGGTGTCAAAATCCCCTCGAGCTGTCCTTAATTTTCCAAGCGTGGCATCCCGCGCGCGCGCCAAAGAAATCGTTCAGCATGTTGCTCGCGGACGCGATACAGCGATTCTTCCGACCTTCCAGCGCCGATGAAAAATCGAACGGTTCGCGTAAACCCATTGGCTCGGCCAGAATCCAATTACCACCAGACTACGCTCGCTTGCGTTCGTTCTGCAATGCAAAATCTATATTCTTCGACATAATGAAACAATTGGGGACGACCATGCCGAAATCTGAGTGTTTAGGGCGCTGCTCGAAATATTTCAGCGAATTGTTGCAACATGCTTTGTAATCGATTCGATTCGCCGAAGATAATTGTTAATGATCTCACGTCTGTACAACCAGCGCAGGTTCACATTTTCGTTACGAAGTATCTCGAATCAACAATAGGCCGTGATTTCATTCCCCGCGATTGCGGCTTCGCGAGATCCTAAATGATATAACAGTAAATGAAATTCTGCTGAAATCCAATATTCGACACGTACTTTTTCTACCTTCCATTCACATGCAGCGAATGAAAATAGTTTTCAAAGTTGGGGTTGAAAATCATATTTGTGCGTTTATCACTGCAACGAATAATTCTAGGGAAAAACAGCGTATACGAGGCTCGCGTGTTTTTTTCCAGCGCCGCACTCGCGGTCAAGTAAATAGATATTTAAAAAATTCATTTATCGAAAACATATATTGACAAATTTAGAGCCCGAGAACGATTTTCAACCCCTGAAGGCACGTCGATGCCGCTGATGAAAATACAAGCGAGCCGAATATTTTTCCAATTATAAGTAACAAATTCACAATTTTACACTTTGATCTAATCGGTTTTTAAGCGGATCTTTACGCATTTATGAGGAAATTGATAATATGGAACATGAAATAGTAAAACCATCAGAATAATATAGGAACATACTATCTCTAAACAATCAAGATAATTAGAAGGAAGGGTACATCGTTATCCAACTTCTTTTTCTCGAAATTAATGAACATGATTTTTATTTTGCACAGGGTGTACTGAAAATCCTAGTAGAATCTGCCGGGTGATGATTTTGCATGCAAAAATAAGTCGAGAGAAGAGTAACATATTTTCATTTATGGCTTCGTTCTCGGGAGAACTCAGTTGGGATTTGCGACAAGTTCTCGTGGTTTGTAGTACGACGAGAAGTAGAATTGGTATGTCATGACCAGACGCGCTACTTGATCCGTATTCAGTAGCGTTACTTTATCAACCTAATTCTTTTCGAAAACGGTGCCTTAGAAGAAAAAAAAGTTCCTCTTTTTATCCGACTTACTTTTACATGTGGAATCGCCCTCTGACCAATTGCACCCCGATTTTCGGTACACCCCGCATAAAGATCCCCTAACGAGTATTTAATTAATTTTGTCGGTAAAAACGTATATGTATTAAATTCATTAATTGGTTTCGAATGTATACTTAAGCCTGATAAACAGTACAATGGGAAACGATCTCTTTACAAGACACCTGTCTTTCCTTCCGAAGGCAAAGCAGGGCCGTCTATAGTCGGCTATTCCCCTGCGGATCGGGAATCGTCTCGTTTGCCTGCGCGATTCGAGAAAAGAAAGTTCGAGGCCGGTAATATGTGACTTCCCTATGGCAAATAGTTCGGCTGGAATCACAGGTTGCACACAGGTGGGGTCGGGAATTGAATGGATCGACGAGGGCGCGGGATGAAGTGTCTCTCGCGACGAGATTTACGATCGAGCGCGGGCTCGCTGCGAAAGCTTTGCATTCACCGTGTATTTGGGGGTTGAAGCGCCGCAAGGCTGGATGCGAAAGGGTTCGTCGGTGATTGGAAGAGGCGGTGGGAAGCGAAGAGAACCGAAGAGAAGGGAATGGAAGAGAAGGCCAGAGAGGCAGCGTACCCTCACACACGCGCATAAAGAGTGAGTGAGCGAGTGTGTGAGAGAGTGTGTAAGTGAGAGAGAGAGAGAGAGGGAGAGAGAGAGAGAGAGAGAGAGGGAGAGAGAGAAAGAGAACCGTCGCAGCCGCAATGGGACCCAGCTGCGATAAACTGGATGCTCGATTCGCGTCGCGACACCGATTCATGTCGGATCTACGCGCCGGAATTTCGTCCCTCGACCTTTTAAACTGGGTCATCGATCCCCGCCACGTCCCTTCTGCCGGCGTGATCCTCGATCGACACGATCCACGGATCCTGCTCGGCGTTTTTTCGGCGAGGAACCTCTCCGCCCCTTTTCTCTTCTTGCACGGATCGCGCGCGAGGTTATAGCGAGTTTATCGGGATCACGATCGCGAGGGGAAATTTATTCCGCGTAAAGACGAGCCACTGGAAATCCATAAATCGAGGATTCCCGGAGATACGCTCCCTGATTTATTGGCAACAACGGAAAGAAATAGTTCGCCAGGAGAAATAGGGACTCGGCTGGGAGACGGGCAGCCTCGTTTTGTTACCGACTCCCAGGCTTAAGCGGTCTCTCGGCTGCGAACTGTGCCGCGATCGAAAAATCGATGCTCCTCTTTGCTGCGTCTTCTTGCAGGCTGATACCTCGATTAGCAGTTTGCCCGATGTTAGATAGCCCGAAACTATAACCAACAAATTTAAGCGTTTTCGCCGGAACGATGTTTCTTCTGCGAATGAGAGTGCAGATTTGATGCATACGTGGGGAGAACGAGTAGATCGAAACACGAAATAACAAAAACATTCTGTAGAATCTCTATCATTCGATTCTATGACGTTTGAATCGTTGCATGAATACGTTTTATATGTAAATAAGTCACTCCAGCAAGGAAAGATGCCGAAATGTCGTTAACAGATCTTAATGATATGTTCGAAAAACATAGTTCTACAGTAATGTCTCTCTAATTGACGCCCAGATTGACCACAAAAATGGACAATTTGGGAAGAGGATATTTATTTATACTACATATATTTTATTTATTTAATACGATTATTCGAGCCTTACGGTTTATTTTTATAGTTATAAATTGTCCACAATTATAAAAACGAGCCGCAAGGCTCGAATAATCGTATCTCCTCTTACCAAATTATCCATTTTAGTGGACAATCTGACAAGCGTCAGTAAGGGAGACATTACTGTAGTTGTTCACGTATTTCTTTTAGTGGATATCGATCACATTCTAGAGGCGAAAGCAGCGCTTAACACTTTGACTTCCGCGTCACGCGTATGTAGGCGATAGAATTAATTGCATAGACTTGAAATTTAATTTTCACGCTAATCTTAACCTTAGAGTGGTGACGTAACTTAAATTGACTTCTAACACTAGTGGCGATGTACGTTAAATTGGCTCCGTGTCACTGCAATAGCAGCGACTTGACGGCAAATTGAGTCCGTATCAATAAATGGTAACTTGACGTCAAATTGACTCTGCATCAATAGCGGTGACTTGCCGCCAAAATAACCCTGTATCGCTCATGGTACCACTATTTATACGGAGTCAGTTTGACATCAAGTCGGGGTCAATTCGAGGTAAAGTCATCATAACCGATACAGAGCCGTTGGCGTCACGTTACCACTAGTGATATTAACACTAGATTTACGAAACCCGTCAAAATGACGGGTCTTGCGTCAAATGACGTACATTTTTTAATTTACGATTATTCATGTCGTAAAGATACATTTATGAGTTATTCATTCAATTTATATGTTACTTACAGCAGATGTTACAATAACACTGAACAGTACAACGCGTTCATCGTAGAAACTATCTTTACGCTACAAAAATCGGAGCTTCAATTTAAATTCGTTCTACAATCTCGATATTGTTAACTTTAGGTTTGCTGAACTCGTTAAAATGACGGGTCATTAAATTCTTAATCTACGATTATCCAGATTGCGTAAAGATGAATTTTTATGAGTTATGTATTCAATATGTGTGTTACTTGCGATAAATATTACAATAACACTCGCTCAAAATCAGAATAAACGTCTTATTGTTACATTCATGAACTAACATAAAACAGCTGTTTTTTGTATCTAAGTCGAAATAAGTCGTAGATCTAGTGTCAAAACGGTGATCACCACTTGAAGGTTAATTCGACTAGAATCCACGAGACGTAAGAATGTTAAAAAAAGTAATTGATCATTCAGCTAAACGTTTTAATTTCAATTTAATTAAAATATTTTAATCCCGTGAAATCCTTAAGGCTGACGATGTGGAAGCCAAAGCGTTAAAGTTTGGCACAGTCGGCACATACATCATTATTTACCGTCCAAACCAGGGAAGGAGTAATCCAGCACTGTGACTAACAGCAAGTTCTATTCGAGCGCTCACGTTCGATGCTCCTCGTGCCAGTTCTTTCTTTATTTTCCCAATGATGTGTGCTTTTCGGCGGTGACACTGGATGGTCCATTCGAAGCCGATCTGCGTGGTCTTTGAAATTCCCGACCACCTTTTCCAGCCCAGTTTCTTCCGGCTGAATGGGAACGCCGTCGTTCGAGTCATTTGTAAAAGTATCTTGGGCGCGATCGGCCGCTGCACACGGCTCGCTCTCATTTGTCCGACGTCCATTCATCCCACCCCTTTCGTCTTGTCCCTGTGAACCCTTGTTCCTCGGGGACGACCTGATTCCTCGATAAAGCCAATAAACCCTCGTCAACCAGTGGCGTGGTGCCCGTTCGCAGACCTCCTCGTCGCGTCTGGCCGCGCGTTTCGCCGTCGCAGGTTCCCTCCGGCCTCGCAGCGGCGGTCATTTTTAGCAGTCGATCGACCCGTTCCCCCGGCGAGTTTCAAATTTATTCGACGAGCGCCTAATTAATGTCAAAATTCGCTGACAAAGCTGTGCCCCGCCCCAGTCCAGGCGAGCCGCGCTTTTTTTTCCGGCGTTCACATCGACCGAGCGGAAACTGCGAAAAGTTCGTCTTGCCGATGAAATAATGCCGAGTGCATACGCGTGTGCGGGGCGCAGCGAGGGGGGTGGCGTAGACGGGGAGGAGGCAGAGGGAGCGGGAGGGCGCGACCGGTCTCTCTCCTCTCTGGTTCCGTCGAAATTAACGAGTCGAGTGTTTGCGAGTTTCGCCGGGGAACCCGTTGCCCCGACGAGTGTGTTTACTTTGATATTGGCGAACTTTTTCTCCCGCGGTCCTCCGTGATTTTTAACCCAGGGGACACGGGGCCGAGACGCACACCCCCTAGTGGAACACCGTGTCCGTCCACCCGCGGCGCGGCTCGTCGTACGGCTAATTTCCGCGACGGCGACCGATCATCGAAACTTTTTCAATTAAGCCAATGACGGCTCGATATGTACACGGCCGGGTCTCGTTCGGATGCGGATCGGCGCTGCCGGGCGCTGCGCGATCGAAGAAATTTAATTTTCGAAAAGAGCTGTAAAACCGACGCGGCTCGGCAGAGCGGAGCCGGGAAATTTCGGGCGAGCCGGCTGGGAATTCCGTGGGGAGCGTAAAACGCGCGTGCGGAACGTAAAAAATCCATTTGCCTCGACCAGTGGAATTTTTTATGAAACTCGGCTGGAACAGAGACGATCCCGCCGACGGATTTCTCTGTTCTCCCGTCGACGGATTCGCGCCCCGTCTTGACCTGACCGTTCGTTCGTTCGTTCGTTCGATCGACGATCGCCGCCGGTTAACCAGCCCCGAAATTCGAGCGATCGCACGAATATGCGGGGTGAGCAGCAAATAATTGAAGTCGCTGACGCGGTCGGATGATCTAATTCCTGCCACGGACAAACAGTTTGATTAGCAGAAATCCGGAGCACACCGGCTGGGGAGACGGCCGCGGGAGGGATGGGCTCGTCGCCGCTCCCCCGGGAGGGAACAAACGGAGGGATAGTTCGTTAAATAAAGAGGGTAAAGCGACGGTCCGCGGGAAGCCACAGGGAATAGAATATAAGAGAAGCGGCCGGAGCGAGGCGTGTGCTCTCTAATAGATGGGGCAAGGAAGCGAGACGAAGGGCGCAGTGGATGGGGCCTCGCTGTGGAGAGAGGTCAGCGGAGCCGTCGTTTTCATCGAGCTCCACGGAATCGGCAACGAGAGTCCCGCGGAACCTCGACCAACCTTTCTCAACCTTCTCCAATCTCGCCTGCGATACCCAGCAGGTCGAAAAGGAAGTAACAAGAAGCGAAACTCAATTTCGGCTGGACGGTATCACTCGCGAACCTTGTCCGGTCGCGGCCGTCGAGAAACCGATTCCTGCCCGTTTGTTTCAATATTTTCGACCCGACCTCGCCGTATCTTTGGTTCCTAGGAAAATCGCAGATTCCCTGTCGGAAACGCGTCGATAGCCTTGCTACGTACTTCCGGGAGCTCTCCGTATTCCGACGGCTTCGATACGTCGATTTCTCTCCAATTTTTCTATTTTAATTCTTTGGATAGCTTTAGTTTTGCAGCTGAGTTTAGTTTCTTTGCATTAAAATTGTATACACATCGATCCGGTTGGACGATTATAACTGCACAGACTGCAGGTTTTATGCATTTATATAACAAATTATAAGATGAAACGTAAAAGAATATTTAAAGAGTTTAAAAATACCGTTGCATCAATATCAGTTTATTAAAATTATTATTTTGTAATTAATACAACACACAATCGACGCAACAGTTTTTATTTAGCGTAAGAATCCGCAGTCTATTTATAACTCGGGATAGAGTTGTTATTTTTACGTGGAGAAAGCTGTCCCGTGTTCTACAAAGATTCTACGTTCATTAGTTTTATATCGGAAAAATTCTCAAAGTATCGTAAAAGTAGGAGGGACGTTTCAATATCAAACCTATCGAACCGGTAAAAATAATCGGTTACATATTTTCTGTTTCAAAGTTGCTGGAATTAGAAGGACTCTTTTCTAGCAAATGATCGAACAGATTTCTCAATTCAAGCATAAATGTTCGAATGAAAATGGCGAGGTGGCTAAATAAACTCGGCCATGCCATTTTTATAAAACAACACATTTTGTGTTGTTTTACGAGAATTCGCGTCGCGTGCCGCGTCACACGCTTGATCGACTTCGTCGACCTTATATATGTCGACCTACGTCGACATAGGCGTAGGATCAGCGCAGGGAAATTCCCAGCAACCCGAAATTTGGCATTTCCGGGAGAAATTACTGTAGTTCACGAAGAAGCCGGTAAATCGCGAATGGTCTGGCGAACGAGACCCGGTAAAATGTACGGGGTATGGCTCACCTGCATGCTGGTTCACCGACGGTCTCGAAAAACAGGCAGGTACCGCCGTTCATGCAGAAGTCACCGGCGATCGGGCACGGCTGCTCCTGCCTCGGCCACGCCGCCGTCGCTGCAACACAAACCAGAGAAAAATAATGGTGAGCTCTCGCGTTCGAAAAACGTTATGCGCATAATTCCCGTCCACGCCCTTCGTGTGTCCCGTGTGTACATTTTTTTTTGCCCGCGCGGCACTCTGCCCTCTTTCGCGACCTCCCCCGTTTGTTTTGCGCACCCCCACGCGTGCAACGCGCGTTCTTTCCTCGCGCATAAATCGCGCGGCGTTCGAGCTTTGTTCGCCAGGCAAGAAAATGATAGCCGCGCGTGCGCCCCGCCGCGGACTCGAGCCGAGAACCCGTGCATTTTCATTTCAATCGGGTTCTCGGCCGCGGGAGCGCCCGCGCGCAAGGATTAGTCTTTGGTATGCAAATCGCGAGAACGGCTGCTAAGAAGGAAACGGCGAACGTGGGACACCGACGGATTTATGAACAGCTTAGCGTAGGCCATGCCCGACGCCGCTGCAGGCATGTGTCCGTCCCTGTTCAATTTTTCACGAGCAGGTTCTGCGGATCGAACAGGATTCGCATCGATCAAATATCGAACTGCAACGTCCGCTCAAAGGTTCATAAATTTGCGCAATCCTCGAACTACTTTTCCAATTTTTTGCGTGTTCTTTGAGTAATACTTTGGTCGACAGAGTTATTTGTTTAGATTCGGAAATCCATTGTCACGACAATGCGTTATATCGTCCTAATTGTGAGATCAGCGAAACATGAGAAGGTTGAAAATGTCATCGATGTCATTTAACTTAATTTTTCAATTTTTATTTGATCGAATAAAATACTTGAATCGTATGAAAATCGTTAGGTCGTTGGTGAGGCAGTCGAAGTGTTAATGAGTCCCCTAAAATTTGGAACAACGTACGCGATGTAGAGACAACTTTCGTTTACCATCTGTCTTTAGTTTCGTTTCGATATCTCAAGTTTTAACCGAGAAACAGACTTGTAAATCAAGAGGTGTTCATCTGTTGCGGTGAAAATTTGGAAATCAAATCCAGATAACCGTTCATCTTTTTTACTAGTAAAATCATCTAACTGTATCTTATTTAGAATCGCATGGATTGCTTTTAACACTAGATTTACAGAATTCGACAAAATCACTAATTTTGTAATTTACGATTATTCATATCGTAAAGACACATTTATGAGTTATTTATTCAATTTATATATTACTTGCGGCAAATGTTACAATAGCATGTTAAAAATCAGAATAAATGTTTTATTGTTACTTTTATAAACCAATATAAAACAGCTGTTTCTTGTACTCCGTAAATCCAGTGTTAATAAATCCTTTTGTATTAAGATTTTGCCGACGATACCAAGCCAAATACAGTAAATTCTCCCTAATCTTTCTTCAGCTGGTAAACAAAACTGGACATTTTGGAAAAAGGAGATACAATTATTCGAGCCTTGCACCACGTTTGTATAATAATTTACAATCGCCAACTATAAAAATGATCCGCGAGGTTCGAGTAATCGTATCTCCTCTTCCCAAATTGTCCCTTTTTGTTTACAAGCTGAAGGAAAATTGAGGAGAATTTACCGTATCGTTAAGCTCACATTTAAAAATAGCGATCTTTTACACTTTGAAAAAACGAAGTTCCCAACATTCCTGAACGATAGGTATCGAGAACAGCGCTGAAACCGACATCCGTCCACGCTTTTCGGTGCGCAGCCTGATTCTTAACGCTCCTAAACGACCGCCTAAATTTCCGTGCGCATTGTTCCGCGGCCATAATTCCTCACTGTCGTTCGCCAGTGTTCAAGCTGTAATGCATTACGAACCGGGTTACTATCTTGTCGGTTCTGCGTCGTAAACATCGATTAATCATCTCTAGATGCGCATCCGGCCGTAGAAACAACCTAATGTTGCTCCGGCGAATTTTCTCGTCGTTTGGCCGGGAAGCGCGGGCTAATTACACATCCGCGGAAACCGGCGGACCGATTCCATGAAAGGTGCGAGACGGATGGGGAGGACGAGGGTGGTCCTCGGGGGTGTGTTTCGTGTCCAGGCGCGGTGTTTGATCCGTCGCGCGACGAGTCCGGCACACACGAGGGCCGGACAAGCTCGCGCCTGTATTAAAAATCGTATAATGAGTTTGAAAGCGACTCGGACGAGTGGTCGGACGGCTGTCCGGCGGAGTAATAGCGGAACGCGATGAGGCGCGTAGCCGCTCGCGCGATGAGCTCGCGTACACCATTATTACAGTCGGATTAGTATACTCGACCATTTCGGTCGGGCCGGTATTACCGAGCACAGTTCCAACTTCGAAAGGCTCTCGAGCAGCTCGTACACCGGCCTTTATCCTCTCTCTCTCCCTCTCTCTTCCTCTTTTTCTTCCGGTTCTCTCTTCTCTCGGTTCGCCATTGCCGCCCCTATCCACCGCTCGCGTTTCTTCTCGTTAAGTTCCTAACGAGCTGAAGACATTTTCGCGGCGGGAGCTGTTCTTTTTTCCTCCATCCTCGTCCTATCGGAGAAACGAGAGAGAGCGAGAGAGAGAGAGAGAGAGAGAGAGAGAGAGAGAGAGCCGGCGCCGAGGGGCAGGAGGAGGGGAGGTAGAGATAGCGGTCGTCTCGAGCGGAAACGTATCGAAATTTTCATTTTTCCCGGGGTATCTACTTCCTATTTAGCTCCTCGAGCAGCGCAGCCACATCTCCCGCTTCCCCGGCAATTATTTCGCGCGATCGACCCGGAATATTAGCAGCATTCTCTAATCGCGTGGCTGCGGAGTATCGAGCGCGCCGGGAAATACGCCGATGAAAAGGGCACACGGACGTGTGTGCGCGCAACACTGGAAATTGAAGCCGACGCGCCGCGCGGATCCCAACTTAATTGAAGACCCGCATTGTTGTTCCCGTCGTTTTTTGATGGCGAAACTTTGATCTCGTTCCAGGCCGGAGCTTCTTTTCGGAGAAAGGCGGCCGGCAATCTCGCGGAATACGAAAGTTTGCCTCGCGCGAGCGCGAAACAGAGGTTAACAGCGCCGGGGGTCCGGGAGAAGGCTGGGTGGGCTTGGGAGGCGAGAGGAAAGTTTCGATGAGGGCGAGAATCGGGTTCGAATCGCGGCCATATCGATTCATTCGGGGTCGACGCGTCGTCCCGCCGATTCGACGGGGATCTTTTCGCCGGAACTTCCGTCGGAAGATAACGCCGTCGAAAAATCTACTTTCCGATTCCAATATCGCTCGATACGGAGAAATCTGCTCGCGCGATGTCGCGGCACGCGCCACGAGTTTCCCGACGGTCCCGGATCCCCTGGATCGACGCTGTGTGTCTATTTGTGATCGGTCGATGGCTGCCGGCGAATCCTTCTTGCTCCCGGCAAATCCGTGTACATTTCTAGAGCCTCGGCACACGCTTCTGCTCGTCTTGGGGCTCGTCGTCGTCCTTACCGCACGCACACGCCGATCCCTTCGTGCTCATACGCCTTCCACGAGTGGATCTCGACAGCGGGGAAGTGCTTCCGCGATACGAGGACGCGGGCAAAAATTTGGCCGGCGATACTCGACCCAGATACTGCCGCGCGTCCTCGAATATTGCAAATTCCTATGCCAAATTTAGCGATCTCGTGAGTCCCGATTCGCTCACCTACGATAATATCAACCAGTGGTCGAAAACGGTTACGACAACGGTTTCGGTTTTTTATATCGACTCCGTAAGTGTTATTTTTCGGTTCGTGGTTTTGGTCATGCATTTCGGATATACAATAAATTCTCAATTTTCCTTCAGCTTGTAAACAAGAATGGACTATTTGGGAAGAGGAGATGCGATTATTCGAGTCTCGCGGCTCATTTTTATAGTTGCCGATTGTCGAGGATTATAAGAACGAGGCGCGAGGCTCGAATAATCGTATCTCCTCTTCTCACAATGTCTATTTTTGTTTATAAGCTGAAGACAAATTTGGGAGAATTTACTGTACTGTGCTGTGTAATAAGAAACGGTAATAAGAAACGGTTGGGAAACGGTAGTTTGTAATTAGAAAACACGGATCACAGTGTAACAATGACTAAATCACACCCGGACACGTTCGAAATGACATTATTTGAAGTAGTATTTGAAATAGTATGTTTCTGTTCTTTATTTTATAATTGTGAAATTCTTCTGGGAAATTGTGTAGCGATCGTATTATCAGCTCTGAGTCTGGTTAATAACGACATTCTCATCGACATTTCTGCAGAATGAAATAATCGATACGACTATGTTCTAACAGCTGACAGATTTTTTTCGGTTCTTCTCAACTAGTTTGGAATGAGAAGATTGAATTTATTCTGACCTTTTGGCAATTTTGATATAGCAATTGCATGAATTGAGAACTTCACTAAATTGTTTTCTATAAGAGGGTCTAATTTGCATATGCTTCAAATAAAAGATTAGAAACCGATCATTTTGATCGGTACGGTAGATTTAGTTACAGGTTCGCCGACGAAGTTGAATCTCACGCTAGATTTACGAAGCACTGACTTCATATAAATATGTCAAGCAAAGCACATATTCGTGCAGCTTTCTCGCAATTTTTATTACAATCGATGTCCAAAGAAACAATTTCATCGGATGAATTCCCCACAAATGTGTCTTCATAATTTCAATAATCGTAAATCAAAGAATTTGGAACGCGCCAAATTGACGCTTCCGAGCATTAACCCGTTCAAATGAATTTAGATGCTTGATTCAACGACCGACAGACTATATTCAAAACTTAACCAACGTGCTACAGATTCGCGTTTTATCGTGACGTTTTTGAGTTTATTTCGTTTTCGCTGTTTATCGTGTTCTGTCGTCTGCGCTGTCAGTTCGGCTTTCGCCCCGATTGATTGCGAACGAAATTCGGGCGATGCTCGTCGAATGTTCTAATTGGATCGTAGGCGTCATCGAGATTCTCTTAGTTTTAGGAGCGGTAAACTGTCAGTGGAGAATGCCTTGCCGTCTATCGACGACTGGTGAACGTAAAATGACGCATTTTACGAGGATCTGTTTGAAAAGCAGACTCAATTTACACGAAATACATATTTGCGATGACCATCGCCTTTTGCGAGTCATTCCTTTCGGTGTCGATAACGATTGCACGCGCGAGTAGAGCAGTCGTGCCGGCGCGATTAGCAATTAAGTGGCGTAACCAGCAAGTCACCTGTGCACAGAAGATCCTGGGCCGTCGCTTAGGTCGAAAACCGGGCGGGGTTGGACGCTGTAGGAGGTCGTCGACGCGAATTTCCGGGGTAACGAGATTGTCTCATTAGCGTGGACGCAGCCGGCCGGCAAAGCGTTCGCTACGATAAACAGTTTTAACGTCGGCCGCTTTTGACGCGTGCGCTACATTGTTTGGACACCGTTATCTCTGTCGATGTAACATCAATCGGTGTCTCGCGGGTGCGTTTAGATAGCGGCGGCCGTACCAGTTGTTTCGCGTCGCTCCCGATTTTCCCCGTTGATACGTCAGTTTTCGACGTGTTTACGGTTTTACGCGGCGCTTTTTTCCGTTTTTGTTGCTCCCGTTCCCCCGTTTTTCCGGTTTTTCTCCTTTTGACATCGATGCCAGATTTTCGAAAGCCCCGCGATCCCTTCCCCCCTTCCCCCCCCCCCACGAATGTTGCTTGACTCGGTCGCGTGGGCGTGTTCCCCGTTGTTCCAGCGGATTTCGCGCGGCGGTGTCTATCATTTCGCGTTCGAACCGGTTCGAACGGATCGCTGCCGAGCGATTCGAGTTCGCCGCTCATTTGCGGAGCCGCACGGCGCGCCAATCGGATTAAAAATATATTACACGGTTATTCGTCGCGACTGGATCGCCGCGCGAGCACTAATTAAGGCACACGCGGCCGGACTCCGTTCCGCTCTGCCTGAAAGCCGACGACAAGCTCGCGCGAGCCCGCTCATGCCCGTGCCCGCGCTCGTGTTTCGGCTACGATACACGAGTCGTTCGTTTTTTCGAGCGTGCCGGGAAAATTGCGGCGAAAACTCGGGCGGCCTCGAGCGGAAGCCGTCCAAATGATGAAACTTTTAATCTGCTCTGCTCGCCCCCGCCGCCGAACCGACTCGTCCGCCGACAAAAATTCGGCTGACCGAATTATGTGACCGGTTCCCGTTCGATGTGCAATTACACCCGGAACTGTTATGCCGGCCAATTTTCCTCGATCCAACCGGAAGAGGCCACCTTGTGCTCGGCACGCTCACCGAATTCTTTCAGTTTTATTCGCAGCTTTGTTTTCCTAGCGGTAACGATCCACGATTTAGAGATCGTCGTGGGACTTTTATAGCGGCCATAAAAATATTCGATACCTGGCAAAGGCCCCCGTGTCTGTTTTCCTCGATACTACCTCGGAAACTACTCTAAACAAGAGACTGTTTAAATGTGAAAACCTATTGGAAATGCGTCTGAAATGAAACGTGAGGAGCTCATAAAAATATTCGTACACCGTTTAAGACGCAATAACTTTTTTAAAACTGGACTAATTGATCTGAATTTTTTTTTTAGATGACAGAGAGACTAGTCTACCAGACGATGACCAAAATTCTTTTTTCAAATTTTGCTACTACTGAGAATGACAAAAAGAATAAATTTTTAACTTTTTTATCCGAGTTTATTACGGAAATTTAAAAAATGCTAAATAATAAATCGGCTAAAAAATCGACGTTGCCATCTAGTGTGCGTGAAACTGGCCTGATGCGATTCATTGGATTGCGTAGGCCATATTTAGATTTACCGTTGTATATACAGGGTGTCCCAAAATTATGGTATTTCCGAGAAATTAGGGGTTCCTAAGGTGATTTGAAGTAACTTTTTCCTTAGCGAAAATGCAATTCGCGGCTTCGTTTACAAGTTATTAATGAAAAACAATGACCAATGAGGGGCGAGTTCGCCTGGCGCTAGGTGGCCGAGCCAATGAGCGGAACTGGGCTTCGTGCGCTCGCTGGCTGGGCCGCCTCGCGCCAGCCGAGCTCGCCTCTCATTGGTCAGTGTTTTTCGTTGATAACTCGTTAACGATGCCTCGGAGAAAATTTTTGTAAAGGAAAAAGTTGCTTCGAATAACCTCAGGAATCTCTCACTTTCCGGAAGTACCATAATTATGGGACACCTTGTATATAGAAGCACGATCTAGATCTAAGCGTGGCTGTCGGGTCGTAGAAATTGATCCGACCAATCAGAGATGAACAATCGATATGATCGTTAATCGAATCGAAGATAAAACTTTGATCAGGCCCCACAATTCGAGTCTTCGGATAATGCAGCGACATATTCAACATGTACTGTCCTGTGTTTATTTGAGAGATGGTTCCGAAAACATTGATTTGTTTTTGCTCTCGAACAATAAGTTCATTACGGTGGTTACGTATTGATGACGCGATAGAACCGATTCCGAAATATCGAAAATATTGGCACGTTCAACTTCAAGGGTTGTTTTTGCCCATCGATTGCAAATACAGTGAATTTCGTGTTGTATATCGTTCCAGAAACAGGCTCGTGCGTAAATTTTATCAAATGAAATAATTGTTGTATGTAAATGGCGAGATAGAGTTACCGGCCTAATGAAAAACCCAACGGTATTAAAACCTCAACGCCACTCGTCCGATCGTGGCGAGTTATATTTTCGCATTCAGAGAGACGAACGGCTGGATTACGAGCAGACAGGTCATATAATGAGACGACGCGACGTCCTCGGCCGACGGTAATTCGCATCGACAGTGTTCGAAAATAGGCGCGAGAACCGGAGTCGCTGCGTAATTAGCTCGGATATAATTGCCCTAATATATCTGTTCGCGAGGGCCTGCGACCTAACTGGTCGCGCAAGTGTACGGTTCAACTCCGCCCGATCCAATTTGTCTTCTCGAATATCGTGTTTCAATCGCGTGATTCGCATCCCAGACGCCGCCGCTATCAAATATTCGCTCTTATCTCCTAATTTATGCGAACCATGGTGTTCTCGAAAAATCTTCGCCAACATTTTCCATCGTTCTCTCTCTGTACACTACGAAATCTTCTTCAAACTATCAACGTCCAGTCACATTCCCGAGCAAGATTCAAATCCCGTCGAACAATCTCGAACGCGTTAAACTTAAGAAAATTCGCATAGAATTTTGCATAGAATGCAGGCGAAAATTTGGTTGAAGGCCGAAACATTTTTCCGCGTCTCACGAATTCGCTAAGACAAAAATGCACAAGCTCCGGTGTTTCCGGATTGAATACTGGGAGCGAACTCTCGGAGCTATCGACTCTCCGGGAGCATTGCTCGGTTGTCGGGACGTGTTCCGTGGAAACCAAAACACGCCCCGGCATCGCTCGCTCTCTTTTGTCCCTTCGGCGATGACTTTTGCTTCCTTTGTATTCCGTCGGCGTTCGGCTAATACGAGCCACGGGTCGCGTAAGTGGATTTGTCCTGACGTCCCGCGCGCAACACTGTCCCTTGATGGGGGAGCAGGGGCCGGCCGTTGTAAAATGATTCGGGCTACGTGACCGCGTCGGTGTCCTTTGAGAAGCCGGTGAAAAAAGTCTCGCAGGCTTCCAAAGAGGTCAGATAAAAATGCGGGCGAGAGCAGCGCGGAATCTTCGCGCTGGTCCACGTCCGGAGGAATGAAATTGTAAAGTTTCAAAGGACCCTCCGAGCTTTAAGCACCGTCGACGGTTCTCCACGTGTGCTCTACCGTGCGAGTTTCCCTCCCTTTTGCTCGCAGCTTTTCTTCAGCCCCGCGATCCCCGCCACCCCTCTTCGGCCACCTGCTCGCGAGCAGTCGGTACGTTCCTTTCCTTTGTTGGGCTAGATTCCTTCCTGTTGCTCGACGGGAAAAAAGGGTAAATTGAATAGATCTCGCGAACACGAGTGTCGATGGCCTGGCTGGACGGAAACCCGCCGAAAATCGGCGACGCTGTTTAGAGTGGGGATCCTCGATTTCACCTGCGAAAGGCGCCTCGCCTAATTAATACGCGCCGGTTTAGTTGTTCCGCGCGCGTCGGGCGCGTCGGACATCGTGAGATTTCGATCATTTTAGGTGTTCCCGATTTGTATTAAAAACTTTTCATTGTTCAATTGTATTGAATCGGTCCACGAGTTCGCGCGTGACAATTGCATAAGAGTTATGTTTGTTTATTCGTCCCGTGTGAACAATACAGTGAATAAGTTTCCGAAAACTATCGAGTGTCACGTTAACACGGTATGTGCGTTATCGTATACTTGAAAGAATCTCTCTGCGAAATCCTGAGAATCTTCGTTATATACATTTGTGAAGATCTCATTGTCAGTTTTGCAAATGTTAAATGTTCTTTGAAGAGCGAATTTTTGAGAAATTCGCGAATGTTCACCCGTTAGAGGTGAGTGAAGCTCGATCTATGACCCGCAGATAGTGCGTTAATAAGAATGAACATCCCCGACATGTTTCATTGTACGATGAAATTGTAAATGTTCATTCTTGTTAGCTTGACAGTCCATAGTTTTCACGGAACGAATAAGTGAAGAATCGCAGGGCACAGGAGGAAAACCAAAACTATCGAATGACGTGTGAGTTATAACATCGAATTACAGTAAATTCTCCCTAATTGACAATCGGTAACTATAAAAATAGTCGTATTTCCTGTTCCCAAATTGTCCGTTTTTGTGCACAATCTCGGCGTGAAATAGGGAGAATTTACCGTATATCGAAATTAAAATCGCACGAACTTCCGGACCGACCTGTTATTTCAACCGTGTGCGTGTAAACATGATATTGTTTTCCTGCATCGAATGTCCCAGCGCTCTCGCGTGTCTCCAAGTTCGATATCTTGTTTTTACAGTTCTTCCGGCCACTTTCCTGGAACGTTTTCAACGCGGCGATGAAAAGTTGTGCGGATCTTTCAAGTCGGCGCGGAGACAGTGGAGGAATCGATGGTTCTGGCGACGGGACAGGTGAGAACGTCTTTGAACTTCTCCAAAGCGATTGGATCAGTTTAAGAAAATATGTCAGATAGTTTATTTTCTCAAATATGCGATGCACGTGGAGTTTGTTCGTTGTCGCACTTTGCATGTTCGACAATTAATATTTATTCAATTTCGTTCTTGCCGAAATATTCCGTGCGTTCCTTTGATGGCCTTTGCGACCACGTTCCTGGCGAAACATTCATAAAAGTCGGAGTCTTAATCCTTTGTATCGCGTTCTTCTCTAACTGCGCGTTGTGCCTTTATGTATTACAAGTGTTCTATTTGTACATTCTCTGACCATTCTATCTCACGTTCGTTTGTAATACCCATGGCGTACAAATCAACATTCTTTGCATCGTATTTTACTCTAGCTCTTGCTCGTTTCATACTTTCCCGTTCGCAAATTTCTTTTCTCCGATATGTTTCCCTTTCCGATAGCGACGTTTTTTTCAAATCGTATTTCGCTCTATACGCGTTCCTTTGATGCTTTTATGTTTCCTCCTCTAATAACGACGTTCTCTGAATCGTATTTCGCTTTAAAATCGATACCCTTTTAAGCTAAATAATGTTTCTATTCCTCATGTACAGCGACGGTATAAACTATTCATACACCTTGTAAAACGCAACAACATTTTGAAAACCGAATGAAACGACTTCAAATTTTTTGGAGATTTTAGAGCGACTAGTATACTGTACGACTACTAAAATACTTTACATGAATTTTGCTATTACTTGGAATCAAAAGAAAAGACGAGAAAGCTCTTGGAATTTTCAGCACGTTCAACAATTACCGAGAGAAGTACCGAATGTATTTTAAAAAACTAGAGTTTTCTATTTCTTTCTTTATCAATTCAAGTAGCAGCAAGATTAAAAGAAAGAATTTTAGTAATTGTACAGCGAACTAGTCTCTCTAACATTTAACAAAAAAAAAATCACAAGTCATTTTGGACCGGTTTTAAAAATGTTATACCGTTTTAAAAGGTATATGAATACTTTAGTCCGTCACGATAACTACCCTTCACCTCCTCTCCGGCGCGATAAATTACTGATGACAATGGCAATTTACTTCGCAGAGTGCTGCTATGTGTAAAACTGATTGCGCGGCCGGTTTCGGTGAAAATGCGGCAGGTTAGGCGAAATAAACCGGGGCCCGCGGGATCGTCAGCGTGCTTTAAGCGGCACCGTCGGTGCATCTCGAGCGTGGCGCAGTACGTTCGTCACCTTCGTTAAAGTTTCAGAGAGCGCGGGGGCGTATCGCGAACTCGCGGGTCGAACTTGCGGATAAAACCATCGCTCGCTAGGAGGCCGGCGAGGGGCAGGGGAGGTGCGCGAGCCTTTTCAAGGCTCGGCACTCGCCCCTTTTCCACGGTGGAACGAGTGCCCTCGCAAAGAGGATTTTCTCTACAAAGAGTAACGGCTAAGAGTTTCGACGGAAGAACTTTCCATCAACGGAAACGCATCGTTTTCCTTTGAATTTCCTAGCCGGCACTTAACTCTCGCGTTTCTTGTCGCTCGGCCCCCGCCGATCGTTCCGCTAATCGTCAGTATTTCGCTCGATACTTTCCTTGTTACGAATTCCCGACAACGCGCTCGCTTCCGACGAAAAACATTGTTCGTACCACGCTCCGAGGGTTATTTTCACCCGCTAAATCTGAACGACTGCGACCGCCCGGCATTTTGATCGATATTTTCGCCGCGCTCTGTCTGGCTGACCTGGCCGCGGATTGTTCAAATATTTATGATAAACGCGGAAAAAACGAGCGAACGCAAAACGGAAAAAACATATAAAGAATTCACATATACTGTTTTATTAGTCCCGGCTTAATAAACCTATCAACGCTAGAATTCATTTACGATTATTCAGATTCTAAAGATACATTTATTAGTTATTTATTCAATTTATTTGTAGTGTGCATTATGTTATTATTTATTTTGTAGTGTGTATTTTTATGAGTTATTTATTCAGAACACTCGTTGAAAATCGGGATAAATGTTTTATTGTTACTTTTATAAACTAATGTAAAATAGACGCTTTTAGCGCCACGGAAATCTAGTGTTAAAAATCATGCGGTTCGGCGAAGTCCGACTGTAGTTCTCCAGAGTACAGTAATGTTTCTCTAATTGACGCCCAGATCGAACATAAAAATGGACAATTTAGGAAGAGGAGATACGATTATTCGAGCCTAGCGGTTTATTTTTATAGTTATAAATTGTCCACAATTATAAAAACGAACTGCAAGGCTCGAATAATCGTATCTCCTCTTCCCAAATTGTCCATTTCTGTAAGCAATCCGAGCGTCAGTTAGGGAGATATTACTGTACGTCGCTAATAACCCCGTCAACGGTTCAATAGCGTAATAACACAAAACGAGCCGGTAAAATTGGATCAGCTTTAATTTCAAGAGCGAAATAATGTTATTCCGCTCGTAGTCCCGCAGTCTACCAATAACGCCGCTCTAAATTCGCGGCGAGATGGCTTGCGATACATTAACGTTTCGCCGCGTGTCGCTCACGGGTGAATATTGTCCTCGGACGAAATTTGCTAGGACACTTTGGGGACCCGGTAAGAAGGCGGGCCGCCCCATAAAACCGGCGCCGGTCTGCTCGATATGAGACTCGTGAACGACCGTGCGCAATACTCTCGCGATCGCGCAACGTTCGCGATACCATCGTTCGAATCCGGCTACGATCTCGACGGACGATTCCGTTCCGATTATTTTCCAGACATCCTCCGGCCTCCAGTGTATTCAATCGTTCCGGCGCCGATTCAATAAGGCCGCGGATATTGCTGACCCCCGGCAACCTTCCCGTCGATTCTCCGCGGATTCCGAATTCAGCTCGCGCCCACTATCACGGCCCTATTTTCGTCGGTTTTTTTCGCGAGCCCGCGATTTACGCGGCGGCTGCAGGAGAGCCACGTCGAACGAAGATTAAAGCTCGCCGATTCCTCGGGCAGGTACCGCGGAATTGCTACGAACTTCCCCTCGGCGGAATCGTATTTCTTTCGGCCCGAACGCCGTCGATCCGCCATGAATTTTTATTTAGCCGGCCCGGCAGAGGTATCGATAGGTTCCCGCGGGTCTCGAAGTCCGTGCCCTTTTGTTTCCTTCACTGGCTGTAACGCGATCGAACCGAGACTTTCCTATCGCGTTCCCAATTTAACGGCGTACAAAAGATTTTCGGTTCGATCCTGCTGCCTGCCTGCCTGCCTGCCTGCTTGCCAGGTATCATTACTGCCAGACTGACGCACAATGTTCCACGAGCTAGTTCAAAGAGCCAGCAAACGCGAAAGAATTCATGCTATCCGTGCGAGATCATTTCTTAGGACAATTTCTTAAATACCGAGACCGGAGGAACAGAATTTGATTTCGACTCGAGAGAAAGGAATTGCTGTCATACTTAACAGATTCTGTTTGAAGCCTCCGCGAGTATGGCTCGATATTAGCAGGAGGCGGAAGGTGAACGTTCAAAGAGCGGCTGGCAATAAGAATTGCCGAGGAACAGGATGCGCATTGCCTTTTATAAAGCGTGATGTGACCGGGTACTTCGACAGCGTTGTATTTCATAAATTCATCGTTAGACTATCGATTATGCGAGTAGACTCGCTTGTTGCAGATTTATCTTTAGGTGCAAATGATAATTCGTAAAAAGAAAAATATGTGGTTTCCTTATTTTAACAGGAGATATTTCTGTTCGTTTACTTACAGTGCCGGACAAAGTGATAGGACGTTTGATATTTTTGAATCTTTCGCGCAATACAGTGAACTATATGTACATTGTACACACCCTATATATTGAAAATGCCCTTTAAACTGAGCACAGTATTATACACGAACGAGGCTAGAGGAAAGAATGATAGGACACATCACATTTTTTCCATTATTGTGCTCTCTGTCAGTCGTTTCTCAGCATTGACTAGATGTGAACGTGTTAATCTGTCATTTATCTACAGTATTGGTGCAGTTAATTGTTAAAGCAGTGCTCGTCTCTAAGAACATATCTAATACATAAGGTATGTAAAATGTACGCGTATTTTATTATATTATGCGAAACATTCAAAAATGGTAAACGTCCTATCATTTTGTGCGGCACTGTATGGGGAAATGCTGCGAACCTTTTGTCTGGAACTTTAATACAAATTCACTATTGCCCACGGACGTTTCACATGTATTAGGTTGTTCCAGAAGTTCGTTTAATTTTGGCTAATGTGAACTTAGAATA
This sequence comes from Megalopta genalis, assembly GCF_051020955.1. Taxonomy (NCBI): domain Eukaryota; kingdom Metazoa; phylum Arthropoda; class Insecta; order Hymenoptera; family Halictidae; genus Megalopta; species Megalopta genalis. The sequence goes on along the minus strand of NC_135022.1, from coordinate 16,250,366 downwards.
TTTTTTTAGGCAACTAGGCGTTGCAGCTAGATAATTGAAGGCTTGAGAATTAGCAAAACATTACCGAAACGATTATGCTTATTTGCGAATATGTAGTCATATTGGATAACAGCATGGAACGCGCATACTACGAAAGAACGTTATAATAATAATAATGATAATAATAATGTAATAAATAGGGCCTGTTTGAACGATACATTATAACTAGACTACGCATCATTATCGAAAATAAAATAAAAATTGTCTACATTCGTTACAAACGCGAATAGTTATTTTATAATTTCCTCCTTTCCTTTAATCAATTTAATAGAACGCAAACAATTACATTGACAGTTTTCTATTCTCTTAAACTTTCTAATGTTTCTGATGTTTGCCACCCATTTTTGCCACAAATACATAAAATCCGCAGTCTAATTATAACAATAAGAGAGGATTCGATCGAGCACCGTATCCAAGTAATTGCTCTATTATCCAAACATTCACGTTCTCATGATTAGACCGAATAACCGAGATTCTACTGTAATAAGTTCCATCCAGTCAGCATGCTGTGTTCGCAACGCCACGATCTCGTTCGTCTACGGGGTGCAAGCGCAATTCTCGTAGCAATGAAATTCCCATAGAAATCCATGGGTAAGAGACGAGTGCGAAGCCGAAGCCGAATCCTCGAGACCGGCATGCGGGCGCGTCATGATAACGCGACTTTGCCAGATCGTCGACTGCGTCCGAATTAACAGCTCGACGTTGGACCGGCGACGTCCAGCAGGACGTTGGCTGGATGTTGGCCGGATGTTCCTTTCGCTGACAGCCCGCAGGATCTCGCCGCGGCGCACGGTTCTCTCCCCTTTCCTCCCGGCTTTTTCTTCGGGCGCAAACAAAGCTCGCCTCTGCCTGCTCGGGCCAGCTTACCCGGGACAGTTGTTTGTCTTTCATTAGGTTCGTACCGACCCTTTGCGCCAAGATAATGCGCTCGTGTTAATTTATCCTAACAGAGTTACGGGATGAAGGGACACGGCACCGTTCTCCGGGATCGATCCGCGATTCTCGCTCGACGGGAAAACGGATCCGCATGCGGGAACAGTACCCGCTCCAGGTTCGTCGAGTCTTCCGGGAAATTAGCTGCTTCTTAATTCAAAAGGAACTACAAAAGTACTGTGAAAGCTGTTGCTGTTTCTATCGTTTCGAATTTCGTCCAATTTCGTTCCTGTCACAAATTCATAAAGTTCGTTGGCGAGAGTTGAGTTAAATTTTTATTCGGATAAGAGGTACAGACTGACGAAGAACATTTTATTCGATAAAAATGTAGCCGGATAAGATTTTATTCGTATAAGAATTTATTTTTATAGGAATTTATACGAAAAATAGTCGATTTCAACCAAAATGGTAGAATATTAAGTGTTTTTTTTTCATTGTTCATCGATTAATTTTTTGCATATTCCTTTTTACAACTATTTTTTCCACACGTTGCATTGGAAAATTTATTACTTTTGAGTAGATCGATCATTAATACATAACTAAATAACCTGTCTACGCCCGCAGAGAAAGGCATCGGCAATTTTACAAGTACTTGAAGTTTAACGGATCCTAAATGTGTTCGCATAAATATATTCTTATTATTTATATTATTTATTTATATTCTTATTATTTATTTATATTGATAATATATTATATATTATTATTATTCGAATAATTCTACAGTCTCTATGTGAATAATTTATTCGAATAAAGAATTATTTGTGCAAATAGATAGAATAATTTATGACGAATAACGAATTATTCAAATAAAATATTCGACTAAAACGAATTCATTCGTATAATTATCTTAGATAAATATCTAGTGCCTATAGTGGCCATCTGTGACGGAACTAATTCTCTTGAATTAAATTGAAACGAGAAAATTCAGAGATACGGAAACGGAGTAGCGAGGATCATTCGCGTGAAACGTAGAATTTCATTGTCTAGAAAATTCTTTGCAGAACGAAAGGAATCTGCATGAATATCCAGTCTAATAATGGAACGCACGAAACAGCAATCATATAAACAGCATCGCTTATAAACGTCAAAGTTTCTAGTTAAATTGTCATCCGAGCGGTAGCGGTGCGTATTATTGCAATATCGCTGCATCAAATTGTGTAAAATTATTAAAATACGACGCTGCAACAATTTAGCGTAGCTGCCACGTCCGCAGTACGCGTAACATGGTCTGTTACCGAAATGGCTCCTCCAATTTTGATGAAACGTACTTTTCCGTGGCAGGTGTAACTCAAAGCGGCGGGATGGATATACATCATACATGATTCAGATATTACCTCAAATACCTCGAAAAGTCCGTAATTGCACGGGTCTGTTATTAGATCGATCATTAAAAATGTCGGACACGAACGAAATATAACAAAATTACATAGGCGTTCCCGCGACAGATCGTGAACGCTAAATTCGTCTGCTAAAAATCGCGGAGAATCCGACACAGTTCGGTGGCCGTAATCGATGCAAACCGGTCGCTTTCCCGAGCGGTTGCGGCGTTAAGAAGTTGCGCAATTTCGTCGGCGACTACTGTACACATCTGGAACTGAAGCGACGACAGTCGGAAAAGTTGCAGTAGCTAACTAATCCCGTAAAAGCCAGCCGAACCGCGGCGAAAGGGCGGGACGAAGGTTGCGGGGGCGGACAAGGCAGCACGCAGAGCACAGGGGCCTTTCTTTTTCGGTGCGACGACGTCGACGAGCCGGCGACGCAGAAGTAACGCGTTCCAGATTACCGTTCCTTTTGACGGAGACGACGCACACGGTGCGCCGGTTCTCGACACACATGTCCCCCGCGCTTGTCGTTAACAATATATCGCCGGGGCTGCCATGACCCGGAACTACACGCCGCAATCCGGCTCGCGACACGGAAACGAGCATACGTCGAGGCGGAGAAGAGGAGGCCGCGCGCATCCGCGGCCCGATACACCGAAAACCGAGTGGAAAAACTGGGGCGCGTCGGTTGGAAGACCGGGAGGGCCGGTGGGCGGCTCGTTTCCGGAAAAACTGCCAGACGAAACAGGGACGACGGAGTCCGCGCTGTCCTTAAGCGCACAATCGCGTGCCATCCCTCTCCTGTACGCTTCCGCGCCCGAGCCCGAGCCGGAGCCAGCCCGCTCTCTCGCTTATTCATCGGCAAAATGTCGTTTCTCATCGCGCCCGTTACATCGTTGAATGAATTCCGCGAAAGAATTCGTGCGGCACGGCAGCCGGCCCCATTGTTCCCCGCCCCTTTGAAACCCGGTCCGCGGCACGATTTTCCTTCCGTTTCTTATTCTCCCCGCTACCGTTCTCGCTCCTCCCTTTGTCTTTGACCGTGTTTCCTATGGAGCGAAGGCTGCCTGCCTCTCCCACCCCCTTCTCTCTCTCTCTCTCTCTCTCTTTCTCCTTTGCTTTCTTTATTTTCGTCGCCTCTCGCACGCCAGCGATACAGCCGTACGCCGACGTTCGATCGATTCTTGTTTTACTCGAGCCTCGGGCCAATCTTTGAATAACACCGCTCCGAGATATGGCCTAATATTAATTGCCATTGTACGTTGTTGGGACTCGATGCCGTTGCAAGCACCGCTACCTCGTGCTCGGACGAAACAAACGCAAAGTGAGCCCTTCAGACGTTTGCATTTCCCGTATAGTTGCGGTGACCATACGTCCTTTATTTCACGGCACAGTCCACTGTTTCACAGCTCTGAACATTAGATTCGCTTGAAATGAATTCAGTTTACAAGTTATTTTATTTTGTCCTTTGTTCTAGAAAGCATTTCATTTTATTCTTCATCTTATGAAGTCTATCTTTTTTTGCCTTTCATTTTATGAATTCTTTACTTTTGTCCTTCAATTTAGATATTATTTTATCTTGTCCTTCATTTTAGAAATCATTTTATTTTATCCTTCTTCTCTTATAAATTCTTTCTTTTTTGTCCTTTATTTTAGGAATTCTTTCCTTTTGCCCTTTCTGAAATTCTTTTATTGTGAACTTCATTTTTGGAATCGTTTTCTTTTGTCCCTGATTTTAAAGAATATATTATTTTGCTCTTTATTTTACAACTTCTTTTATTTTGTCCTTCATTTTAGAAATTCTTTTATTTTGTCCTATATTTTAGAAATCATTTTAATTGTCCTCGATTTTAGAAAATATATTATTTTTTATCTTGATCTCTGTTCCTCAGTGAAAAATTCGAAAAACGGCGACAAAATGACGAATCACGCCAACACAGATGGCTTAAAATTTGTAATCACTTGACACCCAAATTCGTACCATTTAATCATTCTAAAATTCGTTGATTTTCGTTTATATCTTCCTGGGCCAAAGTTCGTTCTTGCAAAGAGCGTCAAAATTAAATTATTTGAAAACATGAAACAGTTCCAGGCCTGTCGTTTATTTTCCCAAAGAAAACACGATCATTGAGTCTATAGTACAAACGGATTTCGTAAATATCTCTGATTAATACCACTGCTCTGGCGATAGTATAATACCGTTCGGTGTTTATAAATATCGTCATACGTCGAGCCAATCGTTGGCTAATACTACTGCACACCAGCATTAATTGGCATTGTGCATCGTTGCGATTGCAATGGTTCATAACCGTTGAACACACACAGTCCAGAATTTCTGGCGAAATCTAAATCATAATTTGCTCCGTTTATTATCGCCTCGCATTCATTTATCTTTAAATTCGACATTATATAGAAGACGAACCCGAAGGTGTCCACGAATTTCTCAAGCCGAAAAAGACAATTGGATACGTGCACGAAATTATTTAGCAACCATTAATTCTAGTTACGAGGGCGGAACGGTATTAAGCGCGCGGCATTAATTAGCACCCATTGAAATACGACTCTCTCCATTTTGCTATTGCAAATTGAACGGGAGCTCAATATTAAATAGCGTTACCCCGATGCGTTCCGACCGGAATAAGAACGGAATCGTGCCACGGTCGAACTGCATTTCCCTTTCTCCTTCTCACGGTATTGCGCTTTAACGCCTTCGGAGCTCGAAATTCTCGTCTCGGCGAATATTTTTCGCTTGTAACGCATCTCGGTCGCGCCGCTCCCGCGCCGGCTACCAATTAGCCGGCCTTTGTTTTTCAATTAATCATCCAGACTTGTTGGGTGCATCGGAGCTCGGCGCGGTGCCGGCGTTCGACGTTTCGGAAGTCTGATCATCCTGATCGAGTGGATCCAATCGCGTTCCCGTGTACAGCGGACCGCGAGCATTGAATCAACAGCTCGTTTGCTTTATTGAATTCTGACAATATTGCGCCGGGATATAGTGATGGATCGTTGAATCGGCCGGCTCGGGTACGGCCCACCGGTGCCGGGAAACCGGAGGGGGGGCCAAGGGGGCCTAATGGCTACTCTGAAATTAATAGGGAACGCATTAGATTGTGTAACCGGCCCGCGGTATAGATGTCTACCGGAAGTGATTAAAATTGATCCGGCAATGAATCCGTGAACAGCACCTACGGCGCGAAACGGCTTTAATCGCGTTCCGCACGGCTCGCGGCTCATCGTTTCACCGGCAGAAAACCTTTCATCGTCATCGGGCCGCGTCCACCTGGCTAATGACTTTCGCTTCCGCGATTAATAATGGAGGTGTCACGCTCCCCTGCCCGCGTTTCATTCGTTTCACGACCCGCGGAATAGTCCGTCCGATCGGCGGACCCGAACACTTTCTCTTCTAATTTCTTTCTCCCGCCGAGAGCCGTTTTTCGAGAGAAGGTGCCCGTTTTATGCACGCTTCGATGTTCGACCTGAACCAAATAATGGCTCCGAATCGTTAAGGCGCTATTGTTGTACACGCGCTTCTGACAAGGCAACAGCACATTGTTGCTCGCATTCAATGACCCTGATGTAATGTACGGCTCCCGGTGAAATCAGGAACGCGCACCGACCTCGGCTCTTCATCCGGATGATATATCGACGATGTGCGATAGCGAACGCGATCTTAGCTAAACACGTATCCGACAGAGCCTCTTAAACGTCTAGGATTGCTCCGCAACCAATGCAGAATGGTACAATTAAATAAATAGCATCTTAGGAAATAGCGAACTATTAATCCTTAGACGGTCACCGTAATTAGATTCATTCCAAATTTGTATTATCAATTTTCGTTTACGCGTCTTTGTATTCATTTTGTTGAGATCAAGGTTAATCCACCCATTCGACTAAATTATAAATAGTGAATGGATCGGAGTCGAATAAGTGATTGACAATTAACCGGTTGACTATTGCAATCTCTTTGAACAGTGTGTAAGTTATCGTAGGTATACTCTGAGTAGGTTCGATTATCTTCATATTTTCTTTAAATACGATATTTATGAACTATATAATATAATAAAGAATATCAATGTATATTTCCCAAAATTATGGTATTTCCGGGAAATGAGAGGTTCCCGGGATCATTTGAAGTAAGTTTTTCCTTAGCGAAAATGCAATCCGCGGCTTCGTTTACGAGTTATTAGCGAAAAACAATGACCAATGAGAAGCAAGATCAGCTAGCGCGAGGCGGCTGAGCCAATGAACGGAACTGGGCTTCGTCCGCCGAGCTCGCCTCTCATTGGTCGCCGTTTTTCGTTAATAACTCGCAAACGAAGCCTCGGTTTTCATTTTCGCTAAGGAAAAAGTTACTGCAAATGACCCGAGGAATCCCTCATTTTCTGGAAATACCATCATTTTGGAACTCTCTGTATATCCTTCTTAACCAGTTAATTGTTTCCGACGAGTATACCCGTCACGAAGAAATGGCAACATTTCGCGTTAAAACGAGCACACTCGCCAAAAACAGCCGACCGATCAAAACTGACAAGCATAAAATTAAAATTTAGATGTATCGTCCGTAATCATGGTCGAAATGAGCCCGATGCCCTCTACCCGAGCGTTAACAAAAGGTTGATTATCAGCCGGGGCAAGCTAATATCGCGCCTCGACGCTCTCCGCATGACCTGTTTGAGCAGCTTTAATCCGCTAATAATTCTCGCGCTCCGCAGGTCGGCTTATACCGTTGAAAGCGCATCGAATCGGCCGCATCTGATTCCGCTGCACCCTGCAACCCCTAAGGTAATTCCGACCGGCGGTGTGACGCAACGATCGCGGCGTGCATGCTATCACGCTAGGCATGCGGGGTTGCGCAAGACTCGCCGTTTCCATCTTTTCGCGTGGTTTCAGACGCACCATTGCGAGACGAAAGATCACACCCCCGGGGTCATTGCAACCGGATTCGCTGTTCTGCGTCTAACCGGGAACTCGGGGCCGTGCGTATCTCTCTGCGCACGGGAACCGTTCGCGATCAAAGTTCCACGAGTTTTCCCTGGTCGCGGTGTTCGTCGTCTTCGTCGTCTTCGTCGCCGGCTTCTTAGAATTCCTCGCCGCTTTGTGAGTGCCGAGTATTTGGGGCGAGCTAGGTGGCCGGAGGTAGATTTCTTGTTTAGATAACCGCGGGTCGTTTGCGTACTAATACGCGGACGGACGAGAGATTCGACGAACACACTGGATTTCCTACGGTACGCGTACGGTTAAGATCGATCGGGTTTGAGCACACGCTGCAGACTCGGTCGCTACAGTTTAATTTTATTAGCCCTCGCCTGTAATACCGTTGATCTCGCCTCGAGCGTTCCGATTTGGAAGCGCGGGGAAAGTACGTTCTGCGCGTTTGTCGGTGAATAGGCGCTCGTGGAAGTGCGCTATTGACACGGCGGTGTCCATGCATTCTTCGATTAGGCAAGGTTGTAGCCGTCACGTGATTTAACAAGGTATAATAATAATAATAATAATAGCGAACTTTTTAATCTAAAATTAGACAGATCTAATCGCACGTCTCGCACGCGCTTGCAAAGATTATGTCAGGAAGAGATAAAGAGATACGGATGATCAGACGATTCGGTAATTAACCAGTTAACTGTGGCGATCTCTTTGCAAAGCGCCTACCAGCGGTGTGTCACGATAACGAAGCGATGACGGGTATAGTCGTCAAACACAGAGTAAGTGGCGCTGTTGAAATATTGGGTGAAAAAGACGGCTTTACTTTAGAAAACGAACAATTTTATTAGTAATATTAAGTCGCTTCGCTTAACATATTTATTAGTAATATTAATATTAGTAATATAAGTATATTTATTAGTAATATTAATATTAGTAATATAAGTATATTTATTAGTAATATTAAGTCGCAGTCGCTCAACATGAACATATAAAAATGTCTCGCAATCCGAGAATGGGAGGTTCCTGAGGTAATTTGAAGTAAGTTTGTCCTTGGCGAAAATGCAATCCACGGCTTTGTTTACGAGTTATTAACGAAAAAGTGTGACCAATGAAAGGTGAGATATTATATGTTGGCGCAAGGCGGCCGAGCCAATGAGCGCAACTGGGCTTCGTGCGCTCATTGGCTCGGCCGCAAAGCGTTAGGCGAGCTCGCCTCTCATTGGTCAGTGTTTTTCGTTAATAACTCGTAAACAAAGCCGCAGATTGTATTTTCGCAAACGAAGAAGTTACTTAGAATGACCTCAGCTATCCCACATTTCCGTATTGCGAGACATTTTTGGGACACCCTGTATTTATACATAATGAACGGAAAACTTAGAAGAGAAAATCAAATATTTATAGAAGTTAAAAATTTAAACTGTGATATTCACGAAAACAAGGAACAACGCATAGTGGCACTTTGCACATCGGACACCAATACCGCGATTCTTTATTTATAATTTTAATTTGTTTGTTTCATTTCGTCTTGACCATCGAAACATTTTAAACATATTAAAATTTACGAATATAATTTAATCTTCGTCAGAATTACAATTTAAATATCAAATTGTAACAAAATTTTACGAATGACGGATATAGTTGTCGAACACACTTAACTGGTCAATTTAATAAGAATTAAATTAATAAGAATTTGAGTACAAAATTGTATTTGATACTTCGTGCCACTTCGCATTCATTGTGCAATTTGCATACGTTCTCAAAAGCCAAATAAAGGTGTACATGAAGAAAGTTTCACAATGAAACGTTTTCTACTTTGACAGGAAAAGAATCGCGAAGTTAGCCGAATGCAGTGTGACAGTAAATCGTCTATTCCGCGAGTGCATAAATCCACGGTGCTCTTCGAAACCCTGCCGATTCTTCGCGCGTCTGAAGAAAGTATTCGAGTTTCCTCGAAGCATAAAGAAAACTATCCGCGAAAGTCCGTTAGCAAAGTGTCCTGGAGCTTCCGGGTGAAAAAAAAATCGGGAAGTTGGTTGAAAATACGGCGTTTTAGACTAGAATACCCGCTTAAGTTCTTGGCAAGTTTGATATATTCGTTGTCTAAGTAGGTTCCCGGAGCGTAATCCGAATTCAGCGTAGCCTTCGCTCGGCCAAGTTTATTCGGGCGCTTTAGTCCCGAAGCAGCAGCAGCAGCAGCAGCAAAAGCAGCAGCAGCAGCCGAAGCCGAAGCCGAGTTTAAGCTACTTTCGCCTAATTTCAGTAGAACCAGTGGCCGGTGATTCGACGTGTCTACCGATATCGATCGTCGCGTCGTATCGCATCGGATCACGTTTTACCGTATCGCGCCGCGTAGCCGGTTGCATTCTCTGCGCATCGAGCGCGCGTAGCTCGCACGGAGAGAAGGCCGGCTCACGTCGATTACCGGTCCCGTTGTTTAGTAATGCGTTTTTTGTTCAGCACGTGAACGCCGATAATGAACGGGCGAAGTGTCGTGCGGCTCGCCGGTCATTAGTCTTCGACGCTGGCTGGGACGCGGTGCAACGGCGCCGCTGCAGGTCGGCGACTGGCTTCTTGTCGATCGGCAGATCCAGATAAGCTCTGACAGTTTAATCAAACATTATGTTTTCATTGGGAGCGCCCGCGGAGTCGGCCGGCCGGCCGAACACAGCGCACCTACGATTGCATGACCGTAATTTATCTTAAATGCCCGCTCGTGACGAGCTAACGCCCCGAGATAGCCGCGCTCACGCCATTTGTTACCATTATCCTTCGCTAGATGGACAGCAAAAGGACATCGGGCTGTCCTCTTTTTAACCGCGCGCCCTCCACTTTCAGCAAGCGAAAACGCGAAACGGGGCTTCGTGTTCGATTAACATTAGAGTTGCCATCAAGTTGTCTCGCGGGTTTTACCGTGTTTTCGAACGCGATTTTTGTTTCACCGAATTAATCTCGATGGAACGTGAATATTTCAATAGCCGATACCGTCGCGTCGTTCGCGCTGCGAAGAAAAACGACGGGAAAATATATTAACGCGGGGTTCCGCTTTCAAAATGTTCCCGATGTTTTTCCCGGAAATTTGATTTGAGAATATTTTGTGCAAAAATTATTTTACAATTCATTCATCGAGCGTGTTTACCTTGGCCGGGCAGATTGCGACGCGCGTTTTTAGGCAGCGGAATGCATATTTTCGCGTGTTTCCACGATGAACCGTCGACGATAAAATCGCTGTCTCACGTTTGACAGGGGAATTCGATTCTTTCAGCGATTTCGCAATGGAAACGCAAGTTTCCGGGATAGAGAAAATGATCGAGCGGAACGAAAGGGCCGGGGAATTTCGTTGGCGAGTTAATGCAATTGAAAGAAATATCCGGGGAATTGGTTCTTTTTTGGCCTCGAGCGGCCGAGTGGGTTTTTTTTTCGTTTTTGCAGCGGGAAAACTGAAACGGGAGACTGTGCGAGATAATTGAGAACAGCCGGGTCGACGCCTTATTTGAATCGATAACCGCCCGGCGAAGGAGGATAAAAAAAAATTAATTTGGTAATCGACTTTCCGCGTCGGAATCGGCGGCGTGCCGAGGACGGCCGGCTACCGCACGATTGAATCGCAGCTGGAAAATTAAGCACCGAATAACGTTCACGGTATTCCGCGGCAATATCGGATGTTGATCAATGATACGTACGAACAATTATTTTAGTAGCGAGACGGGCGAAAATTGCATCGGGCAACGAAATAAAATTTCAATGGGCAATCGAACGAACAGCGGGGCGCGGAACGAAAGAAATTGCCGCTAATAAACGCTCACCGATATTTGCCGGGCGCATTTTTCCGCGATTATTTTGCGCGAACGTGCGCCATCGTGTGCGATCGCTCCTCTACGCTCCATGGCCCGTTTCAAAGAGGGAATATATAATGCTCGGCCGTGTGTGATAGCGATCGGCCGTTCGCGTTCGCATAAACACGGATAATTAGTTTCCTTTGAAAACGATTTCCTCGGCCCGACCAGCGCGGCGACGTCCTGCGAATTTCTTTTCTTTTTTCTATTCTCTGTTTCTCTTGCGCGCTCTCTCTTTTTCTCTCCCTCTCTCTCTCTCTCTCTCTCTCTCTTTTTTTCACCGGACGGGCGTAAATTAACAAGGCTCGCGCTCGCGGAAACGCTCGAGTTTTTTCACGGCTACGTTTTCCTCGGGAAATCCGCCGCCTGTGAATGCTCGTCGACCGGCCGCAGCCTTCGTCGAAAGGCTCCGGATTTTTATTCCCTCCGAATGGAGAGTTAACCGGTGTGCTTTTCATTCATGGAGCCATCGCGCCGGAATGGAACGGGAAAACCGTAATAACCGCTGAATTTCATCGTGAAAAATTGACTGTCATTGTGCGGGACCGGTCATATAATTAGTCCGGCGCTGATTACTTTTCTCCGAAACAAAATCTCTGTCGCGTTATTTGCTCGTTAATGGACTGCCTCCGCTTTCCGCTCTTCGCTCTCCGCTCTACGTTCGAACAAGTGGAACTAGTGGAACAAGTCCGCCGTTGGTCAGACGCGCGAAAGGACCCACCGTTCCCCCGCGTTTTAGATTGCTTCTTTTAATCGAATCTTCGTCGACATTTATTTATTCACTGGATGCCGTCTGTTCCGGCTTTCTCATCATCCTAAACCAACGGCATTAACGTTAAGAACTGCGCTTCTGGTTTTTCATGCGAATTCTATGTTCATAAAGCATTTCGAACATTTATTTTGTCCTATGAAATATTCCGCGCAGCGACGGTAAAATATATAATTGTCATTTTGAACCGTTAAATATTTAATCGCAGAGTCGCTCGAGCGAGAGCTATATTATTTAATTTCCGATATTCATAAAAGATTTAATCTGCCATGATTTCTGTACAGCTCGTAATATAATTATAACGAAAGTACAAGTTGTATAATCGGAGCGACGTTCGTATATTGCGAATACAATATAAAGCCATCAAGGTAATATGAAAAGGAAATATTCAATCTATTGTACATTCTCATTTCAGTCAGACCTTAAAATTTTCTTATTTTTTTCTTTTTCTTAGATATTCGATTGACGTCGAATTACTTTAATGCGGAGTCGTTTCTAGTTCAGCTGTTAAATATCGTCGTACCGTCACCGACGCAACGGCCCTGTCTTGACACAGATTCGTCGGTTCCGCAGCAGCTCGGTTGCGGACTCGTGTCTCGCTAGATTATATTAGACAGACCACGGTGCAGCATATAGAATTTTATATGAAGGCAGACGCGCGGCCCGTGTTTCCTGGATCGTATTCCCACCTGTGTATTCGACTGTAACTCGAGGTATTCTTACCTCAAGTCTCGCGGAGATATCGTCGAAGTCGGTTACATGGAAACGAGGAAACACTGGTAATTTTGTTGCGAGTTCCGGAAGAAGAACGGTTTCCTTAACATGTTCGTTTTATGGCCTCCGTCTTTAAGGTTACGATGCTCCGCGTTACGTACAAGAAACTAATAGAATTTCTTTCCGTTTTATTCGATGCACCGCGCGCAGCGCATATGCATGCTGCGTTTAATAAAATATCGTAGTCGGGGCTAGCCTTTCTTTTTTCTCTCCGTTCTTGACGCGACGTTAAATAATCTAGATATTTCGTTCCTAATTTCAGTGAAAACTTCAATAAAAACAAGATTTTCTGATGATTTCGGTGTTAAATTTCATAGAAATCAAATCGTCCGACAGTTCTACTGTCTAAATTGACAAAGATGAACTCCGCTTATAGTTTTCGTGCTAAAATCAATGAAAAGAAAGTCTCCATTATTAATTGTATTCTTAAAATTGACAAGAATCAAATGGTCTGACAGTTCTAGTATTAAAATGAACTCCGTTTACGGTTTCCGTGCTAAAATTGATGAAAAGAAAGTCTGCATTATTAATTGTATACTTAAAGTTCATAAAATAATCCTGTGACGATTTCAGTGTTAAAATTGACATAAATGAGCTCCGCTTAATAGCGTCCGTGCTAAAATGAATGAGAAAAAAGTCTCCTGCAGTAATTGCACCGTTAAAATAGATAAAATAAAATCCTCTGATTATTTCAGTGTTAAAATTGACATAAATGAGCTGCGCTTAATAGCGTCCGTGCTAAAATGAACGAGAAGAAAGTCTCCCGTGGCAATTGTAGAGTTAAAATTTGATAGAATAATAAAATTCTCCGACGATTTCGGTATTAAAATTGGCAGAAATCAAATCCTCTGACCGTTCCAGCGTTAAAATGTCCCTAAAATCGATGAAAATGAAATCCTCTGGTGGTCGCAACGCTCGAAATTGATGAAAATAGAATGCCCGGTTGGTTCCACCACTTTTCCTCCGCGAATAAACATTCCCCCCCCCCCGCAACCAGTTGCTGCATGATAGCACCGGGAGCCGTTTGTTCCGTCAGATTGTCGAACGAGACCGGTGTCAACGAGGTTGCTCGACGTCAGAACTCGCATGACGTTGGTCGCCGATGACAGCCGGTCTCGTCCGGAATGAGAAACCGAGCGGCTTTGACGCCGGCTGAACCTTTTGATCCCGCGATTGGATTGCAGCTGGTCGCGTGTTTCTCCCGCGCGACGACCGGCGAAGCGGATTTCGCGTGGAATTGCGCCCGCCGGGGCCGATTCGAAGGTCGCGCGTGTCGCTTCGATTAACGTTTCCGATCCGGCTTGATCCGATCCGATTCGATTCGACGGGGAGCGGCGGGGGAGCCCGGATAAAACGCGGTTCACCGGGTTTTCACGGGCTGTGCAGAATGAAATTTTTACCGAGGTCGTTAGAAACGGTGTAACGAAAGCCGACGTGCTGCCGTCGAACGCGGCTCGCCACCGGCTCGGAGCCGCCCGGCGTGTAGTCCGCGGAAGAAGCTTTTTGCCGGCGCGGCGCGGCGTGTAAAACAGTTTCCCCGCTGTGAAAAATTCGAGCATCGCGGCCGGCCATTTCCGAGCGGCGATAAATAAGCGAACCCGGAGGCCTTCCGACCCTCGTTCTCCCCGGCCGGCCGTGAAAAACAGTAGTCCCCGTGATAATTAAACTGCTGTTTTGCGCGCGGAGCTAATTAGGGACGCGATACAAATGGAAAAGAAGAAAAAGCGGCGCCCGCCCGCGCCTTTGAGAACCTCCGATTGTAATGCTGGATGGCTGTTCGGTTCCCCGGCGTTATTCTTCGCCCCGTTTTCCCCCGCCTTCTATCTCCGTTCTTTCGCGAGAAGAAACTTCTCCTCGCTTGACCGAAGAGCATCGCCATCGGCTCAGCTTTCAGCGCCGATAAACACCAACGCTGGCTATTCATCGGCTCGACTGGCATTGTAAGTTCTCCAGGACGCATGAAATTTCGCGCCACGTCCCCCCGAAACAGACACAGGCACGTCGGGCACGCTCGCGTTGCTCGGAATAGGGCTGAAACGCGCGCGGTTTCTGCGCCTGCATCGCATTACGCTGCGAATTGGCCGACGAGCGCGATTGAAATTCGACGGAGTACCACTTCACGGAACGAGCTCGCGATTAAGTAACAATTCCAGGCTGTTGCTCGGCTCCGCTATTGCCTGCTCTCTGTCTCTCTCTCTTTCTCTCTCTCCCTCTCTCTCTCTCTCTCCCTCTCTCGCATACCCTCTCCCTTTAGTTCTCTCGTTTCTCTCTTTCTCTCTTTGGCTGCTGCGACTGCACCGCGGCAAGCGTGCTACTCGCATAGACGAGAGGATAAAAGAGTGGGTACTAGATGACTCTTTCACCGTGTTATGCGTTTAACTGGCCCGCATTGTAGCGGTTTCGCGTTAGCGGAAAGTGGCGTTCTTAACTGGTGTAAGTGGATCAAACACTTATTGTTAATTAGACCAGCGATACCTGTCGGTGACCGTTGGCCACCAGCGACCAGAGAACCCTTTGTCGCATGTCACTATCTGGCCTTTGTTTCAGCGAAAGAAGAAGCGTCGAGCGAACTTAATCGTGCAGGATGATTAGAGAATGCAGGTAGTCTATTGTCTTTATTTTAAACGGTTTGCCACATTATCGCTGTTGTGTCATCTTGATTCCAGTCTATTTGAATGCAATTAAGATGACATTATCTCGGAATGTCGTTCAAAATCTGCGATAAAGAGATCAAGTAGAATACGCGAGCATTGGTCAGACACGGAAATTTATTCATAAAATGTCGTCCAATTTATTTTCCCAATCCGGACGCATAATCTCCAATTTCCAAATTGGCAATATACATAACAAAGTGTGGACAATAAACAAACGAGGGCGCGAATTGATTTTCGAATAGCTTTATCGTAACTGTTTCAGGCCTGCGATGAGTTCTGCCCCTTCTAATTAAAACATTTATGACCTGCCGAACGGACGATCACGATGGAAACATCTTTTAATGGAGTAATTATATCGAAACGCGCGGGGGTCAGAAGCAATTAAAATACGCGAAGAAAAGAGTCGAGAGAAGAAAGTCAAGCGTTCGTTCCATGTATGCATGTGCCAGGAATGAATGAATATGTGTACTTTCCAGCGACAACGTTTCCGAGAATTGCATATGAAGCGTTACACCGGGGAAGGCAGGAAAAAGTGAGAAATTGTCTGACTGCCGAGAGAATGGCACCGGTAAAAGCTGAGCGAGGTGTCAGAGGTCACCGGGCAAAGAATGAACGTAGAGAGCACGGAGTACCGGAATCCTCCGTGTGTCGAGGATTGAGTTATTCACGGTTCCCGTAACAGCTTCTAAAATTACCTTTCGGCTTCAACTGATGTGCTAATTGGAACAGACATCGCTCGATTCGTTGCTTAGCCTCAACACAAACAGTCCGCGGATCTGTCGTCGATAAAATTGGAGGTACGAACAAATTTTGTGGAAAAATTAGCTTCGCTGCCTCGGGACTCATTAATAAAAATAGATATTTACACGAGTGACCGCGATCTGCTAATAACAGCTATTAACATCTTCGAATTAACGCGTCGACTACCGAACAGGAATCTTAAAATACGACGCCGAGTAAAATCCGGAACCAGTTAACGAAACCAGAATGGGGATAAAGTGAATTTGTTCTCTCAGAGTGAGTTTACTATTTTAGGAAATTGATATGTTGAGAAAATTCGCGTCGGTCACTCAAAGACTTCTCACAGTAAAAATAAAGTAAAAGGTTTTCCAACTAGAGCGATGGAATTTTTAACTGATGTAAATTTAAAGTTACACATTTGGAGCTCGTTCTTTTATTTAGTAGTTTAACTGACTTACTAATTTACTTTAGTACTTTAGCAATTTTTTATTTTATTTTAGAATTTAACCAGTTAGCTACTTTTGACGAGTCAAATTATACTCGTCAAATATATACTTTAACGTTCTCTTATAAATTATATATTTTACGAAAATGTTGCGTTTAAGCAAAATACGAAGAAGATCAAACATGTACAGTACAGTTACGGTTTCAAAGAGATTGGTACAGCTATGTGGTCAAATGACCACTGTGTTTGCGTTTGGCGAAGCGAATACGAGAAACCCAATGTTCGATGACTCTGACACGTAAATCCGGTCGTGTCTCACCAATGACACGAATGATGCGTGCTTTGAGATGAATTTGTATTCCCAGCAACACTTTCTTTCACAATAGCAATGTTCCTTCTACTTGCAATACACTTCGAATCTTTCCATAAAATGACTAATTGTGAGTTCTGTTGGTCGATTATGTTGCGATCAAAGCACTGTATATCTCTCCACGATAACTTGCCAAGTACTAACGAATACAAAGGTCACATGACTCGAGCGAGTCCTATTATAACCCTTACCGCTCCGAAGGCTCCGCTACGGAGACATTTGACATTTATTCCGTAACTCCGTATGTTTTTAGCATACGTTATCGTCGGCGTTAGCAATTGCAGAAAAATAAATATTATGATAATAATTTAGAGCCGAGTGATACCGAAGACGTATTTGATTTTGAAGAGTTAAAAGACATTGTGGAAGACAATGTTGGTTATGATTCTGACACTTCGAGTAGTAGTAGCGAAATTATACTACCAAAGAGACGAAGAATGAGAATTATTGAAAGTGAAAGCGAAGATTCGTTACGAGACTCGGATGAATGGCGTGATGTTACGGAAGAATTACATATTCCAGACAGAATACCTTTTAGTGTATTGCCACAGGTCATTGGACCACAAGTTCCTCCAAACATTGAACAGCCGGTACAATATTTTAAATTATTTTTCGCGGACGAATTGGTAAATGAAATTATAAAAGAAACCAACAATTATGCAGAAAATGCTCTAAACTTGAAAGAAATATCTAGTATCTGTATTTGGCAAAGCGAATACTGTGACACTTGTCCAAGTAAACCCAGAATGCACATGGGAGATTGTTACGAAAGATATCACACCATGGTGAATTACAAAATTTAAAATTTACCTTTTATTTACAATAGGAAAATGTATATTTATAAAATCAATAAAATCAAATGCATTCTCAAAGACGTGCAATCTTTTCCGCTCGAAATAAGATTTCCTTTATCTCAGGCGCTCCGCTCCAAAAATGTACCGGAGTTGCTGATAGGCAGTACTCGAGAAACGCGCGGAGCGCTAAGGGTTAAAGACCTATCGCTCTTATCGGAAGTGCCGTTACAACCGCCGACAAGTCCAGTTTATTCGAGCAGCTGTTAAATACCGTCGCGGAAAACGCAGCATCCGTTTTCCAATTTCGAGAGGACGAGTCCCAGGGCACGAGTGCTAGCTGGCTGACGGGCGGTTCGCGACGTAAGCGGTCGGACGTCGATTATTACACACGGGATTCGCGGTTGTTGGTTCAAGTTTGACGGAAGTTTGTATCGCCGGGGCTGGAAGGTTCGCGGCTGGGCGGTGGTACGGTCGCGAAGGGCTCGTGGAAACGAAGGGCCGCGTTGGGATGTGTGCTTCTCTCGGCACGAGAGAGGCGACGGAGTTTCCGCGTTGCCATGAACGTCCTCGACGAGAGACAAGCTCGCCTAACCCCGTCAGCCGCGTCACACAGTAGACTACGGTTTACCTGGGCGCATAACATTATTCCTCTGTTTCGCAGCGGAGCTTCGTGGCGAGGGAAGGGTCGACCGCTAACCAACCCCGTGTTTAATTTATCTAAGTATGCGAAGTTCGGCCGCGGTATCGAGAGCATTTCGAGGGAGAGCTTCGAGGACGAACGGGCGGCGAACGGGGCAGCGAAACGGGAGCGAACTTTATGGAGGGCCATTCGCGCGACGACTGCCGTGCCGGGAACATCGAGAGACTCGTCGTTCCGCGAGACCGTTTACGAATACGGAACTCCAATTTCCGTAACATGCTTTTCCACGTCGCGTACCATTGATTTATCGTCTCCAGTTGTCCCCATCCGTTTTCCATAATCCTCTCCGGAGGGACCCCGTCCGATATCGTCGTAGCCGAAAGCACGATCCGGTCGGCATCTCCGCTCCGTTTCGTTTCATCGCCGTCGAGTAGCCGCGATCTCGAAATCTTAACCGTTCGAACACTCGGCCCGGGCAATATAATCTGAAAATTCATGGCGTTCGTGGCATCTGAGCGAAGCGGTACGACCGTGGCCGTTGATTGAATCGCTAGTTTATCGGTGGAAACTGTTCAAAGGGCTCGAGTAACTCCGCACGCGATTCCAGCTGCGACTACGACCGGCCCCGGCAGCAATGTAATTATTGCGACCGCGAGTTTGCCGATCTGATTAAGGGCGACGTGTAGATCCGCGATAATTAATCGTGCTTTTATTTTAGTGCAACAGTGTCTACAAATTGGCGGTTCTGTAATTGGACAACAGAGATTACAACCTTGCAAATCTGATTAATTTATCCGCTTCTGCGTTTGCCGGTAAAAATATAGCAACATTAGCTGCGGAACGATAACGCTAATTGACATATTCTCTTGTCTGACAGATATTGGTGGAAGCGCCGTCTAGATCGTGCAAACCATGCAACTTCTATCTGAAATATTGTTTCGTACATCGAATATTTTATGAGTTATTTGATCTCGTCGTGTTGCGAGATTCGTATATTCCCTGACCGATGTGACGGAACATTCAAGCGCGGAGCATCGTGGTATATCCGAGCATGCGACATCGCCGTTTAATGTTTCATGGACAAATAGAATACCTATCGTAAGACGGCCGCGTTCGATGAAGTTACGTCGGAGCTGACATTCGATTTTCTCGAATTTTTGCAGCTTCGATGATCAACGCGCGAGAGACAGCGGTAGAGAGGATCATCCGGTTCTCCTTTCGAACAATTGGCTCAGCCTGGCAGCCGTGTGCAGCTCGTCGCCGAGTCTGGCAAGTAGTATGGTCGACGTATACTCAGACAGAGTGCGCCGTTCCACTCCACCGAGGCCGGTGGTTGTTTATCCAGCTTGTCGTCGCCGCGACGCCGCGGCGGTGCCCGCGGAATCGCGCGACAGTCACGGAGTTTCCACCGGGGTGCGTCTTCTTCTCCGCGAGACAATGCGAGCAACCACCCCCGCAGAGAGTTTATTCGTTACCGGGTTCGCGGAATGTTTTACGGGACGGTCGTCGGTTATCGCGCTGTATCCAGCACCCGTCAGCGAATATTCCTCTCCGACACGCGATTTCTTTCGCGACATTCTGCGGAAACTTCCGGCGTGAATCGTGTCTCGCTTCCTCCCCTCCCCTCGTTCTACCACCGTGTTCTTATCTTTCGCGAACTTCGAAAAAATGACGCTTCGCGCCCTGTTGGACTCGAAAGCGTCGCCGTACATTATTATACTCGTCGCATTTCATCGTAGTTTCTCGACGAAAGGGACAGCCTTAATGAACTTTTAGTTGTTTCACCGGTACATCTAGCCTGGTCCAGGCTAGGCGACACCGTTTTCTCAAGCAAAGGTGAGTGTGTGACACGAATTTTTTCACGTGGATCATGTCAAGCTAGAATAATCGAGGCGTCGAGAAAGTTAATTCGCGTATAATGGAGTGTAGCGGCCAGTCGGCGCGCATAAGAGAAGATTTATTTCTCGCGCAAACGACTAACATATTTATGACTCTCCTTCGAAAAGGCTATCTTTGAGTAAACTGTTTTCTGTGCGGATGGCAATAAGCCAGTAGAGTTTCTTTTTTACCTGATTCTCGATAGCCTACGAGACCGTCATAAATAACGGGAAACTCCGAAGGGCACGCAAAACGGACCCGAACGCCGGACGTCCGAGCGCAACGGCCCTGAGGAAAACCCAGGCCGTTACATCATAAAAAACGCACCCACTCCGATCACCACGCGGTCCCAAAACGGGACGCGCTCAGGGCGTAAGGGACAACGCGGTGAGAAGGAGATGGACAACGCTGATTGGGAAAACCCATTCGCGGGTCAACCAATCAGGGGGTGTCCAGAACCCTTGCCGGGGGCAAACAGGAAAATATAAAAAGAGCAACAGTGAGACGCTCGCTCTCATATACCTCGCATACCTTCGATACTTCTCATACCTCTCTTGCTACGACGTCACGTTACCCGAAAGTGTTTCTACGCAACTTAATAAATAAAGTTTAATAGTTACACCGCACGCACCAGTTATTTACCAGAACACCTCATAACCTAAAGGAGGATGAATTAAAGGTTCTGTAAAATGCATACAAAGTTGTTAACAGCTCTTTCGCGTAGACTTTTTCCAAGCTTTAACTTGAAATAATAAAAAAAGATCGAATAAAGTATTACACTAAATAATTTAATAATATTAACCCTTAGCGCTCAGAAGGCTCCGCTACGGAGAGATTTGTTATTTGTTCCGTAACTCCGTAGGCTCCGCTGCGGAGCCAAATGTTTTTAGCATACGTTATCGTCGGCGTTAGCAATTGTTATCTGTAGTTAAAACGTGCTAAGTCTGTACCATTACGATTAAACTATTTTTTGACCTTTTCTGTGGTTAGCAACATGGAGAAAAATAAATATTATGATGAGGATTTAGAGTTGAGTGATACGGAAGACGTATTTGATTTTGAAGAGTTAAAAGACATTGTGAAAGACAATGTTGGTTATGATTCTGACACTTCGAGTAGTAGTAGCGAAATTATACTACCAAAGAGACGAAGAATGAGAATTATTGAAAGCGAAAGCGAAGATTCGTTACAAGACTTGGATGAACGGCGTGATGTTACGGAAGAATTACATATTCCAGATAGAATACCTTTTAGTGTATTGCCACAGGTCATTGGACTACAAGTTCCTACAAACATTGAACAGCCGGTACAATATTTTAAATTATTTTTCACGGACGAATTGGTAAATGAAATTATAAAAGAAACCAACAATTACGCAGAAAATGCTCTAAACTTGAAAGAAATATCTAGTATCTCTATTTGGCAAAGCGAATACTGTGTGACTCTTGTCCAAGTAAACCCAAAATGCACATGGGAGATTGTTACCAAAGATTTCACACCATGGTAAATTACAAAATTTAAAATTTATCTTTTATTTACAATAGGAAAATGTATATTTATAAAATCAATAAAATCAAATGCATTCACAAGGACGCGTGATCTTTTCCGCTCGAAATAAGACTTCCTTTATCTCAGACGCTCCGCTCCAAAAACGTGCCGGAGCTGCTGGTAGACAGTATTCGAGAAAAGCGCGGAGCACTTAGGGTTAAATCAGCCTAGCAAAAAATTGACTCGCGCCAGGTTCCCTTTAAACGGCTCGATTAGATCACGAAATAAAAATGACCTCGGTAATTTCTGTTCAACTTAAATCGACGCGAAGCAACAGCATCGTGCGCAAGGATCCGCGGTCAAATAATAATGTACAGGGTGCCCCTGCAACCGAGGCAGAATTAGGACGGGCACGATTACTTGCAATCAGACTGCGGAAGTTTATGCAAATACGCTGTTCCGTAGACGAGCAGGGAGCACCTGGAATTAAATTACAGGCTATTTTCCTCGCGAATAGTTCGAGGCTGTCCGAAACAAAATGATATAACTCGGCGACGCGCGTTAGCGATGAATGCACGAAGTTGCGCAACCTGTTTAAAAATATCGCGACGTTACATCAGAAAGGATGATATCCGGAACCGAGTAACCGTGGAGAAGCCGTGAGCAGGTTCGAGCGCGGAGCTTAATTATCGTTTCCCCGACGTTTTTATCGCGTAATAATCGAACTCGAACAATGCCGCGTAAGAATGAGTGGGCGCAGTTTGAGAGCCTGACCGAAGGGTTGCGCGAACGGCGGTGCTGCGCACTCGGAGTTAAGCTCTTTCGTTTATCAGGACCCTTTAAGCAATCGTATCCGGGAAAGTTCGCGAGGCGGCTGTCGTAAACCGGGTCGTAAGAAAATCCTAGCGTATCCGGGAACAATGTTGCTCTTTCTGAAAACCTTCAAAAAGACTCGTAGAGATATAAAAAAGAGAAAGGGTGGAAGAAGTGGGGGAAAAAAAGGAAAATGCGAGGAAGAAGAAGAGGCAGAAGAAGAAGAAAAAAGTCTTAGAGAGATCGTAAGTCAGGGGGCGGGAAGTTCACGATGGAACGATCTCCGGTTCCCGTAATCCGACGCGAACCGTACACTCGACTGGCTCGCTTTTAATTAATTCCGTAAGAATGGCGGAAGGAGCACTGTATCCACGATACCAGCCACCCCCAGCGAGCACCATACAGCCCTGTTCCACCCTCCGGCCGCCGCCGCTCCGTCAAGAAACAATGCTCCGAAAGACAACACGCCGAGCGGAGAGAGCATATCGCTCTCGGCGTTAGCATCCGCGAGACTCAACGACGCAGCGAAGTAGGGCTTACCTTCCGCTCGTAATAGCTGCTATTTCGTCATTCCTCCGTTGGCCCTTCGCCCCGCCTCTCCTAATTGTCCCTGTTTCGCGTCTCTTCACCTTCGAGAGCGTTAAACGGGGGAGTCGAGTGTTCCTTTGCTTTTCCTCTTCGTCTTCCTTCCTTCCTTCCTTCCTTCCTTCCTTCCTCCCTCCCTTCCTCCCCCTTCTCTCTCTCTCCCTGCCTTTCTCTTCATCTTCTCGCCTCTATCGTCGTTATCCGATCGGTGCTTAATCGGAATTGTCGGCCGATAATCGCGACCCTTGTCGTTCAATCGTCAACTCGATCGCAAGGCCGACGCGTCGCGCTGCATCAGAAAAATCTTGCCGACTCGTCGCCAATTTCGCGGCGTGTTTGTTTTCGAGCGGAACCGACGCTGAAAAGAGTGGAAGCATGGCCACCGCGATTCCCCGGATCGCGGAACGACCCTTTGTCCGAGGCTGAAAGCCGACTCTCCCCTCGCCGATTTCTCGAGTCGGACCTCGGTTTTCGCAATTTCCACGTGCTTTCTGTTTACGCGCGCACTCCCACGCGACGGCACAAACGAACCGTCCCACGCCCTCCGAGCCGGCGCAGGTGTTTGACCGCTCGAGGATTTCTTCCGCGGAACTTAAGCACGAAACCTCGTCACGCTCGGTGACATCAGAGGAACGGAACCGCCGAGGGAGAACAGAAACGATAGCTTTACTTTCCCATCGTGTGCAAAATGCGCGGGCTCTTTATCTGACGAGGCGACGATCTAATCGAAGGTGTTTCTTTCTGAGGACACAGGTCATCTTTGACAGAGCCAGTTTTCTATTAGCCATCGTTCAGCCATAATTTTATTGCACGTCTGAGAAACCTGATGTATACGTTATTCTTTCCTGCCGTGTTTGACGCGGCTTCGTTCATTTAATCAGTTAGCTATTCTTGACGAGTACATTTGTCGCGCATAACAAATTTGTCTATAAATTGCAGTTTTAGCGAAAGCTCTATTTTAAGATGTTTCGAAAGCTTGGAGGCCAAGGCGAAATAAAACGAACAAATAAAAAGATGTAATTATCGTGAAAGTACCGTACATAGTGTTTGGATTAGGTTGTATACTCGTTGCTCACAAAAGTGTTCGTATAATTTTTAAAACTATTTTAAAACAGACTTGAATATTTTTTAGATGATAGAGGAACTAGTTTACTAGACGATGACTGAAATGCTTTTTTTTTAATTTTACTACTACTTGGAATGACAAAAGAAAATAAATAAAAATCTCTCATTTTTTCACTTTTTTATCTGAGCCCCTACAACGAAAATTTAAAAAATGTCTTTCGTAGATCTCGGTAAGTTATGTGCATGTTGAAAATTTTATCGAAATCGATTCACGTTGTTACGAGTTACAACAAATTAAAGATCGCAAAAATCGCAGTTTTATCACGATTTTGACCAAAAACTGTAAGAAATCTGCAGTTTAACAAATTTTTCAACGCCTGTACCTCGACTCTGGGTTAACCGATTTCGATCAAATTTTCAGCACGCATATGAGTTACGGCATTCTTTAGATTTTCGTTCTAAGCTCAGATGAAAAAGTAAAAAAACGAGGATTTTTAATTTTTCCTTTTCATTCCAAGCAATAACAACATTGAAAGAAAAGCTCTTCAGCCATCGTTTAGTAAACTAATCCCTCTATCATCTAAAAAAAATTCAAGTCATATAGATCAGATTTGAAAAAGTTATTTATTAAGTTATTTTCAAAGATGTACCTACACTTTTGTGTAAGCTACCACTGTAGCTTGTCCACGATCCCTTCGATTATGTTCGTCACCGAAGGGTCAACGAACGTCTGCAGATCGAAGTCGTTATCCTGTGGAATATTTTGAATGGGCCTCTTCGATTCGATCGGACGCGCAAGAGTACCAACATGTTCGTGATCCAAGAATCGCGATCGATTAGCCCGACAACAGTCTAGCGCATCGATTGGCTGCGCTATCGTTGGGAACCGTCTTCGACGGCGCTTCCGAAGTTCATTGCACGTAGCTCCCGTGCCAGCTACCATAATTCCATTGATCTCAGCCGGTGGCAGAACACGGGTCTGTGACTCGGCTCCTTCGCGGGTTAAACGACGCGGAACGCGCGTTATTGTATCAAGTTACACCTCCGCGGCAGTAAAGCGCGTGCCGTTGCAGTCGCAACGGCAATTGTTAGAACATAGTGCGGCGGGTAGACCAGCTGGGAGTGGGGCACACGAGCAGCATTCGAGCCGTAGTAAAAGTTTGTGGTAAATGTTATTGTAGTATAGCGGGAGGCGGTACGCTCTTTCGTGGAACTCTAGGCTTATAAACGTTACCACAATCTGTTACCACGATCGAGCGCTAACCATGGCAGCGGCCAAAGTCATGGTCGCATCTAGACGCGGCCCAAGGACCCGCTTCCCCGGCCAATAAAAGCCTGCTGGGAGAGACTCTGTTGGCAAACGGGTCGGTATATTCGTTAAACACTGAACACGTAATCGATCCGCGTGTTGCGTCTCGTTATTCGAGCGATTGAACTTCCTCGACGAAATTAGGTGTCTACATATTTAACCAGTTAGCTGTGGCGCCTCCTTTTCAAAGCGCGCACCTATACGTGTCGCGAGAATCAAGCGATGACGAGTATACTCGTCGAACACAGAGTAAGTTTTAGTTTATAAAATTAACAATTTTATTACTAATATTTACTTGTTCGCTCAACATTAACGTATACTGCATAGATAATAAACGAAAAACGCAAGAAAAATCAAATACTTATGAAAGTTAAAAATTCAAATCGCTGCTTTAGAGTGGTATTCAACAAAGCAAGGGACGATACATAATGGTACATTGCATGTCGAACACCAATATCGCGAATTATTCATGTAATTATTGATATGTTTTATTTGTTTGTTTTACTCCTGGTCTGGCCTAAAAATATTCTAAACATCTTGAAATTTCAGAATATGTTTTTGTTTTCACAAAAATTACAATTTTAACAGCCAATGGTCGCTACCTTTTACGCACGACGAGTATACTCGTCATAATACAAAATACTGCCACTTCTCCATGACGGGTATACTCGTCAAACACAGTTAACTGGTTAACACTATTCCTACCGACACTTCACGTATACCTATTCCTACCGCGACCGGTCAAATGACCGGTCTTTCACAACTTATATTTTCAATATTGAATGCAGACCAATAGCCAGTTTACCAGTATAAAAATATATTTTCTTTTATTCAAGAGTACATAATCTACATTTCATTCTTTTTCGTCGCATTTTTTACAAATGGGCTTCTCAACTGTACATTTTCCGCATACGTACTTTTTACATTTTAGACAGATTTTGTTCGTCTTATTATCTTTACAATACCTTATCTGACATGTTTTCCGTTCACGGGAACCTGTACTTGTACTTGCGATGGGTATTGGTTGATTTTCTGTGCCGAGCTCTCGTTGATATTCGATGGCAAGTTCTTCTGCCAATTGGAATAGAAATTCCTGTCTTGTAATTTCTCCTCCCGCAGTTTCTTTATATAACACCCATGCATTTATCCCGGCTAAATCCAAGATATTAAAAAATACTTGCAAAGGCCATCTCCGAAATTTAGATTTTACCGAATAATTTCTGGCCATTTGATCGGTCGCATCTACGCCAAATTTGGTGCTATTATACAATTGAATTGTTTCCGGTGATCGGGTGTCATTTACTTCAACTTGTACGGAGTTGTGCATTGAACTGAGAACTAGAACTTTCTTTCTTGGTTTGGCTTTGTAAATTGTCAACATACAATTATTTGAGCGATAGAGTTTGGTTGAGAAAAGTGCCATGTCGTCGTTTTTCAGTTTTGCCAGTCTTGGTAGCTCTTTTCTATTTGCTCTGATTGTCCCAATAATCGTAGTTTTTTTTTTGCTAAAAGTTTTGTTGCTAAAGGTAGGCTTGTAAAAAGTTGTCTGTGGTTATATTTCTTCCACATCCTACATACGATTCTGCTAATTTCATAGTGACGAACTCTCCAAGAGGAACTGATGGTTATGTCAAGGTTATGCCAAATATGGAAAGCCGTTTACGTACATCGGATGCTAACCAAAATTTTATACCAAATTTGTCCGGTTTATTGGGCATGTATTGAGTGAATCTACACCTTGCTTTCGTTGGAAACAATTGTTCGTCAATAGTAATATATGGTCCTGGTTTATAACAATTTTGACTGTTGTCAATAAACTTGTACCAAACTTCGGAAATCATGGCGAATTTATCGGTTTGTAACCGTTGGCTTCGTTGATTTCTGTCGTCAAATCGAATAAATCTCATAATCTCCGTAAAGTCATGTCTACTCATAGTATTTGAGAAAAAAGGCGGGCCCCACTTTTTATTCCATAGAAGTGCTATATCCATATTCTTAGCCTCATATGCGCCGCGTGCATACATAATTGCAAAAATGCATATAACTTTGCAGTAGACAGTTCCCATTTATATCCCAACACTCTAAATGCCTCTGCCCCTGTGCACTTTCTTATAACTATTACAAAAATGTATAAATCGTACTACCGGTCAAATGACCGGTCGTGGTAGGTAAGACAGACTACAAATATTTCTCAGAAAATAAACAATAAAAAAATAAGTGAATATTGAAAAATGTATCATACATATATATGAGGAAAAGTCGTAAAGTTTAAAGGCGATTCACTTACGTTGAATGTAAGAAATTCCAATTGAAAATTTAAAAACGGTCATTTGACCGGTCCCGGTAGGAATAGTGTTAATGGTCGCGTACTAAGTAACAAACTGGAAAATTTTATTGGTAGTTGGTATCGTTTGTGTATAAATTGCTTTTGGTACTTCATTTTTCATCAGTGTTAATCCTTAACTAGTATACTGACGTCACGATTGTGCCGAACGTTGAACTCGAATTTCTATTTTATTTCGACACTAAACCTGCCGAAACGTTTGAAATGAACAGTTTCACATATGAGCTGTTTATTTTGAAAGTGGCATAAGTCACTTTGTTTTTAAGTCGATATATTTAAGGGTTTGCGTTTTAACACCGTTTAAAAATATGGATGCTAACTTTCGAGAAGATTTACTTGTATTTGTTATCTCAGGATACTGATATTTTTCTCAATATAAATAATTTCGTATAAACATTAAAAAATCACCACTTTTCATTACGGTAAAATGACTTATGCCACTTTCAAAATAAACGGCTCATATTTTGTTTTAAAGTCGCTGAAGTTACAAAGATTCTTCCGTATAAAATAATTGAGTAAAGTCAGTCTATGCATACATTATAATAAAAATGTCGACAGGTTTAAATAAATGCACTCTTGTAATTCGTATAAAACAACACACGTTTAGGGCTTGGTAAGAATGTTTATCAACAATTAGATTAACACATTCTTTCGTGTTGTTTACTGCAATTTTTGTAAACACCACCGTACCGGTTTAGGGTTGAATTAGTAAACACGAGCAAAATTTAAATATATTTCATAGTATCATAACTTAGAGCCGCGACATCAATGTTTAATTAACACTAGATTTACGGAACCCGTCAAAATGACGGATCACCAATTTTTTAGTTTACGATTATTCAGATTGTGAAGACACATTCATGAGTTATTTGTTCCACGTATGTCTTACTTGCGGCAAATGTTACAAAGACATTCGTCAAAAATCAGAACAAATGTTTCATCGTCGCTTGCTCGCAAACTAACTCGAAGCATCCGTTTTTAGTGTTCCGTAAATCTAGTGTTAACACGCGTCGATCGTAAGCTCTGAAACATGTTTTCGTCACGGAACGACGAGTCACGTCTGACTCGAACACAGCGTGCCGCATCTTGGAAGAGACGCGACCTTCGAAATCTCGAGGAGAAATTAACGGCGATCGAATGCGACCGCCTGGTGGCTTTTGGGATCGACGAGTTGTTTGCGGCCGATCAGAGAGCTTCGGACGATCGACGGTTAGATCGCGCCGGAAAGCGAAGAACGGCGGCGGGCGGTTTCGGCGGGCAGGATCGCGCCGGTCCATCGTTCCAGGATTTACGAGCCGCTCGAATACACGCGTGTGTACCAAAACGGATAGCTGACCCACCATCAGCAGTTCAGAGCTATATGAAACCCTGACGTGGCTGGCAGGGTTGTAATTGTCGCCCTTTGTCCGTCACACGAGCCCGTGGCCCGACGGTGGCGGCGAACCGCAAGCTTTCCAGGCCGTGCCGGAACCGCCGAACTATGCCGGCATTATCGCATCAGCTGCTTAATCCCTGGTTTATCGTCCGCGATTACAGGCCCATAAATCGGGACCGCCGTATCGTTTCCGTCCGCGCAAACATCGTTATTCTTCCCGGCATCGAGAGACGGCCGCCGACAATTTCTTTCCTCGCGGCTTTGTTTCCTCGCCGGCGCGACGCGTCTCGACGCCGCTCGACGCGACCGCTTTCGAGTATTCCGCCGTTTAAGCGGTTCTTTGTGGCCGAGGGCTCGAGTGTCGGGCGCCGGTGAAGAGCGGTTTCCTGCTGCGCTCGGTATTTTCGAGCGAATCGAGAGGAATTTCCTCTTGCTCGGCCAACGCCGGCAATTCCTTCGAACCCCGACTATCTCGTATCGCGGTCGAAATTGCACCGGCGGTGAGTTACGTGTTCGTAACAGGTTACGAAGAACGAGTTTCGCCGAGGCCAAACGGGGAAACTCTCCCCTCTTCTCTCTCTCTCCCTTTCTCTGTGCCCCTTTCTCTCTCTCTTTCTCCTCCCACTCCTTTTCGACTGCCCTTTTTCCCTCCGTTTAACTGTTTCCCTTCGGTGCACTTCTCGACCGGCATAAATACACCCAGGCGAAAAGCGTCTACCAAATGTTGCAGGTATTATGAAAACCCATAAACTAGACTTCGCCCGGCGGACGTTTCTACGGGGCCTCATACCCCCCCGAGGACCGATCGATAACTCCCGGTACAAAGACGATTCTCAACGTTGAATACGTAGCGAGCATCTTTGCTTTGAGACGCTTTACCCGGAGACAGTTTACGTCGTCTCGGCCCTTTGACGCTGGCGTCGTCGTCGGGTGTCAACTATGCTCACGTGTCTCCCAACGCACCGTCAAAGGGCCAAGGTGGGATCTCTGATATTCGAGGCGCAATTGCTCGGTGAACTGACGAGTTTTGCATCATTGCGGATTTTATTAAATGCGAGCTTTCGAGTTGGCTAGTTTCTACCGGATTATGATGCTCGATTAACCCTTTGCACACGAGTGGCAACTGCAGGGCTTGAAGAGGCTCGGAATGAATGTTTGGCATTTTTGATAATTATCACTCGTTCTCAGTATATATTTTGGTTTTTAAAATTTGGTGTGACATTTTCTGGAATATGTGAATTGATTAATTATGGAAAGCAGATTTCTTTTTTCTTGTCCTTTCGTTGTAAAATAATATAAGATAATTATCACTCGTTCTCAGTATATTTTGGTTTTTAAAATTTGGTGTGACTTTTTCTCGAATATGTGAATTGATTAATTATGGAAAGCAGATTTCTTTTTTCTTGTCCTTTCGTTGTAAAATAATATAAGATAATTATCACTCGTTCTCAGTATATTTTGGTTTTTAAGATTTTGTGCGACTTTCTCTGGAATATGTGAATTGATTAATTATGAAAAGCAATTTTCCTTTTTCTTGTCCTTTCGTTGTAAAATAATATAAGATAATTATCACTCGTTCTCAGTATATTTTGGTTTTTAAAATTTTGTGTGACTTTTTCTGGAATATGTGAATTGATTAATTATGGAAAGCAGTTTTCTTTTTTCTTATCCTTTCGTTGTAAAATTGTACGCAGTACAATGGATCGTGAGTGTATTTGTAATTTCAAAAGTTTTCGCATTTAGTTATTTTGACCCCTCCGGTAGAAATAGGTCAATTGCTTTATCACGTTTCAAAATAACTTTAATATTATCAAATTCCTTTATATTAAAAAAAGAAACTGTTAAAACTGTAACAGTTGCACGAGTCACAAAATTCCATTTCGTCACCACAAAACACACCTAGCTGTATTAAATGGAAAAACTATTTTGAAGATTTCGAGTTAAAACGTCTCCGACCGCGAAACGTTAAGGATCGGCAGATAAAATAATAGACGGCCCTAAATTCTTGTTTACGATCGAAGAAAATCCCTCCTTCGTCTACCGTCGATATTTATTCGCGCGGCGAGCGAAATCGGCATCGCTCGAGCGATTTCGAGGGAAAAAAAGCAGCCCGAGCAAAAAGAGAATAATTCTCCTGGAGAGAACAACGCGGTGCGGCCCAGTTATTGCAACTGCCTGCACGGAAGCTGCGAAGTAGCGTTCCGCGAGGTGTGAAGTTATTTTTTTCACGCACCGGGATCGACAATTTCGCGACGCGACGGCTTCACGCACGATCGACGTTATGACAACACCGGCCGGGTAACTCGAACGTGCTCCTGTATATCGACCCCTTTGCTCCGCTTCGAGCCGATTCCATCCGCAGGTGTTCGCCGTTCGTTCGGTTGGTCGGTCGGGTCTGTCGATCGATCGATTGCCGGAAATCCAGTCGGCCGGCCGGAACAAAACGCGTCCGACGCTCTTTTTGTTTCGAAACCGCCCCCGCCGTCCTCTGTGTCGTCGATCGACGGCCACCGGTAACGAAGCTGCCGGAGCCGGACCCACCGAATCCTAGAATTCCGGCGTCCCCTTTGAAACCGAAATACCGATACGCCCCGACGCACCCCCGAACTATTTTTCGAACGTTTTCGCGCTACACTGTGTTACCGTCGAAATTATTCGTTTGTTGCACGGATTACAACGTCTTGCATCGTTTTCCACAGCGTCGCTCGTGCTCGAACTGTTCCCGCGATTTCCGTCGAAGCACGTTCTTCCAAAAGATTAGAATATAGTAGAATGGAAATTTTGCTGGTTCGCAGAAGCATTCAATATAAATTAAATTAACTCTTTCCATTCAAATGGCGACTCCAAGGCGCCATTAAAAATTGTTACGTCGCGTTTCAAAATAATTTTATTAATCGAATTTGTTCGTATTTGAAGAACTCTGTTGAAAGGATAACTTGTTGCATCGATCACAAAATTTAATTTCATACGTATAAAATGCATTAGGTTATATAAAGTGGGAATACGGTGGGTCACAAAAATTGTATGAAATTTTCCGTTAATTTGGCTTCGAAGTGCAAAGGGTTCAAAGCGACCGACTTGAATTTCTTTTAACCATCGTTCGTCCCTTGTGTCAATTTGAAACAGTTTTCGTGTACATATACTGAAGAAGTGATCTAGTCTATAGATCGTTTTATTTGTACTGAAAAACGTGAACAATCAACGTTAAAACTCGTCTCACCTCATCTAAGGTTTTCGTTCTTATTTATTATTCCATCTTATTCATTTTTTACCATTGTGTAAAGCTGATTGCTTTACGCAATTTCAAAGTGCAACTGAATCAGCAGATATATCCAGTAATTGCCAGTAACAACACCTTTGCAATCTGAATAATTATAAAATAAGGACTCTGAAGTCCGCAATTTATTTTCTCATTTTTTGTCATACGTTTTCGATAATTAGTGTTGGACGAAATTCGGCGTTCTTATTAATTTATAATAGATTCGTTGCTGGCACCATTTGCTGATAATAAGGAACAGTAATTTCCGTGAATCGTTTCAAGGCATTAAACAAAGTAAATCATTCTAAGTAATTGTGTAATTAAAACAAAGTATTTTGATTATTGTACAGTAAATTAGTCCGTCTAACATTTAACAAAAATTCAAGTTATTTAGTTCAGCTTGAGAAAGGTTATAGCGTTTTACGAAGTACGAATAAATTAGTTCCAAAAGTGTCTCGCAATCTAGAAATAGAATATTCCTGAGATCATTTGAAGTAACTTTTTCCTCAGCGAAAATGCAATCCGCGGCTTCGTTTACGAGTTATTAACGAAAAACACCGACCAATGAGAGACGAGCTCGGCTGCCGCGAGGCGTGGCGCCAACGAGCGGATCTGGGCTTGCTGCGCTCGTTGGCTGGGCCGCCTCGCGCCAGTCGCGCTCGCCTCTTATTGGCCACTGTTTTTCATTAATAACTCGTAAACGAAGCCGCGGATTGCATTTTCGCCAAGGAAAAAGTCACTTCAAATGACCTCGGGAACCTCCTGTTTCCGGATGTTGCGAGAACATTTTTAGAATACCCTGTATATCAGCGCAGATACATTTTGAATGAAGATGACTTACTGGTCTCCGGAATTCTCGTATCGTGAGCGACTAGAAGCTGGGCCGCGAGGGAGGCCCTGTGTCCGGAAGTACTCTCGGCCACGCACTCGTATGTACCACTGTCCTCTGTCTTCGCGGAGGATATCACCACTTTCGATCTCCGTCTGCAAACAGATGATACACTTCCGTTAAAATCGCTGGCGTACGAACACCGCGACGCCAATGGCTTTAATTCAGGGGAAGAGCCCGCTCGCGGATCGCATGTCCTACAACGGATTAGCTCGTTCATTATCTTTTCCGTGAAGTACACGGATACCCGGGGACGGTTCCCGTCCCGTGTTCCATCGTCTGCTCTCCGGAGATGATTCCGCAAAGTTCGGGGCAAACAGGAAGTTTTGCCGCACTCGCCGAGGAGAAGAGAGAGAGATATATATACCCCGAATACTCATACTATCGTCGGGACGAGCCACCGCGAGCGGGTTTAGAGCAGCCTGAAATTTCTGGACTTCCATCCGAGGGAAACTCGTTTTTCCGTATGAAGAAGCCGAAACTTCCTGCCAGCGGCCCCCGACGAACTTGGCTCCGAGACGCGCTGGCAAATTTAATAACTTTTCGAACGTCGCGGATTACTCGCGGCCGGAATTCGGATCTAGCGCAAGTATCGATGCCGATCGCAGCGACCCGCCTTCTAGCCTGCCGCAGGCTCACCCTGCACCCTGCTCGAGGAGAATGTCCCGCGTCGTTCGACGAATCGTCTACAGAAAATTCCTGCGAGCTCCGCAATTTCCTAGCTGATTGTAGCGAGACCGCGATGCAATTTATTAAGCTTCGACCGGACCTTCCGTTCGGGCTGGAGCCTCGCGCGAGAACGTAAATTGAAATCCGGGGAGGTCAACTAAATTTCGGTAATCAGCGAGGCGAGCCGGAGTTTCATTAGGGATATCTTCTTTAGTGGGAGATTCGTGAAGAATGTATGTGTAATGTATTTGAATAACGAAGTTGATATTTTAAGCCTTTGCACTCGAGAGGCGACTCTGAGGCACCACTAGAATTGTTGTATCATGTTCCAAGATAATTTTCATATCGACAAAGTTTAGATTTAAAAAATTGTTGAAAGTGTAACTGTTGTACAAGTCGCTATAAAACTCAATCTCATATGCATAAAATGCACTTCGTCGTATAAAATGGAAATATTATAAGTCAGAGAAATTATTTTTGATTTACAGTTAAATGGCTTCGAGTGCAAAATAGCTTGATTGAACGGTCCAAATATCTTTCAGTGACTCGACTCTGCGTTAATCGATTTCAATGAAAGCTTCAGCATGCGCATAAGTTATCTACGAAACGCACTTTTTAAATTTTCGTTGCAGGCTCAGATGCAAAAATGTTGAAAAGCATAAGTTCCTTATTTTCTTTTGTCGTTAAAAAAAAATTAAAATGAAGTATTACAGTCATTGCCTAATAGGCTAGACCTATGTCATCTAAAAAAAGATTCAAGTCGTTTAGTCGAGTTTTAAAAAAGTTACGCCGTATTACAAGTGTCCTTAACTTTACGACTGCATTTTACATTCTTAACAGAATAGAATGTAGAATATAGGGAGTTCTTATATTCCAACGATTCCACGGCGAATCCGTTAAGATTATCCGGTGCAACGAGCGCGTGTACGTCTAACATCTTCGTTTTGAACGCTGAAAGAATTCAAGTAATTCCGTTCTAGCGTGTTCTCTTAACGTTTCAGCTGTTCCTGAACCGGGGCTGTCAGTTAATGTCGCCGGCAGCGAAAAAATAACATTCATGATTTACTTTTAATCGTAAATCTGAAATCCATCAAGGGAACAGGTACCATAAATCGGGTGTCAAACTCCGCACGACTGATTTATGCGGACAAAATGGGGCCATCTCGTTCGCAATAAATAAATAATACAGATTCGATCGGTGTACCAGGGAAAAACAAGTGTTCGGCCAGCTGTGTCCGCTCGTTAATTCGACCATGCTCCTGCGGAATGATATTCCCGTGGAAAGCAGAAAATGTTAAAGACCCGGCAACTTCTGCGAAGGATCATCGGCGGAGGGTTAAGCAGGCGGAAGTGAGTGAAAGATGGAAGCGAAAATGGAGGGGAGTTCGCGTCGAATTTCCCAAGAAACTTTATCGTAACGGGGAAGCCAGTTACCTGCACTGTCCGATAGTTTAAAAGCAGAACTCGTGCTTTCGGATTCCTCGACATCGGCGATTGGTTCAAGTATTTCCTCTGCAGAGCGAGCGCGAGAGGACGGACAAAGCGAGGGTTTAAACGTCGAGAGAATGAGAGAGAGAGAGAATGAAAAGTCGAGTGTTACGATTAGAAGCCAGTCAGCTTTTATTGTACGCCAACGTCGGCCGATAAAAGAAAAGGAACGCTGTGCTCGTTTTGGATCATCTGGATCAGAGGTCGAGTGCGTCTTCGCCGCGTTCCTTCCCGCCGGGAATAATGGAATGCCGCTCTCGTTATCGAGCGGAGAGGGTCGGGGTTCGATCTGTGGGAAGTGGCGAGTAAACATCGTCGTCAAAGAGCCCCGTAAAATCGTGCTTTGAACGGGTTCCGTTCCGCAGTGTTGCGCGTTGCTCGCGAACCGTCGCTTTTCGATTAAAAAGCGGCGGCAAGCGGAGTCAAACGCTGACACTTGTTATTCGCGACGGAAAAGAAGGCTCGCAATTGCCCGGAAAATTACCCCGTTGCAATTACTAAAGTTACAAGGATACTTCCGCGGAAGACGTTCCGATGAATTCAGCCGGCCGTTCACGGTAGAATATTCTATTCAAAGAATAACGAGGCGAGGACCGTAATACGTAAACTGCGGACGTCTATGCAAAAACCGGTTGCAACAAACAGGAACTGCTTAAACATTTATTCCACTCTTGAATAATTTTATTAAGTCATAAATAGTAGAATCGTACTGTCCAACTTTCCCAATAATGTTGCTGTATGCATAAAATCCGCGGTCTAACAACATGCAATAATGCGAAAGACAACGTTTCGTCTCTTTGCTGGCAGCTGCCGCACGGTGTCACGATTTTCTCCGACCAGCGGAATTACGGGACACGCTCGACCGAACGAAGTTCCACCGTGTTTGAATTGAAGTCACTTAAAATTTCGGCAGACCGAATTCTGTTAATTTTGACAAGACGCGGAGCGGTCGCTTTTAGCGTCCGGCGTTCCCATTGTTTTTCTAGCGGTTCAGCGGGGACCGTGACAGAGCTGTATCCAGTTCCCGGTGGTTCTGCGGGTGCTCGATGCTCCACTATTATTAATCGATTCGGCGCTTTCGCGCGTGTCGAGGGGAACTTTCGAGTCGAACCTCGGAAAAGCTCGATATCGCGGATAGATTTTCGACGTCGCTTCGGACGTCTCCCGCTATTTTCCAGGGCATCGCGAGACCGAGAAAACAGCATCGTTCAGGCGAGCTCGTTGACGCGCTGAACCTGCGCGAAAATAAAGTTCTCGCGCGGAACGGAGAGCGTTCCCTTTGATTGGCCGTCGGGCGCCAATTATCGACGGCGAAATATCACGGACGCCGCGTTCTTCTTTCAGCAATATTATATTAACGAGCGTTATTTGACAAGTTCTCGGCTAATTGCGAAGGGTGCGGGGCCGCCTCCCTTGTTCATTGGAACAGGGAGACGATTGAACGTCGATACGCGGCGCTCGCGCGATTTCGAAACGGACGCGGCGGATAAAACGGATGCCGCCTCTTTCGGGTAATTCTAGGCACGTCGGCGCGATGATTAACGCAACACCCGAACGCAATTTCCGTGTCCGCCGCCGCGTGAATGCCAGAATAATCCCTTAATCGGACTAAAATCGATGTTTTCCCTGGCGCCCGGCCAGTTATTAATTTTGCCACGTGGTCGCCCTTCGAGTGAGCTCGATGCCTCGCGCAATACGCTCCGGCGCGCCGCGAAGAAACGCTCGCCCGTTCCTGCACGGGTTTTTCGATTTTCAACCGGGCGGCAACTTTTAATTCGCTGGCTCCCTCGGCGAATCGAAGGCTCGGGGAGGGGGACAAGAGGGCAAACGGAGAGAGAAAGAGAGAGAGAGAGAGAGAAAGAAGGAAAGGAAGAGACAGAGGGAGGAAAAGGGAATTGAGAGATCGTTGGTTGTAACGGTGGCACGGAGGCGGCAGCGGGAGACGGGGTAAGTACCTTTTCAGGTAGAAGGTAAAGCTGGCCGAGAAGTTAAAGGTAATGAAAGCCAAGAGGAGAGGATGGAACACAATTTGCGCGGCCCCCGGATTAAGTCCAAGTTTTTCCCTTTACAGCCCACTTTTATGCGCTTTTTATACGCCACGGATCCCGACGCTTCCTCCGACGCACGCGTGTTTACATAAATGTATGGACACGGCCGATCCGACCGGCATGAATACGGAATCGCCGATTCTGCTCGCGTTTCCACTCGCTCTGCTCCTCGGCGGCTCCGAGTTCGACGCCGGGAATTTGTTCTCGGGCTTTAATAGATAGCAGAAGAGAATCTTCGCATCCCGGCCAAGAATTCTCCGCGTTCAATCAACTAGATTCGCTGCCTAGCTCGGTGTCTTTTTTCCAGACGTCATTTATTCATTCCGTAACGATAGAGCTGAGCTACCGTTTTCAGGTAGCGACCAGAAGGTGAAAAGTTACGGGAACTTGTTGAAGAACTGGGTCAAAAAAGGACTGCGACAGCGACGTCCAAGGGTTGGGCATTAAAGGGCTGGCCTGGAAGTCTTCCCATCTGTCTTGCCGTTTAAAAGTAAGTTTCACTTCATTAAACCAATCTTTATGAAACATCTCCGAGCACGATTTATGAAGATTGCACGCTCTCCCGTTACGCTTCCCTCGCCTTATCGAAATTAATACGGAGGAGAAACGAGCGTCTCTCTATTTCCTGCGATCGGACAACGCTCGCTTCGGACAATGTTGATCTCGCATAAAGATCCGTAGCGGAATCTGCTCAGGATTCGGGCCGCAGTCGGAGTATTGCAATCCGAAGATGATGGGAGCCGCGCCGCTCAAAGCGCGGAGCAACGTCTCGAACGCGTTTCGCCGTGCAAAGTCTGCTCGCAGACAGTTGTCCAACTATCACCTGTTCCCTCATCTTCTCGACCTCTTTCAAAGCGCGGCTTTAAGCGAAGACCGTCGCGATTTCTATAAAGTTTGTGCTTCGCTTAACGCGTCGCGAAGTACAGAGAAGAGAGCGCGGAGCGTCTCCGGGAAGTTGTGCGCGAGGAAACGGGCGGCTGTCGAGAGAAAAGGATGGGAAAAGGCCGAGCGAAAATGTTTGTGCGGGGCCGGGACGGGGTCGCGGGGGTTGGGGGATCGTTGGCTAGGCTCGTCTGTTCATCCCCTTTAAGCGATTTCGCATGCACGCGTTCGCGAGATACGGCTGGCGCGAACGAGAGAGCCAGGATCGCGTTCACGGAGGCTGGAACGGCGGATACGCGAGCGAGGAAAAAAGAGGGCGAGGGGTGCGGAGGGCGAGAGAGAAAGAGGGAGAAAGAAAGAAAGAGAGAGGAGAGAGAAAGAAAGAAAGAAAGAGAGAAGCAAAGCCACGCGATGGATCCGGCAGGGAAGGGTTTCTAATTTGGTGCCGCAGCAAAAATCGACACTCCGTCTAGACTACGCCGGCTCTCCGCTTAGTACGCGCCAGCGTATATATGCCAGCGGGATGGAGAGCCACGCGAGGAGAGACTGCGAGAGAGAAAGAGACACGCGGTCGAGGAGGAGGGCAGGGGAGCTGGAAGCACGGGCCGATGGAGAGAGATAAACCGAGATTTCTATTTATGTATTCCACCTCGTTCATGCCGCGGCCCGTCTTTCGCGCTCTCCTTTCATCTCGTTAGGTTTTTGCGGCCGGTTACCCTGCCGCCCCTCCGGCCTGGACCGCACCACCATCCCTGCCGTTGGCCCTTTGACGCGGGCCAAAGGGAATCGATCCGTGCAGGATTTTCTAACGACCGGCAGCGGGCCAGGCAGATCGCCAGCCGTCTGTAAGCCGTTCCTGGCGAGCTCAAGGCCGCCCGCGGCGAACCATCGCGAACTTTTCGCCTGGAGAAAGCCCAACCGAGCCGCGGACCCCCTCGCGGGCCCCGAACCTCGTCCCCGAGCCACCGATAGCAACGGGCTATCCGCGAGCCGAGCCGAGCCGAGCTCGCCCCGTTTCCGCGTCGGAACGCCTTTTCGGCGCTGCGGTTTAGATTTGCGCTGAAAATCCGCCGTCAAAGACGCCCGCCTCTCTAGTCCCGCTAATGGCACCGGTCACAGCGCGGCTTTCAACCCGGTCGCAGAGCTGTTTTTCGGCTCCGTGTTCGAAACATTTCGCGAGAGTGTCGTCGGGGACGTTAATATTAGCCGACCCCGGAAATTAAGGGGGCGAACGGGGCTTGTTCCCGGGACCGGGGCGCGGATCCGAGGAGCAGCGGAAGGCTTCCGATTATGGGTACTACGGTATTCTGCGGAGCGGTGCCACTGTCGGCAAGATTAGGCGGTAACTCTGCAGCTTAGTTGGCTTTGCCGTTAAAGGCGGACTTTACGATGATCCTAAGTGAATGCAACCCGCCGACTTTCTCGCGGGATAAGTACCGAAGAACTCTCGCCTAAGTTCCTGTTAATATTTCAATAACACGGTAGATCAGGATCCGCGATCGCCTGCCGGTTCACGCGCTTCAAACTTTGCAATTTAGAGGCTTTCAAGTCCTTCGGCCGATCCTCTATGCGCTCGGACCAGCCGGTATTTCACCGGCCGAGGAGGCTCGCCTCTATCTCATCGTTCAGATTACTTAGTTCCCTGGTAATCCTATGAAAATTTGCGTCTCTCAATAATTATCGATAAACTTGGAAACATACTTCTCTCTCTCTCTCTCTCTCTGTCGACCTTCTTCTCGTCAGCAACAATCCTGTTCACCAGAAAGCACTCGAGTTCGTTCGAGCGAATGGTTTCAATTATTTATCGGAGCGATATTTGTCGAAATCGAATTGATTAATTTTTTGTATATTAATGCGGTTTAATCCGCTAGAAGATTAAATAAATAAATATTGCAGTGCGACATAATCGATGTTACAATTTAACATCGTCGTAACAATATATTAGGTCATAAATAACTTCCGATGCAGCTAGGTAGAATATATTGCTCTTATCTACCCACTATGAGTCACCGGGACAAACGAGTTTTTGCTTTCACTAAATAGATAAGGGTTCAAAGTAAATGAAATGAAAAAGCAAGAAGATGAATAAAAAAGAACAAAATGAATGTCCGATGAAAGAGGAAATACGATTATTCGAGCCTTGCGGTTTGTTTTTATGGTTACGAATTGTTAACAATTATAAAAACGAGCCGCAAGGCTGGAACAATCGCATCTCCTCTCCCCAATTGTCCATTTTTATGCACAGTCTGAGCGTATACTGCTCTAATTTACTTTATCACGTTCTTTACACAATCTTCGCACAATCTGAGTGCATATTGCTCTAATTTACTTCATCACGTTCTTTAGAATTTCCCGTAACGCGAAGTACAATAATGTTTCTCTGACTGACGCTCAAATTGTCCACAAAAATGGACAATTTGGGAAGAGGAGATGCGATTATTCGAGCCTTGCGGTTTGTTTTTGTAGTTACAAATTATCAACAATTATAAAAACGAGCCGCAAGGCTGGAATAATCGTATCTCCTCTTCACGAATTGTCCATTTTTATGCACAATTTGAGCGTCAGTCAGGGAGACATTGTATTACTTCCCGTTACGGAAAATCCTGAAGAACGTGATGAAGTGAATTAGAGCAACATTCAGAACGATGTTCATGCGCATTGAAGTATCCGTATCGATGAAAGCGTTTTTCTTGCAACGCCACCGTTGCACGCGCGTTACGAGCAGCTTTTTTTCGCGGACAAAGGTGCGGATCTGTCGACAACAATTTTAGTCTCGGACTACTAGACGCCGTAATTGGTACACGAGTGGGGCAAACGCGATCTAGCAGAGCATCTCGGCAACTGTTTTACAAAGTGCTGCTCGGCTATTCAGGAGGAGCGCGGAGGCGGATCGCCTGAACTCGATCGGACGTCGCTCGGAGCGACAAATTGTCTCGGCGATGGCTGGGAATCCGCTTCTGTCGTCGCACGGTGGTTTCTCGCAGCTCCACGCGGACGACACCGCGTCCTGCCGCGTTACAGAAACACGGTGATCCGATCAGCGGACGAACGCGGAGAATGGATCCGTAATGGCGGCCGACGCCGAGCGAGAACTATCGGTCTTGTAATGGAAACGGCATGTCGTGGCGGGGGTTGAAAAAGAGATACGCGGTCCGAAAGGGTACCGGAAGGGAGAGGGGGGAAGATAGAGCCGGAGCTTTCTTCGGGCCCCGGGGCGGAGAAGCACGGGGGGAAGAGCGTTTCTGTTTTTCTTCCATCCTGTAGAAGTAGTTAATGGTTTTCTTTTGGCCGGCTGTCTCGCCGCGTTAATGCTTCCGCCGCTTCAATGGAGCCTCTCCTTCTGTCTTTCCTCTCGGGGTATTTCTTGCTGTTATCGCCCTCGACGTCCGAGGCAATTCTTCCGGGAGCGATTATTGTATCGACGAGTTCGTCCTCGCTTCTTTCCCCCACCGCTCGTCAACGACCGCGCTTTTGACTCTGAAACGGTCCCGGGGACGCGAGGATTGCTACGTAGCCGG
Source organism: Megalopta genalis (assembly GCF_051020955.1). NCBI lineage: Eukaryota > Metazoa > Arthropoda > Insecta > Hymenoptera > Halictidae > Megalopta > Megalopta genalis. The sequence continues at coordinate 16,208,519 of NC_135022.1, read as the reverse complement.
GCGACGGCGAGGAAAGCTCGGCCAATTACGCGAATCTCGGAAGACGGGAGAAGGCGTAACGAAGCCTCGTCGACGGGAGCAGAACGGGCGAGACGAGAAAAATCGAGAACGGCCGGGTCTCACCGCTACAGATAGATTGTAAATCAAGCGAGAATCCCGCTGAATCCGCCGATGTCTGATGAATCCGATGAATCGGAGGCGATCGGGTCGGTAACGTCTGACTTATCGCCGACAAGGATCCCCTTCGGCGGCGCGAGCAATTTCGGTCGGTTCGCTTTCGGCCGCGCGCCGGTATCGAATTACGTCCGTGTCGTCTGGAAGTCACCGGCGGCTCGTCGCTGATTTAACGAATCAGTTACGTTGGCGAGATACGAATAACGATGGCCAGACAACGCGACGCTTCTCGGTAGCCCCCGAGACGAGACCACGAGAGCGTGCTCTCTAATTTTAGCCGGGACAGCTCAGTGCCGTAGCGCGCCGCGCCGTTCAGCCGAGCGAGTTTTCGCGCTTCGGTCATCCCCGCGTTTTCTTCCTGATACTGCTCGCTCCGCACCGCTCCGCACCGCTCCGCACCGCTTCGCACCGCTTCGCCGTCTCTCTCCGCGTCGCTCGGACATCTCTTTTGTCTCGCGAATCATCTCACGAACGTCCCCAGAAATTCTGCCGGGTTCCACGTAGCCCGCGGACGGGAAACTTCCGGCGAACCCGGGCCGGGACCCGATCTGCCGTTTCAACTCGTATCGTCGGCGGTAATCTTAATCCAGATGGGAGTATTAACGTGAAACGAGCAGTCACGTTAACTCTGGCCCGTAATCCCGGCGAGTTTCGCTGATCAGCGAACATCCACGAGGTCCGCAGGACCGACCTCTCGCTCCCCGGACCGAACGAGAACTTCGACGTTTCGCCGCCCGGCGTGCCCCCGAGACTCGCTCCTGAGAAATCGTCTGGATCCTGTCCGGCGGGACTTAAACTCTTGTCGCGGCAGCTCGTTAAGCCTTCGCTGATTCGCCCGGTCTTACCGGTGCTCCTCCGGCTTCGACGAGTTCTGATCTTCGACCACGGATCGTGTATTTCGATCGCTCCGAGCACGATCACTTTTCGTTTCCTAACCGGTAGTTTCCGCGGTAGCTATCAATCGGGAGAAAGGGAAATGACGGGAAACGATTCTACGATAAGAATGGTATCGAAAATCGGTATCGTAAATCGTCCGATTTAACATTAAACCTACCGTCGATATGACCGATTTCACATTTTTAGTCTGAAATCTGTGGGCATCGTAAAGAAATTACAGGAAATGTTTGAACCGATTTCTTGATTTAAGTCTATAGTTTAATAAAAATGCCGGAGAATCTACATGAATTCAGTTTTTTGTTCTGATCAGGGAACACACGTCAACCATTTTTAGTTTCGGTGAGCCTTCGCGGACGAGAATTTTTCAAAATGCTAAGAATATTTCCCTAAAAAATCTAGATTATATATTAAAGACTTAAATGATGGTAAAACTAAACCATACTTTCTGATATGTTGTTATTTATTTATTTATTAATTCTTCCACGATAGTAATATACAAAGGAATTTATAAATTTGACTATGGATAGAATTTGATTATAGATCGAAACGATTTCAATAATAGTATTTTATTACGTACATGATCCAGTTATAAGCTTGCATCTACTACAATAAGATGCCCAGTCCTGATGTGAACAGGTCGATATTCGATCCGAAAAGGTTAACACATTCGTCTAAAAAATCCACGTAGAAACGGTTCAGTAGAAACGGTCACTTATTCTCAGACAATCCTCCTGCTAATCCTCTTTTTAGTAAAATAAATACTTCGACTATTTTCGTAGTTGGTTATTCTGCAGGAATAGCCTCAAACAATTTCATTGCACGCGAGCCTCGAAGTAGGAAGGACAAATAATGATCGGACAAGTCGCGTCAAGTTAATCTTCGAAGTCTATTTTCTCGGCGAGGTAGCGTCTTACGAAAAGATTATGCTGCATATTTTCGAAGCTTTTTTCCTCCGTAGATTCTGCACGTAGCGTCGTCTGAAGGATATTCTGTATATTTCATCCGGTTTTAGTGCCGTCTCCATACGTATACACGGTCGCAATTTCACGGCGAGACTCTTTCGTTCTCAACGGTATGTTTCCTTAACAGAGTGAGTTTTTTCGGTTCGAGGAGCCCTGTAAGAACAGTTTCGATTTATGGCATCCGTCGTTTTGCCGCACTGCTGCTCCCGGTTCTGTGTCGCGAACTCGTCGAAATATCAGCAGAGAGAGAGAGAGAAAGAGGAAGAGAGAGAGAGAGGAAGAGAGAGAGAGGAAGAGAGAAACGGAGAGCAGCAGCTTCCTCCGAAGTGTACAGGTAGTCAGAAGCTCTCTCGGCTCGCACGCTCGCCCGGTTATAAATACCGTGACCCATCAATGGCCCTGCTGCCACCATTCAGAGCCACGACAGCCGCGAGGAAGGAAAAGAGGAGAGCGTCGACAGCGTAGTGCCATCGTGAGGGAAAAGAGAGAGAGAGAGAGAGAGAGAGAGAGAGAGAGAGAGGGAGAAATAGAGATAGAGAGTTTTAATGCGTCAGAGACGGAAAAAGTGGCACTTGATCCCTGGGACTGCGACCTATTCCTTTGTTATTCTTTTCTATCGTGGCCGAGAGGCTGATCATATTGAAAAATCGTGGCATTCGACGTCCCCAGCGACAGCCTTGACACCGAAAATAATACCGTCGCGATGAATTCCCGACGCGAAACGGATAGACCGTGTCGTTTATGCGAAACAGTTTAGTCTACGCGTCCGACTGGCCGATTTATCTGCGGGCAAGCGAGCTAACGATGAAATAAAGCGTCGCGCCCCGACGTTTTATTTCGAACCGCTCGCCTTTGTCACTCAACATTTGTTTGGCTTTTTAATAACGGCGCGCTGCTCTCTGTTACATTAGCCTCGCGCTGCTTTAATACCCGATCCCGTTTCTTCGACGCAATCGCGTGTCTTCAACGGCAATAACGCGCCCCACCCCGGGGTCGTCTTTGATCGTCGAAATAAACGTTGCTGCTCGGCTCGACGTTTTATCCGCCTCTTTCGTCGTCCCTTTTCCCTCCTATTCATGCACCTTTCCAGTTTCTGCCTCGCGAGTCCTCGTCGACTCTCGAAGCGACGGTCAAAGGGTCGCGACGATATTGCGCATCCGTTTGTCCCTTTCGTCCCGCTCGACCGGAAAATAAACTGTCATATTATTCCGCCTGTTACGATATTAATCACGCCCCATTTCCGCGCTGGCCTGGAAGCGGCACCGAAACCTCGTTCCGATGCCGGCGCACTTACGGACTTTTTATCGAGGCGCGTGTCTCCGGGGAACTGCCGAATATTTCATAATCGCGACGAATAACGGATCGTTGCAATGCGACGTAAAATTTTACGCGCTGAAATATTGACCTGTCGCCGCGCATCTGCTGCAGCGGCCGATGGCACTACGTCGATCAAGAATTCGAAATCGGTCGTTGACTTTCGGCGATACCCGCCCGACGAATCTCGCGCCCGTCGAGCACTAAAATCTTTCGGAAAATTGCAAGATTCGATTGCATTGCGAACGATCGTAAATAATCGACAATGCGCAGGGCGTTTCGAGCTTTAGATTTGGGACTGTAAAGCAAATAAATTTGTTCTCTGGAAGCATGCTCGGAAATGTTTCCGTAAATTATCGAAGGAAATTGCCGCATTTATTACTAAAGATAACTGTAATGATTACTAAACTGCGAATCTTTATGGAAAATAATTATTTTCGATGACGATTTTAAGAAACAGCAATTTTGAATAAAAATAAATCGTTCCTTTTAGGAATTTTGACAAGTCGAAAGTAGTTCAACAATATTATAAATTCTTCTGTCTTCACAATTTATTTATCAGCTACTCATTTCTGATTTAAATGCATAAAATCCGGAGTCTAGTTATTACGCACGTTGTTTAAAATGTCCACATCCAGCTTGGAAACAAGCATTTCACTATTTTCAATGTTAATGTTTAAACGTTATTAACAGGTTGCTCGTACACCTTTGCTTCACTGCAATGCGTGTCTCCAGGCTGGACAACATATGTAATAATTACAGTTATCTTTACATTTTAACCCTTTGCACTCGAGTGGTGACCCCGAGGCAACACTGAAATTATTATATCACTTTCCAAGATCATTTTTATATTAACGAAGTTTAGATCTAAAAAATTGTTGAAAGTGTAACTGTGTGTTGTACGAGTCGCCACAAGACTCAATTCCGTATGCATGAAATGCACTTTGTCGTATAAAATGGGAATATTATAAGTGAGAAAAATTATTTTTGATTCACGGTTAAAATGGCTTCGAGTGCAAAGGGTTAACAGTTATCTTTACATTTTAACAGCTATCTTTACGTTTCAACAGTTATCTTTACATTATCTTACAGTTCAACCTTGAAACGCTCGGTATAATATCGTATCGCCCTCGTTATGAAGATTTGAAGCATGATCTACTAAATGCGAGGTATTTTCCATCATTCGCATCGAAATAAAATTCTACCTTTTATCATCGATATTTAAACATTGAAATAGACGTTGGCACGCAGTAAATATAAATTACCCGTATGGCGTACGAATTTATTGGTAACAAACAAATATTAATCAACGTAGCTGTGAAATAAATCGCAGGGACTATGGGACTTCGCGAATGCGTTTTTAACCGAATGTTTTGGTCAATATCTACACAGTCTCTAGAACCAGGTCACTTGACTAGAATGTCTATCCGATATAATGCAACTTCTTACGATGACTAAAAGAGGAAAGACATTTTCATCGGACTTAAGTTTCTTGTAATTAGCCTTGATTATGAATTCACGAGGATGACCTAGGATTCTAGATCCGAGGATTCTAAGGACGATCGAGATCCGACTTCGTTGCTGTATTCTGGACCAAGTGTCTGCACGAGTCAGGATACGCCGTGTCCGAACTGCAGAATCCGCGTGTTCCCATTGTTGCGCGTTGCCCGATAGCTCGCTCTAGGGAAGAGCTTTGCGAAAAAGGTATTGAGAGCAGAGGAAACTGCGCGATAATCTGGCAGCTAAAATCGACGCGAAGGCATTGTAGCGTCGGGCGGATTCGAGCGTATTCCCAGCGCAATCGTCGATCGAATCCCGTCGAATCGGCGCGCGACGAGATCCGTCGGGCCTGGATGGTCGGTCCGTGTCTCGGAAAAAAGGTGAAACGGGACGATGGGTCGACTTATCGGGACAAAGGTCTCGGCTTCAAGTCCGAGGGGTGTCGTTTGGAGTTGCCGCGCAGAAAAGACGCCGAAGAGAATCTGGTATAGTTCTTAGCGAGGATGAAGTGGCCAACGGTGAAGTCCTCTGGAGAGCTTTCAGCCGCTCGAAGCCCGCCCGCCCGCCTCCTGGCGCGCACCTAATCTCACCTAACCATCCAGTCGGTTGCAGAGGCTCTCCGCGGAAGTCTCGTCGTTGACGGCGCGCCGTCTCCCGCAGCTATATATCGCGGTTACGCCCTGATTCGTCAAGAGCCTGGCCCGTCTCCTTGCCTCATTCTTCTTCTGCCCTTTCTTCGTCTCCCCTCCCCCTCCCGCCACCGCCTCGCGACCTCGCAACACCGCTCAACTTCCGGCTCCTACGACTTCCAGCTTCGTCGGATCGCCACCCGTGACTCTTCCGCTTTCTTCTTCGCGGTCAGCGGGCGAGGACCACGTCGAACTTGTATAGACTCCAAAACAGGGATTCTTTATCGTCGATACTCGGCCATTGTCTGTCGGGAAAGCTTTCTCTGATTGCTCTGACGTGGTTTCTAGCAGACCAACACGCTCGTGCAACGACGTCCTAGTTCTAATAAGACGTGCTAATAAATTTAACCCTTAGCGCTCCGCGCGTTTCTCGAGTACTGCCTACCAGCAACTCCGGCACATTTTTGGAGCGGAGCGCCTGAGATAAAGGAAGTCTTATTTTGAGAGATAAAGATTACACGTGAATGCATTTGATTTTATTGATTTTATAAATATACATTTTCCTATTGTAAAAAAAAGATAAATTTTAAATTTTGCAATTCACCATGGTGCGATATCTTTGGTAACAATCTCCCATGTGCATTCTGGGTTTACTTGGACAAGTGTCACAGTATTCACTTTGCCAAATAGAGTTACTAGATATTTCTTTCAAGTTTAGAACATTTTCTGCGTAATTGTTGGTTTCCTTTATAATTTCATTTACCAATTCGTCCGTGAAAAATAATTTAAAATATTGTACCGGCTGTTCAATGTTTGTAGGAACTTGTGGTCCAATGACCTGTGGCAATACACTAAAAGGTATTCTATCTGGAATACGTAATTCTTCCGTAACATCACGCCATTCATCCAAGTCTTGTAACGAATCTTCGCTTTCACTTTCAATAATTCTCATTCTTCGTCTCTTTGGTAGTATAATTTCGCTACTACTACTCGAAGTGTCAGAATCATAAGCAACATTGTCTTCCACAATGTCTTCTAACTTTTCAAAATCAAATACGTCTTCGATATCACTCGGCTCTAAATTCTCGTCATAATATTTATTTTTCTCGATGTTGCTAACCATAGAAAAGGTCAAAAAATGGTTTAATCGTAATGGTACAGACTTAGCACGTTTTAACTACAGATAACAATTGCTAACGCCGACGATAACGTATGTTAAAAACATTTGGCTCCGCAGCGGAGCCTTCGGAGTTACGGAACAAATGACAAATGTCTCCGTAGCGGAGCTTTCGGAGCGCTAAGGGTTAATAGGGCAGAGATGATCAGTTGTGAAAGATGAGAAAGGATGAGGACGGTATCTTTCGATGAATAATCATAGATGTCCAAAAAAACACGACATAAATTCGGCTCATTGGCTTTCTAAGAAGACCAGGAAGCAGAGAATTACGAAGTAAGACTTCGATGTCCTCTTGCATCGAGGAATTTAGCTATTTCTGCGTCGATATCGCCTCTCTCGTGCACTTCGTTTTCGATTTTAGAAAGTCCGTCGATGGAGAAAGTCTGCGAAACAGTGCAAGCACACGTCGTCCAGATCACCCGAGACATTAATTTGATGGAGACCTCGCGAAACTTTCGGCGCCGGTTCGCGCGCGTTAGAGGTGCAGGGTTACAAAGCGGTTTTTGGAGCCGGTTCCAGCTTCAAAGTTGCCGGTCTATCGTCCTCGAGGCTCTGCGAGACAAAAGGCGCTCTCGCGACCACCCTCGCCAACGCGACGGTCTTCCGCCAATGGATCGCTCTCGCAAGGTTTCCTTCTCGAGCGGAGTGGCCTCTCGACCTTCTTTCGCTGCTTCGCAACGTCAATAATTTTAGAGTCTCGTCCCGTCTCGTCCCGTCTGGCTAGGTCGGCGAAGATCGATTAACCAACGTTTTCTTGCGCCTCTTTCGCGACTCTTCCGCGTGCCTATGAAAATGTACGATCCCGATTTTCGAGCGGAGATCGCGAAGAAGCGAGCGAGTTTCTTCGAGAGATCCTCGATCCGGCAGGATATTTCTGGCGGATCGATTGGCCGAAGTACGGAGGACACGAACGGACCGATTTAAATCCAGGCAGGCCCTCTTGGCAACTTCGACGCGCCGCGCGTTCGCTTTCGCTCTCTATCCTTCCCTCTTCGCAGCGAGATCTTCTTGTTGCTGGACGTGGGCACGATGACTCATCAATCAGAATGGAAACGGTCGACTTTGTTGCGAATCTAAATAAATACAGGCGCGAAGCGGGCAAGGGGGCGGGGCTAGAAGGTGCAGTGCTCGCCACCGAGACATCGGTTAGAAATGCGTGAGTAAGAACCTTAGGCCGCAGCAACATTTATTTCCTACTGTTTTCTCGACAGCGGCCTCTACTTTTTTTTTCCGGTGAAAGCTCGGTCTTCTGAACCTTTCGACCAGTTAGCTGTGTTTGACGAGTATACTCGTCATGGAGAAGCGGCAGTTTTTCGTGTCACGACGGGTATACTCGTCGCGCGTAAACAGCAGTGACCATTGGCTATTCAAATTGTAATTTTAGTGAAAACAAAAACGTATTCGAAGATGTTTATATTGTTATAAAAATGGGATTAGAAAAGAATCGCGATACTGGTGTTCCACGTGCAGAGTGATTTGCTGTGCTTCGTTTATTGCTCTGCCGAATTTCTAACTTTTATAAGTATGAGTTATAAACGTTTTTCGTTTATCGCGTGGTTAAGGTAAATCGCAATTTTCAAGTTTATTTTTATCCACAATCGTCGACTCTCAACCTTGTCTTCAGAGATTAATCGAGGTCAATCGGCAAAACTCGAAACAACACAATGCAAAGCGAAAAATATGATCGCAGGTACAGTAAATCCTCTCAAATTTTCCCTCGGTTTGTAAAGAAAAATGGACAATTTCGGTAGAGTACATGCGAACTGTATACGTAAAATCACTCAGGACAAAGACCTTGAAACAGGAATATCCTCTCGACGCTCGAAATCCAGGAGGCGCAGCTTGAACAGAATTACCCGAACAAGTTGTAAAAGCAGCTGGACGCAATTACCGCAATTTATTAAGCTGGTGGAACGGCGGAGAAACATCGTGGAAGCGTCGCGACGAACTAAATACATCGCAATTACGGTCCGGATCCGTCTGTTGAAATTGTTAAATAACAAGCCGTCGCGTTACACTTGGCCGGCGGTTCCTAATTCCATTACGACCGTCGCGTCTGGGTTTCGCGACTGTTTGCCGCGGCGAGAAAATAACGCGATTCCGGAGCGGGTCTAATTTTTGGCGGGTGCGTGGCCGCGTTCGGCGTTAGATAGCCGAGGCAAACAGCCGCGGCCGGGACCAATAACGACGCGATATTTATCGGCGCGCGTGTCTCCTTTGCGAGGCGCGCCGTCTGGCCGAAACGTGTCCGCGTTTAACCCTTTCGCTACGGGCGGATTTTCCGCCGCGGTACTTTCTGCTGAACGGCGCGCTGCGACATCACTGCACGCTACAAGACGCCGATCGTTGCGCGGGTACCGCAGCGGAGAACCCGCCCGTAGCAAAAGGGTTAATCCAAAGAAAGTTAAACAAAATTGAAAAAAATAAGGCATATCTATTTATCCATTGTTGAGAGAAAAATAAGGTGAATTATCTTTCTGCAGTAAGCACTGTCTTTATTCGCTACAAACGATCGAACTTATGGAGGGCCACTATAGTGGCCCGTAGTACCTCGGTGGCATGTTATGGAGGGCCACTATAGTGGCCCGTAGTATCGAAAGGGTTAAAATGCCGGTGCGTGCTCCATTTGCCGCGAATGGAGAAGGAAAGAATACAGCCGACGGGGCGCGTAGCGCGCGATGAACAACGTTATCGATTCGCGCGGGCGAGCTCGAGCGCGAGCGATACGAAGCGGAGCAGACCGGAGCGGAGCGGAGCAGAGGAGTCCTGCGAATCCAATTAACCGCGCCGCGGCTGGCCAGCAAAGACAGGGGTCGCGGCAAACAGAGAAAAATCGCGACGCTCGTTTGTGGGGCCGCGTTATTTGTTCCGGCCTCCTAATTAATTATTCATTTGCGGGGAGCGCGAAGTCGCGCGGGTCGCTCGTCACGGCCCGTTCCCGCGTAATAAAACAAATTACGATGGAGGACTAAACTGGAAACAGAAGTTTCCGCGGACTCGTGAATTTCGAAGTCTTCTAATTGGAAAAAAAGCGCGGCGGTCGGAAGGGAAAGAGCGAGAGGTTAAAATGGCAGTGATTCATTCGCGTCGAGAGTTCTGAAAGCAGCGGCTTTTCGAAGGTGTTCGAAATGTCTCTCGGTTCCCTGTCCCCGATATCATTTCACAAATTGGATTATTCTCGCATCCGCGAAGATGATTGGCTGGCTACCGACTCGCGAGTAACATCCAAAAATCAATTTCATAGCTTCTTAAGTTCCAGAAAAACCAACTGCAGGAAGTAGTCCGGCAGACGCGGGTGCTTTCGGAACGATTCTCAAACTTTCTTCGTGGATGGTTTAATCACAGAGCCGTGACAGAAGATAATTGCCACGGTGCATCGAAAGAGTCGGCGCAGCATTCTGAAAAGTCTGAAGTCCAGGATCGATGGTGTCAGCAAAGTTTCCCAGCAGTCGCAGATATTTCAGGGCTGTTGGACGGCGGAGTCGCGCGACCCGTCGTGGGGTCAGCCTGTCGATTCGCGGCGTCTCGGATGGGTAGGTACATCCTGCAGGACTTATTATGGATAATTGATCGCGGCGCAATACGTGACAGAAGAGAGCGCAAAGCGGGTCTGCACCGGTGCGGATCAACCGTGGAAAATCGCCAGTTGATTTCGGGCTGTCCGCCTCCTCGGCTTTTACCCTCGTCGCGTTCGCAGTCCAACCTCGTTTTCCACGTGGAGGATTTCGGTAGGGTAAACTGGCCGATATGCCACTGTCATTGGACGACTTCCAAGCGGCGTTGCAATTGCAACAACGAGGCAGCCAGCGGTCGTGGAACCCGCGGCGCGGTGCGGCATCGCGGTTGGTCCCGGCTGCTGGGAGAACACCTCGAGGAGGATCTCTCAGGTATCGGCCTCTTTCCAGCGTCTCGAGCCGTTCCTTTTTTCCGGTGGCCGGGCCACGAAGGAGCAGAACGCGCCGACTTAATCGTGTTTGGCCCGGGTCCAGGACACGACCGAAGTTACCAGAAGCTCCGGGCTCCGGGTCGGTCGCAGTTATCCCTCGAAACTACGTTTGTTTCATCCGGCGCCGGGCACATGCACGCGCGCCGCCCCCGCTGCCTCTCGTCGTTAACTCTCTCGTTTTTTTCCGGCCGTCCTCCATCCTTCCACCCCCATAGCCGGGATCCCGCTTTGGTGGTCGAGCGATATTTTCCTTTTTCTCGCAGCGACCCCGATTCTCTACGGCCTGCCGCGCACGATTGTTCCGCGCTTTTCCAGCCGCAGTAATCCCCTGGCAGTGACCGGACGGACGCTCGCCAAAAGGGCCGCCCCTTAAAGTGCCTCGCGGCACAAGAATTTTTTTAATGAATAAACGCCGAAAGCCCCCTCCCGGCCCCCCTCCTGCCCCGCAACGCGCAACCAGCACCGCGCCGACGGAATTTCGGCCTCTATGGAGGAAGTTTGCGGGCGCGGGCTCCGGCGAATTCCTTAAATCAATGTTCCCCCGTCCTTGCTCCCCGGCAACCTTGTCGGATGACCGACCGCGCGTTTTATCCGACTTCAAAGCGCGCAAACTCTGCGCTGCAACGCGGCCACGACGCTGTCCAGGATATTGTTCGCCGCGGAACAGCGTCCGCGGAATTTCGCGATTGATCGACGACCGAGTTTCCCTCGCCGGCTTTACGCGGGCGATCTCCTATACGCCGCGGACGCGTCCGACGCATTTATGTCCACTTTCTATCTTTCCATGAGGGAAAAGACGCGCTCCGAAAGTGTCTGCGAAATTTATTTGCTGTTCGTTCCACGGCCGGACGAACGTTTAACAGAACAGAACGGCGTTGCGGCGAGGCCGGAGGCATTCGAGAAATAAATTTCGGCTTTTGATGGCGAACGAAATCATCGATGCGCACTACGAGTAGCCCGAAACGCGTGTCCGATCGATTGGACACGCGTTTGCCACGTCGCCTTCAGCGAAAAACCGGACCTTGGCCGAAGCCGCTACGAATTTATCCGCGCGAGTAATCCGAGCTACCACTTTGCCGGCGCCCGGCCGCCGCGTGAATACTTAACGATCGGGGATACATAATCTCCGGCTTTTCCGCGAGCACTCCGAGCTCATTATGAATTTCTCCCTCGCCTCTTCCCTTCACCTTTGATGTGTTAAATTAGTAACCAGCCTCGGCGCTCTGATAGGATTCCGCAGATTTCGCCAACCGTTCTCTCCGGACCGACCGTCGCGTCGCCTCGCGTCGCAGCGCGCCGAAACGAGCCGCGTGATAATGCCTTCGCTTCTGCTTTTCTTCGCCGCGTCGACCGGGAAATCTTCCTTGTTTCCCGCGGTTCGTTATCTCGAACCGCGAAACGGTGTTGCAGATCGATGATCAACGCCGCGGCGCAGCCGAAGCTAACGTCTCGAACTGTGCTGCTTCGATGCCTGGCGTTTTCCGCCAGCTAGGATAAGTATCGGTGTTACTGCGGTTTCTCAATAACGGCGAACTTTGACAGAGAAAATAAGACTTCTTACGCCAATGAAGTGGTAATCTATTTTTTTCTTATTTTTACCTATTTTACTTCTCTCAAAATATTACTTTTCTCTGAAAGCACAAATTTCATTAAAAAGCGTAATGTAAAGAAACCACGCGTGTGAATTTTGTTTACAAACATTGCTCTTCGTGTAAAACGTATACTATACCAAACGTACACTAAAAAGTATACCCATCAAAAACAGCTAACTGATTAAGAAGGATATATATTTTGGTACACTCCATTAAATTACATAGTTTATATAACTGTTGTACTCGAACAAAATATGAAGGAAATTAAACATATACAGTACACGGTTCTCTGACCTGTCTGATCATCGCTGGGCTTTTCTACTTGCGCACTGAAGTAAAATAAAATTAAATTGCGGAGTGCTTCTCTTTTGGGGAAGAACAGTCGACTTCCAAAACGCTCCCGACTCTTATTCCATTTTGTACGAATCTGCTGGAGTGTCCGACCATGACTGGCCGTTTCCACTTAGAATCTCCAACTTTCGCGCGTACTAGATTTTCTGAATCTATTTGCGTAGAAACATGACCTCAAGTGAAACATTATTATTCTACATTTTCGACTCACTATTTCACCTAGAATAACCTCCAATCATCCTCCTTTATTTTCTCCCACTAAAGCAAGGTATCCCAGTTAGAAAGCGAATAGATTCGCGATTACCGTATAAGATTCCAGATGGGCGATTATACAACAAATACGGAGAGCTCGTGAAGCGTCTCGAGTAAAATCCACAGCCTACGCACGCTGTGTCTGGTCGCGATCCTTTGAAACAATCGTGGAGCGTCCCCCGCCGCCAGTGGGATCTTTGAAAGTCTAGCGGCCCCTGTTCGCCGGGCAAGTTTTAATCGCGGCACGCGAGAAATTGGTCTGGCCGCGAATGAAAAAAGGAAAGGTGTGTTGCCGCGGACAGAGGTGGACGCGGAAATGTAAAGAGGATCTCGCTCTCGCGGAGAGAACGTGTTCACGGAGCGGGGCCGAGAGCGCATAAGGAGCCGAGTATCGCGGAATAATAGGCGGCGCCAGGCCGCCGTTTGTTCGTCGCGCCCATACACCTTTCCCGCGGGCGGAGTATTTTTACAGCACTCGTATCCCGGGCTCGTTTAAAAGTTACCTGTCACTTGTGCTCGCGCACGGCGAAGGGTAAAAAGCTCCGCGCGCGTGAAAGACGCCGAGCTGAACGACCGGGCGAAGGCGAAACGAAGAGGAGGACCGCGCCGACTCGCTTCTGCTCGACGCATCCGCGCGAAATTGCCACAATACGCACTTTATTTCTTTTGTGTCGGCGAAGGCGACGGGCTCCGTGGCGACTCCTATGACGCCTCGTGCTCGCGCCCATGCTCGCGAGTCAGTTGACGACGAGTTTCCCCCGAACGGATAAAAAACATCGGCTCGCCGCTGAATCGCGCGGCACTCCGGTAACGAGCTGCGTGAAACGGCCTTTCGCTGAGCCGCCAGAGACGCGTGGCTTTCTCGAATTCGTCGAGCTGATTTTTAAGCTGCCCGATTCCTCTTTCTCTCTCTCCCTCTTTCCCTCTCTCTCTGTCTCTTTCTCTTCCTGCTTTGCTGTCGGCTTTGCCACCAGCCGGACATTTTCACGCTTTGTTTGGCCCGCGAAGGCCTTCTCTTTGATACCGTTTAGATTGGAACCCTTTGACGCGCGACACTCGGCTTAATCTGCTTCAAAGGGAGCCGAGATCTCGGATGGTACAATAGCTGTTCAATTTGCTGCATGCGTTACAATTATTTTGGAAGAATCGGAACAGCCTGTGCCGGGTCTCCAGGAAACTCATTACTTGCTAAGATGTTCTACGTCCACGCTGAGGGAAGTTGTTAGGATCGACTGATTTATATTGTTATTTGACTGATTTATATATTGTTGTTTATATTATTCATGATCGCAGCGCACGATGAAATTATGAGAATCATAGGATGACATACACTTCCTGTTCATGCAATATAATATTCGAACTTTTTTAGCATTTATACTTCATTGAAAGTTCAATAACTAGCCAATCTAAATAGGATGCTATTAAATATTGATTCCGATCAGATAATACAATTACCAGACCGCAGATTTTATTCATCACAATGGAAAGGTCGAGTCTCGGACCGATACAATCTTGACCTACATGTATTATTTAGAAGCTGGTATTTTATGCGCAGGTAAAGAGAAATATATCTATCGATTCTTTCACGCTAATTCTGGAGCTAAGAGTGTCGATAAATAATTTTAGGAACGGGAAAAATAACATTATTTATATATAAATAAGTAAGATCGGAAAGACCTATCCCTGGTCTTTCTAGAGTTAATAATAAAGTTCAGTAGATGGAATGTGGAAGTTTAGGAAAATAAAAATAGCGCTGCAAGTTGGAATAGCGGAAAATGGTGCGCGAAATCCGAAACGAATTAACTCGTCGCTCAAGGTATCAATTGTATCAGGGTAATGCAAGGTGTTTTACGCTCGAAACGAGGCGATAGCGCGGAACGAGGACGATAATAGCACGGGAGTTCCTGTTATCATTATCATCGTTACCGTTCGTATTAATAACCGTAACCATGAATATTAATAAGGGTTGGTGACGATAATGATTGCGAGAGGCACGGAAACAATGGAGGCTGGGACGAAAGACCGGCCTCCTCCGAGACTCGCGTCTCCAACTCGCGCTTTGAGGAAGGTCGCATGCGATCGACGTATGCTTCCTATGAGTGTAGTACGCCTGTAGGAGCATTATGCGAGCGTGGCTCCTTTGACGACAGAACTACCGGATGGATCGTAATTAATCTTGCACCATCCATATTACGATGTATGGAATAAGTGAAACTTACTTTCGTTTAAACATATCTTTATTTCATAGATATGCCTATCCAATAACCAATAACCTCTTTATGCCACTAAAAAAAAGTTATCTAACGTGGTTACGATCTCCTTGCAATTTATAACATAAACTCTTTTGCATAGAGCGTTTAACCCGAGAAAGATAACCTACGTCGCAGAGGCGCCTGCGAAGACTGTTGATTTTTGTTAATTTTTCATAGAGGTCTAGTGATTTAAGTTTAAAATTACTTAAAATATAAAAAAATATAATATAAATGCATTTTATTTTTACAATAATGCTAAACCTTTAAAATGACTAGATTAACTTAAATAAATATCCATTGTTAGTATAAAATTGACGCCTTAGAAAAGCATGCGCCTCTGAAGCGTATGGTTATCTTTTACGTACGTTGTCATATGGTTATCTTTCTAGGGTTAAGAAAGAAACCCAACGCAATTCGGCGATACGAAAGAACTTCTCATGATGCGATCTATGACGGGCCTACTTAAAAGTCCATAAAATTACCGAAATTATAATGTACGGATTACTAAATTGGCTTGTCGAATGAATCTGTAGAGTTCCCCGACGGATAATTGTCGCGATTCAAATTAATTTCGTAATTCCAGTTTTCATTCGATTCAAAATCGGCTTCGGTTTCGAAGCCGATATAGATTCAAAGTTGCTATGCGATCCGATAGAAATTGCATCGAATCTAAACAGATGCACTCTCGTTTCAAGCAAGAGAAGGTGTCGCGGCGACCGTTCGACGCTCTTAGTTTTAATGTGGCTAGATACCGAGGTGTTGAAAAGTAATCGGCGCACGGTTCAGCGAATCGGATCGCGCGTTCGGTCGCTCGTTCTCGATTAAAATCGAGTTAGCGCGACACGGGTAAACATTCGATTAATTGTGCCCGAACCCTTCGGAATCGCTTTTGTGAGAAGATTATACTGAAACGATTTCTTTATCGCGGCCGCGTTCCCGTACGGTCAAATAACTGCCGATAAAGTTTACAGCTGGTTTTTAATAGAACAAAAGTTGTATTACAAGTTTTGAGGGCTGTAAAGATCTAAGTAAAAAGGGAGGCTCGATCGAAAAGAATCTATTGGGTTGGCAACTAAGTAATTGCCGATTTGTTCAATGAAATAAAAAATTTTTTTTTACTTGGAATGAAGTTTAATCTGTAATGTATTTTCCATTTTGTTCGATGACCTTTTGCCATCTCTCTGACAAATTGAAAATTCCACGCTCGTAGAAAGTCTGATCCTATTCGGCCAAAAACTGAGTTAAGTGAGATTTTACAGCGTCATCGTCATTAAAAGTTTTACCACGAAGGGAGTTGTCCAGGGATCGAAATAAGTGGTAATCCGATGGCGCGAGATCAGGGCTACATGGTGGGTGTAATATCAATTCCCAACCAATATCCATCAATTTTTGCCAAGTGGACAAAGACGTGTGCGGCCTAGCATTGTCCTGCTGGAAAATGAGACCTTCACGATTGACCAATTCTGGTCGCTTTTCCTTGACCGCTGCATTCAATTTGTCCAGTTGCTAACATTCACGGATAATAAAAAATAACATAATAATAATAATAATAATTTTATAATATAACATTTACGGATATCATAAAAATGGGAGTGAGAGACATCCATAACTGGAATCGGCAATTACTTAGTTGCCAAGCCAATAGATTCAATCGCGAATCAAATTTGTCGCTTCGGTTCGCAGCGTTTTCGCGAAACACGTATATCTTCTTCGCTTCCATTATGCGAAATGATGTTAGAAGAATACACGCACAGAAGCGACGGTTCGCGAACGCGCCGGCTTTATGGCGTTAAAACGAGTTAGGATTTATCCGCGCGCGGCTCTTTTCTACGAATTGCGAGAATTTTCGGGATACGGGAAGCGTTCGCGCACGCTTTGTCCGGCCAGTTCGAAAAATATTTTGTTAATATCAGCTTTGTAACGGAGCGGCAGCGAGTCGGCGAACGTCGGGCGTGCGTGGATAAAAATCGTACGGATAAAACGGGATTTGGTATGGAGTCGCCGGATCAAGGGAATAGAGGTTCTCGATTATGCAGGGCCGGGCAGAAAAGCTGGCGTGTCCGTCACCCGTGAGAACGATGAACGTTTCGAAAAGCTGTTCCACGGCGCGGCGTCGCAGTATTTCAATGAAAATCCCGTGGCAGTCCGTGGATCCGAAGAATAAGTGGCGTCCAGCACGCTCCGGTCCGCTCCACGGCCGAATAACTCTGTCCATCCCTGGCGGAGCGTGGCCGTGTTCGTAGCCGGGCACGGGTCTGGCCGGGTCGGGCCGAGTCGGGTCCGGCAACCGGGTAAATTATACACGGCTCCGTATTCGCGTGCTTTTCGTTCGCGGAGCCTCTGCATCCGTGCACCGGTGCACCGTGGAGCTGAGATACTCCGGTGAAAGGCCAGCTCGGGAAGCCGAGCCTTTTGTGCCCGGTGGACCGACATGTATCGGGCTCCGGGGCGCGATTCTCTCGCGTACGCTCGAAATAAAAGTGAATGGAGGCGACGCGACAAGAGGCGCGGGAAGGAAATCCCGTGAAATCTTCCGATGGGAAATTGGAGTGTTCAACAGCAGCCGGAAGAGGACCGAACCGGCATGCAACTGTTGGCGCAGCCGACCGCGATCGATATTTCAAAATTCTTATCTTTCCTTATTGCGCTGCTTTATTTTTGCAACAAGCGCGAACAACTGCCACCAAATTCATTTAAGATCGTTCGATTTGCCTGCGATTTAAGAGTTTTCATTCGCTGCGATACTTCTGTTCATAGCGAGAATAGGTGTTGATACGGCAGCGAATACACTACTATGTTAGTTAACCCATTTGCATCATAAGCGTATATATACGCTCAATTTTCCTGGTCACTATCACCGGAGCGTATATATACGCGGTTGCGTTCGGTATTGAGAGCTATCGATTATACAAATATTTAATTAACCCTTTGCGTACCAGATGGTTCTGAAAAAACAGGATCGAAAAGCGCCAAAGAGCGCGATCGCGCTCCTTCGATTATGTGTCGAAAAAAGCCGTAAAACATAAAATAAAACGTTACGAATGAAAATATATATACTATTGATTTAGAATAGGTAACAACAAAATGCAAATTGGATTACTGACAGCGATGCGACGCGCGACGTATACATGCGTCTGAAAGACAGCGCGTTTCGACAAATTTCGGGTGGGCCGTCAGTCGTCTGTTTCGGCCAAACGCCCTGGCTTTTCTCGACACAAAATCTGAAGAGCGCGAAAGTGGCTCGTGGTACGCAAACGGTTAATAAAATAACACACTCCCTAACAGTATAAGATCACAGAGACAAGCACCGACACTGATAACTGTTACACTGCTTGGATGCAATGATGATTTGTTATTTTGGTTCTCTTTGTTCTCTCTGCAATCACTATCGCCGTTGCTGTGCACATACTGAAATTTGTTAGTCACTAAACTTATTCGTAACCTTAGAATAGAAATGGATGAAATTCTGGAATCTGAAAGCAGTTTTTCGGATTGTAGCGCAGAAAAAATTATGTCTCTAAAAAGAAGACGAATTAGAGAAATAAGATCCGATAGTGATGATAGTGATAGTGATCGCGAAGTGCCTATATGCATCCCACATTTCAAATATTACAGCACTGAACAAAATGTCTAACAAATAATGCTGAAAAATGATTTTTTTTTACTTTTATACAATTTTACACCTAAATATAGAATAAAAATTTGTCGGTGATATGGGCCTTTTTCATATTTCCATATGATACAAATGGGTTAATGAAAATGTTGACCGTTCGCAGGGCATTCTATACTGTATTACGTTGATTGGTTCACAGTTTGCAAACGAAAACACGGAGCTCTATATAGGACACTAAAATTTGTTGATTCTTCGATTTTTTGTTTAGGAAAGTATGAAGCAATTCTCGTTGGAACTTCTGAGATAAATTAACCGCATATTTTAGAAACGTGTGCAGATTCTTTAGTCGAAAGATGCAAGGCAGAAGTGATAATACAGAGCGTTCTCGAGAGCGTCGTCCAATCAGAATCGACTGTTCGCGATGAGACATGTCTGCCGAGATGGCGACTCAAAAATGTGTAAAGTTGTATACGATGGTCTAAATTATTTTATTGCAACATTTCTGCTAGAAACGAAAAAACATTTCTGCTGTACGCAGCGTCTCTGAGGTTACGATGCAAGTAGAAAATGTGCGCCATGGTCAGACACATCCGCCGAATTCGATACCGCTTAAAACGTGTAATTCCGCACGAATACGTTCATTCATCGTCGCGCGAATTCTTCGAAGAGGTGTAATTTCGAATAATCGTTTCGTCGAATCATAAAATTCCGGAAATTATTCGCGTCTGAGGCGAACTGCAACGTGTCGGAAGCTGAACAGGCTTTGAAAAAGGGCGTAGGGACCGCGGGGCAACAACAGGGGTAGCGGGATCCTATTTTGCGTAAATCTGCATTGGAACCGGCGCGGCGGCCTCCTGCTGATCCCGGCTAAACTCCGCGGCCGGAAAGTATATTTATCGGGAAAAATGCGAGATAGCTCGCGAGCGTATGCAAATGGTCGCGCGAGCCTCTGTTCTTTTTAACGGAGCTTTCGGGCCTGTTCGGCTCCGCTCGGCCTGTCTCGGCTCGGTTCGGCTCGGCTCGCATTCGGGCCGAGTCGCCAAGGAACTCGATGCCAGGGATAAACTTTATGATTACCGCGCTTTCCCAGGGATCCGGCCGGTGAAAAGTGTTTGCAACGAAGCGCGACGCGCATAAAGATCCCGCCCCCGCGAATAATGGTCCCCGAGCGAACTCTAAATTGCCCGTTAAAAATCCTGTTGACTCTCTCTCCCGCCTTGTTTACCGGCCTCCCGGAGAGGCCCGTGAAAATTCGGTCGCCTAATCTTCGCGCTCGACACCCACTCGCGGGGAAATTAATCACCGGGAAAGCGTCCGGAGAAAAATTACGCGACGCGAAGCCAGCGAGCGCGAACCTTCTGATATAAACAGCGACCGAGTTCGCAAGTTTTCGCGTGTTTTATGGTACGAAAACGTTATGGAAATTTGGAGTTACGTTCATGGATAACGATTGAATTAAATCCTTCTGGCCGGACACGCGGGATATATATATGTAGCAGGGAAGTTGAATAAATTCGTGCTTATCGTTTTTATAAGCGACACAGACTAGTCGATTTTAGAGCGCGATGTTGTTCAGCGGGCAGCGGGAACGCTCCATTCGAGCATCGTAATAATAATTCCGCTCTATCGCGGGCTTGTCATCGAAAGATGAAAAGAGCACTCGAATAAAAGAGCAATATTTATATCCGCGGATATGAATAAAACGACGCGAATCGGATCCAGCGCGTTTTAATGGCGCTGCTTTTAAATCTGCCCCGGGAAATTTATGATAATCGGCAAAGCATTCGGAAGTCAGACTTTCGTGACTCGGCATTTCTGAGCAGATGTTGCGAATAATAATAACAACGATAATAACTGTAACAACGATTCCGATAATATCGCGCGGAATAATGATTCTAGAACGAGCTTGTTGTCGCCCATTTATTATTAATTAAACCGGACCGAATTTCTCCGCGTCAGAAATTGCGCACGATAATGTACATTGTAATACCGCCGAGTACACGGTAATAACACTTTTATCCAACGGCGGTCCTCTTCGACGCGCAAAAAGAATAATAACAACAACAATAATTAACAAAGTGGTGGTCACCGCGAGGCATGTACAAGAGAGATAAATAAAACAAAAGTGTAGAGAAACGCGAGGAGCATTAGATGATAAGGTACGTAGAAAGCAGGAAAAATATAATGCCAAGATAAACATGATAAGTAAAGAGTAACGAGCAACGAAAAGGAAAAAGAAGAAACACAAAAACAAAAAGAATGTTTGCGCAAGCAAATTGTAACGAACGCTCTTAATTTCGCTGGGAATTTCCAAACGTGGTAAAAAATGCAGGCAGTTAGCAGTCCGCATTACGGCAACGCTGTTCTGGCAACGTGCGCTAGATGCAACATTCTTTCACCTCGCCTTAACGTTCGCTTTGTTTAATTTCTTAAGTCTAAAGTATCCCTAACCATTTCCGGGCCGCGCGAATCCACCGGAACTCGATTCTGCAAAACAGCGGCGGCCGCCGCGTGTGTACGCGCTTCCGCAAACTCGACAAGTCGGAGGTTCCCGACGGGGGGAAAAAATACAGAAACTTTTGCCCGGCGTCCATTTGAACCGAGCAAAATATTTGTTCGGCGAAAGCCGAGGAGCCGGATGAAAACCGGTTCGAGCCCCATAAATGGAACAGAACGGCGGGCGAGAGGTTAAGCGAGAGCGGCGTTCGGAGTCGGTGCGCCTGAAAATCGTGACGCCTTCGGTTTATCGCGGCGTCGAATCGATAGCGCGCGCTCGGCGGATCGACGACGAGTGGAGGAGGTACGCGTTCGATCAGACGCGATCCGAATCTACCGCGGGACCGAGCCGCGCGGCACGGCGCGGCGCGGCGCGGGGCGGCGCGGGGCGGCGTGACGTCATTTCCTCCGCGGCGTCTCTCAGGGAACGTAAACAGAGCGCGCGCGGCAGTATCTAGTTCCCTGCACGGCAAATAAAAGCAGGGTATCGTTTTAAATATTTCCTTCGCAGTTCACCGGCCGCTGCCTCGCGCTCGTGTTATACGAGGCGGGACCGAGGCGCGGGTGGAAGCGGGTCGTAGCGGGGTGGTAAGGGTAGCGGGAAAAGAGACGGAGAGTGGGAGAGGGCGGAGATAGAGCGATCTGCCGAGCCGCGAGTAAATTTCCATTTTCTTGTTTATCGGATCGAGAGCGTTTGTGCACCGATGTCCTCTGTGTTTGCGCATAAATATTGATGCCCCGGAGCCGTGCTCGCGCGAGCGGGGCGCCGCGGGAGCTTGTTTGTTTCGACCGCGGATACGGCCGAAGTCGCGGCCCCCTGAAATGATCTCGCGGTAGAGCGGACGGAAGAGTATTTTATATCGGAAATACAAATCTCGGCCGGCGGTTTTCGACGGGATCACGTCCGACGATCAAAAAGACGATACAGAACGGGCTCCTCTTGGATCGCGCGGCCTCCACTCCGCGCCCCCATCCACGGTCGCACCCGCGGTCGCCCGAAAGAGGGAGCGGCCGCGAGGTACGAAAAGCTTTTAGCTGCGGGGCGAACAAAGGAATAATCGATAGGGCGCGATATAAATTAGTACTAGGCCGCAGAGTGTCGCCTCGCGTGGCGTCCTCGGCCCGGCCGCCCATTATTCATTCGGATGTAAATGAATCCGACCGAATTGGAACATAAAACAATTCTCGGCAGTACAGGCCGAGCAAAGCTTTGTGCCGCGGCCCGCGCGCGCAAAGTGTTCGCTGTTTGAGCACTTTGTTACCGGATAAATATGAACGGGAAACATTCCCCTGGAAAAACTGGAGACCGGATCGGCTCGGCTCGCCCCGGCTCTGCTCGGCACGGCTCCGCTAGCTGCCGCACGGCATTATCGGCTTTGATCCCCGTTGTTCGCTAACGAACCTCTTCAAACGGCATCAGGACCAACAAGATCGCTCGGCGACCAACTGGCCGAACAATGCGCCCGTCGATCGCGCCGTTGCCTCGCGGCCTTTTCACAGAGCGCAGCGAAATAATAATAATAATAATAATTTGCTTCCGGCAGCCTCGAGCGCCGCCGCGATTTTTAAGCCGCTCTTGAAGATGCTTTCGTCGACGCTGCGGTAGTTCCGACGGTGAAAGCTCCCGCCGCTTTTCGGTGCTTCTAATTTCGGATTCAATCATCGCGAGGAAAAAGGGCTGCGCGTCTGGGGGATCGGCGGGCTCCCGTCGCAGCGCTGATTTATTAATTTTCATTAAGCCGCGAGAGCCGGGCGCTTCGTCGGGCGAAGGACGCGGAAGGCGGCGTCGCATGAGCGGCCGATGGAGGCAGAGAGACTGGGAGACGAAGTAAGAGAGAGAGAGAGGGAGACTCCAGTGCAATAACGCGTTCTGTTTGCCGAGTCCCCGACGAGGATCCGGTTCCCTCTCGTTAACCTATTAACATTTTATTGCCGGCAATCTTTCCGTGGCTCGTCGGCACGTACGCGCCGGTCCGCTCCGCTCCGTTCGGCGCTCTCCGCTCGCGGGCAACGAGCAGCGAACGCCGCTGCATGTCGGCTTAACTTCTTCCGGGGTGGTTCCGTTTCGGAGGCAGGGCTCGCGCTGAATGGGCCGACCGCGAGAAATTTGTGAGCGGAGAAACGCGGGCGAAACGCGAGTTCCCCGTCACGGCGCGATTTACTCGCGAGCACGATCTACGAGCCGCGTCCGGTTCCACCGATGAAATTATTGCGGTTGCTCCGCGCTGGTCGTGGAGCGTCTTCGACGCCGAGGAGCTTGCACGTCTCTGGAAGTTGAGGAGCGCTCGGACGGAACCGCTCGTTATATGCTCGCACTAGACGCCGTCGCGACCAGTTTACAGGCGCGTAAAGCCCGGGCCCCGGCCGGTGTCACGTGGCTAAATAATGGAATCGGATCGAGGCCTATAAATGCGTTTATAGGCAACCCGACGCGAGGCTGCGACAGTTTCGACGGGGACGGTTCGATAATTCGAGGCGGCTCGTAAAACGGCCCGCCGCGACCACCCTCGCGGTCTAATCTCGTTCCGGCAGCGTCTTTATGGCGGGCATATCAGGAACGCGCGCGAAACTGTTTCTGTCATCGTTCCAGACTGTCTGACAACGTAATCAAGTCGCGACGGGACCCGTAGATTTCGATCACGGAAACCCCGACTGCGAACTGCAAATTCTCTGCTTGCTTCTACGCTCGCACGAGAACGGTTGAGACGTTCTGATACCTTTTTGCGATTTATTAGACCGTGCGATCTGTCGCGATTCAGCTGTAAATCTTTATGCAGATTTTAATTAGCCCTGACATGGTATGCGTCGAAGATCGACCCACGATATCAAAGTCGTTTGATTAATGAAATCGAAACTGAAAGGTGAGAATTTACCGTAGGAAATATTAAGTGAATTCTTTTGTATTCTTAGTATATGGTCTTTTGTATAAAAATACATTTTAAAACCTAGTTGAAAACTGGTGTCGCCTACAGTGGCTCATAAAAGTATTCGTACACCTTTTAAAATGCGATAATTTTTTGAAAACTGAACTAAATGACTTGAAAAAGGGATTAGTCTACTAAACGTTGGTTAAAAGGCTTTTTTTAAATTTTGCTATTACTTGGAATGAAAAGAAAAAATGAAAAATCCTTGTCTTTTAACTTTTTTATCTGAACCTATGATGAGAATTTAAAAATGTGCTGAAAATTTAATCGAAATCGGTTAACCCAGAGTCGAGCTACGGACGTTGAAGGATTTTAGAAACTGCAGATTTCTTCGAGTTTTTGGTCAAAATCGCGATAAAACTGTGATTTTTGCGATCTTTAATTTGTTGTAACTCATAACAACGTGAACCGATTCCGATAAAATTTTCAACATGCGTATGAGTTACCGAGGTCTACGAAAGAGATTTTTTAAATTTTCGTTATAGGCTCAGATAAGAAAGTTAAAAGACGAGAGATTTTTACTTTTTTGTCGCTCCAAGTAATAGAAAAATTGAGAAAAAAGCATTTCTGCCATCGTCTAGTAAACTAGTACCTTTATCGCCTAAAAAAAAGTTCAAATCACTTAGTTCAGTTTTAAAATAATTAACGGAGGTACAAATAGAATTGCATTAAGATACTGAAGAAGGAAAGCGAGCTGAGTTTCTTCCTGACTAGAAAATTATGCGCAGTGAGATTAACATAGGCGCATAAAAATCATTGTAAATTGATAAACCATGTGTGTGTGGCTGCTTTTGTCTAGCTTTTAATTTAATCGCAAAATGAAACTCTGTTCGATCCACTAAATGAAGGGAAGTGCATGGTTCTGTTAACAAACTGATTACAAACTGTTCGCAATCGATTTCGAGCGGCCTGTCTGTACGAGCGAGCAATCCGAAACGCGTGTAAGCATTTGGAAAGTTAATTGCGTGTAATTTGAAGAGCCGGAACAATGCTTGAAAAATGGTTCAAAGTCGTAGAAAGGGTCCGCGAGCACTCCGGCTCCGAAAAGCTCGCCTCGGTTGTTTTTTTTCAAAGTGAAGCCCTTTTCGAGTTCTGCCGGGAATTTATCGTTCCGGCGCAAACAATTTTCCACGTACGTTTTTCGGAGCTTCTCCCAGCCTGATCGATGTTTTCTTAATATCTACTCGCTTCTATCTCGCGTATTGAAAAGTGCTGGTCACGGGCAGATTACATGGGGAACTTTTCGATTAATTTTCCGCGTATCGGCGGGACGCGACGACGCGCGCGTCCGATTTCCGCGCTTCGGAAGAGAGCACGCAATCATGTAATAGCACTGGCACCGGGCAAAAATCGATCGAAATTCGACAGGGACCGCACTTGTGTCGCTTTGCTGTTACGACAATGGGAAGCGTCGGCGAAGTGAGACCTTACGATTCAATGAACGACAATCTCGTTTGTACGCGAACGAGGCTCTTAATCCCTTCGCAGGAACTCCAACGCACGCGCCACCAGTCGCCGATTAACTCATTCGCAACAGTCGCGTGCGGCACGAGGCACGAACACCGGACAGTAGATCATGTAACCAGACTAAACACGTGGTCGTGTTCGTTTCGCGCGCGGATCGATCCCGTGGCTAACGAGGAATGCGTCGCTTCGCGATTAGGATGCGTTCCGTCGTGCTGCTCCCTTGCGAGGAACTTGCCAGTGCAGGAAATACCAGGAAACGGTTATCCGTTGCCAGTCTTAACCTGTTAACCGGTCATGACGGAATATTTCGTCATGCCAGGAAGACAATTCCAATGGACATGACGACTTCTTTTGCTGCTTTATATTTCGCATCGTTCTTATTCACTTCGAATTTTCACAGTTTAGTAGACTAAAAGTGTCTCTGGATATACTAAAGAGAATGGTGTAACGAATAACAGGATATACAGAGTGTCTCAGAAATATACAGGATGTCCCAAAAATGTCTCGCAATCCGAAAGTGGCGGACTCCTCGGGTCATTTGAAGCAACTTTTTTCTGTACAAAAATTTTCTCCGAGGCACCATTAACGAGTTATTAACGAGAAATAGTGACCAATCAGAGGCGAGCTCAGCTGGCGCGAGGCGACCGAGCCAATGAGCGGAACTGGGCTTCGTGCGCTGGTTGGCTGGGCCGCCTCGCGTCGGCCGTACTCTCGATTCTTATTAGTCACTGTATTAAACGAAATTAAGTTAAATTAAATTAAATTGAATTACTTCAAGCGTGATAATATAACTTCTCAGTGCGATGAAAGAAGGCTCCATTGTGAAACGAGTTGAATAAAAGTTAATTCCCGGTTAACAGGTGAAAGGTCGGATAGCGATCTTATCGCTTTACATTCGCCATAGAACTTGACTTTCCCGCAAAAATCGTGGTCTTAGGATGGATGTCGCATCCTGATTCGAAGAGACGCCAAAAATCCACTTAGGAGAGTCTATCGAAATATTTATCCAGAGTTCGGAGAGGATCAGAGAAAGGAGCTCCGGTCATCGCAAGTGGCATCCGTCTCTCGCATCTGCCTCGGATCTTCCCAAAGATCGCGACTCGATTAGGAACGCTGCGGGCGTTATCGCTCCGGAATCCCTCGAAGAAGGTATTTTAAGGACACGGAGAGAGACCGGAATCGCGAACGGACGCTAGCAGGTGTAGCCGAGGGCATTCAGGGGTTTCCTTTGACCATTGGGGCGCCGCTTTGATGTCGACTGTAATGGAATCTTTCTCTCCGTTTCACCGCGACGACGAAGACGACGACAGCAGAGACGAGGACAAGAAATTTCGCCGGGGACGCCGATACGAAACTGTTGCGCAAGCGGCTGGCAAGAGCCAGGGTGCCGGAAGGGGGAAGGCGACCCCCGGAGCTGCCGCGCGACATTAATTCTCCCCGGGAGTCCAATCGACTTGAAAGCCCGCCGTGACTCGAAATTCCGCGTCAATCAAATTAAGTAACAAACAAGTTTACAGTGGCGCGATATCGCGCGGTGCGGTGCGGCGCGGAACCGAGCGGATCGGAGCGGACCCGGGGCTTTGATGGAGCAAGGAAAAATCTGCGGTCGCATTGGCACAGCTGGACGACGGCGTTCGATCGGCCACCGGCGCGATTTTTCATTTGCCTCGACGAGAGACGAACTTTTTAAGTGCTTTTCGATCGTGCTCGAGAGACTTCGATTCTCCTCTCTCTCTCTTTCCGTTCCCCTCCCGCGTCCCGCTCTCCACGGGTGAGAACCTTCGATAAATCATACGCCGAGCGACGAGCTCGACGGTAATTCGGGAATTGAAAATAATTGTCGAGCGACCCGGCAACACTTGGCTCGCGACGTTCATTATTTATTAACGATGTAACAGCAGAGGACGTCGAGCCTGGTCGCGTAACAGATATCGCGACGCGGCGGGGCGGGGGGACGAGTAGATCGGGGTGAATTAAAATTCATTGGGCGCGGACGCGTTTCTGGGACGCGCGTTTCAACCGACCCGGGCGTGCAGGCTCCTCGCAATTATAACATTTACCCGTTAATTTACGGACGAGGGAGCGCAAAGAACGTCGCGGTAGCGCTCTCGATAAGGGCTCTTACGCGACGCTGCACTTTTGTCAGCCGGCGCTCACCCCTCCAACACTTACGGATGACAAATTAGCGAGATAACTACTGCCGCCGGATAATAAACGCCCGGGAACACGGTTGTACGTAACGGCGACGCACGAACGTGATAATTTCGGAATAATTCCCGACCGCGAACGCCGACATTGATCAAACTTCGCCGGGGACCGGCGATTCGTCTTCGCCGGGGACAACCGTCCCCGCTCGCTCGATTAATTGTTAATATTAATTCGCACCACCGGCTATCGGCTCCCGTTTCCCATCAGTCTTGATTGTCCCGTGGACGTGACGATTCATTTCGCTCCTCGTCGCGACGGTTTAGCCGATCCCGTATTGCCACGTCCGTTCTCTAATGACCGTTTCCACGACGGCATAAGCACCGCGTGCTTTATGAATTCTTTGCCAGATTGCGGTGTACCGAGACCGATCAGCTATTTCCATTCGATCTAGGAAATCGGTCTTTTTCTGGAGACGCGACGGGCGAACAGAATTCTTGTAGGATTTTTAAAAGATTTTTGCAACGATGATCGAATAAAGTTGTCATCGTGGACGGACGTTTCTAGTAAGAAGTTGTTTACGCTAGATTTACGGAGCACAAAAACAGCTGTTTTATATGTTAGTTTATAAAAGTAACATTGAGACATTTATTCTGATTTTTAACAGGTGTTATTGTATCATTTGCCGGAAGTGACGTATGAATCGAATAAATAACTCGTAAATGTATTTTTACGATTTGAATAATTGTAAATTAAGAAATTAGTGACCCGTCATTTTGACGGGTTCCGTAAATCTAGTGTTACGTATGAATGTGATTCCGTTTCTTAAGTCGGGACAAAATTCTGTTCTCTTGTCACCGATATTTAAGCATTCGAAACAATATACAGGGTGTCCCAAAAATGTCTCGCAATCCGAAAGTAGGGGATTCCTGAGGTCATTTGAAGCAACTTTTTCCTTAGCGAAAATGCAATCCGCGGCTTTGTTTACGAGTTATTAACGAAAAACAGTGACCAATGAGTGGCGAGATCATTTAGCGCGAGACGGCCGAGCCAATGAGCGGAACTGGGCTCCGTGCACTCGTTGGTTGGGCCGCCGCGCGCCAGCCGAGCTCGCCTCTTATCGGTCAGTGTTTTTCGTTAATAACTCGTTAATGGTGCATCGGAGAAAATTTTCGCAAAGGAAAAAGTTGCTTCAAATGATTTCAGATACCTCCCATTTCCAGATTGCGAGACATTTTCGGGACACCCTGTAGATACAAGATAAATCTGAATTCTCTTTTCTTCTTCTAAAAAATTATTGCAAACGAAATCGTAACTGCAAAGAACGTGATACGACGAGGAATTAAGCAGAACTGCTGAAAAATTGAAGTGTGTCGAAGTTGTCATTGTGAGGACCCATTAACGCTAATTTATTGTATCCCCCTCAGTCGATTAGGATTCACAAAACATGAGAGATTCGCGAAAGTAATTCATATTACACAGCTTAACTTTCCAATTTTAATTTGAACTAATAAAATACTTCACTGTCGTGACATTTTTAAGGTTGCTGACAGCGTTAAGCAGAACTTTCGGGATTTCTGTGTGGAACTAGAAGATCGATCATCGCGGCGATGGCGAAGTAAAAATGTTGTGATCGTGGAGACGCATTCAGCCAAATAACCTGATCGGAAGCTGGAAGATTAATCTTCGCGTAAAGCAAAGTACAGTAATATCTCCCTTACTGACGCTCAGATTGTCCGCTAAAATGGATAATTTGGGAAGATAGATAATTTGTGGGCAATTTATAACTATAAAAATAAACCGCAAGGCTCGAATAATCGTATCACCTCTTCCCAAATTGTCCATTTTTGTGGTAAATCTGGGCGTCAATTAGAGAGACATCACTGTAAACGTCAGGGCCCGTGAAACGCAAAAGGATGAAATGCGGGCGAGGCGAACCTCGTCAGGGCCTTGTTCGCGTTTCTGTTTCGTATTGTGCTGGGATTATAGGGCATCGGTAAATAACATCGTGAAAGTACAACGGCGCGTGATGCGCCGACTGGTTTATGGCCGTTTGAGCGTGTTCGTGGCTAGGGTGGACGTCGCAACGCCATTTGCCTCGCGATTGCGCAAGAACCGGGCGGTTTTTAGTCTCGCGAGAAATCGAAGAGTGCCGCGGCGACACGTTGGGTTTTACGAGGGGCGGTCGCGTTACCGTTCCGCGGACAGTAATTGAAAATTACGAGGGAACACGCGACGCTCGTGAAACGTCGTCCCTGGGATTCGTCTTCCGTCGTTTTACAGCCGTTCGAGGCTCTCCGCGAGCTTGTCGTCGATAGGGAACTTCCTGATCGAACGACGCTATTAATTTCCATCCTATTTCACGTCGCTACCGGTGAGCAGACCGACCGGTCTTTTTCCCCGGGAGCGTAGTTACGCGGCGATTCCAAGTTTCCCGACGAGCCGACGATTAATTCGGCGCGCCGCACCGTCGACGGACGTTATCGAGTCGATTGTTTCGCTAATAAATTCCAACGGAGGAAACTAAAATCAACCGGACGACTACGGCGCCGCGGAGAACGCTTTATCTTCGCGCGTTGATTTATTAATTACGTTCGAATGCCGGCGAAAAATTAAACTTCCTGCCCGGCGGCTGCAATCCATCCTCCGTCGCTCTCGCTTTCTTCGCCCCTTCTCGACGCCTCGACGCGCGATCGAAGCCGCGATTTTTTCGCGCGACTCGTTCTCCCGCGGGGACGCGAAAAAATGAACCCGTTTTTGCGGTCTCTAATTGCTCGGCGGTTCATTAAAAATTCTGTAAAATACAGATCGACTCGTCATTACGCGCGGCCATTAAAAGGTTCGCGGGAATTAAATTGCGGGATCGACCCTCTGGATGCGTTGTCGAGCCCGTTCGCCCGCCGAAAAATAGGCGCCGATGCGAAAGGTGCAAGGCACCCAGCGACTCGCGGAAATTACAGAGAGCCTGCTCCGCGATTATGGATACGAGTCGCGCGTCTCGAATTAATTGCGGGAAAGAGAAACGCGCGCGCGGAACAACAATTTTCTTACGGTTCTCCGAGACAGAAAAGCGTCTTCGGCAGATATAAAATTCCGCGGCCGAAAGAGATTTAATAGCTTAGCAGATTTCGTTGGGAGGGTGCCGCGACCCTGCTCACTCGTTATTAGGACAGATACCTTGGGGCAATTGTTGGATACCTGTAACGAAATCCCCACACTCTTCGGGAACTTCCGATTTGCTTCTCTTACGCAAAGTCAATGGCGTTCTCGCAGACAATCCAGACCCTCATAAATTTTAATGTTGCTAATGGATGTAGCAGACACGTATTACTCGGCACATCGGGAGATTGTCATGCCGATCCCACGAAACGAATTTACAACGTTGCGAACACACCGTCGAGCACACCAACACCACTGGTACCATTTAACCCGGAATAACAAAGCGAGCCAAAGCTTTACCCTTCGGAAAGCGGACGCTTTTGACGACAGTTAAGTCGAATTGTTTACCAATGTTTCTTTCAATTACTGTAAATTCTCCGTAATTGACAAAATCCACAAAAATGGACAATTTGAGGAGATATAACCCTGCGGCTTTATTTTATAGCTACCGATTGTCAACGACTATAAAAACGAGTAGCAAGGCTCGAATAATCGCATCAACTCTTCCCAAACTGTCCATTTCTCTGCTCAATCTGAGCGTCAATTAGGGAGAATTTACTGTACTCTCAATGGCACTTCTTAATTTCTGGTTGCACTCAATTCAGTGAATTAGGAATCATAGTGACGTAAGTTATATATTCAAAAATTTTTACTTATGTCTTAAACTGTAATTCACATAGAGATGCCAAAATGTTGAGAAGACAGTAAATTATAAAGTTGTTCTAAATTAAATTAAGTCTAAATTATATTAACGGTAAACTTAATCAATGAACAATGCGGACTTAATTGATCAGCCTTTGCTGCGATATAATCATCATGAGCGAAATGAAATCAGGAAAGTTAGAAGAGAATCAAATTACCTTTGAAACGCTGACTTAATTTGATTAATGAAACTGAAACTAGAATATTATATAATGGATGGTATTTGAACTCTTTCGCGTCCTACACGAAAATGAGTTAAATTCGATCGGGTAAAATTCAATTTGCTCGAATATTAATTTTGAAACTAGTAAAATGAAGAAAAGTAAATTAAAATGGAGGAAGGGGCGAGGTGTACGAGGTGTTTTGTTCGAGTGTGAGTACAAAAGGATATCTCGGAAGCATACAAAATTATTCAACTAAATGAGAATTATAATCGATAATTTATGGTATTAACAATAATCCTCAATTCCTGTATATAATACCAAAATTGCAGTAACTTGATACAAACGCATCCGACGCTGCTCAGCAGCGACTGTTGAATATTGGTCGTCGACCTAGGCAGAACGTAAACATAAGCTAACTATTTACCTTTATCGAATTAGGAATAATATCGTATAGCGCCTCTTCGGATTTCTCTCAGTGTCAGCTGTTACTATTTGAACAAAAAATATAGCCTTCCATTTAAGAAAATTAGATTGACCTTCAGATCTTCTGTACTACTCCACTCGCAAGAAAACAATTAATACTGCACGATGTAACCCGTTCCACCAAACAACTTTTGTAGAAACATTTTTTTAATAACTATAACTCCTTCCGAGATATCCTGTTGTACTCGCATAAACAAGACACCCTGTAGAGTAAACGCTTGCTTGCGTCGTGCATAAGCAACACGCGCCAAGAAGTGTCTAAAATGGAGGCGAGGGTGGACACAATGAAGAAGTGTTGTGGCTCGAAAGGAGGCTTGGAGCGGAAGCTGAAAGGAGGACGCTGGAACTTTTTGTGTGGCAAGGAGCGACGGTGCACACGTACATATTTTTTTAAAGGATCCTGGTCGCCGTAAATAGACGAAGGGGGAGGAGAATGGAGCGAAAATCGAGAGAGGCGCGAGCGAGATCGCGGAGGGCCGGAAACTCCGAAGACTTTGTCGAAGCGGAGGAAAAGGGTCAACGGTTTCCATTACAATACGCTCGGGGCTGGTGGCTCGTGGCGTTGCGAGTTGGGAGCGAAGTTGGAAGCGGCACGCACACGAATACATCATCTTTAAAGAGTAGCGGCAGAGAGAAACGAGAGTCTTGCCAACAGTTGAGTCATCAGCGAAGAGAGGGCCGACCGGCTCCGCTCGGCTCGGCTCAGCTCGGCTCTTTCGCTATAATCGTTCCTCCGTGGATAGTAAACCGGCCGAAAGGCCGTCTGAAATTATTACGGCGATCAGGGCCGTGCCGTTCGACCGCGGGACCATGCTGTCCACTCAGAGATACGCTGCCGATCGGTTCAATCCCGCAACTGATTCGCGACATTCAAGAAGCTTCGCTAAAATTGCTCATCGCTTTTCTTTGCCATTAACCCTTAGCGCTCCGAAGGCTCCGCTACGGAGACATTTGTCATTTATTCCGTAACTCCGAAGGCTCCGCTGCGGAGCCAAATGATTTTAGCATACGTTATCCTCGGCGTTAGCAATTGTTATCTGTAGTTAAAACGTGCTAAGTCTGTACCAATACGATTAAACCATTTTTTGACCTTTTCTATGGTTAGCAACATGGAGAAAAATAATTATTATGATGAGAATTTAGAGCCGAGTGATACCGAATACGTATTTGATTTTGAAGAGTTAAAAGACATTGTGGAAGACAATATTGCTTATGATTCTGACACTTCAAGCAGTAGTAGCGAAATTATACTACCAAAGAGACGAAGAATGAGAATTATTGAAAGTGAAAGCGAAGATTCGTTACAAGACTTGGATGAATGGCGCGATGTTACGGAAGAATTACATATTCCAGATAGAATTCCTTTTAGTGTATTGCCACAGGTCATTGGACCACAAGTTCCTACAAACATTGAACAGCCGATACAATATTTTAAATTATTTTTCACGGACGAATTGGTAAATGAAATTATAAAGGAAACCAACAATTACGCAGAAAATGTTCTAAACTTGAAAGAAATATCTAGTAACTCTATTTGGCAAAGCGAATACTGTGACACTTGTCCAAGTAAACCCAGAATGCACATGGGAGATTGTTACCAAAGATATCACACCATGGTGAATTACAAAATTAAAAATTTACCTTTTATTTACAGTACGAAAATGTATATTTATAAAATAAATGAAATCAAATGCATACACAAGAATGCAGTTTTTCCGCATCTTTTCCGCTCAAAATATGACTTCCTTTATCTTAGGCGCTCCGCTCCAAAAATGTGCCGGAGTTACTGGTAGGCAGTACTCGAGAAACGCGCGGAGCGCTAAGGGTGAAATGTAGCAGCGTTACAAGTTTGACGGAGATAATATAATATAATATAGTATAATATAATATAATATAATATAATATAATATAATATAATATAATATAATATAATATAATATAATATAATATAATATAATATAATATAATATAATATAATATAATATAATATAATATAATATAATATAATATAATATAATATAATATAATATAATATAATATAATATAATATAATATAATATAATATAATATAATATAATATAATATAATATAATATAATATAATATAATATAATATAATATAATATAATATAATATAATATAATATAATATAATATAATATAATATAATATAATATAATATAATATAATATAATATAATATAATATAATATAATATAATATAATATAATATAATATAATATAATATAATATAATATAATATAATATAATATAATATAATATAATATAATATAATATAATATAATATAATATAATATAATATAATATAATATAATATAATATAATATAATATAATATAATATAATATAATATAATATAATATAACATAAAATAATATAATAAAAATATAATATAAGTATTAAACTGCGTTTCTCCGCAGTTTAATATTTTCACTGTTTTAAATTATGTCTACACATCTTTGCCATAAATGCGTAAAATTCGCAGTCTAGCTATAAGTGGCACGGCTGTTCTTATTCAATGAAAAGTAAAGGAACAGGTCAAATAAAATGGTGCACGAAATATTTCATTTGGACACGATGGAACTTTTAATAAATCTTGTTCAGCAACATGTATGCGTTACGCGAACACCGAGAGACTGACACGGGCTAGTCGCTCAAGGGGTGTCGACATAGTGATGACATTTTCTGTATTTTATTTCAGAACTTGTTTACGTACGTAACGATAACTCAGGATCTATTGTCAATTTTTTTCGATAGACAGTCTAGTTCTCCGAGGAAAATGTTTAAACTCACTAGTTTAAAAAAAAACCTCGACGACGAAGGG
Source organism: Megalopta genalis (assembly GCF_051020955.1). NCBI lineage: Eukaryota > Metazoa > Arthropoda > Insecta > Hymenoptera > Halictidae > Megalopta > Megalopta genalis. Next base: position 16,173,479 of record NC_135022.1, on the reverse strand, counting down.
TTGAAGCGGCATTCGCTATTCGCAGCACAGTTCGTAAACATACGTTTTGGGAAAACAAATCGAAATGTAGGACTCGAGTTTTCGCAACAAAAGTTTTCGCATAATACGCGCGCTATTCAGTAGGTTACCGGATAACGTGTCTGTTCATGAGTGACTGTTTCCACTCCTTGATTTTCGAACTCAATTTTCTCGGGAACAAAGCCGCGTGTAAAAAAATTTCATTCTACATTTCTCGCTCGCTTTTTTCACGTGGAATCGTCTCTTTCGTCTCTTTCGCACAATGAATTCTGCGACACGCTGTATAAAAAAAGCAACTTGATACACGTCGTAATGAACTCCGACAAGTGACACAAACGTGGATCATTTTCGAGGATTTATTACATGGAAACTAAATGACAGAGAGCTTGAACATTTTTCGGAATACAGTCTAGTACGATTCGATGGTACGTGAAAAAAGGTGCTGTCTTTCATAGCGCCTCCAACGCACGATTTTTCCTGACTCGTTCGTAAAAAAATGTTTCCCTGAAACTGAGAGACAAAATGATTCGCAAAGCGAAGCGACTCTTTGTGAAATACTGTTAAGTGGAAAAAAATGGTACTACATAATCCTATTTTTTCCTTTCAATTCTGCGGCTGCAAGGAAAAATGTCGGAAGTCACAATTTCAATAAATTTAAGTTAATGCTTTAGTTGAACCGTAGTATATGCGATTTACGTATTCATCAGAAAATACATCACGAAACAAATTCTACAGACTTAAAAGAAAGTTATGCAATTTGAAACGCTACTAATACGAAGCATTGGTGATCGGAACTTTCAACGACGATATCTCCCAAGTGAAATCATGCGATTTGCGGCGTTCTTCCCACAGAATGTTCCAAGGTGTTGCGCGTTCTGCAGATTGTTTTACGAAGCAGTCGGCGAACAGCACAAACCAAACCCAACACGCAACCAAAATTTCCCTACGAGCTCTCCCATCACGGCCGAGTCAGCGGCAAACACTTCGCCAGCCCTACGTCGTACGGCGTCCCGGTAATAAATTCCTAAAAATCGGATCGCCACAGGGAAGTACCTCGGAGAGATCGAAGGATCGAGGTAATCACCTTGATCGCGAGCGGCGATCGATCGCAGGTAGGCACGCGACGCCGCGGCAGAAATCGATGTCACGCGAGTATTATTCTTGGCAACGATATCAGAGGCGCTTCGAGTTCGGAATCCGGTGAGAGAGAGAGAGAGAGAGAGAGAGAGAGAGAGGAAGAGAGAGGGAGAGTGAGGGAGAGAGATGGAGGCAGGAGAGGATGAGGAACGAGGCGAAAGGAAGCGGCGAAAGTTCGCGAGTCGTTGAACGATATCGTTGCCAAACACGAGTCAACTTTGTTAAGTAGGTATTAATGTATATATCGAGGATGGCAGAAAGATAGAGAGAGAGAGAGAGAGAGAGAGAGAGAGAGGAATAGAGATAGAAGAGGAGAAGGGAGACTTGGCAACGCCGATCCGACGAATCAATCCAATTCCTCGGCATCGTTTCCCCGCAACGAAACACGTAATTTCCGCGTTTCGTGAGAGTCTCGAAATTGAAGAGTCGGCCGGCCGAGAGCCGGAGAGCTCGGCTGCCATTAACGGCGGCTTCGCTACATTCTAACGCGAACCTGTGTTCCCGTAAATGAATAGTTCCGCACGCGGTCGCGACAAGTCATTATTCGAGCGCTTTTCCGTGACACGGATACACGCGACGCCGCACTACCCTCGCCGTTCTTCTTTCGCGTTTCTCTTCTCCGCGTCGAATTCGCCTCCCACACCACGCATCATGTCCCCTCTGTTTTTAATAGTCGTTACCGGGTACTTCGCCGTCGTAAATGCTAATCGCCGCCGGCATTCGGCGGCACGGGACACGTTCGAATGTCGAATCGTTTCGAATTACGGCGGAACGTTGCGAATCGTTGAAATTGTCGCTCACCGTTTGTGCTGAATCCTGAGGCCTCTGCGGGGGTGCAAAGGGATGCCGTCTTTCAGCCAGTGCACCCTAGGGGGCGGGGACCCCTTCGTTCGACACACCAGCTTCACTCTCTCCCGTAACCTGACTATCGAGTCCCTGAGCTCGGACAACGTAACCTCCCTCACTGAAATCAGAAAGAACAATCGTCAAACAGCTGTAAGGATCGCGCTTCTTTTTCACGTTTATTTGTAATACAAGTTATGAGCAATGGTACTTTTCGTGCTCTCATACCAGTCTGTCTTGCAAAACGCCTAATAATTTAGTCAGCAATTTAGGAATCTACTTTTCCGAGCCTTTGTACAACGGTCTTTATGTAACAAAATACTTTCATGCGATCCCTCGACTCGCGATCTACTGGGTTGGCAAGAAAGTAATTTCGATTTGCACCAATAAAGAGGGTATCCCAAAATTATCGTATTTCCGAGAAATGAGGGGTTCCTGAGGTCATTTGAAGTAACTTTTTCCTTAGCGAAAATGCAATCCGCGGATTCGTTTACGAGTTATTAAAGAAAAACACTGACCAATGAGCGGCGAACTTGACTCGCGCGAGACCAGTCGAGCCAATGAGCGGAACCGGGCTTCGTCCGCTCGTTGACTCGGCCGCTTCGTGCAAGCCAAGCTCGCCTCTCATTGGTCAGTGTTTTTCATTAATAACTCGTTAACGAAGCCACGGAGAAATTTTTTCTAAAGGAAAAAGTTGCTTCGAATGATCTCAGGAATCTCCAATTTCCCAGAAGTACCATAATTTTAGGGCACCCTATATAGTGTTATGTTTGCATTGTCATTCTCTTATTAAGGTTGTTTTTTTGTCTTCAGCTTTGGTAGTTGACACGTTTAGATTACTATATGAACAAATTCCGTGTAGTTTCGTTTACAACTGATAGTTTGCTGTCAATTTTAACATGGAGTGCAAAGATGAACATTTTTATCAAAAATGAATTTTTTACTAATAAAAACCAGAAGTTTTATGAGCGCGGAATCACGAAGTAACCAGAAAGTTGGCGAAAGGTCATCGAACAGAATGGAAAATATTTGACTGATTAAAGTTAATTTCTTGTATAGAAAAAATTGAGTTCTATTTCACATTGAAATACCGAAATTACTTCCCTGCCAACCCAATAGTAACCGTGCTCAACGGTTCTGACACTTCTTCGTACGCTACTGGACTGCGAACTTTTCCAGAAGGAAACTTCCAAAGTTCGAGAAAAGTTCGCGCCCTCTAGAATGGTTACAAAATTATAACGTTAAATTTAATTCCCCTGCAGAATTTATTTGATTTCTCCCTTTCGCGTCCGATGCAAACACTGTTGTTGATAGAGCATTTTGTGTCCGTCATATTTCTACGCTGTTGTTTGCAATTTTTCGCCGTTCCCTGCCATCTCGCGTAATCCCTGAACCAACATCAATCGCCTGGAACAGCAGTTTATTTAATTACACGATCCTACGGTACCAACATTTATGATTTTACTCTCGCATAAACGATAGCCGGTTTCATTCGTGCAATATTGATACATCAGGTTATATGGAACAATTAAAACACCATGCCAAAACAATTTAGTGCAGCTGCAGCGTTCGCGATGCGCCTAAATATTCAAAATTAAATGTTTTTAAGGTACGGGGCGCAATTTTATCGGCCGCTATTGTATCGTACATTTCGTGCATTATTGCGTCCGCCGTTGCACGCGCCGTCATAAATATTTGGAGGGTTTTCGATTTGAAATAATATTATCATTAGACCGCGGATTTTATGCATTTATGGGGAACCGCGATTATCAAAAATATCCCGTGGCGCGTAGAATTAAATGAAGCCCAACAAGCTGAATTAATTTCCATTCGATTGTAGCGCGGTTATTATTGTACGCCGGTGACAGGAATGATGAATTTTCGATTCGTCAGGCTAATGGCGCGCGCGCGCGCTTTCAATTGTTATTCCCGCATGTTTCGTTTCCTAAATTATTGTACACAAAGAGTTCACGCGATTCGTTCGGTTTCACTCACCGTTTTCGGTTCGTGTTTTCACCGTTGAGAACATCAAACGGAACCCGATCCTGATAGAACATTTCGGTACACCGCACGAAATGCTACTTTAAGAGCTGCATCATTGATATCCGATTTAGGACCGAGAAAAGAATATTTTCCCTGGGAGAAGGGAAAGAGAAGGGGAAACCTTATTTCGCCGCACGAACGGGACAATAAAACTCGAAGCGAATGTTAAGGGAAATACTCGGGCCGGCGAAAGGAATTCTCGGCTCGGATTTTTCTTAAAACGATCTGTAAAGATAGCACGGCACAGAAAGCCGCGCACAAAGTCCGGTCACAATACCATCCCGCGGAAGCGTTTTTCCACTTTGAGGAGCCGGTGTGCGCCCTGGGCGAGGTGGCCGAGGCATTTTGTTGCGCGCAAAGAACGATCGCAGACAGTAAACTATTCGTCACGGCCAATGAAAGAGCGGGTAGCATAACGCGGGCACAACGAGAAGCGATTACGAGGAAAGTTGGCAACGATGTGGCTTCCTTCGCGGGGAAATACCGAGGCGCAATGAATTTCACGGCGTCCGAACCCACTCCGGCGAAAGAGAATTTTTAAAGCGGCCACTCTTTCGAACTTCCCCGGCCGCCTCTCGCCTCGCCCTTTTCTCGCCCCTCGCCGTCCCCGTTCGCCGTGCCCCCCTGTTCCCCGTCGCGTCGCGGCCTTCTCGGGGAAAGTACGTGTCCCGAAGTTTCGCGGAAAACTTCCGGCGAAATCCCGACGGAGTTTTAATAAAGTTTCCGCGGGTCGTGCCTTCCGCCGTCAAAGGAAACGACTCCATGAGGGTATAGATAGCTCGTCGTCCGGCGGCAGCAGCGAGTCGCTGCTACACTAACGAATCTATTTTTCACGGACTCGCGTTACAGCTGCATGGTAATGGACAAACTGCCAAGAAAAGTGCACCCCTTCTACTCGGTTCGCCGCCCTCGGATCTTCGGCGAACGAGGGCGGCGCGGTGGCAAATTGAAAAATACCTGAAACACGATGCTCTCCCCATTGCGGAACTCGCATTCAACGAAGTCGAATCTCCTCGCGGGAAATCTGATCCCCCCCCCCTCCCTCCTCCCTCCCGGCCGCGAGCCACGTCTGGCCGACTGCATGGACCGATTACATTGCGGCCGGGATTATGTTTCAGGGCCGAGTCGGTTTCGCTCGAAATCTCCGGACACTTGCTCTCGACGTCGTTATCGAATTCTTCGCGGCCGGACGCGGACAAATAACCGCGGCCGAGCGGAAGCTACGCGCGCGCGAGCGGGAACGCGTGAACGTTTGCCGTCGTGGTTTGCCGGTCGGCATCCTCTGTCCTCCAACGAACCACTCTCCACCCTCTCGAGCGACGGATAAACGTGTACAATTGCACCCCGGCCTCTTGAAACCAATCCCGAAAGGCACGCATGTTTTTTTGTAACCCGAGACACGGCAAACAGTCCGCACGCTCGCTCGCTCGCTCGCTCGAGTGCTGTTACGTACCTTTCCTGTCCCCGGAAAAAAACAGCTGTCTCTTCACGCCGACTAATGTACGCGACTAATTTGCCCTGTTGCGGGAATTCGCGATCGAACTGTAGCTATTACACAGTCTCGGACTTCGAGAATGCTTTTTTATGCGATCACTGGATGTATTTGTTCGTTCAGTTGTTCGTTGCGATAGAAAGCGAGCAATGTTTCCATTTATTGGATTTTATTAAAGAGGTATAATTGCGATGAAATGTAAGCTTTAATACGATTAATGAAAAAAATACAGTAAATTCTCCCTGATTTTCCTTCAGCTTGGAAACAAAATTGGACAATTTCAGAAGAAGAGATACGATTTTATTCGAGTCTTGCACCTCATTTTTGTAATTGTTGACAATCGGCAAATATAAAAATAAGCTGCGAGGCTCGAGTAAACTCTTCGCTAAACGCTTCGAGAGGCTCTTCTTCCCAAATTGTCAATTTTTGTTGACAAGTTGAAGGAAAATTGGGAAGAATTTGTTGTACATGTGCGATACGAATCAGTCGCTTTTAGTGCTCGGTGGTTCTAACATTAATTCTCAACTGCTACAATGATTTCTACGGAAATTACTGGTGCACTGGAGTCTCGAGAGACTCGAAATAAAAAGTGCTAAAAAATGTGTTGAATTGTACAGTTGGATGATCCGTTGCATTTTATTCGTTCCTTGTGTAAAGAATAATAATTAATCTTTTATGAAGAAATGCAATGCAAATACAACGTTGGATCCCTCATTACGCCAGTATACCAGTTAGTTATAATTTAATACGAATGTATTATTCTTGTTTCAAGCATGTGCTTTCGAGTTCACAATAATGCAAAATATTCAGCAGAAACTCTTTGTTGCGTTCGCCTATAAGATTTCTAAATATAAATAATATATTTCGCTGCGCTATTTCATCATTGGGCAGCATGTACTGCGACATAAAAAAAGGTCTGGTAAAGTTTGTTCATTGGCTTTCAGCTTCTAATTGATGTCACGACCAAATATGTCGATAACTTTCACAGCATTGTCTCGTTGATATTTTTCTCTGTTGCGTACAAATATATCGAAAAATTGTGCAGTTTCGATAAAAAAAAACTGAGCCCGTATTTTTAGTTGCATTGTTGCATTTATGAATAAAAGTGAGCCCGTAGAAAAAACAGACTTTTCCATGGCGTTCAGCATTTTCCCGTACGACCATTTTTGTATCTCTGGCCAACGTCGAGATTCGACTCATGCCAATTATCGAGACTCAGCCCGCGCAGAGGACCGGCCATTTAAAAAAAAGAAACACCATAATTTCTATTGAAAATACTGTAGCATGCACGGTTGGTTTCATCACTTTGCGATTGAATGAAGGTTTTTCATTATTTCGCGAAAGGATAATGATGCGTGGATAAATGTATCTCTGTATATTCAGAACGCACAATAATTGATGATACAATCGGAACGGAGGGCACTGTACGTGGAAAAATAAGTTGAGAAGAAGAGTAACATTTTTTTTTCATTTAAAGCTGTATTTTCGAGAGAACTGAATCGAAAGATGCGTCATGTTTGCGCGGTTCGTAGCAAATCGAGCAGTAGAATTGGCATGTCATGGCCAGACGCGTCACTTGATTCATATTCAATAGTATAGTAATGTCTCCCTTACCGACGCTCAGATAGTCCACTAAAATGGATAATTTGGGAAAAGGAGATACGATTATTCCAGCCTTGCGGCTCGTTTTCATAATTCTGGACAATTAATAACTATAAAAATAAACCGCAAGGCTCGAATAATCGTATCACCTCTTCCCAAATTGTCCATTTTTGTGGTCAATCCGTGCGTCAATTAGAGAGACATTACTGTACCATTTCTCCAACCTAATTTTCCTCGAGAAGATTCAATTAACTTATAGTCGCGTTATAATTTATTTCACTCGTCTTTTTCAACATGTTGACACGTATACATTACATTTGAAGACAATTCAAAATTGTCGAAAATTCGAGAGAGATTCTGTCGAAAATTAGGGAGACATTACTGTACCATTTCTCCAACCTAATTTTTCTCGAGAAGATTCAGTTAACTTATAGTCGCGTTATAATTTATTTCACTCGTCTTTTTCAACATGTTGACACGTATACATTACATTTGAAGACTATTCAAAATTGTCGAAAATTCAAGAGAGATTCTGTCGAAAATTAGGGAGACATTACTGTACCATTTCTCCAACCTAATTTTTCTCGAGAATATTCAGTTAACTTATAGTCGCGTTATAATTTATTTCACTCGTCTTTTTCAACATGTTGACACGTATATATTACATTTGAAGACAATTCAAAATTGTCGAAAATTCGAGAGAGATTCTGTCGAAAATTAGGGAGACATTACTGTACCATTTCTCCAACCTAATTTTTCTCGAGAAGATTCAATTAACTTATAGTCGCGTTATAATTTATTTCACTCGTCTTTTTCAACATGTTGACACGTATACATTACATTTGAAGACAATTCAAAATTGTCGAAAATTTTATTTACACCACTGTGGGTTCAACCAACTCACACAATAAATTTCAAATACAGTTATATTATGTTCTAACCAAGCGCGCGAACTATTTCGTACAAATCTGGACGTTTTAGGACCGCGGAACAATAATCAACAAAATCGAGGATCTCGCAGGTTCCAGGAGTACGATCGTTCATGTCCTGGCACGAGGCAAGATGGACGTGGCGTGGATCGGTCGATCAGTCGGTTAGGGGCTCGCTCGCGGCGAATCGGAATGGAACTGAACGCTCGAAAGCGTTTTAATTATCCGACGAGCGTAAAAGGTTTCCGGGGCATGGAATCTCGGCTGAAGTCGATTACGGGTTCGTGACCGTGCGTTTCCAATTTCTCCCCGCCGAAATTGCCGGAACAACGGGGAACGTCCGCTCGATGTCTTCGCGTTTCTTTTGCAGCCGTCTCGCAATTTTTCAGGAGCGCGCCGTTGCTCGCTGTCGCGTCGCGCCAGCCCGCGTCGAGCCGCGTCGCTGGTTCCCGTCGGAGTCAACGTTTTGACTAGCGTGCTGCCCGTAATTACACCGTTCCCTCGGGACCGGAGCCGAAACGCGACGCTCGAATTATCCGGGACGTTCCACGAGTCGCGGAGCGAGAACGCCTCGGGCATTTAATACGTTTCCATCAATGTCGTCGTCCTCGCAGTCGTCGTCGTCGTCGTCGTCGTCGTCGTCGTCGTCGTCAGGTTCGTCGCCAGCGCGCCGGGCACCGCGTTACACGAGACCTTCGTATTTGCCGCGCACGATAATCCGGAATAGTTCGGGCCGGATCCATCTAGTCACTTCGGTCCCGTCTAGCCTCGACTTGTCTCGCCGGCCGTCAGCTCGTATCTCGCAGACTAGAGCCTCGAGATTTGACGGTTCACGGCGAACGCGAACCCATTCTGGCACGCGATCTCGTCATTTCCGCTCGATGGTCTCCAGCCAGGATCGATCCTCTGGCCGGGTACAACTTTAAAAGGCAAACCGTCCGGCCGTTTATGGTTCCGCGAGATGCCGCACGATGAAAAGCGAACGGAGAATCGGTTCGGCCGAGCCGCTAATTCATTTTTTTCCTCCGTTTCACCCCGACCGTAATAACTGTTTAACAACGGCGGAACATTTGCCCGTACTTTTACGGCTGCGTTGAAGCATGCCGAAGTGGTGCGAGTCGACGCACGCCGCGCCCTCCCTTGCCCCGATATCGATACGAGCATCTCGGTAATAGATGGAAATTGTGGGCTGCGCTTTTAAACGCGCTTAATAAATGAAACCACCGGCCCTTTTTTATTGCGTTGCGAACATTGTGCCGCGCATACTGCACGCCGGACGGGATCGTTCATTAGCTGGCCAGGCTTTACGAGCTGATTGTCGAATTACGTTGCTCGAAGTCGATCCTTATCTCAGGAACTTGTTTACCGGAATCAGAATCCGAAGGCTTACGTTCGTCACGGAATCGTACCGTGGCTCACGCGAGAGCTGAATACAAGCGGACAAACGAATAAAACGAGTTAGCAGACGCTCGTAATCGATGCCGCATCGAAGAGTTCGCGCAGGAGCTGCATAGAAGCAGACGAATAAATGAAACGAGTAAATGGACGCTCCTAATCGATGTCGATCGAAAACGTCCGAATTTTGGGATTCGAAACGTTCTAATATTTAGAGAAATTGTTAATCGATTAAAAATTCATTTGGATAGGAATTTAAGCGAATATAATTTTATTCGATTATGAATTCGTTCGAATAAGATTTTATTCGAATACAAAATTACCCCAATACAGAATTATTCGAATATAAAATTATTCGAATACAGAATTATTCGAATACAAAATTATTCGAATACAGAATTATTGGAATACAAAATTATTCGAGTACAGAATTATACGAATACAAAATTATTCGAATACAGAATCATTCGAATGAAGAATTATTCAATTAAAGAATTATTCGAATAAAAAATTGTTCGAATAAATGTATAGAAAATTTATGACGAATAAATATAAATTAACTATTCGAATAAAATATTCGACTAAAAAGAATTCATTCGGATAATATCTAGAAAAACTGTTAAATAAAAAATGATTTGAATACAAAATTATTCGAATACAGAATTATTTGAATAAAGAATCATTCGAATAAATAAATAGAAAAATTTACGACGAATAAATATAAAATACCTATTCGAATGAAATATTCGACTAAAAAGAATTCCTTCGAATAATTATCTTAGATACAAATTTATATTCGAAACAATTCGAATAAAACACAACTCTGGCACACAGATATATTCACGAAGACTCCACTACAACTAAATAAACAAATAATCTCCAAAAAATGCGCGAGTTTCACTGCAATCCAGGCCGGAAGAAAATTCCAGTAGAACGTGTCAACGTATGGTCAGACCAGCGCGCGCGGACTCTGTGGGGGGCGGGGGTGCGTTTAATTACAATTTTTCTCTGCGAATCGCGAGCCACAACGCCAGAAGGCTCGCCGTTCGTGACTGATCCATCAATTCCGTGGATCCATCAGTTCGCGATTATACGAGATTTCTCCGAAGGCTATTAAAAAGCGGGGAACTGTCGCGGCCGGCCTCGGGATTAAGTCGCGGGCATATTAATTCGACCCCGTGGCTAAAGTGCTTTTACGCGTCGAGGCTCGGCCGGCTCGACCGGATCGTTAGCCGTGGCGATACCTGAAATTCGCTTTCGCGGCGGAGAGGATTTCGCGTCTGATTCCCGGGCGCATTGGCCGGCGCTGGTCGCTGGCCGGTGCCGCGAACGAGGAGAAAAATCGTGAGCGAAACAGAGACGGCAGGAGAAGAACCGACGGTCGAAGCGGATCGTAGACGGGGGAGAGAGAAAGAAGGCCGGATATTCAGGGTATTCCCATGTTGCCGGAGGCCGCGTGCGGTCCCGGCCAACGAAACGTCGTTTAACGATTAGCCGTGGTGAACTGACGCCGAAATTCAAATTTAAATGGCACTCGCGGGAGAGAGACCGGATCGTCGCCGGGTTCTCCGGGCCCCGAATTTCTGCTGGAATTGCGCCGTAACTGTCGGGGAAACTCGGCGAAAGAGATCTCGTCGCGTCGCGTCACACGAGGGGGTCGTGCGAATCCGTTAATAGCACCCCTCTTCGAGAGAGAGAGAGAGAGAGAGAGAGCGTGGGAGGCGATCGAGAATGGAAAAATCTCGCTTCGCCTCTCGACGCCTTTCGTTGCTTCGACACGTTCTCCGCCTCTCCTCACCGCTTGACGGACAATTTCTAGTACGCGGAAAAGAAACAATGGTTCTTAGCCCAGCCTCTCCCCCTTTCCCAGAGGGAGAACCCATTTCCCGAGTCGTTACCGCGCGAAAGATGCAGTCCTCGGACGATAATGGCACACGGCACTGGATACTCGCATTCTTTCGTTCGGCATCGATCGGGCGCGGATGCGAACAGGAAGAAAAAAATAGCCGGGCGAAAGTCTGTCGGGCGGCGTGTCACGGGGCCGCTACGAGGGATGAAACATGCTGAGCGACCGGCGAAGAGAGCGGCGAGGTTGATTAATGAACGCGTCCCCGAAAGAGCAAAATAACAAATAGCGCGTTGCCACGTTGCCCTCCGGCTGACGCGATGCCGGAGAGCGAACCGAACGTTCTCCCTCTCCCCGTCTCTCTCGTCGATGTCTCTCTCTCTCTCTCTCGTCCTCTGCTAGGGGCGGAGAACCAGGGGGCGGCTGCGGCAAACGGCCACGCTGGTTGCTTGATTCATAGTTCCCGCGGTGCACCGTCGGCTTGTGACGAGGCGCGACGTCGTGTTAACCATGCGACCGATCCTCCTCCGTGCCTTCACACCGGCGACCACCCTCGGTAATTGATTGTCACAAGCCCTGAGGGCCTCCGAAGCCGGCCGACCTACCTTTTATTCGCCCGATAGCTGACGGCTAAGGGTTAGCCGACGATTATTGCCGCGCCGAGGGATCCCCGTCACGTTTCCACAGAGCGAACTCTCCAGCATCTTCGAACCCCCTACATCGTGGGCTTCTCGATCTTTCTCCTCCTCGATGTCGCTTTTGTTCGAACCGCCCTGTCCGCGAGCGCGACCGCTTTTTTTATTTCATTTCAGGGGAATGCGCCGGCGCTTTGAGAATTAAAACGGTTTGCTCGAATTTTGTCGGTCTCGAGTAGCTCGACGGATTAGTTTTCGCTGTTCGCCGGCGAAATCAACGACAAAGCGGATCCAAAAATCCCTAGACCCACGGAAAGAGCACTCCCGCAGCAATAAATCTAGATGGCGGCGGGTTTTTTGTTTCGGTGTTCAACAATAAAAACTGGATTTCCAGAGCAACAAAGTCCTAGTCCGGCGATAAAAAAAAATAAAATGCTCCGCACCGACGCCGCCGCAATTTTGTACCCGGTGTAGGAAAATTCTTCACCCGCCCCTCGACACCGTACGATCTATCAGGACAATACCGAAGTAATGAAAAAGCCAACGTAGACAGAATTCGACAGAACGCGGAACGAAACTCGTGGCAAATGAAATGCGGCCGAGAGGAACTCTCGCGAACGGGCATATTTGGATCGCCAATTTTTCGGACGATTCGCGAAATCGATACCAGACGCGGAGCACAAAATAGATCGATCCCTTTCTCGATAACATCGTGTCAGACCCGTTAAGAAGACACGGAACGTGATCTACTAAATATGGATGTTACTCGCGTCTTTTATACCCAAATTGAATTTCTACCCTTCCGTCGTTAATATTTAAACATCGTAATAGAGCTCGGGTAACGTGAAATATAAATCGTCCGTCTCGCGTAGGAATTCAGTAGTGGCACACGAGCGTCACTCGATGTAGCTGTGAGGGAGATCGAGTTGCAAGGGGTTAACTTCGTCTATTCCAATAAATTGCTAGAATTAGAAAAAGAAGATAACAAATAACAGCAAACGCTTCATATATTCTAATAAATTACTAGAATTAGAAGAAGAAAATAACCAAATTGTCGCAAATAATAGCAAACACTTCATCTATTCCAATAAATTGCTAGGATTAGAAAAAGAAAATAACCAAATTGTCGCAAATAACAGCAAACGCTTCAACTATTCCAATAAATTGCTAGAATTAGAAAAAGGAGATAAAACCAAACTGTTGCAAATAATAGCAAACACTTCATCTATTCCAATAAATTGCTAGGATTACAAAAATAAAATAACTAAATTGTCACAAATAATAGCAAACACTTCATCTGTTCCAACAAATTGCTAGAATTAGAAAAAGAAAATAACCAACTTGTCACAAATAATAGCAAACACTTCATCTGTTCCAAGAAATTTCTAGAATTAGAAAAATAAAATAACCAACTTCTCACAAATAACAGCAAACACTTCATCTACTCCAAGAAATTTCTAGAATTAGAAAAATAAAATAACCAAATTGTCGCAAATAATAGCAAACACAGTTACACAATCGAATCACTATCAAGCAATTGCAATAGAATTGTTCGCATCGCCAACAAAATTAGCACGAATTCTGCACCGTTAAGGGACAACGGGCTCCTTATGGAGCAGAAACAAATTTCGCGTGAAATTCGTGTATCGATGATCTGTCAGATGTGTCGGACATCTAATCAACCAAACGCAAAAGGCGAGCCATTAATTCGAAGGCACTGCGAGCAATATTGCGCGATCAACGTGGGAAACACGAGCGCGGCCGAGCCCGGGAGATTCGAAAGAACGGGGGGCGATATTGCGCGAGTGCAGCGGAACGGAGATGCGTGGCTCTCGGTGGATTGTTAAACGCATTTTACTAGGGCGCTGGGCGCGATGTAAATCGGAAGGGCTTGCGTATTCATCGATATCGAAACATCGGCCGTCGTCGATGCCGTGTAATCGTGACGGTACACGCACCGTCCAGCTGGACGTCAAATCCGATCCAAAATCCGGCGTCTCTCTCGCTCGATCGTTCTCTCCCCCCCTCTCTCTCCCCCTTTGTCCCCGTGTCTCTCGATTCTTCTGGCACGCCGTTGCCGTTACAGCGTAATGACGCGTCGCGTCGCGTCGCCGGCAGAGAGATCGCGCGTCGTTTGTTCGCGAGCACGCTCGTCGATATTCAAATCGGTGTCATCGATTGCTGGCCGTGTTATTATGAGTAACGCTTCGTCAGAACATCATTCGTTCATTCTCTCTCTCTCTCTCTCTCTCTCTCTCTCTCTCTCTGTCTGTCTCTCTGTGCGTCTCGAATCGTCTCAAAGTTACCTGTTTGATTTAGAAAAGTTCAGGTTGTCGATCATCGACGATCATCGTTCCCGAAATATCCCGGCATCGTAATTCTCTCCGATATGCGGGGGCGGTGCGCAGAGTTTCGCGATGGGATTCAGCCGGGGGACGGCCGGCTCTTTGCAAAACAATTAACGAGCATCATCGACAGGGATGACTCTGGCCGTTTGCACCTTTGTCCGACGCGGCTAATCGTTTTCGGTTCAGAGGCTCGCTCGGCATTGTCGGCCCCGGGAATGCTTCCGGTCATCCGGCCTGTAATTGGCTATGGTGCACGCCTCTGGTCAACGCCGGTCAGCTGTGCGATCGTCGATCTATACGAATATTTCATCGCCGTTAATCGCGCGATCCTGGCCCTTTATTATTCGCGAGCGTCGACCTACGTTCGCCGATTTATTGGACGCAACGTTCCTCTTCTTTTATCTCCGCGCCCCAGCGAATCCCGAAGCTCATTTTGTCGTCTTCTTTGTAGCTCTTGGCACGCGTGATGCATCGATATCATCGAGAGATCGATCCTTTTCGCAGGCATCCTTTCATCTTAGAAACATCGCAAGCAGAGAACCGCTTCTCTTGCCAATAGGATGATTCGTTCGAGATAAAAATGTCGGAGAACGCGACGGGGAAACGCGAGAGACGGCATTATTATCGCTTGTTATTTTCTTCTTGGGGAGAGAGGCTCGTAAATACGTCGCGAATGATTGTGGACTTACAATCACGGATAGGCACCGATCTATTTCTGGCGGGCAGAGGCGAACAGTCGCGTACGATCGTTAACGGGAAAATTAAACGGCGCCCGGGGAAAAGTTGTCTGATTTGTTCCCCGTAATTCAAGAACTTGCCTACTAACCGTAAAATCCGGGGAACTTTTCCCGGCACCGCCCGAGAAACTCCTGCTGCCCGTTCGTTACTCGCGTCCGTTCTAACATGGCAACCGGGCCGGCGATCTAAACGCGACGAGAGCGATTCTTAGCGAATTAGTTTCCCTCCGAGATTTTTCGACAGTATACGACGTCTTTCCGGAAAGTATCCTCCATTGTGATGTATCAGACAAAGGGGTCGATCTGCTTCGATAGTAAATATGTTTCTTTCGATACGCTCTACTCGGGATGACACAACCTTCTTTCAGCAATTCTCCTACAAGCCGTCTTTCATTGTAAAGATTGGTTTTTTTGTCTTAATCGAATAAAATTTTATTCGAATAAAAATTTAGTCGTGCAAGCATTCATGCGAGAAATAATTAATTTAAATAAAAATGATAGAATATAAAGAATTTTTTTTGTAGTTCATCGATTTATTTTCTACGTATCACTTTTTAGAATTATTCGAATTATACGAATAAAGAATCTTTAGAATTATTCGAATTACTCGAACAAAGAGTTTCTCGAATTATTCGAATTATTCGAACAAAGAGTTTCTCGAATTATTCGAATAGAAAAGATTCGAATACAGAATCATTCAAATAAAGAATCATTCGAATTATTCGGACAAAAAGTTTCTCGAATTATTCGAATAAAAAATGATTCGAATACAGAATCATTTAAATAAAGAATCATTCGAATTATTCGAATTATTCGAACAAAAAGTTTCTCGAATTATTCGAGTAAAAAAATGATTCGAATACAGAATTATTCGAGAGAATCCGAATAATGCTCAACTCTGATTTGATCGCGGATAATTATCTTTTTGTATATATCAGGTTGCTTTTTTATCAATTCCAAAGTGTCTTGAGTCCCCTCCACTCGATAATTCTCCGTCAAGAATCGTGTAACGAAATTTGCGACTTCGTAAATCGTGAACGCAATGTCTCGTCAATAGAACACGCGGGTGCAAAGATATGTCGGAAATGGAAGTATAAAATGGCGGCGG
This sequence comes from Megalopta genalis, assembly GCF_051020955.1. Taxonomy (NCBI): domain Eukaryota; kingdom Metazoa; phylum Arthropoda; class Insecta; order Hymenoptera; family Halictidae; genus Megalopta; species Megalopta genalis. The sequence goes on along the minus strand of NC_135022.1, from coordinate 16,157,346 downwards.
TGAGACAGGTAAGGAGAGTGAGAGATCAAGAGAAAAAGATAGATCGAGAAGTCACGCGAAATATTCTTGGTTTCGTGTTTAAGGTTCAAAGGGACTCGCGAAGTTCGGCCGTGGAACTGCAGCCAGAAATTACTCCGACATCTTTGCTCCGCCGATTAACAATAATAACGAAGGCGGGGGCAGGGTTTTGTTTCGAAGTTCGAGGAAGGACTTGAATCGAGGCGGGCCCCTCTTCAGCCGGAGGAGGGCTGCGAGTTCGAGGCCGATTAATTTCCGACTTTTCCACTGCGCTTTCCAGAGCTATTTCGCATAATGATTTCAGGTGCTCGACGAGCTAACGAGTGGGCGTAAGAAGATTACGGGTATCCGTGCCTGTTCCCGCCTTTTCATGAGCACCGTCGATCGCTCGATTGGTTCCGTCCACCTCGAACCGCTATAATCCCTCGACTCATGATTTTCGGTTTTATTTTACACTGGCGTGCACCCGGCTGCAAGTGGAACTGTATCTGGCAATCTAATCCGAGTGTGCCTCGTGCCACATTACGTGCAAAGTAGCCGCCGTTTTCCTTCCTCTCATAAATTCCGAAAGCGATCTCATTGTTGGCCGGTGTTTCAAGATATTGTTTTATTTACTTTCATTGATTCAATAAACGAGATAACGCTTTGATGTAAGCGCAGGGATATTCGCAGATAGATAAATCGCGAAGCAGTCGCTGCTTAAAACGATCAAACGCGGAGAAAATATCAAACGTGTTTCACAATAATTATTCACACCGACGAAGATGCGATTTATACCATTCTGTTTACCATAAAATGTACCGTGATTGTTTTGTTGAAGAAGTATTATCTACTTAATACACGCTGGCGAGCAGCTTGACCAACATGAACCCGCTAATTCCGGGCAGACAATGAAGCCGTTAATTACCTTGCCAGCAAAAATAACGTGAACGTTAGCAAATTAGCGTTAACGTTAACAAATTATCAACAAGTAATTAGGCAAAAGGAATCGGTCGAGGCTACTTGGCAGCTCTTGGTGAAAACCATCTAGGAAGCCATCGAGATAGTTAAATGACCGGCGAATTTCCCGTAACCCGTGCCTCGGCTCGAGCCGAATTAAACAGGGCTCAGCTCGGGACAAAAATAAACAGTAACAATAATACCTCGTTTGCCGGCATGAAATCGGGAGAAGGATTGCCCCAGTTCCGTCTAAGACGAAATGAAAACGTTCTCGTGCAAGAAATTGCGACGTCAGACGGCCGTTCTCGGGTGGTTCTCGATTAGGTCGACGTCAGGAGATTACGCGAGCAAGTCAGCCGAGCGGCGAAAAGAAGGAGGCGCGTCTTCTCGCGGAGAGTTTCTCGTTCGAGCAGGAGACTTCGGGCGTCTAGCACGCGAATAGGCCGATCTCGGGCCTTCCCATCCGGCGTTCCCCGTTTCGTTTCCACGAGCCATCGATTAGGTGCCGCGTGCCTACGCCAGAGGTTAGCGTTATGAGCATAGTTCGTGGAGCGGCTGCCATTCGTCTCGGCCGTTCCTACGGGACGTCTGCTCCTTTTAATGGGGTTTCGACCGGGTCCCACGAGAGAGAGAACGTCGATACGCCGGAATGCTCGGAGCTGTTCGACGCGGGTTTCTCGCCGGAGCCGCGGCCAGACGTTTCGGATCGCGCGTTAATTAAAACGCGGCGACGAGCGCGCCGTTTTGCCGCGTTAATCAAGCCCCGTGGAGACAAGCCGCCCCGTTTCCAGCTGGAGCGAAGGAAGGGCCGCCGGATCGACGGTTTGTTTTACCGCGCCAATAAACCGGCAAGTCGCCCCGCGAACTTTAGAAGACACCGAACAAAGGGAATCAGGAGTGCCGGGGACCTCGGCCGTTGCGGTTTCCGCCGGCGCCTCGCAAATATTGCGGTTTCCTTTGTCGAGCCCGATACCGGCCCACCTGACGTTTAGCCCCGCCGTCCACGATCATGCACGTGTGCGATACACTTTTTGCGTAGCCTCGACGGCTCTCCGCCGACTGCGTTCGATAAATTCATGCGGTGGCCCTTCGTTCGATTTTAAAGTCGAACGGTCCCTTTGGGAACGGTCGCGCGAAGAATTCTGGCATTGGTGTCACGGGTTTTTGCCTGATATCTCGATTCAATAGATTATGCTTCGTACAGAATGTCGCATCTTGAGCCTTGCGTTCAGACTGCGGATTTGTATGCAAAATAAAATTTTATACGTGGCTGATGGAATTATTTGTTCGGATTTATTCGGAAATAGATTCTAACGCTATTCTGTTACATCTTCCCAATTCCATTAGGATCCGTAAAACGTAAGAATGAAAATGTTGAGATTGTTAACATGACAGTCAAAGCGTTCAATTAAAATGTATTTCACTCTTTAATGATTTCGATAAATTGAGAAGAGCGCAAGAATATTCTTAAATTCTTCGAAAGCCTTCATTTTTTGATATTTCACTAAGTCAAGGTTATTATCGTTAACTCCTGAAGACGGTTCGACGTACACGCGCGCGTTTTTTTGACACATCGCGATTCTATCATTGGTAGTATATTGCATACTAAGTGATATGTATTCTTTTTGTTATGTGTGCTTATTAGATTTTATTTGAGTACAGAATTGTGTGCTGAATCGATGCATGGTATTTAATCAACATACCTCGAAAGTTTGAATTTAATCGAACAAATAGTATTCGTTTTATTTGACTTCGAAGAAATCACTTTGAAAAGCGGCGAATTTCAGTAAATTAATTATCCCGTAAGCAAACAGCGAATTCGTGCAAAATTACCGGCTCGTCGGGTTGACGGGCACCGCTCGCAGCCGATTTTACTATCGTTAGAGCATAAAATAAACAGCTCCGATTTTATAGAATATTCCGAATCGCCGAATTTACGGTCGACGGATAACTCACGAGCGTATCGTTTCCACCGAAGCGAAAAACGCGGCAAGGAGAAGCGAACGCGTCCGTGGCAATAAAGAGAGCGTATTAATCAGGATTCTATGTATAAAGAAGAGCGAAGTGAATCGCGCGCTCGCAGATTTACGCGGCACATCCAGGCGACCGTTTCCACGCTATAAAATCAAAAAATTGCGTGTACGATTAAGCCATAACGGGGAACGACCGAAAATCGTCTACTCCCTGAATGGGTCCGCCCATCGGCGCCAATCCCCGAAGCGGCCGCTGAAGCCACTCCGCGAGATCGATCGTAGAAAAGACAATTCGCGGGGTTATCTATTCGATCTAAATTGCCTCTCCGCCGGCCGAAGAGCCATAAAGACGAAGATGGTGTCTCGCGGCACCCTCCCAGCCCCGGGTTCGCTAGATTTGTCGCGACGAGACGGGACTAAATGCGCGAGACGGGAAAGCGGCAACGATATCGAGCCGAGCGTAACGGCGCGCCGCGCGCTGCGTTTCGAGCAATAAACTTCTCGAACGAGCACAGAGGACGGAAGAGAGCCGAAGGGAACTTTTTCAGCGGCGCGATTCGTATAATATCGGCTTTTATTTCGCCACGGTCCATAAAATCGAAACGGTTAATTTGTCCGGGGGCGGAACACGCTCCTTGGGAAGCGATCGAATTATCGTCGCGCGACTCGTCATTCAGTGTCGGCGAAACCAGTTCGCGACCCTGCCGCGATCGTGAACGCTCGAAGACAGGAATAATTAGCAATAATTGCTGTCGATTCCGCGCTCCATTAAATCGGTCTCGCGGCGAGGTAACGCGGTCCGGAAATCGATGGATCCCGGCGGCAGACCACCGCTTCCAAATCCGTGGATTCCTCGGTTTCGTTGGTTTTTATCTTCGCGCGAGAAAATTGACGCCGGCGTTCTCTGGAATGAGAACAAAAAATGAAAACGGCGGCTGCGTTCCATTATCTCGAAGACGTCCGAATGGCTGCCCGTCGATTAAACGCACGTACGCCGCGCCCGCGCGAAACCACGTCGTCGCAACCGGTATTTACATTTCCTCGCCGTTTGTCGATACTCGTTAACAACGACAAATCTACTTAGCGACTTAATCCGACACGTCGTTGCGGATCCCGATACCTGCCGGCTCGTAATTTTATAATAATTCGCCCGCAATTTTTCATCCGACAATTTACGAGCGCCGCTGCACGCTGCGGAAGAGCTGGTGAGAGAGAGAAAGGGAGCGATAGAGTGAAAGGGAGAGAAAGAGAAAGGGAGCGATAGAGTGAAAGGGAGAGAAAGAGAAAGAGGGAGAGAGAGAGAGAGAGAGAGGGAGAACGAAGGGATATGAAATGGAGGAAAAAAGACGAGAGGCGGCGACCAACGTCGAGCCCGGAAAAAAGAGACGAAAAAGGTGAACGGTGGCGGCGGGCGTGGGCAGGGGCAGCTAGGGGATCGCGCGGGGGTGGGCCGGGGGATCGAGGGTCGTACACATAACTGTAGCGCGACGTTCGATAAATTGCCTCGGGTTCTTTTTAGTCTGCCGCGATATTTTATTTACCAGCAAAATGTATCTCTGTTGCGCGCGTGCCGCGGGACCGCTGCGGGAATCGGTTTAACCGGGCTTTTTCGGGAATCCACGCAACCGCCTCGCCGGCGGGCGTGAGCGCCGATTTTTTTTTTTGCCGTTCCCTTCGAGCACCTTGTCCACCGCAATATCGTCCTGCGATATCCAATCTTCGGCCGCGGAGAGAGCGCATTATCCGGCCTCCGAAACTGAATTAAAAATACGCCGGGATCGTTGCGACGCGGACCGCTGCGAACGCCCACGCTGGAAACTGGCAATGGAAGCGAGACGGGATTTTTCTTTTTTTTTACTAAACGACCGTTCGCCCGGCGAAATTACCGCGAGGGTCCCCGGATTTAACGTGATTTATTTATTTTAACGAAGCCGGTTCGATAATCGACCTTCTCGCACTGATTATCGAAGTTTACGCGCGCCGCGATCGCGGGTAACTATGCAAAAGCAGACAAATCGGTTATTATAGATTACCGATACAAATCGGTATTGTGTCTAGGGAAAATGATTGTTTTCGTTATCATTGTTATTTCACCGATCCATAGTAATATAAATTCATTGTTCCTTTTATAATGTCGAGCTGGCTTCGCAACGGGGATTTTGAATCGGTTCAAACAAATGTAAGAGCATCTTTTCGCCGAACATAATTGACGACAAAGCCGCCTTTGTGAGCGCGGGCTGCAAACAATGCCTGATGGAATGAAGGAATCAATGTAGATTCGATTAAAGCCGAATCGCGCGGCTAACAGTTCTGGCAATTGTAATAATAATAATAACAGTAATAATAATGTTGATTATGTAAATAGAGTGGACCCTTTGTTACAGAGAATGTTGTAACAGCGAGCAAAGCTAGAAAAACAGAAAAGTAACAATAATAAAATAACAGTAATTAGAGATAGAATGAAACAATCGGTACAGTGAATTCTCCCTAATTGTCGACAACTATAAAAACGAGCCGCAAAGCCCGAATAATCGTATCTCTTCTTCTTAAATAGTCCATTTTTGTGCACAATTTAAGCGTCAATTAGGGAGAACTTACTGTACCAATATAACAATAATAATATGAGTTGCATTAACAATAATAATAGCAACAGGAGGAGTAACGGTACGTAATAATAACAATAATAACAATAAAATCGAGGATTAAGGATGATTACGAACGGAAAGAGCGTTCAATTATATTGTATATAAATAATATAATAAAGAGACACCAATCTCAGTCGATCTTATCGTATTTACGGCATAAGATCGGCGATCGATGGTATTGGAAAATTAGGGTACGATTCGTCCCACAATCGGCGGAATCGGTGATAAACGGAGATCGAATCGAAAGAGAAGATACGTAGCACGTGGTGTACTTTGGCTGGGAATTGTCGGCGATTTTTCGGACGGTCGCCGAGATAAAGGGCGGGAATGTAATCTCGCGGCTGGGAGGGAGGGGGGAAGCTGGCAGGGCGCAATAAACGATCGACGAAAGAATGCTTCGAAGGATTCGTCCCCGACCCTTCGCCGATAGACACGTCACTCGCCGAAGAAAGCGAATTCCAGCTTTGCGAGCTCGCGCTCGTCCTCCGCGCTCCCCCCCTCCCCCCCAAAGCCGGCCGAGAATTCTTTTCCTCGCATAATGAACTCAGCTCGTTTGCACGCGACTACGTTTCTCTTCGTTCCGGCTAGTTTATCGAGAATACCTCGCGACGTGCATTATGCCTGACCCGGCCAACCGGCTGTCCGCGCGACTATTCTCGGTTCCGTCGTCGATAATTCAACGAGCTTTCGTCACGCGCCGGAACCAGCGTTCCTCGACGCCGAGGGTGGCACGCTTTCGGGGTCTTCGCGACGGCACCGCCACTCGGTTTCACTCGTTAATCAAGCCCGACGAATTAACTCGTGCTCCAAGCACACCGTATACGCGTCACGAGGTTTTTGAGTCCTCAATCAACTTTTCCACGAGATGAGAAGGATAAGGCGATGACTGTGTAATTAAGGAGAGAAGGATCTAGGTCGACGGTGAATGCTGGAAGGGGAACGACGAACGCAAAGTAATGCATCTATTTACACTGTTAATGTTGTGGGAAGGTGGATCTTGGTCAGATTGACACGACACTGCTCTTCAGCAACTGAAGCATCGGATAACTCCGAACGACGGTTGTTTTGTATTCCAGTTTTAGCGATTCAGGCGACGCGTTGCACAGTGATCGGTTTCCATATAAAAAGCGGAAAGAAATATATAACAACTGAAATTATATGTTTAAGCCTTACTTTTTCATTTTATATTACTAGTACACACAGGGTGTCCCAAAAATGTCTCGCAATCCGAAAGTGGCGGGTTCCTCGGGTCATTTGAAGCAACTTCTTCCTTTACACAAATTTTCTCCGCCTCGCGTCAGCCGTACTCGATTCTTATTGGTCACTGTTTTTCGTTAATAATTCGCTAACGGTGTCTCGGAGAAAAATTTTGTAAAGAAGGAAGTTGCTTCAAATAACCTGAGGAACCTGCCACTTTCGGATTGCGAAATATTTTTGGGACACCCTGTATATTTGGGTTTCTGTTGGACTAGAATAATGAAAACAAAATTTCATAGTAAATACTAGACTACTAGTGAATAAATTATTCATTATGGGGATATTTAAAAAAAATTAGTTTTTTCCACTTTTTATATGGAAACGATTTAGAAGACAATAATATCTCAGGTGGAGATCCGTGCATAAAGGTCCTTGTATATTTATTTAAGTGTGGAGTATTAAAGGTTTTTATTGTTGTATTCTTGTAATTTTCCTCCAGTTAAATATTGTACTAATCTTCTTAAAAGCTCCGATCCTACAACATTTGTTAGTTAATTGTTTCACGAACTGTGAAACGAATCAGATTTTAATTTTACCTTTAATGTAATATTTGTACTTACAGCAAGGCGGTACGCGTTTACAATTGCGGTGTTACTCTCAGAATGGATCAAATATAATCGAACATAGAACAATATACAGATCAGATGTGGCTGATAATAATTCTGCCTTATTGGCTAAGTTTTACATTTACTTTCTAACACATATCTGTACATTACTTGTGTTTTTGATATTAGCGATGTTAAACGATTAAATCCAGTGAGGTACATTACATTTCAAATAATTCATATAGAATTTGATTCGATAAGAATTACCTGCCAATTCGTGTCTATTAGAATTTCTGATCATCTCTAATTCGGTAAAATTTACAGGAGAATTTTGCAGTTAGTTGAGTTCGATATAGAACGAGACTACCTCGGTAGAATCGATAATTACGAAAGAAGACCTGTACTAAAATAAAATAGTGCAAACAGAAATATAATATTTTTAAACGCAATTTTTTATCGGCAGTTTTTCATGAAATCGTGGTCAATATTCCCATTATTTTACAGGATATTAACCATGAACCATTTGACCATTTCGATGCCCGGTGTTCCACTATGCATCCCTCATAAAAAGAGGATACCGCGAGTTTCTGCTACTTAATGAAACTGGGTGACAGTTGACCGGGTCACTGTCGGCCGGAGCAGCGTCTTCAGGTTCGTGCTCAAAGCTTGGGGCGAAGGGATGCGACGTAGATAAGGCTGGGTAAGGAGGCGGGTAGCGTCTAAAATAGATTCAAAAGTTCCAGGAAGGGTTTCGAGCGCATCTCGCGTCGATGAGCTGGCAATTTGGAGCGCCTCGGCGCAGCGCGGGGGCTCTCGGCGTGGAACGAGGGGAAGAGTAATTCAGTAAAGGATAAACTGGGCGACGCCGAGGCCGATAAACATCGCGGCGCGGTTGGACGGGGACGCGCCGCGCGCAAAAGGATTCCACAAAGTGGATGATAACGGCGTCGTCGAGCTGCGCGCCGCGATAAGATCCTCCCCGGAGAAATGACGCGAAAAACGGGTTATCCTTCGCAATGACGTTATCGTTTCGCCGGAATCTGTCCCCGCGTGTTCCCCCGTAGTTCCCACCCATACGATAATCGTGTCGCTGCGCGCGTGCAAAAGGCGCAACTGCGAAACCCCTTCTCGCGCCACCGTCCTCTACCTCTGTATTCACTGCATCGACTGTGCCGCTTCAAATTGTCCGTTTCTTTGCAACATTCATTGGAAAATACGATCTCTGGAATTGAGGCGCGTAAGTATCTGCACGGCAGCGAACGCTTTATGCCTCTCGACGATTCTCTTCGTGATTCTTTTTCGAGACGTTCTTTACGAGTTCCTCGTGTATTGTAAGAGGCCAATAGACTGCTTGCTACATTACAAGGATTCTCGACAATTCGTGACTCGCGTTTGTTACGTACGCGGGCTTTTTTCTCCCTTTCGTGACCCACAACCGTTCCAATTGTCGTGTGCGAGTGCAACGGGTCATTAGGAAACACACGCGCCCTTCTTGGAACATCACGACACTTCCGAGAAAGTATCGCGCATCGGTAGTATTATTATTTTTGCATAATTTTTCGAGATTCCAGTAGCTACCAACCCTTTTTTCTGTAACACTCGCTGGCGAGACAGCATCGCCTAATTCGCGAAGCTGTTGCCTCTGGCTCCCTGTTACACCCAGTGGTGAAACAGACGCCGGGCTAGTTCGCGTATACTTTATCACCTAGTGGCTTCCACGACCTACATAAATACCAGAAAGCAAACAAACCTTCAGCCACGTTATATCTTGAAATATGACGGAAATCTCTTTGGTCCGTGCGAATGGATTAGTAAGAATTTCTAGCTGCTGCTCGAATAAAGAGTGGGAGAGAGAGAGAGAGAGAGAAAAAAAGCGACTGCGAAGGAGGAGAAGCGGTTAAATATTCACGGTATCGAGTGACAGAGTTTCTTACGGTTTTACATACTAAATTCGGCGCGAGTCGGTTCTGGATAGCGTGAAGCGGCTAACAAAGTTGATTTCACTGGTTTTTCCCGGACGCTTGGGAGTTTACGATAAGAGTGTCGGCCCTCGGAACACTCGACAGCTCTCTAAACATCGTTCGAGCCGAAACTGCAACAGCAAATTTCGGTCTGAAATATCAATTCGGTGAACCGGCGGTTCCCGGATGTAAAAGTTCTTCGAAGAAGAACCGTCGGCGTGCATCGGGGGGGGGAGGTGGGGGGTGTCACGATCGAGATACGAGCCGCGGCAGGCAAACGGCGCGCGGCTGTCGCGTACATTATTTACGACCGCGAAGACCATCGCGTGACACCGAGGCGAAAAAAAAATCCCGATGAGATCGGTTTTTCGCGGCGGCCGGTGACGCCGACTCGTGCCGGTTCGACGATCGAGTTTCATCGGCGGAGAAACGCGCGGCCCGCAAACACTTGTCGACGGTGTAAACAACTTTCCGGTCGGTGTATTTGGCAAGAGCGGAGCGGCGAGCGGGCACGCGTGGACACGGCCCGGTAATTTATTGTTACAAGAATCGTGGATCCGGCGAGAACGCGCGAGAAGCTTGCGCGCTAAGCTCCGCGGCCGCATCCGCGCCGAGATATATCGCGCGGGCATCGATTCTCCGGTCTCCGCTTCCCGCCGCGGCGCGACTTCAAAAGCCGGTCGCGGATCGGTTTCTGGCAACGCCGGTGCGCCGGGACGCGTCGCGTCGCGTCGCTTCGGCCCGGCCCATTGTGCCGTTCCACGGGCCAGTAACCCCCGTTTTCGAGCCCCGGGCCAGCCGCGTTCGAATGCGAAAGCTGCAAAGCTCGAGAGCCGGCCCTCTCGACCCGCGCGGATCTCTCGACGGGGCTTTCTCCAATTACAGACGGAACTTTGCCGCGCGAACAGACCTGCCTTCGACTACAAGAGACCGTGTAGTCGACTTTCACCGTCGAAAAAACTTGGATGGATCGTCGCCGTAATTTTATCCCGGTTTGCGCAGTTGCACTTTACCCGGTGCACGAACGCCTCCTCTTACCCTCTTCTCTTTTTCAGCCTTTCTATTTCGGTTTCCCGTAGATTACAACCGGTAGCGCGGACCCGAACTATTATTAGGCGACGCTGCTCCCTCCTTCTAGATCGTATTATTTGTTTGACCTCGCTTTCTCGTGCGTCTCCGTGTTCTCCGAGCGGCGAGAGACCTCCTGCTACCTCGCAGCCGCCCGTGAATCAACCGGGTTTAGAATATAAAATCGATCCCGAGATCGCTGCGTTCGATCACACTGTTGCGGCACCGAGATATTTCGCTGGCTCCGAGGCCGAGTCATCTTCGCGCCGATACAATTAGTCACTCGAGCGAACTATCGCGCGTCGCAGCAGCCATCCGTGCACCTTTCAGCGCGCAGAAAGAACTCCTCGAACTCGAAAGTGGTAAATAAATAACGGCGGACTTCGAATTTATGCGGCATCGCGGAAGGCGAACTTATGAAACTGGGATACGAGAGTTTAAAGTTTTCGGAACACCCCGTGTGTGCTTGTCTAAAGCAGTGGGGCCGAGATTATCTTTCGCAGATCAACCTACAATTCACAGCTGCGGCGCGAGTGTAGGAGGAGTGTCACTCGAGCAAACTTATTTAATTATAGCTCGGTCGTCTCTCGGTTCTTTCGCTTCTAATCCCGGTCTTATCGGAACTGTCACGATCCTGTTTACCTCCGCTACGTTTTTCCCTCATTGCTCTTCGGTTACCTCAGCCAGCCGATCTCCGTCCTAACTGTTATTTTTCCTCGTTCAGAGAGATACGCGCTCGCTGCACGCCAATGTTTTCTTACACGTCTGGAAGATTGTTCGTCGACGATCCAGTCCCTTGTCGAGCCCTGTTCGAGTCCGTTGTTCTCTAGATTATCGGATCAGTTGCTAGTCATATTTGTCCGACAGTTATAATCTTACAAAAGAGATCTTCGTGCAATACTGCATTGATTTCCTTTTGGTATCCGAATTCGATAAATTGTACGGTTTACCGTGTTCCAGTGAACAGAGGTGGAACGTTTAATGTTAGGAAATTGACGAATTTGTTACTCGAGGAATTCGGAACGATCGGAACAGCATACTGTGTGGACTAAACGAAAAACTGACGACGGACCAAAAAACGACTGACCGTTTCTCGTGTCCCCTCGCCCACGCCTTTGCTTCTGTTCCTTCGGACGATTAATCACCTTTTGCTTACCTTCCCGAGGAAACACCTGGCCGATCATCAGTCTGCTTGTTCGCTTGTAGCACGCAACAGCTATCGCTTGTCAGTAAAGAAAACAAATGATCGAGAGGAGAAACGAGTCCGGCAAATAATCATTTTCCCGAGACTGTCTAGCTGTTAGACTTTAGCGGAATGAAATCCTTTCGAACACCTGAACCATCTTGAAAACGGCGGGTTCGCCGACGTGCGCTTCAAAGTCTGTCTTAAAAATAGAGCTAGTATAGTAAATTGTCCCTAATTGAAAAGGAGATACGATTATTCGAGCCTCGCGGTTTGTTTTTATGGTTGCCGATTGTCAACAACTATAAAAACGAGTCGCTCGAGTAATCGTATCTCCTCTTCCCAAATTGTCCATTTTGGTGCACAATCTGAGCGTTAATTATGGAGAAATTATTGTACTTTAATTCAGGTATATGAGGTATCAAGGTACCCGAGGAATCTCATGAGACAGTTGAGTAGCCGAGTATCAAATAAATAAGTTCTGATAACTAGCTACAAAAACCATTGCTATTTTAACACTAATTATTCTGTTCTTTCACCCATCCGTAATTAAAGTTCTTCGAGTCCTACCGGGTCTATCGAGCCTAAAATTATTTATACGAATATATTTGTACGAATTAAGACATTTGGGCATTGATATCTTCGCTATCAGTGTGACAACCATGATTTTGTATCTCACGTAAAGAACATCAAATTAATTTTGCGAATATGATCATTTCAAATTGTAACGCATAACGCGATATTTAGAGAATTTGTAGCTTCTCATGCCTGACATTTTCATCATATTTAATAAGAGAATGCGATGTATTTAGTACGACAAATAATAAATATAACTATAAATATAACTATGTACGACAATAAATATAACTTTGTACGCTAGTGACGCTGGTAGCGAACGTATTATGAGATTAATTTAATTTCTGAAACGTGTTTCTGTGTTCCGCAAACTAGAACATTTTCTGCAGTTGAATTTTTTTAGTAGGTGCACGGGTAACCGGCCATGTCATGAAATACACCGGTACTGAGGTAATTTTCATTTACTCCTCCAGTAGTTTCTCTCGGAAATGCCAAATTTCGGGTTGCTGTGAATTTTCTTGTGCTAGTCCTACGCCTATGTAATTTATTGCTACGTCGATACTAAGGTTCGACGGAATCGGTAAAGCATGTGATGCGGCACGCGACGCGAATTCCCGGAAGATAAAACATAATGGTCTGTTTGAGTATGGGTCAGGTAAGAAAAGCCACGGAGCTACAAGGTACAGTAATTTCTCTCTAATTCGCGCTTAGATTGCGCACAAAAATGGACAATTTGGGAAGTGAAGATACGGTTATTCGAGTCTTGCGTCTCATTTTTGTAGTTGTTGACAATCGGTAATTATAAAAACGTGCCTCAAGGGTCGAATAATCGTATCTCCTCTTTCCAAATTGTACATTTTTGGGCGCAATCCGAGCACGAATTAGGGAGAAATTACTGCACGTGGTAAGTACTAGATACGTGACCGTCGAATCGTGGCTTGTAGTCTCTGAATTGCCTTCGAATTGTGCATTTGGTCTTCGAATTGTCTTCGAATCGTGTCATGTGGCCTCCGAATTGCCTTCGAATAGTGGCATGTGGCCTCCAAATTTCCTTCGTATCGTGTCATGTGCCTTCGAATTGCCTTCGAATCGTCTTCGAATCGTGGCACATAGCCTCCGAATTACATTCGAATCGTGTCATGTGGCCTCCAGATTGCCTTCGAATCATGTCATGTAGCCTCCAAATTGCCTTCGAATTGTGTCATGCGGCCTCCGAATTTCCTTCGAATCGTGTCATGTGGCCTCCGAATTTCCTTCGAATCGTGTCATGTGGCCTCCAAATTGCCTTCGAATCGTGACACATAGCCTCCGGATTGCCTTCGTATCGCGGCAAAAAATTAGAAATAAAAAGGTTAAGTCATCCTTTTTATTCTAGCATTACTATGTATTCATATTAATAAACACCGACATGCTGACCTCTACCTTTTTTACCGACTGCCCCGAGTTTCTATAAAAACTCGTCACGAGGCTCCAAGAATCGTGTCTGAGTGACTGGCGATTACCGTTTTCAATTCCGAGCCCCGCGCCTTCCAGGGAGAATTTACTGTGTGTCATAAGTCACAGCTCACCTGCAACGCGATTTCACCGCGTGGGACAATAACCGATCGTAGTAAAACCCTCGGCACCCTCTTCGCGAGCCCTGTCGATGCCAGCCGGCGACCTCGAACCATCCAGATCGTAAACAGCTCGTGAAACGCTCTAGGGGAAGCATTAGCGAGAGTGTTAGGCTAAATAAACACTACGGGCCGAGTGGCGCGGGGCCGCGTTTACAATGGTAACGAGTGGTGGGAAACAGGGTGGGCGGATGGCGGCTCGAGTGTCTCGCGACTAAACTCCTTAACCGACGCTTTTCGGCAGGGATAATTCGACCGGGCCGCAATCGAGTGCTTGCGCACCGGCGGTGCACCGTTTGTCGATGCATCGAGCCTTCATTCACGTATTCTACACCCTCTCGATTTCCGCTTCATCTTCCCGCTTCGAATCCGTCCGCCAAGGCGTTTAATCGCGGACCTCGGGTCTGCCGAAATATTTCTGATGTCGCGAATTGCATTGAAAATACGTGGCTCGATATGAACTCGATCGAAGTCATCCCTTTCCTTTCTTTGCGATTCATTTACTTCGTTCAAACACGCTGCCATCGCTATTGTACGCAATCATCCTTAATCCTTGTCTTTCTATCATTGTTAGTCCGCGGATTTTAGGCATTTATGACAAAAATGACTTCAATAAAAAACTGTGAAGACGTTAGAAGTATTTGAGAATATTTTCACGTTATGTGAAACTCTTTCAAATGATTAAAATCGAGGAGACATTTTCGTCAGGCTTACGTTTCTTACAAGTAACATAAACAATTTTTATTTTGCATAAAGATCCGCAGTTTGATCATTACTGTTACTGATATTACTATCATTATCATTGTTATTATTGTTATTATACGCTCGTACTCGTGCACTCGCCGTTATTAAACTTTCCGTGACCAAGCCGTTTCCACAAAGAATGAATTAAACAACATTTTTCAAATCTCATTCACCTTTCTCGGATAATGTAGGCAATCGCCGCGATTGATCTCTCAGCTCTTCGTCACGGATGCATCGAATCCGCAGTTTATCAAGTACGTTTCGAACGGCCAAAGTGCCATTTTCGCTTTCACAGGAACGACGCGGTCTCCCGTAGACAATTGGATAAATAATTCCTATTGAGTTATCGCGAGGCGTCGCGTTAAAGCGTCGACGGCGCGATCTCCAAGTGAAAACAGCAGCAGCGATAAACGGAACTACCGAGCAGCTGGCATCGTCATCGATGCTTACTTTAATTCCGCGACGTCTCGTTAATTTCTATCGAAATTGCGCCGCCGAACGCGACGGGCGGAGGACGCGGGCGTCTCGGCTCTATAATGAAGCGATAATTGGTTTCCCTTTGTCCGTCGAGTTGCGTCGCTCGGGCGTGGCGTCGAGTCGCGTCGAGTCGCGTCGCGTCACGCAGCGTTAGACGCTTTTCTCGCGAAGAACTTATTACATTGTACGGCTCCGTCGGGCTTCTTTTCCCGCGGCTTCTTTGTCCCTCCGGATAACCTCGTTTCTTATGAATTAATCTTGACATCGCCCGGGAAACTTGCTCTTACGTCGGCAGACGTCGAGCTTCCGCGGGCCAGGCGGACGTAGAACTTTAATGAGGATACGCTCAGGAAAACCCGCCGGGGAAAGAATCCCTTCTCTCTCCGCCCACGCGCTCCTTTACTTCACATCCGCTCGCATCTCTATACGAATTCGGAAGAAGGGAAATTGCTCGAGAGGCTCACGCTGCATTAGCCAATGTCGATGCTGACTTACCGCGTCGCCCGGCCGCGGGCGAAACGCGCGACGCCAGCCTCGGGGTTAATGATCTATACGAAGATACACGGGCCCGGCACCGTAACATTAATTGCACGCCATCGGGACCCCGAATCAATTTTACGAGGCAAATATTGAGACGCCGTTACACGCTCGCTAAATATTTGCATTTTAATTTCCGTCCGGGGGCGCTCGTAATTCCGCTGCTCCTTGCGCCCTTTAATTGTCGGGCCAGACCCTGACCGCTCGCTTTTAAGCCGGCCATTTAACTCGGGCAACAGCCTCCGCGATTTTTATTCCGCGATTGTTGAAATTACGATGGCGCACTCCCATCGGAAATCGTTAAATAAATTTGTTCGTTCGTGCAAGCGTTAATATGAGACCTTCAAACGATCCGAGTAAATTTAGTTTTGTAATTTTATTTTGTCAGTCGCTTTTTGCGTTCGATACGGTTAATTTATGCAGATAATATATTTTCTCTCAAGGCTCCGTTTTCGGGGAAAATTAGGTCGAAGAAGTAATTCCGTTGAGTAGTAATCAAGCGGCGCGTCTGGCCATGGCATACCAATTCTACTTATTGCCATACTTCGAGCCACGCGAACCTGACTTCCAACTCGGTTCTCCCGAAAACGCAAACTTAACAGTAGGTTCACTGAACCCGTCAAAATGACGGGTCACTTATTTTTTAATTTACGATTCTTCAGATCGTAACGATACGTTTATGAGTTATTTATTCAATGTGTGTGTTACTTGCGACGAATATGACAATAACACCTGTTAAAGATCAGGATAAAGGTTTTGTCGTTACTTTTATAAACTAATATAAAACAGTTGCTTTCAGTGCTTCGTAAATCTAGCGTTGAATGAAAAAATGTTGTTCTTCTTCGACTTATTTTTACATTTATCTTTGTATTGACCCTTTACATTCCGAAGCTCTCCCTCTCTCTTCCTCTCTATCTCTCCTTCTCTCTCTCTCCCTCTCTCTCTCTCTCTCTCTCTCTCTCTCTCTCTCTCTTTCTGGTATTTCTACCAATATATCTCAATATACCAAAAGTTGAGTTGAAATATAGATCGTTGCACTGCTCTGAAATCATATAAGAATTCATAAATAATTTTGTATTTTGAATTCATGTATATATTTCACGATTACCTTGCAGTATTAATAATTTAGTGTCGCCGTATCGGCGACATCGGACTGCAAACGGTACATACTCTTGCGACGTTACTCGCAGCAGAAGACGAACTCGAAAAAATCCACAATTCACCAGATCCAGGAGCGTGCGTAAGGAACGAAAATATTAATGCATTTCACCCTGAATTTATTGCATAGCGCAAGTTCGTTATCGCTGTTCTCGAGACCCGTTGTCTCGTGTCGGAAAATATCGAAGAACGATCGAGAGTCGAGCTTGATGGGGAGGGGGCGGCATAGTCCCGGGGGGGTTTTCAATAACCGCAGGGGACGCTCCCCGGGGCAGACGGGAAGGCTCGTAGATCAGGAGCCGGGACCGGACATAAGAGTTTCTTAGCACGTTTCCGGGCGTCGCGCTTCGAAGCCGGCCGCACGAAGCGTGTACCGGAGAAATTAGTTCGTGCACGTGATTACTGGCGGAGGCACGCACCCTGCTGCCGGAAACTACCGCCGGGAAGAGACACGATCGCCTGGCCCGGGTCCCGAGTTCCCGGGAAATGCGCCGGTTAAACGATAAGGCTGGCTCCGCGCTCGGCCCGGCCCGGCCCGACCCGGCCCGGAGAGCCGAGCCACGGCGAAACCGGCGCATTGTTAAAACGCGATCGTGCCGGCGAGACGCAGCTGTCCGGATGCTGGGAAACGACGCGGCACAGATATTCGCCGGAGGATCCTCGGATTAACACGATTCTTTTTCCTGCTGCATTTCCGCGTGGTTGCACGCCGGACTTTTACTTTGCGATTCCGCGGCAGTCGGCGCCGGAATTGCCGCTTTCGTATCGCACGCGCGGAGGAATGCGCTCGGGAAGCTCGCACCTAACAGTCTCGGCACGTTACCGGCTGATTGTTATTTAACCGTTTGATCGAGGGTTTAGGTGAGGCTGAGCGATCGTTCGGTTTTCAATGATTGGACGATACTTGATTACTATATTGCGGGTCTTCGTGCAAGATGAAAATTGTCTGTGACGATTGCAATACACAGGAACGAAACAAAAGTGCTATTCTTTCTTTGGCCGTTTTAAACGGTTCGGGACAACATGTTTTTAAATTCTTTCAATTTTTATATTACTGTAAGTCCTCTTTTGGAAGCTTCTCGCTGAACTATTTGGGACATGAGATTAGGAACGTTCATGCTTAACAGGTTGTTACAAGAGATCTCCATCGAGATTCGGACTCGTTAATGTCAGCCAAGCGATTAAATAGCACCGATCCAGTTTTGATGAGCGCATAAAATTCGCGGTCTATCGATTACGGTAATGTCTCTCGAATTGACGCTCAGATTGTCCACAGAAATGGACAATTTGGGGAAAAGAGACACGATTATTCGAGCCTTGCAGCTCGTTTTTATAATCGTTGACAATTCGTGACTATAAAAATAAACCACAAGGCTCGAATAATCGCATCTCCTCTTCCCAAATTGTCCATTCTTGTGTGCAATCTAAGCGTCAATTGGAGAGACATTACTGTGGAAAACTATGAAAACATCTAGATCTTTAACTCCATACACTACGCCAAAACTCTGGAAAAGCCGTGCCGAACTTGTCAAGGTTAAATACTGCTGTCATCACAATTTTCATCACTGTTTATGACTCTTTCTTCTTACCTTAGAGATCTCATCTGTACCGCGGAAATATCCCCTAGGTAACACTTGGCCTATATGGGGACACAGAATGCCATTCGAGATGATCATACTTGGCTCGAGATTAGGACCACGAGTCAAACTCGTGATATTCATGTTTGGCATGAAATTGTAGCAACGAGTCAAACTCGTGGTATTCAATTTTTGCACAAGATTTTCATCGCGAGTCAGACTCGTCAATATAGTGCAAGGGATTAAGAACGAGGATTTCCTAAAATACTATATAATTTCCCTCAAACAGACAGACTCCGTACAAAAAACTGGAATCACGGGGAAAATGAAATCGGTTAAAGAATGTAGCAAGCATTCAGCTCGCAAGCGTACAGCAACGTCAACGCTGCAGACGTATCTTGAGATCCGTGCAATTTTCATTTCGTCGCGAAATCCGCGATCCCACATATATCATGGCAAGGTTACTAACCCCGGCGACCAAATCCGCGAGCGCGCGCGCGTCAATGTTTCTGTTTCCTTCCTCGGATTTTCTTGAACCGTGCGGTCTCGCGGACAGGCCGCGTCTGTTTCCGACCGCGGCGATCCTCGGTCGAAACGGGTAAATCGCGCGAGCAGCGAGACACAACCGCGGCGAATCGATGCGTGAACCGTCGACGATCAAAGGCCGAGCGATCGTTTCGCCGTGGGTTCCTTTGTGCGACGGCCGAGTCGCCAACAACGACGCAAAGTGCACTCGGCTAAAGTGGACGCGGATGGCTGGTCGAGACGAAATTAACGAGCCAGGATCCGTCGAGGTCCTGAGACGAGTCCGGGGACGAGGGGTAGGTCGCCGAGGGGTGTCGAGGCTGCGAGTAATGGCGCGTCTGATCCCGGCTTGAGGGCGGCGAGAGAGAGAGAGAGAGAGAGAGAGGGGGAGATGGAGAAAGGCGAAGAGAGAGACCCGGCCGTCTGTTCGATCCGAAATTTATGCCAGCTCGTGAATAGAACCCGGCGCTTTGCTAAAACTCTGTCGCATCGTGCGGCACTCGCGTTAGTTCTTTCACTTATCGCTCCACCCTCTTCCGAAAAGGTCGTTCGACAACTTTGCCCGTCTCCTTTGAGCAGCCGGTCGAGAATTCGGCCGATAAAAATTCTCTTCTGCTCCAAAGAGTGGAGATCGCGCGGGATCGATCGTCGTCGCGAAGTTAACGCGCTAATTACGGGAGGCCCCGCGGATCGGATCGATCGGCGAGCTGTTCGCGTTGCACGGACGTCTCCCGGAATCTCGCTCTCCCTGTTCCTCGGCCCGCGATTAATTAGAGACGACCGGCCTACATTTTTCCTTTCAGCGACGCTTTTAATCAGCCGGAAGATCCCGAGCCTTTTCGCAGACACCTCTTTGTGATATTTCATGAAATTTCGCGCAACCGCGCACGTGTCCCTGACAGCGTTCCGCGAGGCCGGTCGTCCGAATGTTTAAATAATGACCGAAGGCGAATACCGGGATCCGGGCCTGCGGTTTTGATGCATGCGCGCCTGAGCGAAATGATGGAAATACATAAAAATTGGTGGTCTGCGGATTTTATTCATGAGAATAAAACCCGTCTCGTTGAAACGGCGGGCACATTAAAGAGATCGAGGAATATCGATACATTATTTTCGATTTACTAAAAAGGTTGCAGATCAGAAATATACTCTAAATAGCTTCAGTTTCTCTCACAATGATTGCTGAAAATATTTTGTATTCTTCGTAAAGATTCGCAGTTAAATTATCACGTACTACGAAACAGTAATATAAAAATTGTATTTTTAGAAATTCCGATGTGTTTTACTTGTCTAGGTTTGAGTATCGCTATCGAAAGTCGAACTACTGTATTAAACATTAAAAATTGATCAGCATGGCTAATTCGAGCGAAAACGCAGTCATGCGACGAACCACCGATCCGCGGTTCCAAAATCGGCTCGCACGAGTGAAATTTTCAAGCTGCTCGGAATGGATAATGGAATAATCTTTCGTCGGAAGTGCCTATCAAATTAGGGGAGTACGGCCCGCAGGGAATCGTCGTCGATGCCGAAATGACAAGTTACATTGCCGCGAAAACATCGGAGCGAGACGGATTCCAGTCTCCGCTCGCGACTAGCATAAGCGGAAATCGCGCGGCTCGAATGTTTTTCATCGTCGTAGATGACTATGTCTGCCGTGTTTGGGTATTTTTGGCAGAAAATTCCGCACCGCGTCGAGTCTTCGACGCGTCGAGCCAGCAAGTGGAAACGGTCTTGCTATGGTCAGACGCACGCATGCATCGCGAGTTTTCTTGATCTTTAACGCGATGGCGATCGGTTCATCGTTAATTGCGATTCATGCGATTATTTGCGGCGGTCTTTTTACTATTCCACGACGAGCGAGAATCTGTCGAAATTCGCATGAATACGGACTGGCTAAAATAAATCATACGTGAACTATGATTGCGGCGAGAACAAAAGTGACATCGTTAAGAGCGAAAAGGCATTGAAATAATTTGTATAGGGTACCGATGAATATTTCTCCTGCTATTAATTTTAATACCAGCATTATTATTTTTTGATCTTGTTATTGTACTGTTATTGTACTTGTCATTATTTAGTTTTACACTTCATTATTTGTTCTTCATATTAATTTATAGCCTGTTCGTTTCTTTCCTATTGAACCTTTTATCGTAGCTTTTGTTCCTTTCTTCTTCTTTTATACTAATCGTGCAACAATTATTTAGTTACTTGGTTAGACGTTATTAGATTTAAATGTTTAGTTATTTAGTTATTTTGTTAGACGAGTTTTATTAACACTTTATTTACTAGAAGCCACATTTTTTGACTCACAGCATTTCCATTTTATACAATTTAGTGCAACTTATGCATATGAAATTGAGTCCATTAGCACGTACAATACTTGCAATTTTAATAGTCTTTTAAACGCAAGTAAATTTGATATTGTCGAAATTATTTTGAAACGTGGGAATATCAATTTTTAGCGGCGCCTTAGAATCGAGACTCGACTGCAAGGAGTTAATTACTGAGCTGCGTGTAAGAATAACTCGATAAGTTTCTTTTATGTGCCAATTTCAGCAGAAAATTGTTGCTTTACATTAATCCGAATAATTTATGAACGATATTTTAAAAAATTCTCAACCGTTGATCTATTTTGAAGGAATTACATGTCGAAAAACTGCTGATGGATAAAGTGATAAGGTAACGCAATAACTTATCCCCTGTCGATCGAATAAACAAATTGTAATTGCTATAGAGAATTCTTCGAGTCGGGTTTCTTCGCGCAAAACGAAACTTTGCATGCGGTCGAAAAATCGTATCCGGTGCAACCGTAGCCTAATTTGTGTGACGCTTTTCAGCGAAATTGGTTGCTCGGGACGCCAGCGACACGCGTTTTCAGTCGCAAACTCTTTCTAGTTTCGCAGGCCCCGGGGAAAATACTGCCCGGGGGCGGCAACTTCGGCGTGGGAGTTACGGCCTTGGGTGCGACCTAGCCTCTAAATCGCGCGACACCGGCTCGCCGGGCCGCGCCGCGGAAAACCGATAGGGTCGCGGCTATCTCGCGCGTCAATGCGCCTAAGTAGCTTTAAAAAGTTCGAAGAGAAGTCTTTTCATCGCGCCCGGCCATCTATCTTCCTCGCGGTATACATCTCGCGATCCCTGCTCCGCGCTTTATCAGCGTGTTCCTCCTCCGGGATACCTTTCTCGAAAGAACGTACGACAGTTGCTGGCTTATGGCTCGCGTGTCGTGTGTACCGACGTCTGCGGAAGCGTTTGGGTTCGCTCGGCATAGCTCGTGTTGCAACGTTGCGTTGACATTATTTCGCGACGAACGTTTTTTTTCTCCGGTGTTAACAAATTGATCATTTTCCGGCAACGGATTTACGCGCGTCGGCGAATTTGCAAAAGTTGCCGGCTTGCGTACACGAGTTTAATTGCAACGCTTGAAACAAAACAAAAAAGAAGGAAGAAGGAGAAGATATAAAACACACGAGGATCGCGCACGTTACGTGAATTAGCGATATTTAAAGGAGCATTGTAAAAGAGGGCATTGTGAAATGCTAAAAGATTTTGTTGCGGCGGGAAAATAAATGTAACGCGATTAAACGGGCGGCATCCTTAAACGGGTATCGTGGGCAAATAATATTCTTTTTCTTTTCCGAGGCACGTTTTTTGCGCTCGGCAAATTTTTGCATATTTTGCCGCGAGGATTATTTAACGCGTCGACTGCCGACCCCGCGGCCACGAAAATCTCCCGGATGCAAAGTAATTTATTTGATGAAACGGTAACTGGGAAGTTCAGATTTATTACAGTGGTTACCCAATTATAATTGGATGAAAACGTGTAGTACAAATGCGAGGGGAATCGCACAGCCGAGGCTTCTCTCTTGTCAAAATATTCAGAACGGACGCCTCTTGCGCGCGATTATGCGATGTTCAAAAAACGAAATGAAATGGACCAACAAATTAGTTAAAATTCCGTTGCGATTTGCAGGGACGCAATTGTTACCTCGCAACCACGGTTTCATTGTCGGATGTTCAGCAACGAACGCATTAACGCCGCAATATATTGCACGGTTCTCGAATAAATGCCTGCAACGATAACGACGACAGTGTTCCTTATTTTTGTTGCTGGATTTTTAAGCTACCGACCAGGTGCGAACCCGCGGTGCCTGAAGGATCCGAGCAATCGCGGGAAATCGGTATCGAGCAGCGATCGAGGGTGGGTCGCAGAGTTCAGAAAACCGGTCGCAGCTCGCCGCGGAATACCGGAGACGCCGAGGTAGCGTCTCTCGCAAGCTCCGTGCTCGCAGCGTCGAACGCGAAACGTTCTCGGTAGAGAGAACGGTGTCGGGTTTCAGCGTGAAGTTGCCGGCGCGACTTTCTTGCAACAGCGTTGCTGCGGTGTGTCGGAGCAGCGTCGTCTCGGCCGGCAGCAAGCTGCCGCTAAGGTATTTCTAATTTAAACGTGGCCCGGCAAAGAATAGGAAAAGGCGCGTCTCTCGCGCGCGTTTCCAGCTTTTAGGGCGCGTTCACACCGCGGCGAGATGGGCGGGGAAAGAGAGAAGCGGCAGATTCTGCGGGCAGACAGAAGTCGCGCGATCCCGCCGTATAAAACGAGGCGAACGGGAGAACCCGCCCCTTCTTTTCGGCTGCCACCGGCCACCTTTTTTTCCACCGGGGCTTTCTATCTCGAGCCGGGCGCACTTTTAGCACCGGCCCCGCGGTGCCCGCGCCTCGCCGCCAAGATTTCGCAACCATAAATCTCGGCCGCGTCCGGTTTTTCGATCTTCCCCGCTGACCGGGCCCGACGATGCCGCCAATATCGATTCCCCATCGCGCGTCGATTCCGCGCCGGCTTGATTAAACATTAAAGAATCGCCGTCGAATCGACGCACGCCGAGAGTTCATTACTTCCCGGGCACATTTCGGGTAATTATGCCGGCGGGCGAGTTTAATTCCATTAACTTACGAAATTCGACCGGGCTCGCTTCATTCGAATAATGAATTAATATCTCCGATAGCCGAAATATCGGCCGAAATGTATAATCGCGCATTGTCGCGGAATTTTCGTTCGACTCGCTATCAACGTCGTCAAATCCGTTCGCACGAAGTTACTATTTTATATTGCTTTACGAATGGAGCAGGATTTATTCGTTTGTTTTTCGTTTACTCGTTTATTCAGATTTTCGGCGATTTTTACGGAATCCGAGTATTCGGCCACTGCTTTGTGCTAGTTCTAATTTGTTCGCACATTATTCTGTAAATACTAGAATGGCGAACAAATTCGATTTACTAGCTAAAAAATTCCTTAGGGAAAAAATAAGATCGTACGGCTTAGTCGAAGAAGAATTCTCAATGAGCTTCGTCTGCCGCATAGAATTATTCATGACAGTGTGAGCAACCCTCGCGTTACCGAATTGGTTAATTTAAAACATCCGCCATTTTTTACGAAACCCACCGAGTTTTTGTGTCTCATGATTACGTGTCATCATTCATTGATGAGTTTGACCAATTTAATCAACTCTACAATGTTATCAGAGAAACTGAGATGTTTAGTTTTTCTTTGTTTCGTATATTTTAATCATGTTGATTTCATTGTCATTTCCTTTTTTATTGCTTTATTACCATTTCCATTATTATTATTATTATTATTATTATTATTATTATTATTATTATTATTATTATTATTATTATTATTATTATTATTATTATTATTATTATTATTATTATTATTATTATTATTATTATTATTATTATTATTATTATTATTATTATTATTATTATTACCATTTCCATTATTATTATTATTATATTATTACCATTTCCATTATTATTATTATCATATTATTACCATTTCCATTATTATTATTATTATTACTTTGAGTTTTTGTAAGAACTTCGAACGTCGGTCGAGGGACTGAACTACCAACAAATGCGCCCAACAAAAATTTAGAATCCGTCATTTCGAAGGGTTAACGAAGTCGTTGGAGTTTCCGGGGAAGAAGGTGGATCCGCGTCTGCGGAAATCGGGATTTTTCTGGAAAGTTATCGTGCCGGGTACGGAGGCGGGCGCCGATTACAATTTCAAAAACGCGTCCTTATCGAGTGCGCGGACTTATCTGCGCGAATATATTCGCCGCCAGGGGCGTACCGCCTGGGAATCCATTCTTTTCGATTTCCCCGGCACCCCCGACGTTACCCCGAATATATCCGCGCGACGCTCCGCAGATTGCGAGTCGCGATGCGACGGGAATCGCTTCGGGCTGCGGCTCCTTTGACGCGGCGTAGAATACGCGAAACCTCGTCCCCTAATGCGACAAGCCCAGACCCGTTCGATACGCCCGAACCAGACATTAAAATTCAGGCTTCTTCTCGGGAAACGCTTCCATGTTCGTCCCGTTCCCAGAGAAATCGCGAGCTCCACGTCTCGATAGACGGTTGCTGGAAGAAGAGACTGACGTGCGCGAAATTTGATTAACGCTTCAATCGTGTTACTCGACGAACGGCTAAGCGAAGGAGGATACTGAAACGGTATTTCGCCTCGTATTGTTTCTGGAATCGTTGCAGCGTTAATGTAGGTCGATTCCGCTTCGTCGAATCAGGTTTTTTAATTACTTTTAATTCGGAGGATAGGTCAACAGCCACGCGATTCAACGGTTTCGATGATCAAATCATTGAGCACATCTCTGCGACAGTTTCGCCGGATCTCGAGGGGAGCATTTACGTCATTCAAATATTCCGTTATTAGAGTGTTAACATAGGAAAACACCTTGTTATTTACCACACAACTTGCTTATGTAAAGACTCAATCCAAGTTGTAGTTTTAATTGTAACTTTACTCTTAATCCTAACGTATTATTCTTTAGTGTACGATTTAATTTCATGCTCCAGCTTTAGGTTAGTTTCAACCTTAGTCTTAACGCTTCGATCATTGTACATCAGCTTCGCGACATTTTCAGTCGTAATATCAATTTAGTCGTAAGTCAAATCAAATTTAAATCGTAATTTTTCAGATTCGCTTTACGCACGAATGCCAACGAAAAATTCCAGTGCGCTTCTCTCGAGAAACAAACTGCGCCGTTATTTGGACGATGCATCGTGGATGCGACGGGAACATTAAATTAGCAGCGGGAAAGAAACACAGAAGCGGGAACGTCAAACGTGGCCACGTTCCTAGTCGAAGTTCCCTGAAATTACCGGCAGAATCGAAGGTAAATTGCGTCTCCTCATTGAACGCGCAAGGAGCGCCGAGCAGCAAAGCGAGGGGAGTTCTTGTTTGCCGTCTTCTCCCGGTGCCGGCGGTCTAATATCTGTACAGGTAAAACCGTCGCGAATATCGAGCAGTATCGATAGATACATTGGCCTCGCTAAATTCCCCGGCAACCGTTCCCTTTAATAATATAATCTACCTTCTTGCCGCGCCCTTCTGTAACGCACGGAAATTATTACGGAAAACACCGTCGCCCTAATGATCCGTAATGGATGGAAACGCCGTCGGCCCCTTCGTTAAAACTCGCCCTCGATTTCGGTATTTTCGGACGGTGGAAATTAGGCGCCCTCCGCTTATCCGGCGCTTTTGCCTCTTTAAAGGCGGATTTCGAGCTCGCTTGTCTCAGCCGTGTTCAGAAAGTCCTTTAACGCGCGACAACAAGATTAGATGTCAGTGGGCCGCTTTTGAACCCTCCGTTGCTATTTAGTAAATTCTTCCTCTTAATTGTGAAGAGCGATAACAAGAGCATACGCGGGTGAACTGCTTTAGGGCAGAACCTTAGTCAAAGAGGAGAAACGCTCTTGAGACTCGAAGAGACCCTACTTGAAAACATCTTGGCGTTTGCCACTATCTAGTAAAAACTTCACTCCCACTTGTCTACAATCTTCATCGTTGGATGCAAAGCCTGATGAATTTTTCTCGCCGATCTTCCCGTGTTCGCTTAAATTTTTCTTTATCTAGCTTCCTTAATACCTGCGCCGTTCTGAAGCGCTTCGGTGTCTTTGTTGAAACTTTCTTTACCGAAATCTTGTTAAATAGGTTTTTTACTTGTACTGGATGTCGAAGAGACTCGATGATGTTCTCTTAATCTGCGAACTGTTGCGATGTCTTTCAGTTACTGCAATTAAACTGTATATGTCTGATTTCCTTCATATTTTGTGCAAAATGCAACACTTTTACAAAATATGTAATTTAACCCTTAGCGCTCCGAAGGCTCCGCTACGGAGACATTTGTCATTTGTTCCGTAACTCCGAAGGCTCCGCTGCGGAGCCAAATGCTTTTAGCATACGTTATCGTCGGCGTTAGCAATTGTTATCTGTAGTTAAAACGTGCTAAGTCTGTACCATTACGATTAAACCATTTTTTGACCTTTTCTATGGTTAGCAACATGGAGAAAAATAAATATTATCATGAGAATTTAGAGCCGAGTGATACCGAAGACGTATTTGATTTTGAAGAGTTAAAAGACATTGTGGAAGACAATGTTGCTTATGATTCTGACACTTCGAGTAGTAGTAGCGAAATTATACTACCAAAGAGACGAAGAATGAGAATTATTGAAAGTGAAGGCGAAGATTCGTTAGAAGACTTGGATGAATGGCGTGATGTTACGGAAAAATTACATATTCTAGATAGAATACCTTTTAGTGTATTGCCACAGGTCATTGGATCACAAGTTCCTACAAACATTGAACAGCCGATACAATATTTTAGATTATTTTTCACGGACGAATTGGTAAATGAAATTATAATGAAAACCAACAATTACGCAGAAAATGTTCTAAACTTGAAAGAAATATCTAGTAACTCTATTTGGCAAAGCGAATACTGTGACACTTGTCCAAGTAAACCCAGAATGCACATGGGAGATTGTTACCAAAGATATCACACCATGGTGAATTACAAAATTTAAAATTTACCTTTTATTTACAATAGGAAAATGTATATTTATAAAATCAATAAAATCAAATGCATTCACAAGGACGTGTAATCTTTTTCGCTCGAAATAAGACTTCCTTTATCTCAGGCGCTCCGCTCCAAAAATGCGCCGGAGTCGCTAGGGGTTAATAAAGAATATCAAAGTTCATTTCCTTCTTAATCAGTTAGTTAATCATAGCTGTTTTTGTCGAGTATACTTGCCAAAAATAGTTAACTAGTTAAATGACAATTTCAGAAGTAATTCTTACACAATATTAATCCAAATAATTTGTCGTTGTCTTTTCCAGCATTAATGTGTTCAATCGAAGAAGAAGAAGAAGCTGTTTAAGTCGATAAGCATCCGTTGGCTTATCCAGCGCTCCACAACTCCGTGAAATTTTAATCAATCGCATCGGATATGAGGGACGTTCGAGAGGTCGAGAGTTCGCCCCGATCTCTAGCCACACATGATGAAGGGGACCGCAGAGCGTCGCCCGATAGCATTCGAGTGGACAAGCCGAGTTCAGAAACGCGGCGATTGGCAACGCTCGCAGAGAGCGTCCTCGAGCAGAGATCGGCCCGAGACGTATGTTTCGAAAATTGGACCGCGGTCGAATGCTTGCGAGTTCCAACACCGATCGATCGCGTGCGACGGTCCCCGAGCATCCGGGGAGTCGTCGCGGACCTCGGACGATGGGAATTGCGAAGTTGGCTCGCAGAATCACGTTCTAGATTCCGGAAGTTTGGTTTGGTGCCGCGAAGGGAAAGTTCCCGGGATGTATCGGAGTCGGCGAAATTCGGGGCTGACTGGGCTCCGGTCCGTCGGATCCGAACAAAGGTGGGCGGGAGCGATCGAACGAGGACCCCGGCGACGGTCGATTCCGTCGACGGACTCGTCTGTCACTGTCGCGACAAGGCGGTGTTATTAAGCCGCGCTACGTCGCCGGATAAGTGCCGTTCGCAGCGGAAGTAGCGCTTTAAAGGCAGCTCTGAGTGGCTGCGACTTCGTCTCAGTCGCCGTCTTCGGCTCCGCCGCCTGCGACGGGAAACAATACGCCGCTAAGGAATACGAGAGGCTGGATCGAGGTATCGCGTTTCTCGGCCGGCGTTTCCGAGGTGGAAGAAAAGCGACGGTGATCGCGTGTCGTCGAGACGTTGTAACGAGAATTCGCGTGGAGCAGGGACCGGAAAAACCTTTCCGATTAACACCTTCTCCTGCGACGATTGCAGTATAATAACCAGCTTGGTATACAAAACGTCCTCTGAATCAGCATCACCGAACATCGTCGCGAAGAAGAACAATTTGAAGATCCGGGTTCCCCGCTGCTGCTGAATTAGCTGTTGCAAGTTGACTGCGGTTGGCGCTTTCTGCAACGTCGAACAGCAGCCCGAGCTCCTCCAGGAAAGGATACACGCAACCCTGATCGAACTAGACAGGGATCGGATGGGTTTCCCGTCGTAGGGCCATCCGCGGGAAAGGGCTGTTCGCCGGGCCGACACGGTTTATTTCGCAGCGCGCGAGCTTTTCCGATGAGGCGAGGGAAGATTAGAGGGCAACGCTCGGCTCGGTAGCCGAAGGAGACCGGCGCAGACCTCTCGAGGAATTAGGAAAGCAGGAAGAGGCCGCGAGGGGGGTGCAGGGAAGGAAAGCTACGGCGCGCGATGTCTGCAGGCGGTCCGGGTCTCCGGTAACGCGAAGTGGCACCCTCTAAACTCGAAAACGCAAAAGAGGCTGGAGTGGGAACGACTGGATAGAGGAGAACGGAGCCTCTCGCTGCGCGTATCGGTGAGGAGGAGACCTAGAGAGGAGAGGAGAGGAGAGCCGAAAGAGAAGATGCGGTGGCAAGAAGCAGACGCGTTGGGACACGCGAGGGAAAGAGAACCGAGGAGGAGGATGAGGAGGCGAGGAGGAGCCGGAGGTTCAAGGTGGGGGGTGGAGGACCGAGTGTTTGCCTAGCCGGGGCACGAACCCCGTAAATAGAATCCCATTAAAGCCTTGACGCGTTGCCGCCCGTCCTTCTCTCCTACAGATATACGAGAACGTACGTGTACGAGTAGAACGGGGAGACGAGCAGAAGAGGAACCGGTGTGGATCTCAGGCACCTGCACACAGTCTGGCTCGAGCAGTGCGAGAGAAAGAGAAACGGCGAGAGAGAGAGAGAGAGAGCGGGATGGAGTGGCTGAGCTCCGGGGGTGCGGGGCAGTCCAAGGGAAGAAACGTCGCGCGTCGCGGCCGAATAATGCCAGCCACCTTCGGGAGGAAAACCCGATGGAATCGAGAGTGCCACGGCAAGCCCGTCGCCTATCCTACAACCTTCCTGCGATTCTCTTCTCCAATCGTTCTTGCTCTCGCGATAGATTTCTGCTGAGACGTTCTAAGCGTCTGAACCTGGCGTGGGCAGGAATTGCTCTGCGGAGTACTGATTTCGCGTCCGGAGCAGCGAAACCACGCCTATCTTCGATCCTCCATCGGAGGACTTTTATCTCTCGTCCGACGTCGAGGACGCACGAGGACGCATTTACAAGACAGATATCGCACTGTAGGATGCTCAGAGCCATTAAGCCACGCCCACGCAGCATGCTATACGCAAAGAATCTTGAATAGTCGCGTGCCATTGGAACTCCGATCGAGAATCTCGATCTTCTGATACATCGACGCTCATAGAACAAAGATTACCCCCTGGGGCACGAACTCGACTCCGTCGGAATGTAGAGCGGTAAAGCCACGCCCACTCGAGGATCTTCAAGCTGGATCCAGCTGCATAGAGTTGCTATTAAACGAAAATTGCTCTTGAAGGCGCTGGCTTAGCTTTTCCGTAGCCGCGTCTGTAGAGCAAACTGCAGTTCTCTACCACCGTCGATGCAACTAGGAGGTTTTCATTTCTGCACGCAGCTTCCTACCGGGACTTACGCTCCATTTTTCCCGCGCATCGAAAGTTCAAGTTCCAGTTTCCCCGACGCCGAAAGAACCCGGAGTTTCTAAAAACGCGAGGGTCTCGCTCTATTCTTAACTTCGGTCCGCCCCAGCGCGGCGCAGCCTCGCCAATCGAGTACTCCATTCAGACCTCCGTCCCCATTTCAGCCTCCCTCGCACATCAATTTCTTCGTCCTTTCAATCTGTCTCTTGCCGTTCCTATTTGTTTAGCGATCTATTTCCCGCATTTTCTCCGCGCCCGTCCCCGGCCCTCCCGCCGGAGCGGAGGATTCCACGGCCGCGCGTACCGCTCATCCCTTCCGACGCTTCCTCGGAGTTTCCTCGTTACACACGCCGATTCCCGAAGGATTCCCCGGCTCTCTCCGACGTGTGCGACGGTCCCCGGCTCGGACGTCGTGCATCCACGTCGCTGGAAATTGATCGATCGATCTCGAGACACGGACGCTGCGTTCTCCCGCGGCCGTTCTGTCGCAGCTCGAGCCTCGTTCCAAGAGAACTCCGAGTTCCTGATTACTTCGATCGCGATCGACGACCTGGACCCTAATCGCTGGCCCGAGAACCTCTATGCAAAGGCATCGACTGCAGAAGATCTCGCCAAGTTTCGTTTCTTGCACGGGAGGCTGATTACAGTCGATCGAGCCACGCGAGAATTTTTGTTCCGATTTTTCTACGGGGACGCGAAGAGGTTCCGTTGTCGCGGAGAGGTCAATGCCCGCGACATCTCTAACGAACCCGCGAAATTTCTGAGAGCCGACAAGAAGCTTGTGTTTCATTCACTTTCGTCGCATGCACATACAGGCGACGCACCGTGCGACGCCGAGCGTCACGTTTGCCTACGACGGCGCAGCTCCGACGGAAGCGACGTAATTACGCATTAAAGAGGACGCGGCTTGATCAAAAATTCCGGAGCCCTCCTTGCGGACGCGTGCCGGGAATAACGTTTGCTCCCACGACAACAGCGATAGCGTCGAATATTTTGCGGCGGTGTTGCGGCGTCCAACGGCAGCGAACTTTTAAAGACAGGCTTCGACGAACGGTTAAGACGTCGCCTACGAGACCGCCGGTAAAAGCACGCGAGATTCTCGTGGGTCCCGGTGGTCGAATCCGTTCAATAATGCACGTCGCTCGCCGGTCCGATATTTCAAGGCGAAACGCCGACCCTTCGCTGCCCGGAATTCCTTATCACTTATTAAACGAGACATCGCCAAATGAACGCAACTTCTCGTGATAATTTCATTGGGCGGCCTGTTTGATGCATGTGCAGCCTGGCCCGCGGAATTATTAATCGTCTTCCGCGCTTTGTAATCCGCAACCCCGAGACAGAGGAATTTATTCGCGGACCGTCTTGCCTCGGACTGAGACGGAGCGCGGCTCAACTCTTCCACCGACGGCCACTTGTTTCCCTCAATTATTATGTTTCCGTGCTTAGCGCGGTGCTAATTAATAAAATGCTTTCACCGGCTCCGGTCCCAGCGGACTCCGGTTCCCAGCACTTGAACGTAATTTCCCGAACGCCGTAATCGCTTCTATCGAGCATGCATCGTACGGCCTCAACGTATAGGAAAGATCGAAGATCATATCGATCGCTTCAACCCTTTCGTTACGGATGTCGACTATAGTCGGCGTTCGCGCGACGATCTGTTAACCCTTAGCGCTCCGTTGGCTCCGCCATGGAGATATCCGTCATTTGTTCCGTAAATCCGAAGGTTCTGCTGTGGAGCTCAATGTTGTTAGCATGATTGCACCGAAGATGCTATGTTTTTGTCGACGTTGGCAATTGTTATTTGCAGTGAAAACGTGCTTAGCGTGTGTACGATTACGATTGAAACATTGTTTGTCCATTTTTATACTTAGCAACATAAAATGAATAAAATCAAACGCTTTCACAAGGACGTGTAATCTTTTCCGCTCAAAATAAAAGACGTCCTTTATCTCGGGCGCTTTGCTCCAAAAATGTGCCGGAGTTGCTGGTAGTGATATTTTTCAGAAAAACGCTGTTCAACTTTATTTTAGAACGTCCGAAGAATATTTACTAATTTTTAATTTAATTTCATTATTAATCGAGCCGATTCCAGTGAAGATTAACGATAAAAAAATTCCGGCAAACTCGCGCGAAAGATATTTTTGTTTCGATAATTCCGTATCCAAACAGAATTCAACGAACGATTCGCGATGCTAATTTTATAATAAATCGCGTCAAAGAACACGAGGGATATATTTATTTAAGAATTGTGAAGAATATCATTAATAGTAAATTTACCCATTTCGATGAGGATGCATTTGCTGGTTGGAAATTTCGGTCACAATTCACGATGTCGATGCACCGACCTCGCACAATGTTAAGTAGATACCATTACGATTAAAACATTGTTTGTCCATTTTTATACTTAATAACATAAAATGAATAAAATCAAACGCCTTCACAAGGACGTGAATCTTTTCCGCTCAAAATAAGACGTCCTTTATCTCGGGCGCTTTGCTCCAAAAATGTGCCGGAGTTTCTGGTAGATAGTACTCGAGAAACGCGTGGAGCGCTAAGGGTTAATAGAGCGACATTTTCCTTCGCTCTATGAACCAGTTGGAAATAACCGAAATAGAAGGTGCGTTGTTTGCAGTGCAAACGACAAAACACGCGAGTCTAGGTACGAATGCAAAAATTGTAATGTAGGTCTCTGCGACGCCCATTGTTTAAAAATTTACCATATTGAATTAAATTACTAAGAATTATAATTTGATGTCTAACTACCACAAATTGTATGTTTACTTATAATAATAGCAAAATTTCTATAAATATGCAGATAACTTAATATTCATACAATATACTCATTTTCATGTTTTTCATATAATACGATGAAACAGTTGTTATGTAGCTCTTAAAAAAGTGTACATACAAAACAATCACAAAGTGGCGTTGAAAGATGTAAGTCTGAACATCGAAGACTACCGACGTGCAAAGTGCACACTTCGCGGCGCGGTGCCCCGTTCAGTGGCGTCATTCCAGCGAGCTGCCGTAAGGAAAGGGTTAAAGAATACGGCAGGGAACCGCCGCCTCCTTTCCCTTACTCGCGCAACAACACGTTTTTCTTTAACCAGCTATCTCCGACTACAGTAATGTCTCTCTAATTGACGCCCAGATTGCGCACAAAAATGGACAATTTGGGAAGAGGCGATACGATTATTCGAGCCTTGCGGTTTATTGTTATAGCTATAAATTGTCCACAATTATAAAAACGAGCCGCAAGGCTCGAATAATCGTATCTCCTCTTCCGAAATTATCCATTTTAGTGAACAACCTGAGCGTCAGTATATATATATATAAGGGAGACATTACTGTACCTATTCTATTGGGTGTACCGAGAATGGGTTTCCCCGCGATAAATCAAGCAGGACAGTAATTTTTTACACGACGATGGGACAATCGGATCCCGTTGGTCCGAGGGAAACTGTTCTACGATGGGCCAAGAACCCGATCGATCCTTAATAAATGCACATAAATTCGAAATCGAGGGGTACGCGTCGCGATTTCTTTTCGAGGAGGGGGGGGAGGGCGCGGGCGATGATGGAGAATCGAAACTGTCGTGGAAGAAAGAGAATACGATCGTATTCGAATGGGGCCCGGGAACGGCCAGCGAAATCTGCGCGACGATCGCGGATCGAGGCGGGCACAGGCCGGAACTGCGTGGCGTTCGACTTAAAATTCCGAAAACGGAGGCGATTCCTGGGAAACGGAGGAACGCTGCCGGTATAATCCCGCAGTGAACGGAGCCGGGTAACGGCGGGGTCGGTCGTTTGCTCGACTATCGCGCGCTTTTATCCGTTATTCTCGCGATGCTGCTCGATCGGCCGCTCGAGATTCGGCACGGACCGCTCCGGGAAGCTTCGCCGCGCGGCACGGATCGGCGAAACGGCCGATCGACTAGGCCGCGTATGGGCCAAACGGTCGGCAATGGAACAGCCGGCGCCGCCCGATCGTCTACACGGCTCCGCTAAGAAATCCAATAGCCGAGTGCCAAATCGAATCCGATCGATCGGCACGCTCGCCCCCGCGCCCCCAGCCCCGGGAATTTAGGAAAGAAGCGAACGGTTAACAGAGCGGGCCGTCGCCGTCTCGAGACGAACGAAGCGCCGACCCAGACAAAGCAGCGACTTCGGAGTTTCGAGTTTTCTAACGACAATGATGTGCAAGGAACCGTGAGTGCCGAACCCGGAGGGATACGCTCGAAATTCCGCTTCGGGGCCGAGTCTTCCGCGCTCGAGCGGACCAGACTCGACGGACCGGTTACTCTCGCAAGAATTCGCTTGTTGCTGGAATCGAGGCAGATTTTCTTCGGCCGAGTGTACGCGCGCACTATTTCGTCCCTGATGCCACCCTCTGCTTTCCTTTTGGGAACGATTTCCCTGGGGTTGCTGATCCGTCAGTATTTTATTCGGAAATCAGCGCGTTCAAATGGTTGTTCAATGTCAAGTCGGAATTATTAGACTGTCTCGAGACAATGCCACTGTTTTCAACCCTTTGCACTCGCGTGGTGGCTCCGAGGTACCAATAAAAATTGTCACATTACGTTCCGAAATTATTTTCTGCATGATCAAATTTGTTTATGTTTAACGAACTGCTATGCGAGTCGCAAGATTCAATTTCGTATGCGTGAAATGCATTATGCATGTGCAATACTGTACACTATAATTAATATTATATATTATTATATATTGTTATATATTATTATATTGGGTCGTTCGGAAAGTTGTTTCGTTCCTCAAAAAAAAAATTTCGTTTTGTAAGCTCGTTAAAAAAGCACGTGATTCAGCAAACGACGGGGCTACTACGAGATAAGATTTTGAAAACACCAGAAAAATGTCGGAAGGATATATTTATATTTGAAACGTTAAAAAATTTTTATTTTCTCGTGAAAGAACGAAACAACTTTCCGAACGACCTGATATATTATTATATGTTATTATATAATATTAGTACACTATAATAAATATTATATAAACCATTTTGCATTTAGAGATAAAATGGCTTCGAGTGCAATGGGTCAGCGCGTTAAGTGCCAGAAATCGACCCCAAAAGTTCCCACAGAATCTAGTTAATTTGATCAATGAAACTAAAACTAGAAAGTTACAATTTATCATGAATTTATCGTGCATGATAGTCCAACTGTTTCGCATCCTAAACATCCCAGTAAATCTCAATTTACTCGAATATATTACAATAAAAATGAATCTTCTAGAACGTAGTGTAACCAACGTGGCACTCGGCGTCTTAAGTAAAAAGTTGATTAAAATATTCTTGGATCATTCTATCTATTTAGATGACAGGATGAACTTTCCAGTTGACCCGATCAAATTAACTACAATAAGGGCAAACCGATGATTGACATTATCCGCTCTTAATTACGAATCAAACATTCTTCGAATATCGCGTTATCGATAGCTGTCGGAAGGGAACGAGTATAATTGGCAAATAACAGTGCAACGAATCCTATTTGGTATTCAGAAATGAATCCAATTCGAACGTACTATTCAGACGTACTGTACGGTAACCCGATTCCCTCAATCCCTGCTATTCGAGGCTCCCCCAATTCAGACAAATGATTTAGCGGTGAACGAACGCGGGAATGTGTATTCGCAACAATTAGGGCAGAAAGCGCAAGTTAGTTTGTCTCGTCAGAGTAAGTCCATCGGGCTGGCAGAAAGTTAGCGTGCGGTCGGTGATTCACAAAGGTCCGAACGTGTTAAGAATGATTAGATTGCAGCCTCACCGGTGCATATGTTCACCGTGGAGCCACGAATTCGGTTCTCGTCACGATTGTCCGGGCTGAATCGCGATTGGGCGAACGCGCGTCGCGATCACCGAGCAATTAGAGCCCACGTCGAGGGAATGCCGATCATCGGGATTTGTCGCGCGAAAACCTTCCGCGTCAGGATCATTAACTGTCATTAGCTGGCGTGGCGGGGTGCGGCGCGGCGCGGGGCGGTGTCGGCATTCGTATTCCGGGGACGGCGTCCACGGGACAACGAGTGTTCGATCGACGATTGCACCGTCGAGAATATTCATTAAGGGCCTGTAGCAACGCGGAGCGGTGCGGAGCGGTACGGAGCCGAGCGGCGCGGAGCGTTGCGTTGCGTTGCGTTTCGTTGCGTTGCGGAGCGGAGCGGAGCAGAGCGAAGAGCGCACGACCGCGCGTCGAATTTATTGTAAACTGCGGCGAGCGATCGACATGGCCGCGAATCGATTCCGCCCGACGATGCACGAGCGACTCGGCGAACTAACGAAAACGCGCCCGTTCGCTATGATTCGATTCAATTAATTTCGCGCGAGCTGTTTCCGCGTTTCGGCAACGCCAGAAAATATGGCGGTCCATTGAATATCTCCAGGAGAAACGCAACGACCGATCGCTCGCGCTCGGGATCCAGGGATATCATTTATGGTTCGAATATTTCACCGCTTAGACCTGCCGCTCGCAATCAACGAGATGCATCAGCGTTCGACGCGCAAATAAAAATTAGGTGCAAAAACCCGTTTCGCTTCTGAATTCTCTCTTCTCGTCTCTCTGTGTTTTTCCTCCTCGCCTCTCTCATTCTTTCTCTCGCCGCTTCTCTCTTTCCCGGGGTTTTCAGTTTTTTTTTCTTTTTTTTTTTTTTAACAAAATACCAGCGCAAGGGAACACACCGGGGAATCGCGAGCTGGCTGGCGCTCCGCCAGTTTTGCAGCTCGTCGATAGGACACTTCACGCGCGATAAGTGCACTACTCCCGCGTTGCACAGCTGCGTCAATGAAAATTCGCGGCGCCGCCATTATCAGCGAAATCGCGGTTACGTGGAAGCGCTTTCGACAGATAACAGGTATACGTTTCCGCATATTTATGCACTCGCGGCCGCCCCTCTCGTCTCCCCTCTCGCCCACACGCGCGCGCGCGAACGCTTCTTCTCGTATCGGGGTCGCGCGACGCAATATATACCTTCCCCCGACACTTACACAAACATGAAACGCGACTTTCTTTCTCCCCGAAGAGACAAACGGGGCTCGTTCGCTTGCTTCGCTCCGCTTCGCCGCGGAATCGATACTCGAAATTGAAACATATTCCACGATACGACAGCGGTTATCGCGTCTTTACGACGGGAATTTTTATCATTGCTATTAGACGGCGGATCTTTACGCGAGCCGCCGTTCGCCTCGACTGCTTTACGAACGCTGGAAATGATTTCGCCCGGTATTGGAAAGTTTCGTGGCGCGACAGCGATATTATGAAAATTAATAGGAAATCCACCGTATTCCGGAGTGCACTCCATTGAAAAGTAGGTATTATTCGGGCTAACGCCACGACGGGAGCAGCATTAAATTTTTCAGTCGCCATCAACGTCCGCTCGCTCGTAAAGCAGCCGCAGAATTGGAGCGGCGAGCTGATTACGCGATACCACGGTCTACGGAACGATCTTGCGCGGTGCTTACATAATTCAGAAACGAGTCGGGACGTTGGACTCGGTTTCCGTCCGTTTTAAATTCCATGCATCGGTAACAATGTACGAGGACCGTTTATCCGGCGCCGGACCGGCGAGCCCGCCATTCGATCGCCGATGCATTTGATTTCGAGAGCGACCGGATGTCTCCGAGACCCGTCGTCGCTCCCGGAGTTTGCGGAAACAAGAGCTCTCGCTAGAAGAGAGCCGAAATCATCTTCCGGAACGGGGGGCGAGTCCCGCGGCGGGACTTCGCCTCGCGCTTCTGAAATATGCATTGCCTATTTGGCCGGGCTCGAGCACGGAACTCTGGACGGACTATCGTCTAAAGTCTGGAGCGATTTCCATAGCTGCTGCTGATGCTACGAGTGGAGAAACAAACGCGGAGGGATTCGAGCAGGGGTACAAATTCCCGATAAGAACTCGACGAGAGTGAACGCCGGGAGATGTTCGCGAGCAAAATCGCTGGGAAATAGCCGGGGATACGCTACTTAGAAGCGGCGATACTAATCGAAACACATCGGTGTTGATCTGCTTTTAACCCCTTGCGCTATTTTCGCGAGTCTGACTCGTGGTGAAAATTTTAGGCCAAACTCGAATGTCACGAGTCAGGCTCGTGGATATCACGAGTCAGACTCGAGTCTTAAACTTGGGCCAAGGTTATTTTATATATAAATAATATAAATAAGTAATATAATAATATAATAATATAATAAATAATATAAACAATATATATAACATGTATAATATTATATAATGTAATAATATAATAATATAATAAATAAAATAAACAATATATATAACATGTATAATATTATAAATCATCTCCGACACTCGGGCTCCGCGGCTCCTTTCTCGACCATTCGGGCGCACGGGTTTGGCACGGCTTTTTCCGTGTTTCAGCGTAGTGCGAGCGGTTAACGAGCGCAGAATAATTGAAATCAATTGCGCACTTATGTGTACACGCGTATTTATTCCAAGTCGATCAACGTCCGCGTCGACGGAGCGAAAATAATTCTCGAAGTCGTCCGTCTCTGTCAGAGCCGGGCAAAATTTTATTCGGAAGACGGATAAGAGATAAAGGCTAACGAATAAAACTTTATTCGGCACTGTCGAATACGTATCCGAGCGAACGACGATTTCTCCAGATAAAAATTGATCCGTATAAGATTTCAATCGGATAAGAATCCATTCGAACGAGAATTTATTCGTACAGGAAGTCGTACACGGGAGAGAGGTCGATTTGAAGGAAAGTTTCAAGTTTCGAAGCCG
This sequence comes from Megalopta genalis, assembly GCF_051020955.1. NCBI lineage: Eukaryota > Metazoa > Arthropoda > Insecta > Hymenoptera > Halictidae > Megalopta > Megalopta genalis. The sequence continues at coordinate 16,117,991 of NC_135022.1, read as the reverse complement.
AAAAATGTGTACGAGCAGATTAGGGAAGAAATGATTTTCAAAAAAGAAACGTGAAACAACAAATACATTGCGGTGGAACACAGCGGAAAGATTCTACAATGATCGCACGATAGTTAGGAAAATCGATGGACGCGGCAGCGACAATGGCGCGAGGTGGAAGAAAGGGATGCATCGGTTTTTCCAGGTGACGAATCGAGGGTCGACACCGTGGAAAACAGTGTATCGATTCCGCGATAGCCTGTTAAACGGTCCGGCGTATTTTCTCGTCGCCGAGAGCGCCGAGGAGCGACTTTTCGACAGCGGCACCCGAAACGCTGGGAGATTCCCTCGTTTCAATCAATCGGCGGCGGCGATAAATCAAAGAGATTAACGACAGCCGATTCACGACTTCAGGAAGCACGGTGCTCTATTTACGGGACGGTCGATTTAGGTCGATAATGCGGAAGGACGAGAGGCCGTCGCGTCGCGCACCTATATCGATATACACATCGGTGCCGGGTAGTATAATAGAATGCATTCGAGGCCGCAGCACGTGCATGCCCTATCCTTCCGCGGATATTAATGGTGCAAGATATTGCTTTCGCACCGGCTATACCCGCCACCAGCCGTTCTATGCACTGCTATGTATTATTAATGCCGTCGCGAGACAAGAACGGGCTTCGCGATCGGGAGCGACGCGTCGTGTTTTAACCTCTTATCGGACGACGAATCCTTTTAACCAGCGCAAAACGTGACCTCCGACACCCCCGAAAAAACAAATTACCCCTCCGCCGACTCTCCGCTACAAAATCGCGGACTCACGAACTGCTCTGGGCAAACAATATTCCGGACGCATCCGCTGCACTGGCAAAAAGGTCTCATCGAATTCTTCAACGTCTAAATTACCCTTCCTTTAAATTGAATTCCACAGAATTTTATTCGCCGATGTTCTGCGATCTATTCGCTCGCATATTTTTATTTATACGTTTAATTAGGTTGGTCATTTTGGGCACCGATAAGGGACACCGCTGCTTAAAATTCTGCGCATGCGAGTCTTTCGGCGAATTGCCACGCTCCTGGATTCCCGTACGAAAATTACAATTAGAGGAAAAATTCGTTTTGCCAGCTACGGAACTCTTTGCAGACAGTTCGAGCGGAGAAACCCCATCGGTTAGGGGTCGACGGAGACCAGCCAGGTGTAATTTGGATCGTTCGATTCTGTACCGAAGCTGTACCGAGCTGTTACGGGAACACGGAAAATCCGAGATTTCCGGCTAATTATTCGGGGAACGTGGGCGGAAGGGATCGAGAAGCCGTAAGAAGTTCTCGAGAACCGCTGGCACTCGGCCGTGAACCGAGGGGGTTAACTTCGCAGCCTGTTTTCCCGTCCAGTCGAGTCGAGCCGAGCCGAGGCGGGCACACAATGGCCGCGCAATACTTGCGTTCCCGGGCGACAATTTGTCACCGGCGCAATTTAAAGTCCCGCGCTGCCCGTAATAAGGAATTATATCCGCTGCCTAACGGCCTGACGCGGTCTGAAATATTCGGAAAGTTTCTGGGACCCGTCTATATTTCGGGTTTCAGTCCGGGAACGTCTTTTCCTCGAGGATACGCCTGGTCTACGCCGCGGAACTCTCTCCCTTCGTCTTCAATTACATCGTCTTCGGTTGCGATGAAATTCAAAATCTTTCGAAAGATTGCTGCCGCTGCAGACTCCGTAATTGGCGCCATTACTATTTACGATTTCCGAGTATTTATCTTGGCCGGGGGCAAAGAAAAACGCTCGCTTCGGAACTCGTTCGTGACACACAAACGAAGGAAAACTTCGTTCAGAAGAAACCGCTAAGTGCTTATAAATCGCAAGAGACAAATGACGTGTAAAAATAATGCGAATAAAAGTTGAGCGACGTTTTCGAGCCCAGAATCTGTGCGACAATGTTTTCGAGATAAAATTCCTTTACGGAAATAAGAAAAGCATGACGTTTTTCTGAAAAATATGTCGCACTCTGTACGATTTAATTTTAATATAAAAAAGATGAGCTGATTCGGATGAAAGGATTGATTTCTACTTTGAAGTAAAGAACGAACACAAACGAAATATGTACGGATAAATTTCTGGTAAGTTTCATTTTAGTTGTGCTAATTTTCATAAAATTGAGGTAACCAATTTTGTTTCGAATTAATCGAAACGAGAAACTTCGAGAAGACTTTCTAGCTAAGCGATTGCAACAAACAGCATCAACAAAAGATTGTTTCTATTATTCCGTATGTCCCAATCAGAAAAACCCGATGCACAAATTACGAATGGTGTTTCCCTTAATTTGGCCGTCCGCTGATCCGACTTTAATTCACTGGTTCCCTTAACGAAAGGGCCCTCGGATTGAAATCAGGCAGAGAGAAACGTCCTAATCTTTTTCCCGGGCGTCTTCGACCGCGGAAGACGAGCACGAAGGAGCCGTGATCCGAGAGGACTGCTCGCGATCCATTAATTCCTCGTTCAATTAGTAGGCCCGAGGATGATCCGCGGAGTTTCTTGGAGGGCCGGGTCTGCACTGCGACACAGATGGGGCTGAGACCATCCGCGGATTAGAATCAAGCACCCGGACGGAAAAGTCGGGTCGCCGGATTAATTTGCGACGGCTCGTTGAAACAGATCCGGAGATTTATCGAGGAACGATGACCCCGACCGCCCAATCGCCTCCCAGGCCTGGCCATTTTCTCGCGACCGAAGACACTTTCCAGTTAGGCGGTCTTCTTTCTGCTCGAGCAAACGGTTCCTTCGTCCGTCTCGGCCCACCCCCTCGTAATCTACAGCCTCGCTAACGAGACGCCGAGTTTGTCAACGTCTTTACGGCCCTTCGATGGCCTTCGAGGGCCGGAGGGCTGAGTTAACGGGCCGCCCAACCCCCCACGAGTGGACTTTCAGCATCTAGTTTGCGATCGACGGGTCAAGACCAACCCTTGCCACCTTCCCTCTCCCGTCTTTACTGGTAAGAGGTCGGGAGAATGACTTCCAGTTTTCTCGTTCCCGCGTTGAATTACAGGCCATCAATTTCCTCATAATAATCATCCAAAGAGCCAGGTTTGTCCGGTTCTACGAACGAATGATTTTCCTACGTGCTCGAAAACCATTATGCGATTACGTGTTCGTCAATATTCGCTGCGGAGCCGTGTAACGTATTCGGTCGAACACCCTTGAAAATAATACAGTCAATTATAGCGTAAATAATTCACAGCGGAGGTGTGAATTATATTTGTCGGTGTCCAATAACGGGGAGTTCGAAGCATATCGCATGGTAGATATTTTGCAAAATATCGAATTATGGTGTAAATATTCGATGCCGGAGGCACGAAGCATGTTTAATGGAATGCTGCAGAAACTATCGGGGGTATTGAGTTACCCTATGATCAGCGAAATTGCGTATCTTCCGACGATTAACCGTGGAACGATTCTTCACTGGGACCGACGAATTAAGGAACGGGCGGGGAGATTTCTGGTAAACAAGTTTGTTAATCTCGACGGGGCGTCCCCGTCGGCGACGTCGGCGAAATAGTTGCGCAATATTTTGCGAGTTGAATTATAGAAATTGCGGGATCCTCGAGGAACATCCAGAGAAGATTCTCTCTCTCTTTCTCTCTGCCCGCGCGGGAAGACGCCGATGAGGCGGAAGGCGGAGAGAAACAGAGACAAGGAGACGTAGAAAGGATTCCGGAGACGGAGAGAGGCAGGGTTAATCGCGGTTCGGAACGATTCAAATGGATTCGAAGGTAATTTGAATAATTGTCAAATGCCGCGTGCCGCGACGAGTCGGTCGGTACCATGTACTTTCTTGGTTCGCGTCTGGAGCCTCGTTCGTTGTCCTGTTCGACGACCTCGTCGTCGTTGTCGTCGTCCTTCGGGCTCGTGTTTCCCCGTGGCATTTCAAAATCAATTTGTCTTCCACGCCGCTCTCCATTCCCTTCAATTTGGCTTGTAAATGTCGTCTGAATATATTTCGCTGGTCGGAGAAACCCGGGCCAATCTCTGTCCCGAATCCAGCTGAACGTCGAACGCCGTATCTCTTCCTTTCCTCTCGCCTATAACTCTCTCTCTCACTCTCTCTCCTCTCTTGTATCTCTCTCCCTCTCTCTCTCTCTCTCTCTCTCTCTCTCTCTCTCTCTCTCTCTAGGCGTCTGCCTCTCTCTTTCCGAGCGCGTGTCGACGAGTATCGGGTCAGGGGAATAGGAATTCTTCGTGAAACGCGACGAGCGCGTCGGCTTTCCATCCCGCGGGATTTCAATCTCTGCCCGCGGCGGCGACCCGATAAGCCTCGACAGGCTCCAGCAACTTTTCGTTTCTTCGGGAAACCGCCCCCGGGGGTCAGCCTGCCACCGAACAGCCCCGCAAACTCTCCCGACACTTGTTCCCTACCGTTTGCCGCATTTATCAAGCTTAACGAGCGGCGTCGCGCTGGAACCACCCTCGGATCCACGCAATCGCTGTGCTTCCCCCTGCTTCTTGGTTACCCGCGCGCTGCTGCATCGACTCGATGCAATAATCATTCTACTAGCTGGAATTGGTCCCGCCTCCAGCATCTTCGTCGCCGAGAAACAGAATTTTCCTGCAACAGTAGACCTTGGTACTCTGCGGTGTCGTTCCGAGAACCTGGAAGCGTTTCTTGACTGAGGTTGCTGGATTGCTGCTGCCGGTTGCTGCAACCTATACCAGAATTCTAGCAGACGAGTGTACGCCGAATTTTAGACTATTTTTCTTAAAACGTTTACAATTGTGTTAGGTTTAATATCTGTACGTTGTGTACAATCTTAGCTGTGTAAATGAATGATCTATATTCGCGCAAGCAACTGAACTTCTGGTTAGCTTGGTGGTTTTTTGGACTTGGACGGTTTTTGGATTGGACTTTTTGGTTACTTTGTTTTCAGTGCTTTTTCGAATTTTTGCAAATTCGTCCGCCAAATTTAGCGAAGTCTTAAGTCTCGCTTGCCACAATATTTAACACTAAACGTACCAGAGCGGTCAAATGACCGCTTTTGTGAATTTAATAAGAAATGGTAAATTCAAGGTTTTCATTTTTCTTGAATCTCACGACTTTTTCTACAATATATAGATACTTAATTTTTGGATGTCTATCTCTCTTTTTCTTTCGTTTTTTTTTTGATAAGCATGTGTACTCTACCGTTATCTAACGTAAGCGGTTTTTTGACCGCTGGAAAATATATGAAATTTATTACAATTACCTGGCAACCGAAAAAAGGATATCGCGACAAGAATTTTTATTTCTGTTAGCAGAGGAACTTGCCATCGAATACCGAGATTTTCAGGAACAAGAAACAGAAAATATGGAGAAAACTTCAGCTGATTCCACTATGATTTCGTACACCTTTTAAAACAGAATAACTTTTTTATAATTAGGCAATGGGGTCAAAATTTTTTTTTAGGATGATTGAAAATTGCAATTTGTTGACATAATGAAAGAATGAAAAAATGATGTTTCTTTTCAACTTCTTTACCCGAGACTATAACGAAAATTTAAAACTTGTATGCATATTAAAAATTTGATCGAAATCGATTCACGTTGTTGCGAGTTACAACAAATTAAAGATCGAAAAAATCGCAGTTTTATCACGATTTCGACCAAAACCGTAAGATTTCTGCAGTTTTTAAAGTCCTTCAATGCCTGTAGCTCGACCCTTGGTTAACCGATTTCGATCAAATTTTCAGCACGCGTACAAGTTACCGAAATCTACAAAATGTATTCCTTAAATTTTCGTTATAGCCTCAGATAAAAAAGTTGAGAAACATCATTCTTCAAATCTTTTATCCCGCCAGCAAATTGCAATTTTTAAAAATAATTTTTTAGCCCTTTTCTGGTAAACTAAACGCTCTAACATCCCCGCAAAAGATTAGACCGCTTGGCCGAATTATAATAAAGTTGCTAAGTTTTAAAAGGTGTACGAATACTTTCTACATCCACTGTGTATAAAATGTCGATAGGTTTAGCGTTAAAGGAAGTTGCGTGTATCAAGAACGGCTGATGTCACGGGCGTCCCACTGCGTAACTCAAAGTCTGCGATGTTTCGAATCGAGTGTGCAGTGGCGAACGCGAAAGGAAGAAGAGAATGATGTCTGCGCAGATCGGTCCAGTGGCGCGATAAATTCCGGTACGTAGATACTCGGCCGTATTTCCATAGCCGGACCTTCGTCCCGTCGAATAAACGTCCGCGCCGTTGGATTTAAAAGCCGGCTTAATTACCGTAAGATCGTATTCCGCCTCCGCCAGTTATTAATTTTAACTACCGGTCGCCGTACAGCCCGCGCTCGCCGAGCCAACTCTTCATTGTTATTCGGATCCCCCGCGAAACAATAAATTGCGCTTCCGTAGACGGCGCGCGGCGGTCTCATCCCTTCTCGCCGGTCCCGTTCCCATTCGCCCGTTCGTTTTCCCACCAATGAAAAACGCCGGCTGACTTTCACAGACGGATCTATTTTCGTCACCGCCATTATCTCGGGGAATTTCGAGGTTCTAAGGATTTCCAGAGGAGAGCCAGCCTTCTCTGTGCGCGCTGCCGGTCGTTTTCGCGTGACGACCGTTTCCTGCTTAGCTTCTTGACACCGCGCCGAAGATAACCTCGTTATTACGGAAAACCGTCGGAAGCTCAGTGACGCGCTTTCATGTCGGCTAAAATAGGTGGCATCGCAGTAACTAGAGCATCGCATCCTCTCGCATTAAATTAGTCGCTTCTGTGTGCCGCTCTCTCTCTCTCTCTCTCTCTCTTCCTTCCACCTCCGCCGCGCCGGCCTCTCGCGTGTGGCGCGGGACCGCCGTTCTTCTCCGCGCTCTCCGTTTTCGCGAGCCTGCCTCCTCCTAGCCCGGAAAATTCGCGTCTGCTTCGTCCTAACTCCTTCGCGAGCTCTCGCTCGTCTTTTTCGACCCAAATATAATCACCTTAGACCTTCCGCGAGAAAGTCGGGGAAACGAATACCTAGGTCCTCGCCGGAAATTTGAAGTTTTCGTATTTCTCGAAATTTGGACTCGTTCGGAAGCTTCACCTTGACGTACGGCGATAAATAAATATATAAAAAGTGTGTCAAAGAACGTTGCTAGAACGAAGATACATGTTTAAAATTTTGTGGACAGAGATAACGAGATAACACGGCTGTTGTAGCAGCTTTCCGAAAAGTGAAACAAATATTACTGTTCACGGCAAAGGATAGTAAATTTCTCCTGGAAATGCCAAATTTCGGATTGCTGTGAATTTCTCTGTTCTAGTCCTACGCCAATGTAATTTATTGCTACGATAAGACAACACTAAATGGTCTGTTTAGGTGTGAGTTAGGTAAGAAAAACCGCGGAGCTACAAGTTACGTGACCAATCTCTGTCGAATCGTAGCAAGTGACCTCCGAATTACCACCGAATCGTGGCAAAAAATTAGAAATAGAAAAGAGAAGTCATCGTTTCTATTCAAGCATTACTATGCATTCGTATCAATTAATACGTCGGCATGCTGGCCGCTGCCATTTTTCGCAGACTGCGCGGAGTTTCGATAAGAACGAGCCGCGAGGCCCGAAAAATCGTGACTAAGTATTCTCAGATCTGCCGTTTTCAATTCGGGCCTCCGAACATTTCCGGGAGAAATTACTGCGTGCCGAATCTCCAAGTTCGATCTTAGAGATCGGAACGGATCCGGGCAACGTGATCGAAGTTCGGACGAATTGAGGCGGAAGAATGTGCAGCGAATGTATTTCTCTCGGCGGAGCGACCCCTAACGAACGATCGCGATCGATTCAGACGGCCGTGATCGTTACTTCCGGGCGAAATTTCGAAATGTCCGGCATCAATCGCGGCCCGGTAGGATCCGGCGCGACGATATGTCTTCGTGGCGCGGCAGATGCATCGCCGGCGCAGCGACACCCCAGTCGATTCGATGCAGCGGGGGGTAGTTTCGGATAGGATTCCGAGCGGAGAAGAACGGCAACGGCCGATACCAACGTAGATACCGTTCGAGCCATTCATCATTTTTCAGCGGGAGCCCGCGCTACCGCTTCGCGATGTCGTTCTCGTCGATCACCGGCGCGCACCCCACACCCGGGTGGCTAGGGGATTTCCCTATTGTCTCGGGAAAATTACACGGATATCTCCGGCGCGGCTCGCAACGTCATCGCGCCCCGCGCGGCTATCAATTTTTAGAAAATCGGTCTGTCGCACCGGAAACGCGAGGGATCCGCCTTCGACGATGCTCGATATTATTATTCGATTATCGTCGGTACTAATCGGTCTCCGGGTGACTGACTTTGAAAATGTTACAAGAAGCGTACAAATTAACCCTTCGCCGGTATCATTTAACACGTTGAATGCGATGTCGGTTTTACAGAAATTGTCCGTAGCGCCACGATGAATTTTCTTTTATGCGATACATATAATGTTGAAATATTATCTGCAATAGATAAGTCACAGTGTATAACCATGTTTGACATGTTAATTGCAACGGGGATCACTGTTTGAATTGACGATGGTAATAATACAAAAGTTTAGATATTGACATTTGTTTGCAATTATATATATTTCTATCAATTTGGGCGCGCCGGTCACCGGTGGCCCCCATGGCGTTCAACGTGTTAAGGAACCGCTGATAGGATAGGAAGACCACGTTCTTGTAAATGAACATTTAACCCTTTGCACTCCAAGCCATTTTAACTCTGAATTCGAAATAATTTCTCCAACCGTTTTTAAAATATAAAGAAATTCGATAATGATGAAATTACTCGGAAACATTATATAACAATTTTAAGTTGTGAGTCGGAGTCACCAGTCGAGTGCAAGGGTTAAATTTACCGAGACCGAGTGTAATTTTATGCTTAGTTAAAGACAAAAAATCATTAAAAAAATAAACTGCAAGTGTTATATTAAAATTATGTTTCGATCTGATGCACGATAAATTTTTAGAAAAAAATAATCCACCCACTTAATTGATTCAGACAGAGAACAACGTTTCTTCTTCGCCGGTTGACGGGGGAATTGGAGCGAGAAACGGGTCACCAACAGCGGTGTCGACGGAACACTGCCGATTAATGGAGCTTAATCAACGCATTGTCATCTATTTATTCGCGTCGCGCGCGCCGGCACCATTAGCGCGGGGTTAATTCTAGATCGCGATATTGGAAACTTCTGCTAATCAGGACAGGCACTTAACGGGTTGGGTCAATAAACGGCGGCAGGCCGATTCGGACGCATCCGCGGCGACCGTGTTGCCAGCCAATGTTCACTCGCCAAGGCAAATTCGTGCACTCGGAATCGGAATAATCGCGCCCAATGAGCCGGAATATGACCGTTCGAGTAAACTGTAACGCGATTCGATTCGATTCAACTCGTCTCGAACCAGCCCGACGCGACTCGACTTGTTTCGAACGAGCCCGAGTGACGACTCGACCGTTCTTCGAACTCGATCGAATCGGTTCCCTTTTTCTTTGCCGCAGCCGGCGGACGCTGATCTTCGAGCACACGAGTCGAACAATGGAACGGTCCCAGCTTTCCGTCTTTCCTTTCGCTCTCTATACGATGATCGGCCGGTTACCCTTCGATCTGCCCGACTCTGCTCTCTCCCTTTCTCTCCTGGCACGATAATGCCGGTTTCCGCTGTTTTCGAGCTTGAATTCTCGGTACGCTCGCGACGGTTGACTGGTCCCTCCTGTAGCAAGCAGAGGACCGAAGGAACAAGCGGCGAAATTTATTGCACAATAAAACAAGACTGGATTACTTCATACCACGCAGCTTTGTTAAAAAGTCGTAAAAGATAACGAGGTCGTCGCGAGTCCTCGGCGGGTCGCGGATCGGGTCGGCGGTGATGTTTGTGTTGGTGATCGAAGGGGCGCGTGCCAGGCGAAACAGTTCTTTCTGGAACCTCGTTAGAACGTCCGACGGGGGTGACTTTAGACCCGACAGTCACGAAGAACAATTTACGTGGGTGGCGTTGCGCCGCGGAATACCGGCAGAGCAAACCAGCCACCGTCTCCACTTGCCCTTACACGCACGTCAATCAACTGGATCTTGGTGGTGGTGCTTGTCGGTGAAACCATATACGAGCCGTTTACATTATCATAGAGGAGGGGTGGCAGGGAGACGCCATAGAAGAGGGGTTGCACGCGCGGCACACCGCTCACCGTCGCTCCGCGTCGCTCGGCGTCGCTCGGCGCCGGTCCGCCTAGATTTACGTGTATTTACGCGTCCCCGCGAATTTGTCGGCGAACAAATGGGAGCGGTTAAGCTTTCCCGGATATCGTCATAGTTCCAGCGAACTATCAGAAACGTAGTTAACCGGTTATTCAGTGCGCCCGGTTCATTTAACCTTCTGCGCCGGGTCTCGCGTGAAATTGCACGGGAATTAGTAATTTAAACGAATCTCGCGCGCGGCCCTTCCGCCTCGACCCGACTCGACTCGACTCGACTCGACTCGGCTTGACTCGACTCGACTTGACTCGACTCGGCTCGACTCGTTCCACCTTCGAGAACCGTTTCACCGACTCGTTTTTGTTTGCCGGATCTACAAGTGTAACTTAACACTCGACCCGCCGCTCTCCCGGCGCCAAAGTAAATCCGCCGGCGCCTGTCGTTATCGGCCCCTCTCACGTCCGCGCAAAGTCTACAATTTCCACTGCTACCCTCTGTCACTTGTATCTCCTAATTTCTTCCGATCTTCTTTGAAACACCTCCGTCACCCTAGCGATCCTTTGTCCACGAACGAACAGCGTCCGGCGTCAGAAGAACTAACACTTTCACTGCTCACCCCAGTACAGTAATGTCTCCCTAATTGACGCCCAGGTTGCGCACAAAAATGGACAATTTGGGAAGAGGAGATACGATTATTCGAGCCTTGCGGTTTATTGTTATAGTTATAAATTGTCCACAATTATAAAAACGAGCCGCAAGGCTCGAATAATCGTATCGTAATAATCGTAATCCTCTTCCCAAATTATCCATTTTAAGTAAGGGAGACATTACTGTACCTTGAGAATTTCTTGGATTAAAGTATGCGTCCCTGTCGCTTACGCTTCAATCTTAATTCGATCTCGAACCTTGGGTTATATACAGCCTTAGTTGACATTATTCTATGAAATATTATTGTATATATTGTATAATATATTCTAAAATACAGGGTGCCCCAAAATTATTGTATAAGCAAGAAATGAGGGATTGCTGAGGTCGTTTGAAGTAACTTCTTCCTCAGCGAAAATGCAATCCGTTGCTTCGTTTATGAGGTATTAACGAAAACCAGTGACCAATGAGAGACGAGATCAGCTGGCGCGAAGCGGCCGAGCCAACCAGCAGTCGAAGCCCAGTTCAGCTAATCTCGCCTCTCATTGATCGCTATTTTTCATTAATACCTTCTAAACGAAGCCGCGGATTGCGTTATCGCTGAGGAAAAAGTTACTTCAAATGACCTCGGGAACCTCTCATTTCTCGCTTGAACACTAATTTTGAGACATCCTGTACACCTCGAGTTTGACGGTTACAAAATCATCGATTATGTATATCTTTTCCAGACAGACAAGTTGGTTGTGAATGTAGTGGATTCAGTATTGGTTTTAGCATTCTCTAACTCGAAGCGTCTACGAACCCTCAAAATAGCTAGACAGCAGATCTTTATGCAGATATATTTGGTATTCTCATTAACCAGTCAGCTTTTTTGACAAGAATACTCGTCGTAAAATGTTGACATTTCTGTAAGGAGGATATATTTGCTTGAATGTAAAAATATCATGAATCAGTATAATTAACAATTAACTAGCACACTATTCAAAGAGATTACAATAGCTAACAGATTAATATTTTATTATTCGTTCACAGAGAATTAGTTTCTAAAAAATAGATCAAATGACTTAATAAACGGATTGTTTCTCCTTCATTTTTCTCGGTTTCCGGGCATTTTTAAGAGAATTAAATAAACATGTATGCATGGTTTTAAAGCGTTGCAGTTTTATTAAATCAACACTATTTTTGATAGAATTTTACAAACTTATTTATTTACACGTCTAGTATCAATAAAATATTAAGAAAGTATCAACAAAAATCCAAGCAAAAACGTAAATCTACGTGGCTCGTGCTAGGAAATCAGACTGGAAAAACGTAAATCTACGTGGCCCGTCCTAGGAAGTCCGAATGGAAAAACGTAAATTTACGTGACCCGTCCGTTAAGTGTAAAAAGGACATTTTCTAGGAAACTAGTTCTTCTAACATCTCCAAAAGATTCAAGTCATTTTGCGCAATTTAACGAACGTAATTCTCTCCGAAAGAGTGTCCGAATATCAGCGGTCAAGGCAGACTTCGTTAGAATTGAAAACGCAAAGAGATCTGTCGCCCCGATTAAAGGTTCGCCATCTTGCAAATAACAGAAAAATCTTTCTCGACCTTTCCGAAGGACATTGTCTAGGAAACTAGTTCTTCTAACATCTCCAAACGATTCAAGTCATTTTGCGCAATTTAACGAACGTAATTCTCTCCGAAAGAGTGTCCGAATATCAGCGGTCAAGGCAGACTTTCGTAAGAATTGAAAACGCGAAGAGATCTGTCGCCCCGATTAAAGGTTCGCCATCTTGCAAATAACAGAAAAATCTTTCTCGACCTTTCCGAAGGACATTGTCTAGGAAACTAATTCTTCTAACCAAAAGATTCAAGTCATTTTGCGCAATTTGACGAACGTAATTCTCTCCGAAAGAGTGTCCGAATATCAGCGGTCAAGGCAGACTTTCGCAAGAATTGAAACGCGAAGAGATCTGTCGCCCCGATTAAAGGTTCGCCATCTTGCAAATAACAGAAAAATCTTTCTCGACCTTTCCGAAGGTCGCCCAACGAAGCGCCAAGAATGAAGCGCGTAAAACTCGCAGCGTGGTAATAGCGTTCCGTATCGGCTCGTGTAGGGTTTTCCCTGTAAACGAGCGGGTTCGCGTACGCTAAACCGTGGCAGGGTGTAAACGAGGCCCACGCAGCCGCGGCCAACGACATCCCTGTTCAGCTAGCCTCGAATAATTAATACCTTGCGCGGTGCCCGTGGTCATTAATTCCATGACTCCACGCGCTCGCGTAGCAGCCGGTGCGCGCGCGTCTTTGACGATGCTCGGTGAAAATTCGTTCCCGCAGGAAAATCCCGTCACGCGTCCGCCGACCAAGCAACCGAGCTAACTCGCCTCGAAGAGCAGCGTCTCGTTAACGAGTTCCTCGCAAAAATCCTCCGGAGGACGGTCCTCTCCCGCTTTTAAACTCGTTTTTGCCCGGTGGCCCTCGAGGGCCGTGGGGACGCGAAAAACCGAGGCTGCGAATTTAGCCGCGGAACGAAATTTTGAAGGGACACGCGACGGATCAATCGGGGATATGAGTCAATTTTCATGATCCCCGGATCGTCCGGTAATGAGATTCCCAATAGATTTTAATGGGAAACCATTACGTGCCGCGCAACTAATTCATGTTCGAATAAAAGCCGAATCGGCAGAAATAATAGACGAGTATTCTATCACCGACTTCTATACGTATAATCCACTGGATTGCGAACTTGATAGCACCGAGTGAGGCAAATTGTCGCTCTGGTGGGGACAAAGTCGTTTATTACTAGACTGCGGATAATAAAATAATGATATCAATGATAATAAAATAATATATGTCAAATTGTCTCCATCAATTGCTAGGAACGAATGACGAATAGATATTTAATTCTTTCGTTGATAATCTGGATTAATGGAAAATAGTACGTTGATATCCTGAAATTCATTTAATTTTTCACAACTGTAAATTTCACTTACTCACTGTCATCGTGAATGCATAAATCTAAAATTTTCCTCGTTGACTGTATACGATAGAAATTACAAATAAAAATGTATTTCTTCTTTTAATGATGCTCATTGTAAATTCTTCTTGTGTCTTTACTGCTTTGCGTTTGGTTTATCTATTCTTGCTAAATAAGTTCATAAAATTCTACTTAACACTTTCGGAATTTTATTTTGTCAAATTGAGATTGGAATATCAAGTAGTATCGCATGAATTATTTTTTAAACATTCTTACGTTTTACGGAACCCCACGTGATTAAGAAGATATAATACGCGTAAATGTAAATATTAATTTTCAAATCGTTCAAACCGTTAATCATTTGTATCGATATTTTATGCCGTACCCTTTTTCCATTAATTTCAATGATAATCCCATTCTTTCAATCCGAAATCTTCGAAAAATCTTAGATGACGCTACCGACACTATGCTAAAAAAAAACAGATTGGCAAATGCTTGCTCTGCTTGAATTTTTTACGCAACATGTTCCAAAGTGCATGTATTCCACTTGAAGCTTTGGCGATTAGTCTCTCCATTTCACTTTTCTGTTTTTCAGCTACAAACTGAATTCGAAACTTGCTTTTAACGTCTTGAACGCGTCCCGCGATTTCAGATAAAAACGTAGAAATCGATGGAGAGTTTTGAATAATTTTCAAGAACGATGTCTGGTCTCAGGTCTAGTTGACTCCGGGCAATGAATCGATTTTCACGTTAAAATATTAAACAAATGCCGGACACGAAATGGAGCGCATTAATATTAGATAGCAGTCGACGCGACCAGATACTTGGACGGAATGCATTTGCCTCCGATTAATAATTAACAGCTTCGGAAGAATGGTTTCCGATCGTTTTTGCAACTTAGATTTGGTCCAGCCTATGGGGCCGCCTGTGGGGACTTCTTCCACCCTCGTCGGTCGAGGTTATTGCCGGCAAGTTCTGAAGAAAAAAAGGGTGGATTACACTTAAGACGACGAAATTCGTGGGGGCCGCCGTGTAATATCGTGTTTTATTTTCGCGGCGAGGGCCGAAATCCGTGCTCTGCCGGCATAAAAGCCTGCGGGATAAAAAGGATGTCGGAAGTCTGGAGGGGTCGAACGCGTTCCTGTTCATCATCGTTGGGGATCGGCGAGGTCAGAGGTGTAACCGAACGAATAAAAATCGAGGGGGACCGCCTCGACCGCCTCGGCGAAGAAAAACCCGGGGACAAACCGCACCGATGCCGCAGGAGCTCGCCCCGGTCGATAGAGGACTAATAATGGCGAGGATTTACAGGGGCGTGCAGCCGCGATACTCGCAGTTCCCCGCGATTCCGTCTTTATCCGAGCCGCAGACCGATCCATTCTCCGAGACGCCATTGAAAAACGCTCCGGCCCGATTTATCGGCGCCGATAGCGCCGGCAGGAGAGAAACAATGAAATTCAACTAAACTCTCGAGAGGCCGGCCGCTGCGATGGCGATGGGAGTAGTCCAGGGGGCTTAGAAGGATCCTGGGTGGGAACAGCGGGCCGCGAAGGGGTGCAAAGGGGGGCAAGGGGCACGGCGGAGGTTCCGCGAGTGCTCCCGGGCTTCGAGGGTCCAGCGGAAAAATGATAAATGTGGAGCCGCGGCCGTAACAAGCCCTCTCGAGGGGAGCCCCAGTTTTTAATTGCCTCGTACCACCCCGGCAACCCTTTCGCCGACCCGACCCTCTTTGCTATCTAGCCGAGTGCGGCAACACCGACGGAAGAACCAAGGATTTATCGCGGCGCTGTTCATCCGACGCGATTCCTTCCAGGCTGCCCATTGTTTTCGACTCCTCGGGCGAGAATTAACGAAAAGCAACCGCCAACATTTTTCAGCAGAGGCTCGCAGGGAGAGCTCAAAATCCGGGACGGACCATGCTGGCATTAACCGGCCAGTCGATTCCGCGAAACTATCACAGATTTACTGGAACTTCGCTCGAATTATCATACTGCTCGCTCGTTCACAACTCGTTTGCTGCTCGTTTCGCAACGCTTAACCGTGTTTACTCGACTACGAAGTATCACAGTCGAACCGTTCCAAAAATTTCGCGAACGTTTGCTAAACTGCTCTTAGATACATATTGTATAATTTCAGAGAGATACAAATATTTCGGAAAAGTTAAAGCGAATCCATATTTGCAATTACCACTTTATACGTCCGAAGCCTATTTTAATCGGTTTTTCGATGATTGAACTGTGTCTTGGAGCTCGATCATTTTCTTGTAAATAGTAATAAACGATTATTCGAGCCTAGCGGCTCGTTTTTGTGGTTACCGATTGTCAACAGCTATTAAAAACGAACCGCAAGGCTCGAATAATCGTATCTCCTCTTCCCAAATTGTTCATTTTTATGCACAATCTGAGCGTCGATTAGGAAAAATTTACTGTAATTTCAGATGAATTTGTTATATTACATTAATCGAAATAATTTGATGGATCATGGACCTGACTATTGTAGCTTTTAAACAATTTTCTAAGAAATTCTTAACCCTTGTTCTTCGATGTTAAAACAACAATTAGGAAACTGCCGGTGGATAAAGCGTTATTATGCAGTGCAGTAGCGAAAACCAATGTGCAGCAAATTTTCTCGGGGTCATGAATGTCGCCAGGATACCATTACAGGGTTAATCGTCTGTTTAGTAGTGATCCCCTCGATATGGTTACATCACGTGCCAAAACAATTGTCACGCGGCCAAATTTATTTATCTTTAACAAATTGCCAAAAGACTCAATATCACTTGCATTAAATGCAATAATCATATAAAATGGAAATACTTTATGTTATAAAAATTACCTTAAGTTCTCATAGGTCCTGACAAACTTATATTACTTACCGCATCCGCAAAATTTACACATTTTGGAAAGCATAGAAAAGAACTTGCTGCATCTTCGCACCGCGCGATCGATAAAACGCATACGAAATTGTTTCGTGTCTAATATGTCCGTATCGATGCGACAGAGATAAACGTCTTTCGCCATAAAATAACGATATCTCCGTCTCCTAATTATGGAGCACGAGAATCCACATTTTTTTCCACAACGATCGACCGGTATTCCGGCGTGCCGGGTTCATCGATCGGCAGGGATCTCTTACAAGTTGCTAAGGACCTCGGCGTTGTTTTCCGGCCGCGTTGGAATTCCATCAGCGATAGTTCGCCTCGACTTTTTTACCCTCTATTATCGAGCAGGGCGCGCGAGCGTGGGTGGGTACCTAAAATCCACGCTTCTCAGCCAGGACTCGGTTTAATCAATTTCGGCGGGCTGCGGAGAGCAGAGCAGAGCAGAGCAGAGCAGAGCAGGGCAGAGTAGAGCAGAGTAGAGCAGAGCGAAGCAGACCAGAGTCGAACGAGCGCTTTTTCCCTCGGCAAGTTGGATCCCCTTGTAACTCGATTCGACCCGTCGACGCCGGAATCGAAGACCGCCGTTTCTCGTAACAATTTTCTACCTCGGGGCGTCCTCGCTTTTCGTTTGAATCCCGCTCGAACAGCCGAGGAGAACACGAGGAGGAGATTCGGGATCCGGCGGAAACAGCGGAGAAGTCAACGGCGAAACCACTCAAGAAAATATTAGAGGCTGTCCTTTGTTCGGCTGTTGAAAGAGCCCGAGTACGGGCCGGAGCCACCACGAGCCACCCACACGCTGGTTCTCGGCGCGCGGGAAAATCGGCGCCGCGAGTTGTCCTTGTGAAATCGTTAAAATATCGCGGCGACCGGCAGAATGGAGTTTTCACGGACGAGATACCGGCGCGGCCAGTATTACCGCTTTCAATGCGGAAAGAAATATCGTTATAGGCGCGATTTAACGCACCCCCCGCGATCCAAACCGTAAGAGGATTACCGGCGCACGGGGAAAAAAGACCAATAGGCGAGCCGACGGTTTCACAGGGCCGCGCAATTGTTGGCCGGGGCTGATCTTTTTTTCGTTGCTCGCCATTTTGCCGCAACCCCTAACGCGATCATCTATATCAAGCTTGCGCTTTTAGCCGCGGAAAACGTCCCGGCGACCTGCTGCTTGCGTTCTAGCTGCACCTTCTATCCACCGTTGGAATAAGGGATGCTAGGGAAAATTCGTTGACCCTGTGTTTGCTCAATTGATAGTGATATATAATCTATAAACTGGGCTAGCTTGGAAACAGTTGTGTTTCGTAATGTTTTGTAATCGTTTATTTATACAGCAGCCAATTCAAATCGCCGGCTATTGGTATTAGGGCCAGAAAGAGGATTAGCTCTGGAACGACCACATTCTATTTTTCGGCGTAAACAACATTGCGAGGTTCCGTTGTAATATACATTGGGTGTCGCAAAATTATTGTACAAGAGGGAAATGAGGGGTTTTTGAGGTCATTTGAAGTAACTTTTTCCTTGGTGAAAATGCGATCCGCGGCTTCGTTTATGAATTATTAATGAAGAACGGTGATCAATGAGAGGCGAGATTAGCTGGCGCGAAGCGGCCGCACCAATGAGCGGAAATGGGCTTCGACCGCTTTGGTCACAATTTTTCATTAACACATAGTATATATTATTATATCTATACATAGAATTTTATAGGATTTAAAAAATATAATTTTTTAATTTATAAAATTTATAGAAATAATTGTATAGAATTTTATAGAATTACGTTATATAGAATATAATGTAATCTAATATACATGTATATATATATATATATATATATATATATATATATATATATAATACATATTATTGCATTGTATATCATTATTATTAATATTATGTATTATAGGCTACATAATATATAAACTGAACACTTTAGTATTTATTTACCCATTTTCAGACAAATAGAAAATTTCGTGGGGTCGCCGGCGACCCCTCGAGGTCATCCTAGAGTTAACATTCTCGTTAAAAAGTTAGAATCAGGAATATGTAACGGCAGTAATTAATTATTGCATTGCTAATTGCTATTGAGCGTACCAAATTCAATTGAGGTCAGCCAAGACATTGCCACAATAGTTTAGTTCAATATCTCGACCGTCTGAATACCTCCTAATTACCTCGTACAAAAACAACGTATACAGAGTCAACGAACCCAAAGGATCGAGTGTCACGATGGAACAAAAGGTTTCCGCTGAAGCACCCGTGGAACGTTGATCGTCTGAGCGAGACCGATTAATTGGGGAATGCAAACATCCCTGTTGTTTAACACCAGTCGGTGGAAGAAAAAACAGTCTGGCCGGAGCAGCTCAGAAATTAAACGATTCCAGAGCAAAGAAGAGCTTCCCCGGCCGGCGGAGGATCCCGTGGGTGCGGGTCGCTCGCCGTAATCGTCTTCGTTTCTTCGAGATCAAAGGTGTAATTACGACACACGTTCTTTGGGAGTACTAATTAACGACGCGACTCTTACTGGCCGGGGTCGGTGGAGGGAGAAGTAACAGCCCTAGGGGGGGACAAAGGTTCCGCCTCGTTGGCTCCGGAGTCGGAGACGGTCTCGGCGGGGGATGAGGGTGCGATCGCAGGGAAAACAAGGGGAGACGAGGCAGGCTGGAGGGATTAAAACGCGTACGCGACCTTCGTACGGTTCGTTTGACTCTTGTCGCGTCTTCCTGGCGCCGGACCCGATCGATCTCGTCTGCCGGATATCTCGTAAACAGCGTCGAGAGAATGGGAGACTGCCAGATAAGCAGCCGAGCTTTTCTCTCTCTCTCTCTCTCTCTCTCTCTCTCTCTCTCTCCCTCCCGCTCTCTGTGTCCTTCTCTGTCCTCCTCGGCGAGGGATCACGCGCTGGCTTCTACCCCACGGATTCCCTTTATTTGTCCGTGATCGAAAAGCGGAACCCACGGTAGATTCTATCGTTCTCCTTCCGGAGTCGCGAAACTGCTGTTAAAGAACTTTGCAATTATAGATAGCGGCGACAACTACAATTGAAACCAGACGTCGACGAAATATTTCGTTCCTTTTCAACCCCTTGCGCTACATCATCGTGTCAGACTTGCTATCAAGATTTCCAACGTAGTCTAATTAATATGGATGTTACGCACCCTTTTTTAGATCGAAGTGAAATACTGCTCTTAACTCTTTGGGGACATTGACGACCGAGACTTCTCTTGCACTTGTTTTGCCTAAGTTACGGATGATGCCGAAGTTAGTCTAATTCGTCATTCGAACTAGTTATTCAAACTTCTAATTACTATGTATATTATATGTATATTATAAATTAATTTTCACATAATACCTACTGCCTTTATATGCATACTCGCGCATCAGCAAATTAAATTCAATTAAATCCATCGTTTCATACGCAAGAACTTTTCCAAATAAATCTGTGCCCAAGCGGTTAAGCTTAATATAACGACACAAAAGTGCTAATCATGTAGCTTGGAAAGGAAATAGTTTCTTTGATCTCTCTTTCTTTCTCTTTCTTTCTCTTTCTTTCTGTTGCATCTTGTCTCGATCGTTTTTCTTTGCCTCCTTTCAACGGACTAACTTTAAAATTCACTTATTACAATCTGGACAACGGAATTCTTCTTCGGAAGAAAGGCTAATTAAGGCTTCATTATTTAAAAAAAACCAGGAACGTCGTGTTAAAAAAATCGCTAATTCGGTTACATTGAATCAGTTCAAACGCGAAATCGTTGAACGCGCGACGATCTCAAAGCTGCGGAGCGTTCGTAAACGTGTTCGACGATCTCAAAGCTGCGGAGCGTTCTTAAACGCGTTCGACGATCGGGATCGTTCCCCGTTTTCAATTTAGAGCCGCCGTTCTATGCGATTTCGTCGGGCCGAGGAATCGCGACAGATTTCCCTCGGCCGAGCGTAATATTCGGAACGATCGGCAACCGCACCTGCCGCCGGGATGAAAGAGAGCGAGCAAGAGAGGAGAGAGTCGGTGGCTGCGTAGATGTGTTCGACCGGTCGCAGGCGTTCGCGCGTGAAAACGCCAAGGTGAAACTTTAATCGCGTTACCGTGGTGCGCGCTGGTGAACTTTTGATTGCGCGAGACACTCCGTCGTCGTCGTCGTCGTCGTCGACGTCGACGTCGGCGTCGCCTCGAGAGGAAACTGTTGCGAGTCTTCGAGCCGCGCGAGATATGCAGATGTTACAATCAAGGGCCGGTAGAACGGGCAATACGTCGAACGCGTAATCAGGGGAGCTTAGTTAATCAGACGTAATCTAGTCGCCAAATAGAGATAAGTCAAAGCAAACGGCGGGCATCCATCCACGAGAGGCGATATGAAGGCGTGGGCGGGCGAGACGGGCGGCGGGAGAGAGAGAGAGAGAGGATAAATAAAACATAGACGTAGATTTTGCCTAATGACGGAGCCGTCGGAACGGGGACTGCAGATTGGATGCGACGGATGCGCCCCGACGTCGGGCGAGAGGGACGCGGTCTCGCATGCCACGAACTTCGAGACGCGCTGAGGCGAAAGTAAAATCCAGAAACCTCGTTTAGCGTTTTCGAACATTTATGCGCGGTTAAAAATGGTGCCACGGGTTTCGTACGTTTTGAAAATTTCAAATGGATCCTATATTTAAACTGGAACAACGATACAGGTTGCAGTTTCGTAAAGCGACATTCTTTTAATAGAGATCTGAATATTATTAGAGATAGACCGAATATTATTTAGACTTTCCGCTATTTCTACCACGATGTATGCTACCATTAACACGTTGATGTAATCACTTCCTGTGAAATGGTCATTATAATTCCAGCATCTCTAACAATTTTAGCGACGAAAATATAAAATCGCGGTCGAAATCAACGATGTATCATCGTTCGGTAGGTTCAGTGTGCACTTTATGATTTAATATTTGCACTTTGTACTTAGTACGTGTAAAGTATGTGTAATGTATATGTGAAACGTTGTACTTCTTCTGGATGATAGAATGTACTGGCACACGTTGACATCGGTTATCCTTCTAAAGCGCCAGTTAATTAGCAAATCAGACCACCGAGTACGGTAATTTCTCCCGGAAATGCCAAAATTCGGGTTGCTGTGAATTTCCCTGTACTCGTCCTACGCCTATGTAATTTATTGCTACGCGATGCTAAGGGTCGACGGAGTCGGTCAAGCGTGCGATGCGGCACGCGACGCGAATTCCTGGAAGACAATACAAAATGTCGGCGCACGCAACACTTCGTAACGTTTCTGAACGAATGAGAAATCTGCTCAGAAACAGCTGAAGTTAGTCGATGGTGTTCAGACAAGAAATTGAATCGAAAAGGAAAGAAAAGTCGCCGGCGTGTAAATGCGAATCGGTGTGGACCGGTTGCAACGGGCGAGCTTTCGAATTGAGAAGGTAAACCGGACGATGAGAGCTACTTGCTCGCGGACTCTAAATGAATTTTAACGATTTTATTTCGCCGATGAGAGCACCGTCGCTCGATACACTTGATTTCCACTGGAACCGGCCGATAATTGCTTGGACAATCGCGTTTCGACGAGTCGGGCCCGCACACTCCGGATTTAATTCGATTCGGTATCGGCGCTACGCCGCGCCGCTCCGCGCCGTGCTCGTTTCGGCAAGTTTTTCGAGCGGCGCGGATCCGCAATCGCGCGGGTCAAGTGCGACGATCGAGCCCCGAAAACAACGCAATTACCCGGTCTACGAACCGGAGGAAATTCTATTCGAACTAATGTCCCCGTCGCTCGGGCCGCGCGCGGCGCTCAACCCTCAACCCTCGAGTATATTCGGCCGGCTTTGTCTTGTCTCCTGCTCAATTGCGTATACATCGGGTTCGGTAATGTATCGAGTTTGTCTCGGCTTCTGGATGCCCGACAACGGATGGTCGGATTATCCGTAACAGCAATTGTGTGCGATTCCAGTCAGCCTGGCATTTCTAATTATCTCGCGGATAAATCTATCCCCGGGTTGGTTCCGCCGCACCGGTATGAATTCCGTCGAGAGATCGTAACTCTCTACTCTCTCTTGACCCTCTCGCTCGCTCTCTCCCACTCTCTCTTTCTCTCCGTCTTCTCTCCAAGGAATCGCCGGGACACGCGTCCTTCGAAACGATCCGTAATCGGAGGGACTGTGCGAGACCAATTCTACCGAACGCGATCGACAACCACAGTTGCGAGACACGCGCCGGAGAGACGTGCGCCGCGGTCTGCTCCGTGCTATTTTATAAATTCGACTAGACTGTAATTCGAATTCTGTCGAAGTTTCGTCATTTGCCACATACGCGCAACGTACTTTGGGGCAAAATGCAGTGGCCGACAGAGGGGCAAACTTTTCTGAACTGCAACTTCGGCGAACTAGCCCGCGAAACTCTCCATTCGCAAACAGATCTGCGGCGTGATAATTACGAAGCTCCGAGTTGCGTACACTGGAAGATCAATCTTTAACCCTTTGAGGACGAACACGGACATAATGATCAGATATCTTGTTCCAGACGTTGCAAGCACACAATTTCATTATATACCTAACGAAAGACCAGAATATATTGTTTTATACTTACATATACTTTTGTATACAGGGTGTCCCAAAATTATGGTATTTCCAAGAAATGAGGGATTCCTGAGGTGATTTGAAGCAACTTTTTCCTTTACACAAATTTTCTCCGAGGCATCGTTAACGAATTATTCATGAAAAACACTGACCAATGAGGGGCGAGTTCGCTCGGCCGCCGCGCGCCAGCCGAGCTCGCCTCTCATTGGTCACTGTTTTTTCGTTAATAACTCGCAAACGAAGCCGCGGATTGCAATTTCGCTAAGGAAAAAGTTACTTCAAATGATCTCAGAAATTCCTCATTTCCCGGAAGTACCATAATTTTAGTACACCCTGCATACTTTTCCCATTCTGTAAGTCATCGGCATGTGATCCAGTGTTCTGAGGAATATGTTTTTAAGTTGTCCGATACAAGAAGGTCGCACGCAGTAAGCTTCCGACTCGATTTTTCAGGAGATTTGTTCGCCGGCCGACGCAAAATCTCGAGCAGAAGTTACGGTAGTGCGGCGCGTATTAATTCGTGGTTGTTTCTTGCAAGGCGGAGCCCCGATAGATTAGGAACGGCAAGAGGGTTGGTTCGATCGCGATACGACACGACGTGCCGCGAGACTCTGAGAGAGGGTGACAAGGAGGGAGGGAGAGAGAGGGTACTGCGACGACCCGAACGGATGGATCGGCGGAAACACGTGACGTCGGCCCAGTTACAATTCCCTCCGTGCAGGTAATCCCGAGGATCTCGCGGAGACAAACGCGGGGTGGGGGGAGGGGGAGAGGACGAGCCCTTTCCGGACGTCGGGGGTGTTCCGTGGAACCGCCCACGACAAGGCGCGTTATCGAGCACCACGGCAGAGCCGTTTCGCATCGTGAAACGGAGAGCGCACGTCGGGGCTAACAAGCTCCTCCATTAACGGTACGTTAGACGTGACACGTTACGCGAATTTCGAAACACCGATCCGGAACTGTTACCGTCGCTACGTTTGCGCTACGTCTTACCGAACTACCCCGTCGCCGCGCCGGCTAACCCTTTGTACGTCCTCGTTGATGGACGCGACCATGTACGCCCTTAGTTGCGCGACCACCCAGCAGATTTGCCCTTTGTGCGCAACGTCTCCAGGGACTTTAAGTACTATGCCCGACCCTAAATAGATTCACGGGCCGAAAGAAACCGTTCCTGCACGCGAACCCCACCCTCCGCGGCACCCTCTCCCAAATCCGACAAATGGAAGACACGGCTGGGAAATCCTTCTCGTCGCCTGCGATCGAAAGAACCGTGCGACTGCTGTTCCACGGGGCGATCAAATTTCTTTCGTCCTTTAGGCTGCAGAAGGATGCTGTAAAATTGCTCTGCGCTTGAGAGCAAATCAAACGATTGCTATACAGTAACGACTCTCTAATAGATCCAGATTGATTGGCATAGATTGACCACAAAAATGGACAAAGAGGAGATACGATTCCTCGAGCCTTGCGGTTTACTTTTATAGTTATAAATTATCCACAATTATAAAAACGAGCCGCAAGGCTCGAATAATCGTATCTCCTCTTCCCAAATTATCCGTTTTAGTGGACGATCTGAGCGTCAGTAAGGGAGACATTACTGTACATCGCAGCAGTCTTAGATTGCTATGCTCTAACGCTCTAAATCAAATCGTTCTCGAAATCTTCCGAAGATCGCGCAGATTTCCCGAGTATGGGAGAAGCAGGGTTTTTCTGGAAGGGAGAACGTATGCAGCGAACGCGTCCGCAACGATATTGCGCCCGTCGAAGGGACCGGGACCAAACGATACCGGGCGGTGGCGCGGCAATCCCGGGGACTACGCTACTTGAAATGCCGAGGGGTTTAAAGGGCCGTTCAAGTGGAATGATTCCTAAGCGAACGAGTATTCAACTTTGACGGGTGCCGGACTCGAGGGGCAATTCGCGTTCGAAACGGTTCCTCCGAATCAAGGATTGTTGTTACTCAACTTGCAGTGTGCCGGGCGTGGGGAGCCATTCTGATGGAAGACTTTCCGCGAGTCAAGGACAGAACAACTTCGGGAATTGCCGCTTTGGATGCAATGCGGCGACACCTTGGGCACTCGAGTGTGAACAACCGATACAGGGTGGCCGCGGTAAGCCTTGCAGAAAGGACTACGTTTCTTTATGCGTTTTCGGCGTGAACAAATTTTCCTAAAACCTGGGATTTAGGATATAAATCCTGCATAAGAATGATAATATTTTTACTGCGTTTATGGCGCCAGGAAGTTTCTCGTAAGTCTTGCCTGATTCGGTCCAAGACGGTTTTGTTCGATTCCAATCTGTGCAAATCTGTGCAAATCTGTTACTAAAGATCAATATCGGTACAAAGATCCGCCGTCTTAGCCGCGCATTACCGGCAAATCTGAACTACAATACGGATTCGATGCTGAAAGTAGCGAAGTCTACAAATTGTCGCTTTTTGCCTAAAGACCTCCGACTTCCTCTTTTCGGATAGCTTTTCGGATGACGGAGCTTTGAGAATGCCGCGCGGGATCGTAAACAGCGTTCAATAAATATTACTCGAGATAAAGAAGACGATGATAAATGCGAGTTTATGTGGAGGTTGATGCACGCGAGCCGTTTTCAGGAACGTCAGCGTCGTCGGAAGGACAACGACGACGACGACGACCGTGGGGTCGATGCGGCTCGCTGCTAACGACCAAGCCTTCTCCGGTGGTATATACCTGTCGGCCGGTGCGTCGGGCGTCTAATTGGTGGAAAATACAGCGGAGACGTTGCCACGCGAAACGGATGTCCAGCGACGGTCGTCGACGTCAGACGACCAGGAATAGGTTCGTCGTGAATAGCATAACGGATCAACGTGTTCCCTAGCTCCCCTTCTCCCTCTCCCCCTCTCTCTCGCTTTCTCTACCTCTCTCTCTCTCTTCCCCCCTCTCTCTGTCTCTCTTATTCGTTCTGCCACCGCCTACCCGATGAAATTGCGAGGAATTTCTCGACGTGCAGGAAACGCTTCGAGTTTAGTTCGTTATTAAGCTTCGTTAATTAATACTTTTGCGAAAGCTTTCTGTGCTGATTCTATGGGTGCTTGTGCCTGATTATGAAGAGCACGGGCGCTCGTCGCGGATCTATCTACGCTGTCGGCAGCTTGAATAAAATATCCGCGACGGTTCGCTAAATTGTTACGATTGTGCGCGTCCCGAGGGACGGGGCAGACCAGACGATACGTTCACAGGAAATTAGCGAGCGTTTCGTGACCCGCAGACGGTCGGCTAGTGACCCGAGCTGCTCTTCCGTTCCGAACACAAATATGTAGATACCCGAATGATCGTTCAAAGGCATCCAGTTCGGCGTAACGGAGAATATTCTCCGGGATATCACCGACCATTAGTATTATTCGCAAACGGAAACGCGGAAGACTCGGCGAACGCGATAGCTCGGAGCTCTTAGCTGTCAGCCGAGGGAGATATATAGCACGTGCATGTGCACACGTCTATCTCTACGTGTGGGTACGTAGAGACCGGGGAACTTTGAAATTTTATTGCGGGCGTACATAAGCGCGCCGCGCCGCTCCGCACCGGCACATACGGATCGCGGAATCGAAAATGAGACGTATACCGGTACAATAATTCTAACCGAGTAAGGTACGTACCGCGGCGGCGAGCCTCTGCGGAATTTCAACGTCGAACGCTTCACGACACCCTAACCGCGAAAAGCACCGCGTTTTTCAACGGAACAAGACTTTCACGATACGCAAGCGAGCGAAAATACCGGGAGAGCCTCCGCGAGCCACCGCGTCGCCGGAATTTTCTTCGAGCGTTCGCCAAAATGGTGTCTCCTGCTGATCCGACTTGGACTTGAACCGTGTTGTCGGTCTTTTGGCTCCCATTCGTTCGAAACTTTTCGCGAGCCCAACTTTCGAGGACAAATTTTTTTTCGTCCAATTCGATTTCTTACAAAATTGTCTACAAAAATTCGACACAATAATAATAATAATAATAATATTAATAATAATAATAATAATAACAACTGGACTACGGATCTTTGTGCAAAATAAGAATTGTTTTCGTCGATAACAAGACGAATGGGCCAAGTATAATTTCCTTTCTTTTTCGAATCATTTTAATTAGTTGAAATTAGTATACCAATCTACCCATTTCTGTCATAAATACGCATTCTAATAATAACTATAATAATACTAATATTAACAATAACCAAGAAATAGGAGAGATCCTTGTTGCTGCTGGCGTGGCTCATGAAGCCTTTCAACGATGCTTCCGCGGAATTTTGCTGCAAAGCATGCAATGTTATTAAAAGCCAAATTGCTTTGTATCATCTGTATAAGCAAGAGTCGAGAAAGATCTGCAGAACATCCCCAGCCAAGGGAACCATTTATAAGACAATGCTGCAATTTGGAGCAGTCGTCTTTGTCGACGATTTACGACTTCTTATTTTCGAACTAAAATGTACTCTCTGGATGTACCCGCACAGCGAAGAGACGAAACGTCCGAGCAGGTACTATCGCGCGGTATTGTACAGTGCGCGAGCTAAACAGAGGAATTTAGCTGCGGCGCGCTCGATCGATGAGACAATACACGCGCGGGACCGTTCTAATTGGTCTTTTACACGGTCGTTTAATTACTCGTTACAGATTGCCGGCGATTCCGGGGGAAATCGAGTGTTTATATAACCGGAACAGAGGCGAGGTGTCGAGGAAACGGAGCATCGATCGATATCGATCTCTGCCCCGGCTCCGCGTGGTCGGTCGGTCGCAGGTTACGGTGGAAAAACGAGGAGCGGCGTCGGAAGGGCCGGGTTTTTCTATATCTCCGGGCAATAGGTCTTATCCCGAAGATTTGCCATAAAAGCAACGTCTGGAAAGCAACAGACGACGCCGGTTGCAGCGGCGTTTCTCGCGTGGATGTGCACCATTCAGAGGTTTCGTGGCTTTGATGGGTCTCAGACCGCCCTTTTCCTGTAGTCACCCTCTCGACCCCCGACGGTGCAAGCGTCTCCACGAAAAAGCCGCGCACCATCCGCGTTTTTATCCGTCGTAGCCGTCGTGCTCGTACCCGCGGGACCCGTCTCTCTATTTCACCAGAAGGTGTCTGGGTATCGCGGCTCGATTTCCGAGCCGATTGGAATTTCTTTGCTCTCATCGGGTCGCGTCGCGTCGCGCCGCGCCGCGTCGTCGACCGTGTTCCGGTTCGCTTCGATATCGACTATCGATCCGGTAACCGTCTCGCGAGCCTCCCGCCGACGCTTCCTCTCCGCGGCCCTCGATACTTCGGAAACAATTCTTATCGAAACTTTTCACCGTGATCGCGACGGAATTGGCGGGGAAGAAACGCGGTAACGCCTCGAACGCTCGAGTTCTTCCGGCTGGAAACGGTGAGTAACAAGTTTCCCCGTGAAATATAACGTTAACCGTTACCCGAGGACTACGCGTTCCATTATTTCTTCCGTGCGGCCCGGTTCCCGCGCGGAAGACGAAGAAGACGGAGCTTCCAAGGCGGAGCCATGAAATCGGAATTCCGCGAGAAAGCAACAACGGCCGCGCGGAAAATTAGAGCGTATCGCTCGGGACGAAAGCACGGGGGAACGGAATCGAATATCCCGCTGTCGGTCGGGGCCGCGCGCATTGTACATCGGCATCGGAAATTGGCCCAATGTTTGCTCTTTTCAGCGAAGCACCATCGGCCCCGGTTACATTTGTACGCGAATCGCGCTCGGTCGACGGGGTCGAAGGTTGATCATCGAGAGAGCGCTCCGAGGGAAACCGCCAATCAGCGGAAGGGTGAGAGGTTGTTCCACGGGCTGGTTTACCGTTGCCGCGATGAATTCTTCACCGAAAAACCCGTGCAAACCGAGGCCGCCGCGAGATTGCGTTTAGAGATTCATGCGCCTTGCCTCTCTCGACCGAGATCCAAACCCGAAACCCCGAACCCGAATCCCCCGAAACCCCGGGAAATTCCTTGATTGGCAAAACCTTTCGGACGGGAATCGGTTAGCCGAAGAATTTGCTAGACTTGTTTTCGGCCGGCGAAATTCTCCCACGGCGGAGCCGCGTGTCGTTCTCGCCGCGTGTCGATCGCCGCGATTCAATTAACCGGCGACCATTAATTCACGCTCGTACACTCGAGACGGTGATTGCGATTCACGCAATTACAAGCCGGCACGCATCGACTCTGCTTCCTTCCGTTCGTCGTTCTTTTGTTCCCCGCTGTAATTTCCTTTTCGCTTTCCTTGCTTTATCGAGTGCATCGTTCGATAATGGAACTTTACGTTCGACTATCATCGACGATTATCACTGAATTGGTTGATTTCGTGTATCTAATGTTGGTGTTACCGTCTCGTCTGTGTTGCGATTCATATACATTTGACATCGACTCCTTCATTTTAACACATATTTGAAGGATGTAGAACGAAATGTCATAGCGGAATTAACCTTCTGCAGGTCAAAATGACCCACATTTTACTTATCGAAAAATTGAAATTAATTCAACATACTTGTAAATGAGATATGGAGTTCTAACAAAGGAAATGGTATTCCAGAATGTTCAAGTTACATCCCGAAATTTTTTGGTCTCAATAGAATCCCTAGTTTTTGAGTCACAATTATTTGAAAATTGTATGTCGTACGTGCTTTGCGTAGGAAGCGTGACGACAGAGGGTTGAAAATTTAGCGATCCTAACAAACTAAATTATGATTAATCACTGGATCGCCGATTTCGCGTAGATTTCACGCGGAAAAATACCAGAGTGACTTCCGCTTCCTACAACAATTTGCAGAATGTTTTCGCGTAAATGTCGGCAGCCTGGTGATGACTAATCGTGTTCCGTCGAGTCGAAAGATTAGGATCAGCTCCGAATGAGTTCTCGAATCAGTGTAATGGGAAAGGTCGGTCGAGATCGCTGTGTCGAAGCGTTCGCCAGCGGCAGCGCGAGGATGGCATCGGGCGAGAAGAGTCTCGGAGGACGTTGGAAATCGAGGAAACGAGGCGTCACGTCGCCGCGGCGACGACAACGATCGAGAGAGACTCCGATCAGGCTCCGAGACCTGTTTGGCTCGTCCGATAATTAAATTCCCCGATTGATCCGTAATTATCCTCTTAGTCGGATTCGTTGACCCTCCCTCCGGGTGTCCACCCGACGCGGCAATCTGCTGCGAATAAATCTGCTTGTCGGCCGATTCGATCGGCCGATATCGATCCCCGGCGGCGGCTCAAGACGCTTAGGGGGAGCTTGCGAGTCCGTTTGCGGCGGTGGCGAGCCGCTCCGTGTTCCGAACGCCTGTGCACTGTGCACCAAGGCCCAATTGGCATTCATTGGCGCCAATTTATCTTCGCTGGCGCGGGGCGTGGCCCCCGAACTTAAGCGCGCTCGCTTAATTGTACGCCGGTACTAATTAAGCGACGACGAGTCCGCTGGGAGTCCGACGGAGACCGGCCTTAGGAGGCCCGGGAGGAACGGAGAGGAACGTTCGAGTCTGGTATGCACCCTTCGAGTCCTTCGGATTCGTTTTTACCGATTCCCTTCGACCGCGATCGCTTCGGGATCACCGGCAGTGTCGTAAAGAATCCCTAAAGGGCCACGACGCGACGAATCTTTCGAATCGAGCCAGACGGAGACTCGCATCTCCTCGTCCTTTCCATTATCTGCTGCTCGATGATAATAATAATAATGAAGCGAACTAGCGAAAGGAATTACGGTTGAATAAAGTTTAATCAAATAAAGTTCGCGATCTTAATCTTGCGAAAATTAGACACTTGTGATTCCCAACATCGATTCTCAGACTTTAACCCTCTTATCGGCGACCAAAAGTGTGGTATGCGCCTGAGCGAAATATACAAAACTTGCTTAACATAGTTTGATCAAGTTTCCGGGAGAAATTGTAAAAATCTTGCAGAACCTGATAATTAGAAAATTCAAAAGGAACCATAGATTATGAAATGGAATTCTTATTTATTTATCGAGAATATTAGGAAAGAAAACATTTTCTCAAGTGTAGGCAACAGCGATTTATCGTAGTTCAACACTATAAAAGGGTTAAGCAACGATACAACGATGTAAAAAAATCTGTAGGTTACTAGAAAAGACCAAAAATTGTTTCGGAGATTCTCGTTTGCATAGAATTCATTGACGCTAAACCTACCAGTCCCTAAAAGTAACCGAATTGTATTTATTTAGGTCTTTCGTCATTTTTATTATAATGTATGCTCCCATCGATCTTCTTTCTATTCGATCATTTTCTACGAAAGAGTCTTTATAATTTCAGGAACATTAAAACGACAATCGTGAAATGATTTGCACGGTGATCACATCTTATGGCGAAGGGACACAGAAAAGCGGGGCTTGCGCGGATTGTGTCGCGAGTCGCCGGTGACCCAAGCCGTGGACTAAAATAATAGTCGGCCGGTACAGAATAGGTAGTAGCCGGTAATTTTTCAGAAGCTTATCGGCGAACTACTTAAAACTTCCTCGAATCATCGACTGTGTTCGCGCGGTCGGCTCGCCGGTTGATTGAGCCGCGTTTCCGCGTTATAGAATTCCGATAACTTTTACCGGGTTGCGCTAACCGCATGCAAGCACCCAGCTTCCCGCTCTCCTCACTCTCTCTCTTTCTTTCTCTCTCTCACACTCTCTCTCTCTCGCTCTTTCTCTCCATTTCTCTCAACGAACTTTACCGTCTTTCGACGAGGGAAAATTTCACCGCGGTTCGAGCATTATCGCCCGCCGTCGGCCGCTCGTTCCCGTGATTCTATTAGCAGCCATCCGTCGGACTCGATTTCCCTCGAATCGAATCTTACTCGCCAGAGCGCGAATCTGGTCCCCGGATCGGCTGTTAGCCGATTGTCGATGTTCCGCGCGATTACGGTAACGATCCCCCCGCCGAGAAACACGCGGAATATCGCGTTGCTCCCCGAGTTTTATTAAAACGTCGAAGACGGAACGGAGGGGAACAAAGAAGCGATACCGTTCGCACAGGGTGTCGAATAATCCGTCTATATTAACCTTTTGCACTCGAAGCCGAGTTAACGCAAAATTTTAAATAATTCTTCCGACCCACGTCTTTTCCATTTTATATGATCTAGCGCATTTTATGCATATGGAATTGAACAGTGAATTGAATATTGCAACAGCTACGCTTCCAACAGTTCTTTAAATATATGCAAATTTGATTAATAAAATTATTTTGAGACGCAACATAACAATTTTTAATGGCGCCTCCGAGTCGTCTCTCGAGTTCAAAGGGTTAACTGTTAAATATTTGCACGTATATTTTAACGCTACTTCAATTACGGTCCCGATCGAAATGACCGGTTCCACATTTTTGATTTTAAAATTGTCCAAAAGCTATAATAGCTCCTCGACAGGAAAAACATATCAAAAAGTGCGAAAAATTCTCGATAAATACCGTCTCATCGTCGTTACGAAGCAACACACGTCACTTCTAACGCTCTGTAGAGTCATTACCAAAACTATTACTCCGAAACGAAGCGTTAAAGCCGATCGAATAGATATCCTGTCCAGCGAGCCAGCACAAAAACCAAGCCATCGTGAGCTATCGTGCATCCAAATCTGCCAGTGCTGATTAGGCATTGACGGGTAAAAGACCGTGTAGTCACCGATTTGGGCAGACGTTGCATTTGGGTATCGTCGATCCCTCCAAAAGGGAGAAAGCCGGGAGCACGAGGGTGAAAGGGTATCTACGCCGTTGCCGATCAATTACTTAAAGCAGATTACGTTGACGTCCCTTGGATATCGATTGCAGCATCGGCCGCTTATTCGGTTCCACGGTCGGGCTTTCAATCGGGCCGCATCGCCGCCCGATGCCCGCTCGAAGTTTATCGACATAATCGGTCTCCTTTATCGCGCCGCGTTTCCGCGGTCTTAACGTAAACGTTCCGTCGATGCGGCCACCGCACAGCAGCAGCCGGAGGAGAGCGGCGGCGTCGATGGTCTCGTTCGGACGTTTGCTAATGGGACGGCGGACGGATTTCATTAGTCCGGCCAAGCGACGGACTTCGGTGGCCGACGCGGACGGTTTCGCGCCGGCTATCGATTGCAGCCGGTTTCCTGACAATAACAAAGCAGGAGACACGGTCCGGGAGAGCGTCGCCGATGCTCGACGGACTATGGCGCGACAGCCGACGGCCACGGGCGGCCGGAGCGGCCAGTAGGAACAGAGTGCTCTCTTCGAATCGGAAGCTAAGTATAGCAAACCGGGCCGATCGTGCCCGCGCGTCACCGTTAATTAAATCCAGCTCGGTGATTCAGGAGGGACGACCTTTCGCCGAGAGAGAACAAGCCGTTTGTGTACGCCGGTACGGCGCGCGGGCTTTCCCTCTCACCCTCTCTCTCTCTCTCTCTCTCTCTCTCTCTCTCTCTCTCCCTCGCCCCTCTCTCTCTCTCTCTCTATTTTCCTCTCCCTGTCTCCTCTGCTTTCAGGTGCCATTGGCAGAGTCGACGAGGTTTGCCAGAGGCTGCTGCGGGCCGGCCCGAGCCGGGCTGCGTCGAATAATTGCTTTATGCGCACCGCGATCGATACCGATCGCGGAACAAGTGGAACAACCGGCTTCCTCATTACACCAGCGACGCTCGAATCGACGATACGTAGCTCGCTAACGGGTTTACGCTGATAATTCAAGCACGAATCTCGAATGCCAACCACCCCGAGCTTCGCCGATTTCTCTAGGCGAGCGTCAACGAGAGCACAATCGGTTTTTCTGTACAACCGGAAACCGTAATATTGCAGCGCGCTTCTCCGAAACGATGTTGACGGATTTAATCCCCGGCGAAGCTCCAATGGAATCCTTTTGTCCGCCGATTTAATTTGACGCGGCTCCTCCATCCTATCTGCAACCCCCCGTTGACTACCAACATTCCCGGCACCCCGCCCCCCCCCTCCCTCCACCCATCTCACACCGACAACGGAATTATTAAAACGCGCAAAACGCGACGTCACGCGAAACGCGCGGCCGATTTACGGAATATCAGGCATATCTCCCAGACTACCACTCAATTATACCGCCTGCTGCGCCGTTGCCGCGGTTCGCGCACCCCGCGATAAGATAAAAACAAAGCGGCATTCGGCCGTTGCGCCGTTTGTGCGAAAACGCTAATCGCTTTGATCAAGTGCAACGGCCCGATGGCCGCGCGTTTTCCATCTCGTTTACCTTCTCGTTATCGGCCGAAGTATGGCAATTATTTTTCTAAATTATGTTTTCGATGCAACTTTATCCGGACCGTTCTTGTTGCTCCCGTTTATAAAATCGCGGACATTTTCCGTCCTCCTGTCCCGAGATGCAACTTCCGGTCCCCTGGAATGAGATCGCGCAGGAATTCTACGGCGACTGTTTTTGAAATATCGGAAACAAAACTACGGAACGCGGAGAAGCAGAACGGAGTTCACGCTCGAGAACTCTGCGAATGAAATAGTGTAGAATCCGACGTAGAATATAGGGTTGAATACAGCGTAGAATACAGCGTAGAATACAGCGCAGAATTCAACGCATATTATACAGTGACTCCGTTAATATCCCGATACTTTTCAAAACGCAATAACTTTTTGAGAACTGGACTGCGCGATTTGAATATTGTTTTTTAGATAATAGAGCGACCAGTCTACTAGAATGCTTTTTTTAAATTTTGCTGTTGCTTCGAATGGCAAGAGAGAAAATAAAGAACTGTCGTTTTATAACTTTAATTTCGTTGTTAATTTTAACTTTTATCTTAAATTTAAAAAATGTGTTTCGTAGATCTCGGTAGGTTATGCGCATGTTAAAAATTTCAAATCGGTTGACCTTGGTATGAGCTGTAAACAATTAAAGATCGCAAAAATCGCAGGTTTGTCCCGATTTTTGACACACACCAATAAGTGCGAGAAATTTGCAGTTTTCAGAGTCTTTTGACGCTTGTCACTTGAATTTGCGTTAACCGATCTCGATGAAATTTTGCATAAAAATATGCAAATGTCGCACGCATATAACTTACCGAGATCTGCAAAACGCATTTCTTTTCACTTTCGTATAAATTTTCGTTGAAATTTTCAGATAAAGAAGTCAAAAAATGAAAGTATTTTATTTTGTTTCATCATTCCAATTAACAGCAAAATTGTAACAAAGTAGTTCACAGTCACCGTCTAGTACTCTAGTCCCTCTACCGTCTAAAAAAAAAGAGATTCAAATCGTTCATTCTAGTTCGCAAAAAAGTTATCGCCTTTCAAAAAGCGTCCGAATATTAATGGGGGTCCACTGTGCCTGGAGATGAAGACACCTTAAAGGCCCGAAAATCGCGTTGCGCCGGCCAGCAAATAAACCGTGTCGAGCAACAAGAAGAACGGGTGGATATGGGCCACCCGTACGCGGACTGGCGTGAGAATCCTTCGGGAGTAAACAAATCAATTCCGGGGCCCGGGACACGTTTATGCCTCCGATCGTAAATTATCATTAAGGTGATTGGCTGCGTTCAACACAGGGACAGGCGTCGCGAGGGCATATGGAAACCGCCTGGCCAGGTAATCCAGTAAACGCCGAGGCGGCACACAACCCTCTCCCGGCGCGGGGCCAGCGTGTGCAAATGCACGCACGCACGCAGGCGATCGCCGTTCGCCTACGTACATACGTCTCGAAGCCCGGGGATCGTTTTCAGGCCGGACGACCGAGCTTAAACGGCGGCGCTCGATTAAATCTCGCGTCTTACTCTCGGGCCGGGCACCTGCACGACCGACCGACCGGCCTTGCATCCTACGGGTGCTTATGGAAATCACGCCGGTTGCCGCCTCTTCGTTCTCTTCTCCTCGTTCCTCCTCGCCTCCATTCCGTCGAAATGCGAACCATTGTTGGACTAGTTGCCTCTGCACTTCGGAATTTGGTCCGTGACACGTTCGCCCGTTGGTCGCAAACTACGATGATTAACACCTCTTTGTTCTTAATCATTTCTCTTATAGAACGAGAGAGACAATTTTTGTTCCCTCGTCTGTTCACATTTGCTTCGTAGATTTGAATAACAGTCAAATTTCTAATAAACTGAGTCGAAGGCTCGGCGAATAAATACTTTACGGAGCTTGATTTTTCACTGACTACGCGACCTTGTGCGAAGCGACCTTGTTTAGTTTCTGGGTAAACGGATGTTCAACTGTTTCCTGTCAAAATGTTCCCCAAATTGGAACAGAGTTTCGATCAGTGCCAATATTGCGGTCAGTAAATTCTCCCTAATTGACACAAATGGACAATTTGGGAAGAGGAGATGTGATCATTCGAGCTTTGCTGCTCGTTTTTATAGTTGTTGACGATCGGTAATATAATATAATAATATAATAAATGTAGTAATAAATATGAATATAATAACATAACAAATATAATAATAAATACAAATATAATGATAAATATAAATATAATAATACAATATACAGGGTGTCCCAAGAATGTCTCGCAATCCGGAAATGGCGGGTTCCTCGGATCATTTGAAGCAACTTCTTCCTTTACAAAAATGTTCTCCGAGGCACCGTTAACGAGTTATTAACGAAAAACAGTGACCAATAAGAATCGAGTACGACTGACGCGAGGCGGCCCAGCCAACCAGCGCACTAAGTCTAGTTCCGCTCATTGGCTCGATCGCCTCGCGCCAGCCGATCTCGCCTCTCATTGGTCACTGTTTTTCGTTAATAACTCGTTAACCGTGCCTCGGAGAAAATTTTTGTAAAGATAAAAGTTGCTTCAAATGACCCGAGGAATCCGCCACTTTTGGATTAAGAGACATTTTTGGGACAGCCTGTATAATATAATAAAAACGTGCGAATTAGGGAGAAATTGCTCTATACGTGGAAAAGTATTCGGTAACATTCTTTCACCGTTAACATTCTCAAGAATTTGTCAATGCCTCGGCAGCCGACGAAAAGTGTACAAGCTCCATAAAAGATACTTCAAGATTAAGAGCGACAGTTCCCCGGAGTTCGGAAACTGTGGCTATTTTGTAACGCAGAGAAGAGTGCCACGTTTGCCCGGCACAATTCCTGAATTTGATTAGGTTGTCAAAGGGTTCAAGTTCGTGGGACGCTATTTCGGATTCCGACGAGAGTGCGCGCAGCATCGTAACTCACTGGTTTCAGAGGAGGTTCTCGATACGGGAACAGATTCCACGGTGGTCGAGGGACATCTCATTTCCTCGTTGTTTGAAAAATGGCCCGTGACTTCCGCGCCCGGCCACGCCGCTGTCGTGGGACGCGATTTCCGCGACAAAAACGGGCCTGGCGTGGGCGTCGGAGCTCGACACACGCCACAAAAAACGCCTGCCGTTTTGTCGCCTATTCTTTCTCCCAGCCACCCGAAGCCTACGCTTTTTTGCCTTCGGATTTATTCCGCTTGTCCCCGAGCGACTGTTCCCCTCGTTTCCGCGATGCGGAATTAGCTTGCATTTACAGCGGCAGGATCAACAGAATAATTAGAAATTGAAGAGCGAAAGCGGAAGACTGCTCGACGAAACGGTGCTGTCTTCCTAAAAAAATTAGCAGCTTCCGACGTGTGCGAGTTTTTCTCGCTGCTTCGCGCCAGGGAAAGGGTCGCAATTACCGAGGGTGTCTGGAATACCGACGTTTTCATTTATTCTAACGATAATCACAACGATATGACAAAGAATTATAAACAACAAAATTTTAATACAATATTCGATATTTTACTAAATGAATAAAATCATTTAACACCTATCGGACATCAGATATTCAGACCTAATGTATTATGATGCGTCAGAGGTGACCTACGACCGTTAAGGGTTATTTTATATATATTATATATATTATACAAAATTATTTAATATTAATATATTAAAAAATTATTATCAAATTAATCTTTGAGGACGAATGTCGATATATAGATGACATCAAGACTGCACATTCAGTTTTTATATATAAGCTGCATATTTTAGTTTTTGATACATAATCTAGTTGTCTGTGGAAAATATTTTTAACACTTTGAAGAACCGTCGTCCGCAAAGGGTTAATCGTCGCTAAAAGGTTAAAGGGTTAATTCGCTAAAATGAATAAGAAATATTTGGGACAAGTAGTAGTAGATGGTACAAGTAGTTTTTGAAGCCTTGGAAAAATGGGACATCTAATTATTTTTATTTTTCATTAATTTCATATGAAATTTAAACCTCCCAACAAATATTTAGTCGTATAACTAGTGAACGAAAAATTTAATTCTCTTCAATTTCGTTATATATTTGAAAGAACCCCTCTGTGAAATCCTAAAAATCCTCGTTATATACTAGTTGCCAAAATCTTATCGTCGGCTTCGAAAATATTAAACGTTGTTTAAAAAGCGTATATTTTCAAAAATTCACCGATCCCCCGTTACACGTGTGAATAAATCTGGGACCCTGGCCCTGCATTTAAAATATTTGCGAGACCGGGAACATAACCGCGAGACGGCGAAAATATTCCGATCGCGTAATTGACAAAGTTGACGGACGTTAATTACACGACGGACTTCGGCCGACCTAATGAACGGCCGCTCGTCGCTGAAACAAACGGGCCCCGAGTTCTCGCGAACTTTCGCGGGTCGCGCAGGACTTAATTTCTGCGCTAATAAATCGATTACCGGCACGCTTAATGGCCCGGCGACCGGATCCCGTGTGTCTCGTCGCTGCCGCGGACGAACATGGGCAACGGTGACCGATGTTTCGCTGGAAAATAATCGAGAAAACTGTAGACTCGATCGAGCTCGGAGCTCGGCGCTCGGGCGGTTTCAATATTCGAATCGCCGCGATAAACGCGACAGATTTTTCAGCGAGCGAGCGGAATTTTTATTCTCGCGCGAGTCACGTCCGCTGTCGGCCCGTCCCTGTCCGATCTGCCAATACCAAACGCTCGTTGTAATTCGGATCGTTTTTATTACGGGGACGCGACACACGGGGCCGCGGCTCTGACTGTTGCGTACCGCGAGCGGTGGGATACTGTCCGAAATGTCTGTTTCCACTTAAACACCGTGAAAACGAATCGGGAACACACTCTCCGCCGCTTTTTTTCCATTTCTCCATAATACATACAGGTTAGTCGAGCTCTCGCGAACGAGCAGCGGCTCAAAAAAATCGGCTATCCGTGTGCCCTGGTTTTTACGGACAAATTCCTTGCTAACGAACACCTTTCGGCACTTCATTATGCTCTAAGAGAATGCGCCTCGCGCACTTAGGACCGCCGATAATTTAACGGTCGAATGTAGTACAAAGAAGCTGGCTAATCGCGCAACTCCGGGCTTTTAACACGTTGAATGCCACGGAGGGGTCACCGGTGACCGGCACTTAACTTGGCGGTGACGCCATGGGGGCCACCGGTGACCGGCGCGCCCAAATTGATAGAAATAAATATAATTTAAAAGAAATGTCAATATCTAAAATTTTGTATTATTACCATCGCCAATTCAAACTGTGATCCCCGTCGCAATTAACATGTCAAACATGGTTATACACTGTGACTTATCTATTGCAGATAATATTTCAACATTATATGTATCGCATAGAAGAAAATTCATCGTGGCGCCACGGGCAATTTCTGTAAAACCGGCGTGGCATTCAACGTGTTAATAAGCGAATGACGTTGTTGCAGTCGGGATCTTGGCTTTTTTGCAGTGGATGCGGTGTTCATCCCGCGGAAATATTCGCAGCCTACTCGTGGCAGATGTGAGAAATTATGGTCCGTTGAGGGTAATCAATTTACAATTTATTTAGCAATAACACACAATTGAGTGGGCTAGAGTCATAGCGACGTAAGTCATATTTTCGATTATTTTGACTTAGGTCTTGAACTGTGATCTGTACGTGCAAAACTGTTAATATGATAAGTGAAATAAGTACAGTAAATTCTTCCTAATTCGCGCTCAGATTGTGCACAAAAATGGACAATTTGGGAAAAGGAGATACGACTATTTGAGCCTTTCCAAATTGTCCATTTTTGTGAGCAATCTCAGCGCGAATTAGGGAGCAATTACTGTAGACCGCGGATTTTACGCATTTATGGCAGAAATGAGTAGGTGCAATTCAAACACGTGAAGACTTTAAGAGAATTTAAGTATACTGTTATCCTGCTTCCGATGTATTGACATTATTAAGCGAAGAAATTTTCATCTCACGTCCGCATTTTACCGTTGACATAGAAACGATTCATTTTGCATAAAGATCGGCGGACTGGAAATAAATTATAAAGTTACTAAAAATTAAGTGAACTCTGAATTGTCATAACAATAAATTTGGTCAGTAAAGAATGCACATATTAGTGAACGATAGTACTCCTTGTTTCTCACGCCGGGGAAAGTGTAACTGATCACTGTGACTATGACACACTCAATTGTCAGTATGCTTCGTTTCGATCATGGCGTTCGCTCTAGATTCGTCTTTTTACAACTCACACTGATATCCTCATACCAACGAATTAAAAATTTGTACAAGTGCGAAGCAAAAGGGCCAACTCCTAATACTTTATCAAAACAATTGGATTCTTTTTTCAGCTCGACGTGTTTTGTGCATTAGATGCATCGTCTTCTTGACTCCTGCCATGAATTTGTAATCTTTCTGTACTCTTTCCAAAGGGATTTTTCTCCCAAAAATGAAAATTTCGCACGACTTTCGTCCTGATCGTTAAAATCGTTTTTTGATCTTCTAGCAAAGCAAATAATCATTTCAGAATGGATTGTTTGAACCTAGTATGTTCAGTGTTAATGCAATATCAGCGCCGAGGACACCGGGTTTCCGCGAATCCTCAATCGTCGGCGTAGCCCCCGTTAATCGATCCGAAATGACAGCGCGGCGATCTAACGGTACGCGATCGTTAGAGAGAAGCCGGCGCGGGTTCGCGATTGTCCGGAGGCCCGCGACAGGAGAAAAGAAAGAGAAAAATCCAACTTCAATCACCGCACTCGGTTCCCGTTCCATTCCGCAGCCGTCGCCAATAATTGCGCGTCGACGTTCAATCAAAGCGCGTCTGTCGGTTAACGCGCGAGTCAAGCGAGGCAGAGCCAAGCGGAGCGGAGCCGACGCGAGAGGCATTTTCGCGCAAGGAGACGGCGCGAACGTGGTGCACGCCGTGAGAGAGGATGAGTCTGTGCCCCCCATGAAAGTGTTATCAATCTTGAGCGGTTGTTTACGACAAGCGTTCGAGAAGCCTCGATTTGGCGGACCTCCAACGCGCCGCGTATGAATACCGGAACGCCGTGCCGGAGCCGGCGAAGTCGACGAGGATTCGATTGTAATCGATGGGAGGGCCGGCTCTCCGCTCTCGGCGACAGGAATAACGATACCCTCGGAAAATATTCACTTCGCGAGCGATAGACGGGAAGGGAACGAAAACAAAATAAATAAATGGAACAGAAATCAAATTCCGTTTCAGCTTGCGCGCGTATACCGTGCGTCGCGCGACCGTCACCATATTACCCGTAATACGACGAGTAACTGCAATTACAACGGTCGATCGTGGCCGAAAATAAAAAAAAAAAAGAGGGAAACACGGCTTCCGGGCTGCGCGCAAACAAATGAAACGCGACGGCCTGCCGCGCGAGTCGCGCGAGCAATGCTTTCTCGCGGCCAATTCATATTCGTTATCGCGCCGAAACATTCTAGCGGCGCTATTTAATTTGTCTCGTAACCTTTTTTATGGTCGTCGAACGGCGCATGCGAGCAGCCCGATCGTCGACAAACCGCGATAAACGGGGCGCAACGCTTTCCGGCGGGTCGTGGAGAATCGTCGAGGCATTCTCCGTTCCCGGAGGAGCTCTTCGTGAAGTAATAGCACTGCGGTACGAGCTCCGGGCCAACACTTAAGCGGAGCAAGCCAGCTGACTAGTAGAAAAAGACCATCATCTTTGGGCCATCGTCCAAAATTATTATCGAACTTTCCATACATTATCTCTGCAACCTGTACCCCGGCACCTACGAGCTTCCTGAAAGTTTCGTTAAATCGGTATTTGGAAACGCGAAAGGTTTTCTTTGGGCGTAATCGTATTTCAGATATATTCGACATCGAAATCCAAATTTCAAGACAGACCGAGCCAGGTCATAAATCCATTGCAGAGTATGACGTATTCATGATCCAGACTGTTAAACGATTTACATCTAGACTCTAGACTTTTAATAGAATCTAAATACAAAATCTCATTACAATAAATTTTTAACAGAAACTTAGCTTGCAATCGATGTTTGATTCATTTTTAACAGAATTTAAACGTAATAAGTTCGCGGTTAAAAATTCGATTATAGTATATACAATATATATTTGATTATAATTTGATTATAGTATATACATAGTTTGAGTTATAATGAATTTTAAATACCGTCTAGACGTTTAATCACAACATCCGCGACATTTTAACTATTTTCGACAATTCTAAAGATCACCCACCATCAACCGAAATTCTCCCCTTAAACTTCTCCCATTTTCCTCTTCAGCTGCATCATTGAGTATCATTCTCCTATTATCGATGTATAAACCATGTACGAATTTTGCGGCAAGTTTTTTTCAATAAATCTCCACCTATCCAAAGGTCAAATCTCGCTGTAGTGGTCGGTGACATATAATTCCCTTCTGCTCTGCGCAGGACCTCCAGAAAACGCAGACGAAATCTTCGCGCTGAAAGAGAGCTCTTCGAGCTCGATTTCCCATAACTCCGGAAGGATTGCGGTCTTTTTGCCTGACAGTTAGTCGCGCGCTGTCCCTGTTATCTTCGACCGTATCGAGTTACCTCGTTAACCAACAATGGCCAACGAGCCAACGGGCGGAGGAATGCGTTCCCGGCAGAACGCGCGACAACTTTTCACTTTGCGGCGACCTACGTGCGACGGTCGTGCCGCTCCGCGACGACCCAGAGCCACCGGCGAAAAATTCCAGGCGACGGTGCCCTCGGGGAGACGTCTCTCGCGAAAATCGGTAAGAAAGAACCGCCTCCCAGCCGCTCGTTACCTCGACAAAGACGAACAGCGAGATCCTCGAACATTGCTGCCGCGAGGAGCTGTTCCTTTCGACGAAGTTTGCTCCTTTGGCGAACAAGATGTTGAACCGTGCACTCAGCGACCTGCACCGCTCGGAATCCTCTTAGGATGCTTCTTAATGCGACGATGGACGATCCCTTGCGTTCGATGAGCTCGTGGAGCTTCGCCGTACGCGCCGTAGCCCCTGCGGGCCAGTTTTAGCGAACGGAGGGCGGGGCTAACGAGCTGAGCGGGCGGAGCGAGTTGCCGGGTGGGAGAAGAGGCGCGTAGACATGGCTATCGCGGTCCATTCTGTCGGTCCGACATGCGCGACGTCGTTAAGTACACTGTTTTAAAGTATCGATTGGAGAATTTAATATTGTCTGCAGTTCGATATTAAAATATTGGAACCCTTGACGAAGTATGTCAACTCCTATCTAAGTTCGGTCTCGTTTAATTGCACGCCTTTGAACAGATCGAGTGAAAAAGCTACAGGTAAATGAAATTCCATGCTCTCGCAGCCGATCGAGAGGCGCCGGCGACGATGAGAAAATTGATTCGAATCCCCCGTTCTTTGAGTTAGTCTCCGGACGGTTTAAGTTGGCCCGAGCTCTCGCAGTTCCGTGGTTCGCGGAGGCTTCACCGTGGAATCGAAATTAACATTTCACGGGCCGTTGAAACGAAAAGTAAAGCGATCGCGCGATATCTTGCCGCGGCATAAGCGGATTTCCGCGGATGCATGCCGGAGACAGGCGGCGAGGTTTCCTTTTTAGGCGGACCGGAGAATTTGCAATCCTCTTTCTTATCGGAATTTCTAATGACTCATTTACATCGGGGACACGGTGTTCATCGGCA
This sequence comes from Megalopta genalis, assembly GCF_051020955.1. Classification (NCBI taxonomy): domain Eukaryota; kingdom Metazoa; phylum Arthropoda; class Insecta; order Hymenoptera; family Halictidae; genus Megalopta; species Megalopta genalis. The sequence continues at coordinate 16,074,012 of NC_135022.1, read as the reverse complement.
GTCGTTAATCACCCGACGAAATATTGTTACGCCGGCGTAGATTGGCTGGATTATTCCGGGCCGGGCTCGTCGCCGTTCCTCCACCTATCGATCGCCGCGGAATTAATAAGTATGCATGCGACGGATTGCACGTTACGTTTGTATTACGCGCCGGTATCAGCCGCTGCAGCCGTTAATCTGACGTCGCGTGACAACGTTATGGAAAACGCGGGTGGAGCCGCGCTCGTTTAAGAATCCACGATAGCACCCGGTACCACCCCGCGGATTCTATTTTCTTCTGTTACCGGCTGAATTTTTACCGTCGAAATCAATTATGGCTGCGCGAGCTAGTCGAAGCCCTGAATTCATTTGTTCGTACAAAAATGTTTACGCGAAGTGGATAGTTTCTCAGTCATCGGCAAGTAGCAGGAAGAAAAATATGTACGTTTCTTCGTATGACAATTTCAGATGATAACGAGAGAAATTGATGACATTTTCAAACTACTGCGATGTAATAATTATTGTGTAGATTTCGCTTTTCCCGTGTAAGATTTATTCGTCGATTTCTTTGGATCATTTTTATTTCATTCATTCCGTTTCATTCATTCATTCACGGGAGAAACCGTTTAGTACAAGAGAAGGCAATACGTAGGAAAAAGCAAAATAGAGATTATACGAAAGAAAATATCGATTATAAACGTTAGTACAAATGATTATTGTACAATATGCTGCAACGATGGTTTCTGTCTTCCTAAGGATTGTTCATCCTTGAAGCCTGTTAGGGTAATTTTGAATTAGGTGGTTTGCTGAGTAAAGATAGACCGATGAATGTTAATATCATCAGAATATAATAAAAATTTCTGCGTGTTAAAACATCGTTAAAATATAAATAGCAGAAGTTCTAAGTGAGAACCCTGCGAACCACCGGAGATAGCTTCCATTTCTTTCGAGTAATTATTTTTAAATTTAACTATTCGAGCTCTATCCGACCAGAAACTAGATCACGTTGCACCTTTTTGAGGTCGCGCTTACAACGCTGTCTTCCAACAATCCAGAAAGACGTTTACAATTTTCTAGCAAACTCCGGCTTGGTCAAAGCGACCGGGAACAAAGACCCCGTGTAAAAAGGGTGTCTCGATCGCCAATGGCACGGAATATTACATCGTCCGTGAGTGTCTCTAATGGCCTTTGGTTTAATGCGTGGCCACGGAGCCGCGTGAAAAATGGACGAGCAACAACGGCAATTATTGCTTAATTATTGCCCGAAGTGGCGGACGCTGCAAGGAGGGCATCGGCCGGCTGAAAAATTTACGGCCACTACACCGTCCCGTAAATTACGATGAGTTATTCATAGATAAACTTCGCCGGGGAAAATTGCCGGGCAACTCGCGAGATGATGGTAACTTCCTCCGGCGACCGCGTAACCGAAACTTTCCTGAAAAATTACATCCCTTAACGCGGCCGGGGTCTTCGCGTGAGCCGCAGACGTCGTAAATTCCGATCGTGCCGGCCGATTAGGGGCTCGCATTCGGAAAACCTTGGGAATACGGGGGGTTCGACCGGCGAAATTCAGGTTCATAGGTTCGCAGGATCGACGTGCGGGAAAGCTCGGCTCGCGGCGGCCGTCTCGAAGTTATCCGTGCGAGAAAGCTCCAGCGAGCCGCGTCGTGACGCGACATCTCATCCTCGAGACGACGCTCGACGCGTTCCCCGCTTTCGAGAGCGAGCCGGGAACTCGAATTTCTCGTTCCCCGTCGTCGAAACGCAGCGGCGACGCGAGCCGTCGTCCCGAGAAATCTTCAACCGCTTACACATAATTCGTGTGTGCCAGAGGGAGAAAAATTCGTCGACTCGTGCATCTCGTGGGAGGCGGCCTACGGTCGCGAGAAATTCTACCGGCTGTCCCGGTGCACTTTAACTGGTCTCGACGGTATCCAGTCTCCGCGAGTATATAAATTCTAATTTTTACGTAAATCCCTTGAAAATAGGCACGTCGTTCTTTATAAAATTGTACGCAATTATGTATTTCGGAAGCTGTTGCTCTGACATATTATGGACGTTTGCTGGTTCCTTCCTGATCGAAACAAGTAAAGGATCGCCGCAGTCGAACAAATACTCTTCGAGATCAAAAATCGCGGCTTGTCCTCTAATCTGTTAAATCTTCTCAATTTTATTAGCATCCGTAAAGCGTAAGAGCGTTGACAAAGCAATCGATGTCGTACAACTTTACTTTTCGACTTTAACTTGATTAAATGAAATACATTGTTACAATGTTACAATTTTAAATAATTACTTCCACAAAATTAATTTAATGTTCTTTACGTGAAACACGAAATCGTGTTCGTCGCGCATGTGTGACGCAGACAGCGAACGTGTTAAGAAAGAACCACCCCTATTTCCCTAACACATTCGAATCGATCGAAACGATGACTCAAACCCTCCCCAGTTTTCGATAAACAACGTAAAAGAATGTTCGATCTCAAGGATAATACTATGCATCGACGTGGAAAAGTGACGCGAGCCCAGTCAAACGTGATCAAACTATCTAAAGCCGGTGCATTCGCGAGCTCAGAGATTCTCGGCGCGTCGGATGAGTCCCTTTTCCCGCAGCGAACATAATTGCCAGGTTTCTGAAGGATCGGGGAGAACAGCAGACGGTTCGACGAAACAATTGCTGGCTGTTGGATCGCGCGTTGCCTCGCCACGTTTCCTGCAGCGCATCGAAAAGTTTCGAAGTTAGTTTGAGGAGAAAGCCCGGGTAAACTTGGCGCGGATCAGGCGTCGCGACGTGCCGGCAGCCTGTCGTTGGGTCGCGTCGCACGGATTACCAGGGCCCGACCGATGTCATTCGCCAGGTGTCTACCCTTCGCGCGAGAATCTTACTTGCAGCGGTGCAACGTAACCGTCGTCACCGGTGAATATCGCGTAATGGGAACGCGTTATCGATTACCGGCGACGCCGCGGCGCGACGCGCCGCGATGCGACGGCCCGTTACGAAGGCTTATTAGTCGGCTGGAAGGGAGCTTTCACGCGAGTAGCAAGTTCATCGTTCGGAGGATTTTGATTCGTATAGAACGAGCCGAGGGGAGCCGAGCGGAGACGAGAGGAGCCGTTAACGGACCACTCGGAGCTTTCAATCCCTGGTCGATCGTGCGCGAGCAGAGCGAAACGGTGCAGAGTAGAGCGAAGCAGAGCGAAGCAGAACGAAGCGGCGCGGACCGAAGACGAAATTGAAAACGCCGGACATCGGAAGTCCAACTTCGAGGCTTTCATCGGCGGGTCTATAAATAAAACGGACCGTGAAAGACCTTGAGATTGGACGTCGACGTCAGCGTCCGGCTACTAAAGCAATCGCTCGCGGTGAAAATCGTATAAACACAGCTGGCGGAAGGGAAACTGGGGCTCGGTTTTCCTCAAGTTCCATCCCGGCTGTCGGGCCGTCAAAGGAAACGGGGTTGGTGGCGCCGGAAACGCGGCCGACGCGACGTCCACGAAGAATGGGGTTGCCTGGTTGCGGGAGCGAAGCCGCGCGCGGTCCCCGGTTAATTATGAGTAATCGGGCGATTTTTATCAAACCGAACCGTCCCGGGAAACTTTCGAATAACCGCGATATTTCGTGTTTAGCGACGAGGAAGCTGGTTTATCCGAGCAGTTAATTACCCGGCGCATTAATAAAGCGCTCAGATAATCCGCGCAGTCCGCGTTAATGAGTATGTAAGAGACCCGACGTGTCCCCTTCGCTCCCGCAGGATTACCTTAACAAGGGGAAGGGATTTGCGCCGGAGCATAGGTGGAGAATAAAATTTACACCAGGTTCCTCGCGAACCAGAAAAAAGTGGCTATAGAAACCGCCGGCCAACTTCCATTTCGTTCCGTTCCGTTCCGTACCGTTCCGCCGCGGACCCTGCCCTTCTTTTCGAAAGGCTTTGCGCTCTAATCCATATAAATTCGTGCTTTCCCGACTGTTCTTAACCCTCGGCTTTCCAGGTGTATCCACCCTGCGCGCCGCTCTCGTCGTGTTTCGAAACATTTCAACCCCCTGCCCCACTAACAACCCCGTTTGCGGCTAACAGAAAATACTAGGGCGAAAGATGAAATAAAATTACCGCTAACAAGGCGACTGCGAAACTACTTCGTTCTACCCGCGAAAAACGGCGTTTCCCTAACGAGTGGAAAAATAGGTCCGTTCACGTTGCCGAGCACGAAAACGAAACTACTTTGTCTTCCACTCGACGGACAAATAAGAAACGTCGCGGCGCGACTTTCGCTTTATCGACAGAAGAAGCGTGCCGGAAACTTCCGCGCCAAATTGATCTTCACTCCGGATGCTCGGGCTCGAGCACCTTCTAATTGCGCGCGAGGGACGTTATTCCATTTCTATTGTTCTCTGTTTTACGCGGACTGCAGCAGGACAGCGGGCAAGTATTACGAACTGATTCGTATCAATCAGAAACGTGGCGAGATTCGAAACTTCTGTTCATACTTACGAATTTAACTCTTTACACTCGAGTGGTGACTCTGAGGCACCACTAAAATGTGTTATACCATCTTCTAAAATAATTCTGATATATTGACAAAGTTTAGATTTAAAAAATTGTTCAGAGTGTAACCGTTGTGCGAGTCCCAAGAGTCAATTTCATATGCATAAAATGCATTTTGTCATATCAAGTAGAAATACTATAAGTTAGAAAAATGATTTTATATTTTCAGTTAAAGTAACTGCGAGTACGAAGGGTTAAAAGGTCACAAAAAAGAGAGCTTGTTGGCAGACTGCGGATCTTTATGCAACGTAAAAGTGATCTCCATCGATTGCAACAAACCTGAATCCAATTGAGATATTTTTCTTCCGTTAGCAATTTCAGTGAATCGAAAGTAGTGCATCGAACTCTTCGAGTACTTTTAGCATCTTCATCGCTTTAAATTTGTCTATTTTTATCATAAATTCATAAAATCCGCAATCTACTAATTATGTACTTATATTCTTATATATCTCTTCTCGGAGAATTCGTTATCAACTTAAATCGCGTCTTGGTCTTCCAAAACTTCAATTTTTCATGTGACATTTTACATCGCTCGCAAACACGTCAGCGACACGTTCAGATTATGACACAGCGTCTCGATTTAAAATGCATAGCAATACGCGATTATCCCGAGACTCGTGCGAGCTAATTCAAGTCATTATCGGAAACAGCTGTTTACGACCCGACATTCGCCAACGCCCGGAGCCCTCTTTAGCAAGCGAAAACGATTTGTTCCCGGGGCAAAGGGAATAAAAAGGACCGTTCGAAACGGCGCGGCATCGTTCGCGCGGGATCGCAGAAAAATCCGGGAAATTCAGCGAGATATCCTTCGGTTCGCTCTAACACGGCTGATTACTCCGCAGTTAGAGCTGCGGCATTAACGTAATCGTATCGCCGTGGAGCGGGAATTGTCTCGGGGAGATTCGAGGATCTACCGCAGGGTGGCTCGCGATACGGAGCCCCTGGGGGTTGGGGGTGTCTCGCGTCGCGTCGGCCCCAACAATTTACGCGGAATTTGCATAAGTCGTAGAAGGGTAATGTCCCGTGGTGGATGTGCATCGGGGGGTGTCGGGGGCGTCGAGGGGTTGCGACGGGGTGTTAGGCGGGGGTTACGTGCCAGTAACCAGCTCGTCTCGGGGGTGCCTTCGGTGCTCCTTGTCCGCGAACTACAGGCGTTAGGCGGAGCCGTTCGTTCCTCCGGGGGAGGGGGGGGGGCGGGTGTCTGATCCCGGCCGAAACGAGCTACCACCCCCGCCTCGCTTTAATTCATACTTCGGGGGTAACGGTCTGGTAAAACGGTTACACGCCGACCGTAATTTATGCTTCGAGGCCCGGAGTGTCGCGCCGGAGAGAGCCACTTTCGTCTCCTATCTACGAAAGGATATCCAAGAAGCGGTTGCCGTTCCAGTTTCGAGCCGCGGTATATATCCCGAAGCAATTACATCCGAATCCCGGACGGAAACGGATGGGGAGAGGTCGACGTTCGACGAATAGGCGAAACCCGGGACGGTTTTTACGGCGCGAATCTTCGCATTCAATTGCCCGGAGAAATTAAGGGCAGAACCGAGCGATAGATACATAATAGTCGGCTACCCTTATCCGGGAACCGAGCTCGTCCGTGAAATTCCAGGGGGGGGGGGATGAGACGAGACAGTCGCGGAATAATCGCGGCCCTCGGAAACGGGGGCGTTACACGATTTTCCGCGATTTTCCGTTTTATTCGAAATATCAAGGGCTTTTATAAAATTGGATCAGCCGCCCCTCCCGCCACCCTCCGCGCGCCCAACCCCGTCGCGCGTCGCCCGGAAGTGCTTTCTATCTCCGCCTCGTTCCGTGCACCTCCAACCCCCGCTTCGGGCTCTTTTCAACGAGTTTCTCGAGATTCTCTGTCTCTCCGGGGCGGGAGTCGCGAGGAGCGGATGTCTGGACGCGGAACGTCCGTTTACCCCTGTCTGCGTTCTGGGAACGGATGCGACGGGATTACGGATCACGCGTTGCACTGCCGCTGGAAGGAACGGCTACGGATAGAGATCGTGATCGTGAATGCCGAGACGTTAACGACTGTCCCGAGAAATAGATTCTCCTGGTCATTATGCTTGGGAGGATTCATCGAATCGCAGCAGGTCACGGTTACCGAACATTCGGTAGAAAAATGTACTCGGGGTTTTCTTTGTCGGAACCGGCGAAACGAGGCGGACAATCGCACCCGACCGTGGTCCGTACGATGAATGAAATATTTTCCTAGAAGAGAACGCGCTTCCGGCGCACGCTCCGCTCGCAATATCTCCGTTGGACCGCTCCTGCGACCGCAATAAAAACGCGAGCTACGCGCGTGCTTTACGCGAAACAGAGATTGGAATTCTAATAAATTACTCGCGTTTTTCTCGTCTGTTCCTCCCGTCTTTCTCTCTCTCTCTCTCGCTCTCGTTCTCTCTTACGCGTCGCGGCAGTTACAAGTTTCATTTCCCGGCGTGGCGGTGGTCGACAAAAAGGACTTTCGAGAGATCTATAATCTCGCGATTCTGTCCAGCTAGGCTCGGTCCACTCGGGAACGTCCCTGGATATTTTTCGAGCGAAGGGAAACGCGAGGGGGCGGTAGACGTTCGCCCGTCGTCTCCGCCGTCTAGACGTTCACGGGATTACACGATAAAGCGACGGCCGAGCGGCGCGGCGCGGAGCGGAAAACGGGTCCGCTGAATCCTCTGGAAAACCTTTCCGGAGCAGTGGGAAGCCGTAGTCTGGCGTTGGATCGGCTCGCCACCGCGATTCGTCCGATTAAACGGCGTTTAAATAGCGCCCGGATTCCGAACGGATTGCCGCAGACAACGAGAGGACGCGCGGCCAGCCAGCCAAGCCTCCAAGAGATCCCATGGAAATCCCTGCCCACTTTCAAATGGAACCTTTATCGGGGAAATGGGATTTTCCTTTCGACACTTGTCAAGCGAATCCGTAAAGCGAAACACTATTGCCGCGCGACGGTTTGCCCGAGCTTTATCCGACGGAAGAGGAGAACCGCAACTTCCCGTCGCCAAGGAAACGCTTGCGCAATCGACGGCCGCTCGTCTATGAATTTTTTGGGAATGCTGCTGCGGCCGCTGGTAACTGCGGCCCTTTCATCTCTCGGGATCCTTTGTGCTCACCGAGACTCTCGGAAGACTGACAACTTTTGTTTCCCCGAGCTCTTTAAGATATTAGCGTTTTATAGTCTTGAACGTCATCGTTGCAATTGTGGCCCTTTGGTACTTCTGATAATCTCGAGGGCATTGACCTTCGCTCGGTGCAACCGCAGCTCCGACCTGTGGCGAATTCTGGCGCTTTTTTATCTCTGTAACTCTTGCGAAACTAGTAATTTTTATGTCCTCGAGGTCTCCAAAGTAGAAAACGTTTATGTTCCCTGACATATCATTAAATCTTTGACCGACAACCACGTCTGAGAGACGTGGTCAGATAATCGGGCCAGGAACGATTATCGCGTCTGAGAGACGTGGACAGATAATCAATCCAAAACTGATTATCACGTTTAAGAGACGTGGTCAGATAATCGGTCAAAAAAATCTGGCCATAAATGAGAGCCTTGGTGTGTCAGACGGACCAAATATAAACATATCTAGTTAAGCCCGTGTTGGACTATGAGATATGTGTTTTATGGTTTTTTGTTTTCCCTCATTCAATTGTTTTATTAGTAGCTAAAGGAAGTGGCGCTGGAACCAGCTTAACGTGTGCTACGATTTTTGCAATCTTTAATTGTTTGCAGCTCGTACGAAGGTGAATCGATTTCTATTTCATTTTTAATATGCATATAACTTGCCGAGATTTACTCTTTTCATTGTATACTCAGATAAAAAAGTTAAAAAAAGCAAGAGCTTTTTATTTTCTTTTATCATATATCTTTTATCAAAAGCATTCCAGTTAAAGTCTAGTAAACTGGTCGCTCTATCATGTAAAATAAAATTCAAGTCGTTTAGTCCAGTTCTAAAAAAGTTATCGCGTTTCGAAAAGTGTCCAGACATAAACCGGAATCACAACTTCGGACGTTTCGCGCAACCGTAAAAGGGCTCGAGGCTCGTGTCCGATCTTGTTGTTGTTCGCGGCACACGTTCCTGAAACTTGTATCGTAGGGCAAAGGGTTAACGGAATCGTGGTCTCTCGCGTTTCTCAAAGTTTCTAGTATTGCGTCCCTTTGACGCTCCTAATAATCCTCGGATCATTGGCCTGTTACGTTTCCGAGTTCCCTAAATATTGCTTTCCTTTGACGTTCCCGAGATCTCCGGGATTTCCCTTCCGCCAGACGATTCAATTATTTTGCGTCGCGGCGAAACGAATCCCCGTACGAATACCGGGATGCCTGATAGAAGCGCGCGGCAGGTCGCAAATCGCAATCCGCTTCAAAGTTAAAATAATAAACCGGTCCGAGATGTAGATACCTACGACGCAGCGTATCGCGGAAAACCGATTATTTTTGGAATCCACGCGGCGAGAATCCCGGGGCGTGGTGGCCGATTTCCCGTTGATCGTAGAACGCTGTTGCAACAACGTTGCTGCGAAAACATAAAGACATTTCCTGCCGGTTGGTTTCGATCAGTCGGAACGAAGATGACTCGTCGGCGCGAAGCGGGAATATTATAGATTCACCGGAGATACGTATCGGCCCTCGAAAGTTCCGGCGCGATGGCTGGAATCGGCGCGGCGCGGCGCGACGCAACGCGGCGGGGAATCAATAAAAAGTGTCGCTTCACTCATCTGCTAATTGCGACAATTTCTCGATTGCGCCAATTACCGTAGCTGCAAAACCGTGTAATTATCGGCGAGCGGGCCGGACGTTTAAACAGGATTTCCAGCAGGGAATATCGAGAATAATCTCGATAACAGATTGCCGATTTGTTATCTGGCCGATTTATGATATTACCGGTCGCGTCTAGGCGGCCGCGTCCGCTCTCGCCCGCGTTTCTCCTCTCCGCTCCGATACGGGGATCGGATTTATATTATTTGCCGGTCCGCGTCCCGTTTAATGCACTCTTTCAGAGGTGATTTATTCGTTTCACGGTGGCAACTCGGCCTCTTTGTGATCAAGCGCGCGGCCCCGTTATCGGCGCGCGCCGCGTGGAAAAATCGCTCTGTCCTGCTCCGCTCTGTTCCGCCCCGCTGGTAATCGGAAAAATTAGGGGGAGTGGCGGCGGTGTGGGCGCGATCGCATGACACGTCACTCGAGCCATCGAACGCTAATAGAAAATACTAATTAACGCTTCGCGGCGCGGTTCCATTTAACATTCAAACAACTTGTCGCGTCCAGGTGTCCGTTTCATTCGAACTTTTGATGAACATTGGAAATTATTCATGGCCAGGTTGAACGAGACGCGGCACGCAGGCATGCGATCCATCCGGCTGTCGCAAATAATCGTGTTTCCGCGCATCATCCAATTAAATGTCCCCGGGATTTCGCCCGGTTACCTTCAACACGCGGAAAGAAAACCGCGCCGCTTTGCCGTGGAAAAAGTGCATTTACGTTGGACACGAGCAGCCGCGGGTCTAACTTAAGCTTCGCTTCGAATTACAGCTTGGATGGACTTTTTACTGGGGTAAAAAGCGAATTCGGTTCAATATTGAACTGTAGGCCGAGGTTCGGGTAAAAAATTGACTATGGCTTAGCTTGCTCTTGGATTCAAGTTGTTTCTGTTCCTTATCGAATCGAAGGCTTCTTTCTGAGTTGGGACAAGGCCGAGTTCTGCATCGGATCCTTCGATTGTTCCTCAGATCCAAGACTTTGTTCCAAGTCAATTCTGGATCTGCGCTAACTTTTGACCCAACTTATGCCTGCATGTAGCATGAACAATTCTGGTTGCCGAACACGGTCCGATCAACCAAGTTGAGTCATTAACAGAAGAGTTTTCATCTCGAGATCTGACACGCAGGCTGCCGCAAGCGTGTTTCTATGTTTTTCCGAGTGTTTCGATGGTGCGCCGAGGGTGACCGCATTTTAATAGATGTCGCAATGGCCGATTCCCTGGACCGTCGAAAGAACGTGGGCTGAAGACACAGGGGGCCAGGAAGAAATCGATCGATCCCGGGCTAATGGTGGATAATTGTCGGACGCGGTCAGGGCTTCGTTGACGTACGATCGAAATGCTCGGATCCGCTGCAGTTAACTATCCGGTAAGGTAGAAACGGTACGAGTTAACTGACCGGTAGGGCCGGGCCGCGATCCGGTAACGTATGCACCCATCGAGCCGCTTCCTGGTAATGCGTTACCGCTTCTTGCCGGTTTGCGCGAGCGTATATCAATGCCCCCTTTCGGCCACGACAATGCCCTGTCCGTGTCCCTGGCGGGTTGGCCGACGCGATGCGGCGATGGCCCATAGCTCTCTCTCTCTCTCTCTCTCTCTCTCTCTCGCTCTTTTCAGCTCTCTATCTCTCTATCTCTCTCTCCCTCTCGACCCATCGCGTCCCGCGGCCCGATGGGGATTCGCAGCACTGGGAAACCGGAATTGCGACCAGCCACGCCATCGACGGACCGCGACGGATATTGCGGTTCTCTACTTTCGTTCCGGGCTGCATTTTTGTGCAACTGCTCCCGACGGTCCTGCCCGATCGAACGTAGCCTCGTGCATCGCCCGTGCTGGCCACCCACACACCCGCTCTGCCCTCTTCCTTCAGGAAAATCGGCTGTCCGCCTTGCTCTCCTCTTCCTCCCGTTCCGCATCGAATTTACGCGACACGATAAAAATCGTGCACGCTCCGCCGTAATTTCGGGAGAGAATCCATTCCCTCTTTCTCTCTCTCTCTTTTCTTTCTTTCTATCTCCTACAGGGGGGAAAGTGGATGCGAGGAAAATCGCGGCTCTTAGAACGCTCGCGAATCAGACGCCCTTTCCTCGACGGATTCCGGGTGACTGGCGACGAGCGCCGCCGAAAAGAAGCAAAGGGAACTTACTCGCACCGGCTCCCTCCCTCTCTCGCCCTCTCTCTCTCTCTCTCTCTCTCTCTCTCTCTCTCTTTCTCTTCTCCGGCAGTTTCATATTCGTTTCCCCAACGATACACGACTCTGCCTCCGCCCGTTCCTTCAGCCCGTTTTATTCTCGAACTGCCACCGCGACGCGCCGGTCGACGTCGCTGTTTGCCGACCTCGTGCATTCGCATTTTCACGGGTCACGGGGCATTCGACGGCGCGGCGGCCCCGCTCGGCCTCCGATTCCCACCGATTCCCACCGATTCCCTCCGGAGGCTCCTCCGGCAAGCCGTGTTCCCACGGGAATTGGAAATCAATTTAGGAAAACGGTAATAAACGGATGCGACCGTACGTCTGGTGCCCTTTCGTCTCGTACGTGCTCGACCGTGTCTCAATCTGCGAAGAATCCCGCGTGTTTTTCCTCTCGTCCTCCGACTCCCTCCGGCGCTTTTTCCTCGTCTTCTTCCTCTCTGCTCGCTCCCGCCCGTTCCCCTTTTTCCTCGTTTTCCGATGGTCCCTCGAACGGCAAATCCTATCGCTCACGGCGCCGGCGTTTCCGGACGCGATACACGATTCCTGAATTTTCCGGCGCTGTTTGCGGCCGCTCGCAATCCGAATCAGTCCTCCCGAATCCGGGAGCCCACTTTTCCCGGCCCGGCCCGACCCGACCCGGCCCGACCCGGCCCGTATAGATATATCTCATTTACAGATTAGTAACCGACCGTTCGGTTAGCACGCCGGTGCGCCGGTAATGCGATTACGGTTAACCGAATATACGCGCGTTGCTAGATTCTAAAAGCGCGCGCTGCGACCAGATATTAATCGGTCGATTGGCCAACAGCCTCGTCGGTTATCCAGATTTCTAGCTGGCCCCTCGACCCACCCTCCGGCCCCACCCGCGGCCCCTCTTTCCGATTCGTCCCGCGACCCTCTTGCAATCGCGGTCGCGCTGCCGCAGGTCCCAACGCAATTACGAACTCCCGCTCGGGGAGAAAAGTGCGCCCGCTCCGCTCCGCCCGGCTCCGCTCGGCTTCGCTTGGCCCCGCTCGCGTCAACTCCGCTCCACTTAGCTCCGCGCCGCCCGAGAGACGGACACGGGGCGGATACCAGCTTATGATTTACACGCGCGGAGAGAACAAGCCAGACTTTCGGCCGGCCCGCGGAAATTTATGCCGCTACGTGTCCGCGGCGCGCGGCGCGCCACCGCTCGCTTAATCCGAGATTGCGGGCCGACGCTGGCGGAGTAACTTCTGCCGCCGGGATTTTGCCGGGTACCCTGGAAAACGCCCGGAATCCCAAGAATCTCCGAGCTTGTCTCTCGGCAGCCTCTTACCCTCGAGCGCCGAGATACTCCTGGGATACATACGAGCTTCCTCGGCATAGATATCCGATTAGATTTCTCCGGAGACGCTCCGCCGACACGCGGAGCTCGCGATCGGCGCGCCGGGACCCGTTCGATTCCGCTTCGGAATTATGATCATTCTTGTAACGCCGGTTTTACTGGCGGAGCTCCGCGGAAGCCTCGGGAGTCCCGCGTGCGTAGCCACGGGAAACTTGTAATAGCTTCGCTGAATCCCTTTGGAAAACAACGCGGGGGGCGGGGGGGATGGGGACGTCGATGAAACAATCAAACTTGACGAACGAATTAATTGCAAACATCCAATACCGTGTAAAACGAGATCGCGACACGGCGTTTCTTGCAGCTGGCAAATTTTCCCGGCTTCCCAACATCGGCGCGCGGAAAGTTCATCCGCGCCACGCTATTCACGGTGTTGCGTCAGACACCTGTATTTCCATTATTGCGCTCGTCGGCGATAGAGACGCGAAAGAATATACACCTTAGCTCGTCCCGACGGTGTTGCTCACGGTCGACGCAGGCAATATATCTCCCGCAGTTTATCTCCATTATATTTGCTCGGCAGAAACACGAACGGTAACCCGCGGCGCGCCTTGGTCGATATTAATTTTCCGAAACGTTTTCCGCTGTCCGCCAGCCAGCCCCGGCTCGCTCCGTTCTACTTCGTTTGATCGTTGCCCGGCTTCTTAATTAGCTCGGGCGCGAACGACTGCAGAATTTTCCAGGGCCGGCCGATGAATTTATCGCGTGTATCGCGGGAGCAGACCCGCGCGGCGGACGCGGGGACTCGCGTGAGGCGAAACGTGCCGGCGATCGGTATCGTTGGATTTCCTTCGGCTGCGCGAGTTGCCACTTTAGCAGCAGATTGTCGCGCGGATTTCTTTAAATCTCGAATCTAAACGAGGCGACGACGCACGGTGGCACCATTTCCCGAAAATGTTGGCCGTGATTCATAATTTCTATCCGATTCCCACGAAAATCGACGCGCTTATGGCTTCGAGCTTGTTGAATTCGAATGCGTTATCGAACATGAAACGTTCGAAATAGAAGATCGAGCACCACCGACGGAAGCGTTGGTTTTGTATTATTTTTCGCGAGCATCGATGATTTTCCGATATTTGGCTATAATGACATAATTGGAGTATATTATTTAATATCGTGCTTTTTATTTCAACATCGTTAACATTGTTCACCGAGATGGTTCGTAGGTACTAATTGACACTTTAACTTTGAACAATCGTATCTCCTCTTCCAAAATTGTCCATTTTCGTGGACAATCTGAGCATCAATTAGAGAGACATTACTGTACTCCGTTGATCTCCACTTTCTCCGTCCCAATTATTTTCTTCAATGGAACGAGACAATTTTTGTTTCTTTTATGTCTCCATCTACTTTCACTCCTACACTTTAATTTCAGAAGAATCAAATTTTGTTTCCATTGAGAATAAATTGATAACGTTTGCATCTAACGGGTCATCTGTGAAATCTTCATCACGAGTCTGACTCGTGAGTTCTTATAGTGCAAAAGACTCAGAAGACTCAGCAACTGGTCATCCCACAGGAATCGGCTTCGAAAAGTGCATTTTGGCCAAATGTTTGGGGAAAGTGCGACGCCGAGCAGCCGATTAACGCGCGTCGTACATCGCTCGTTCCATACGGAATTACAAATTCTCGGGGGTAAAGGCAGCCGTCGTATAAATTCGTTGCTTCCTTTATCCGATTGTCCCATTCTATCATCCGTTTCCCTGGCAATCCGTATCCATCCACCTGTTCGTCACTCGGCCCCCGAGTTCTTCGAGGAGGAGGTCGCCGAGGTCCCCGGTACGACCTTCTCCGGTAGTTTACGGTCTCGAGGGCAAGTTTAACGACATGCTCGTCGATCTCCCTCGACTTCGCGACTCGCCTCGCCTCGACCCGACGCGACCCGGCTAGACTCGTCTCGAACGAGGACCGTCGAATCGTAGCAACCCCTCGGCCACGCTGTCCCGTGAACCCTCCCGGGTCATTAGTCCACCTGCCGCGAGATTTCGATCGCAAAAACCACCGACACGAGCATCCGCGTGGCCCTTTGGCCCTTCGACCGCGACACGCGCTCACATATATCGACCGCCTCGCGTGACTTCCCGCTCCGCTCCGCCCCGCTCGGCCCGAGGCGGCCGCTTTTTCCCGGCGTTTTTGTCTTCCGCGAATCTCGAGGCAGTCGGGGTCCCTCCATCCCCCACGGAAATTCCACCTCCCATCTACCGCTGACCCTCTTTTACGAACTTCCGGGCGCTGGATTCCAAAAGCGTCGGCCAATTTCGATTTTGCGACACGGATTCGCGATACGTTTCTTCGAGAAATCATTGTTCTCGACTGGGAGCTGTTCTGCTAAAATTTCGGGCACGTGTTGCGAGTACAATATATAATGGAATGCACGATAACCGAATCGTTTTTGCTTGTGATTTCGGATTTGAATCGATTGACCTTCTTAACACATCGGAAACGTGAGAAATAGATTCAGTAAGTACATCTTCTCTTAGTAATATGCGAGATCGATAATCACAGTAAAATCAACCGGGCGGATAGTGATTGTACATCCAAAAATAAGTCGAAAAGAAAGAGCAACATTTTCTCATTTAAGGCTTTGTTTTCGAGAGAACTGAGTCGAAAGTGCGAAAAGATCTCGTGGCTCGTAATACGACGAGAAGTAGAATTAGCGTGTCATGGCCAGACGCGCCACTTGATTCGACAGTGTTATTTCATCGACCTAAATTTGTTCGAAAACGGAGTCTCAAATGAAGAAACGCTATTCTTCGTTATCGTCTTATATATAACATCCTCTGTCCGGTTGTACCGCGCTTTTTGATACACCCTACATAACGATAGACATGACAGTAATTCACTTTTACTACCGAAATCTAGAACATCAAGCGGGAAGTTTATACGGTTGTTTGTCCGCCGCCTAAAAACTTTCGAACGGTAAACGCTGGAAAGCGAAACGTGCCCCAGCTCAGTATACCGGGCTAATCCAAATGAATATGAGCATTTTCAGAGCTCACGGCGTCCCTGCCTAATTTTATTAATCTAAATTCCGGACGAGGTTCTGGTTGGCAAAGCTAGCGTGCAGCACCGCTATACGCGGGAACCTATGCAATTTTGCCGTTTGAAACACGTTTTTATCTTCAACACTCGGCGGGAAAGCGGCTCGGCCATTCTCCGACGGCAGGTTCGACCTTAAACCTGAGCTCTCCACTGCTAAAAAATTCATATTAGCCATTTTGATTCTCCTGCAAATCTGTAAAGTTGAGATCATAGGGTGACGATCTCGCGAGCTCCGTTCCCGAGTCGAATAACCTCCCTCGACGACCTCGTAGGACGGTTTTCTGGGCGAAGACGGAAGTTTCGTCGTCGAAACGGAGGCGCGGCGGCGCCAGGGAGGAATCTAACGCTTTTACGGGCACCGCCAGCCAATTCCCGGCTCCCCGCAGAGGGTAATTGCAGTCGCGGGGGCTGGGACGCTTAAAGCAGACCCACGTTGACGAGTTAAATGCCTATAAAGAAGGTGACGGGGAACAAGGGGCGCAATAGACGTCGGAAAATTAAATGACCGTCATCCGCGCCCCTCCGCAGACAGGCGACGGAAAAACCAAAGGAAGAAGCCAGCTGGGGTGGGTGAGGGAGAGAGGGAGATAGAGAGGGTGGAGGTCGACGGTGGCCAAAGTCGAGCAGCCATCCTTAATCTCTCATTTGAATAATGAGAACGACGCTGGCTGTGCGGAGCGCCGGCTGGTTCAAGTTCCTCTAACGGAATTATTCGAGCCACTTCTGTAAATGACACGGCGAAACCGGCCCCGGCGCGGTTCCGGGCCCGTGTTAACAAACTTTCGGCGTTTTTGCGCGATCCTCGCGGTAACGCAGCCCGCCTGCCGTGTAAAAATGTCCCGGGGTTTATTTACCGGACCCTTCACCCGCTGCGAACGCATCGACGAGCGCGGCTTCTCTGGAATTAACCCTCCGCTGCTGCTAGGAAAACGTTTCCTCCCTGTCCTGCCCTCTTTTCGCCGGTCGACCTGCCCTTTCACCCAATTCTACGCTTCCCCTACCGCCCGAAAATCAAGATCTACGAATTCGAAATCGATTCGAGCGACTCCCGTGAAAATTTCAAAGAAGCCTCGTTAGGAACGCCGTCGGGCTTCCCGCGGTTTGTACCTGCGATCGGCGCCGAGAAAAATGCAACACCGTAAGCGTATCCGGGACGGCAACAGGAGGCCGAAACACGGCATCGAAGTTTCGCGAGCCCTTGTTGGGATCCGAAAGTTTCCGCGACGGAACTCCGGCCAGAAGATCAAACTCGTGTTAAAGGTTTACCGGACTACGGCGGTGCTGTGTCGTCGTCGTCGATAATCCGAGATCCGAAGCCGGTTCGAGCGACGAGAAACTCGCGACGCCGTGATTCCGTGATTCGAAAACAGCCGGTGATTCGCGCGACCCGTTCGTCGCGCGATGTAATTAAACGTTGTTAAACGGGAATTAAATCGCCTCGCGGACGGGAGGGCGGCAGCCCGCGGGAAGTTTTGCCGGGCAAAGAAGCGGCCCATTGATCGACGGTCGCCCGCCGGGAAGTTTGCGGAGAGGGAAACGCGGGCCTGCCGCCGTCGCGAGCAAGAACTTTCGGACGGCAATATTTCCGACACAATGTCCGTCTCGCCCCTATGAAACGTGTAACGAGGCGGAGGGAGAGATCAGCGATCCAGTTAAAACTTTAACAACGAATCAACAATCGCCGCTCTGTCGCCGGTACGCCCATCCAGTCCACCGCGCGGGGCGCGCGCGAGCGAGCGCCGGTTAAAGTAACTTTAATTAATGAAACCTGGGGGCTGTCGCGGTTTATCGCTGACTCCTCCATTAATTGAAACCGCCGAGCCCTCGCTGCGAGCGCTCCGCGACGATCAACCGAGAACCGAACGCAGCTTTCGAGCGTTCACGGTTTTACCGGTGTTTTGTGAAGATCGCAGCTTCCTAACTAACCCGGAGGTAGTTTAGACTTTCATTTGGTTGAAGTTCGGGCGACTGGAATTCCCCCATTGAAATTTTCAATTTTCATACAATTTTATCGACAACCTGTCCCGCAAAGTTCCAAAGCTTGTTCCTGGCCGTTGCCGCACCTAGTGCGTCTCTGAATGCCGCCGCGAATATTCGGAAGTTTCCAAATGACGTATGCACACTTCGAACGAAGGAATCTTACAGGATCAAACGAGTTTAGATAATGAGACCGTAACCGGGATAATTCAGATTTATCACTCTGTCGAATCGGTCGTTCGGTATGAAGAGGAGCATTCACGTCAGCAATTAATTTGTTGCTATTTTCCTTCCTTGTCGAAATATGAAGGTCGATTCGAGTTTTTTTTTAACTAGAATGTGCAACGCGTAATCAGTGATTAAGGTGCAAGTGTTCAGAAACTATGTAATATCGAATGTAAACGAATGTAATATCCGTGATATGTAATATCGAATGTAAATAATGTATATCGAAATATTCTTTGGTCGATTTTTAATGCGAGAAATGTTCAATACGTTGCCCATTACAATCAATGCAAGCATATATAAGCAACGCTAAGTATTTTCTATTATGTCAAGTGATCCTCATATTTTGATAAAAAAGGAAAATAGCAACAAATTCATTGTTACCGTGTGTGCTTCTCTGTGTACCAAACAACTTTCGCAGGAATCATTTTTTTTTAGATCAACGTGTAGATTACAAGAGAAATGAAGGTGATTTAGTCAAATGGCTCACCCTGTATATGACCGACGCGAAGGGACAGCGAACGAGGAAGAGCGTCGGATTTCATGATTGTGTGAAGCAGACAAGAGAGTATCACGCGGCAACTCTTCACTTAATTGTAGCGACCGACGGGATGTAGCTTTGTATGAATAGCGCGCCATGAAATTCGCCGATAAAAACGCGAATTCGTGCAAGGACGGGCAGCCTAATAATCCGAACCAGTAACCGCAATTTCCCGTTAAGGCGGGACGATACTTTTTTCGATTTCCAATCCCTCGGCCGACGGAATAAAGGGGAGAGATTCGTTAGCGAAGAATATCGGTTAACCGTGCCCCGATTCGTTTCCGCCGGGGAAATAACGAGAATCGTGTCGCCATTGACCCTAATTCCGCGGCGAAATTCATACTGGCCTCTCGATGACAGTTTGAAGGAGCAATTAGCGGACGTACGGTCCTTTTGACGAGGTGCAAAAGCGCGTATTACACTGTTCAAAAAGTTCGTATAATGATTTCTCCGCTTCTATTTTCGCAACGCTGCAGCGGTCTGACCAAGAGTGGTGTACAGTTTATGAACGCAGCTATACGGAATCTAGTATTTCTATTGAGGTGCGTTCGCTTTTGGCAACGATTTCAGTATCCTTCATTCCGCAGATTTCTCGAAAAAAAATGTGAAACTCCGAAAAAGGGACTGAAGCGGTTTGTACGTCAACTCTCATCCGACTCTCGTATCAGTTGGACACAGTTTCCACGGATACTGTCGAAATAACCTATTCTATAAATCGTTTTATTGGTTCTAAACAGTGCGAAAATATTTACGTTAAAACTTGTCTCGCTTCGTCTTAGATTTTCATTCATAAAGTAGGAATTTACGAAATTAATTATTTAACCCTTAGCGCTCCGCGCGTTTCTCGAGTACTGCCTTCTCGAGCGCCTGAGATAAAGGAAGTCTTATTTTGAGCAGAAAAGATTACACGTTCTTGTGAATGCATTTGATTTTATTGATTTTATAAATATACATTTTCCTATTCTAAATAAAAGATAGATTTTCAATTTTGTAATTCACCATGGTGTGATGTCTTTGGTAACAATCTCCCACGTGCATTCTGGGTTTACTTGGACAAGTGTCACAGTATTCACTTTGCCAAATAGAGTTACTAGATATTTCTTTCAAGTTTAGAACATTTTCTGCGTAATTGTTGGTTTCCTTTATAATTTCATTTACCAATTCGTCCGTGAAAAATAATTTAAAATATTGTATCGGCTGTTCAATGTTTGTAGGAACTTGTGGTCCAATGACCTGTGGCAATACACTAAAAGGTATTCTGTCTGGAATATGTAATTCTTTCGTAACATCACGCCATTCACCTAAGTCTTGTAACGAATCTTCGCCTTCACATTCAATAATTCTCATTCTTCGTCTCTTTGGTAGTATAATTTCGCTACTACTACTCGAAGTGTCAGAATCATAAGCAACATTGTCTTCCACAATGTCTTTTAACTCTTCAAAATCAAATACGTCTTCGGTATCACTCGGCTCTAAATTCTCATCATAATATTTATTTTTCTCCATGTTGCTAATCATAGAAAAGGTCAAAAAATGGTTTAATCGTAATGGTACACACTTAGCACGTTTTAACTACAGACAACAATTGCTAACGCCGACGATAACGTATGTTAAAAACATTTGGCTGCGCAGCGGAGCCTTCGGAGTTACGGAACAAATGACAAATGTCTCCGTAGCGGAGCCTTCGGAGCGCTAAGGGTTAACATTCTATCTCGTTCATTTTTTACCACCGTGTCAATTTGATATCGAAGGAGCCAGCAATCGTTTAGAAATGGATGAAAAGTTTCCATAAAATATGAAGAGTAAATGTATATTCAGAAGGGGATACTATAAATTAAAAAGGAAATTAAATCGTCGAAATTTACCAATGCGATTCTACGAACTGTTCGAAAGGAGTCATCACCTCCTAACTGACCCACTAAATCCACTCGCATCATCTTGCTGGCCTAGAAAATCGCGACGAGTGTGCGACAGCGTCGCGGAAATAAAGTGCGGCAGGCACGAGGAGCTCGTTGAATCGACGATCTCGCGTGCCCGAGCCACTGGGACCGTTTTTACGGGCGATTAATTCTCGCACGGTTGCGGCGGTCGTTAACCGTTTCTGTTGTTAACCGGTCGGCGGCGGTCGTCCTTCGCAAAGTCGGCCGGAGCCACCGAAAACGCTCGGCTCGAGTCTGCCTAGGAAGCCGGCGGTTCATTAAAATGCGGTAACCCAGCGAATCGTCGGTAATTGAATCGACGGGTGTCTGTTCGACGACGTTCGTTCGGCTGCGAACTAACTTTTCCCTCAAGTTTGACCGCCGACCGGCGTGTCGATCCGGAAGTCTGTCGCACGGAAACTCGGCGACTCGCTCGACCGTGCGCCGCACAGCTTCCGTCGATCCTCCGGATTGGAATTCGCAACCGGTGCCCGACGACGGACAGCGATTACGAAATTTCCCCGCGATCCCGCGTCAACGCTGTCCGCGGAATTTCACCCTTTGTTTCGCTATCGAACGAGCAACGACGCGGGAAAAGAACAGCGTATTTACAACAAGTCGTGTACAAGAATCGCGATACAGGCAGCAGTTAATAATACAATTTACAACGACCCAGGTAACCCGCTTCCGTCGACATCGACGGTCTCGTGCCCTCCGTGTGGCCGGTTTTACGAGGCACGCAACGGATTGCGAGTTTTCTTGCGACTCGAGCCCTCGGCGCCACGTAGCACCACGTTTTCTTCGAGATCCCCGATAGACGGTGTTGATTAAAGAAGGCTAAATGGGTCGGCGAGGGGCGCTACTTCGTAGCAGCTACAGTAATTTCTCCCTAATTCGCGCCCAGATTGCGCACAAAAATGGACAATTTGAGGAAGAGGAGATACGATTATTCGAGCCTTGCGTCTCGTTTTTATACTTGCTGACAATCGGCGACTATAAAAACGAGCCACGAGGCTCGAATAATCGTATCTCTCAAATTGTCCACTTTTGTGCGCGATCCGAGCGCGAATTAGAGAGAAATTATTGTACACTGCAAGCGCTTTCAGAAATGCTGTTTAGCAGATTTCAAATATTTTCTTACATTTGTTCGCGCGTGTCGGAAAGTATATCTGTATCGATTCTTTTCTAAATGTTATCCGATGATTAAGTTTTGATGATGATGAATGGAAGGCTGAAAGCTGAATGTGATGCTAACAATGACACAGTTGAAATATATTCAAATCCAGGCGACTATATGGCATTGCGAAAATGATAGACGAGTTGATCCGTATTGTATGAAAGATGAATAAAAAATGTTGTACATAATTTCAAAGATGAAAGAGGAATGTCGGTTACTGTTTGAAAGATGAAGGAAGAATGTTGCACACTGTTTCGAAGATGAAGGAAGAATATCGCACACAGTTTGAAAGATGAAAGAAGAATGACGCACGCGTTGTTTTAAAGCTGAAAAAAAACGATCCGTCGTGTCCAAACACAATTTGTAAGGCGACTATCGAGTGCACAAAGCATGTAGAAAAATCATTAGCGGTCCGATATAATAGTCCATGCAATAAGGGCAATGAAAACGTCAGAAAGAGGATCCAACGTTCTCTGACAACAACGAAAACACTGTGCCGTAATCACGACAGGTGTACAGAAGAGTTTCGTTATCTCGTATCGAATTCGCCGACGGGACCCTCGACGGTTGGGCTGAGGCGTCCTTTAAATCAGAGAAGGCAGGCAGGTTCGGCTAACGATATTCAGGCGGACGGTGGCATCAAAGCCGGGCAAAGATACGAACTAATCTGTCGAGCACCCATCGCGGTGGATGCAGTGGCTGTCAAGGGTTAAATCGCTTCCGTGAGTGCCGGAGAAATGTCGTTTCAAGATCGAGCATACGGTTACGTACAAGCGACGAGTACCCTCTTAGGCGCGCCGCTAAAGCGCGAGCGAATATTCATGAACCCACTCGAAAGCATGAGAATCCGTGCAAGTGTTTCCAGGTCAATATTTGATACCTTGGCGAGCGGGCGCATCGGCTGTGACAAATTTCCCTCTCGATTTCTTTCCCCTCTTGTTTCTATTAATACCTCAGCCCGGAGGACCCTCTCTCCACTGTTCAGTTCTACCGATGAACGAGCTTGTCCGGGGCGGAATCGACTTCTATCTTTCCCTAATTTCTCCGGCTCCTCCCCCTGCCACGTTTCCAGCAATGCCTCTCATTATTCCACCGACTTTCCACTTTTCATTCTACCCTCATCGGCCGGTCTTTCTCGTTTTCTCCGTCGCCCAGCACGTTCTACTGTCTGCAACTTGGGTTCTACCTTTTCACAATTTCGACGCCTTCCCCGCCGTGCTTCCGATTGCGCCTAGTTTCAGAATTTCTCTCCTGCTTCGCCCTAATTTTTGCATTCTCTTTCTCTTTTTATTGTCAAGGCATTTTGCGCGGGTCGCAGATCGATCATTACCCGCACGCCAAGCGGTGGAAAATTAGCGGAGTTTGAAAAAATGCAGTTTCTAAAGACCATTTAAGATTTTCAAAATTAACGATAAGATTTTGATAACAGGCATATAGCGAGGATGTTAAGGATTTTAATTCTAAACCTACCAAGCAGTAATACTAACTGGCATGTACTGCTCCACAAAAGTGAGAAGACCGAATTTACTTAGAATTTGTAAAGTTTTTATTATAAAACTTGCTCCAATAATATTCAAGCGTTTTCCACGAAAGAGTCTCGGAACTTTGCAGAATTGCAAAATAAGAAAGCGGTCACTTTGACCGCAGTAGCTTTAGTGTTAAAAGGGAATTCTTTAGAATATAGAATATAGAATGAGTAAAAGTATTATTAATATTCATAATTAAAAGTATTATTTATATGAGTAAAAATAGAATGAGAAAAAGTATTACATTTTTAACGTAAAAGATATTAACACCTCTGCCGCACGTAATGCGTTAATACCGTACCTTTTTCTAATATCAACATCTTCTGCTTTGTTCAGCGTCTACGCTATCAGCTTCGTTCTTTATTCAGTGGCTTTCTACTTTTAATGCTACTCTCGTCAGCCCTTTCTCCTCGCTCGTTTGAACCTATTTTTATGTCATCGTTCCTATCTAAGCTTTCATCGTTGCCTAACTTCTGCGTTCTCTAGCCTCTCCCCCCTGCCCGATTTTTCCTGTTGTTCTGCATTCTCATTGCTCTTGACTCGTTCTAATTTCTTTCTCTGCTATCTACCAATGCTTTTCATTCGACTGCGTCTCGGACTTCCCAATTTCTCTACAAGTCATCCTCTCGACTTCCTCCCCCCTCGTTATCCTCAGTTGTATCTGTCTCGGCACCCCGTCCCTCCTATTATCAGGCAGCAGAAGTTGGATCGTTTTCGCGTACGTAGTTCGACGCGGCTCCGGAACTTCCAAAAGTACGTATCAGCTTCCAATGATGAATCTGTAATGAGCTGCTGCAGAACGTCGGGATTTCCGAGCATCTTTCCCGGCAGTTTTGCATTCGTCGTGCCGCGCCGCCCTCCCCGTGAGCCGGCCCACGCTCCCCGCGGGTGCATAATAATTGAAATTCGTGTGAACTAAGAAGTGTCCCCCCTCCTCGAACTTATCCCGGCCGCTTGAATATTCATGGACGCTCGTCAACTCATTACGGGGCACTGAGAACGTTTCCACGGTAGTTACCGCGGATTTAATTAAAAAAACTGTTCAACCACCGAACACGCGTTCGCCGCGATCGATCCTCGGGACCCGTTTCGTTCCGCCTTGCGGCTCGTATCGAATCGCGGACGTTTCGAGACCCGATATATCTCGCGATAGACCCGTTTCGCTCGCGTATCCCGATTCCCGTGTTTCCAAAATTACCGACGGGAACCTGTTCAAACTTCAACAAGCCATTCTCGCGGGTAACCTTTCGCGATTCCGAGCGGAGAAGGACGGATGTTTCGTGTCACGAACCGAAAGACGAACCAAAAATATCTCGTCATCGATCGGCCAAAACTGCGGGCTGACGATCGTGAACAACCGACGGCTTCCGGGCAAGCTTCCGCGAAAACAGAGCCGAGCGCGACCGACCTCATATTATTCGCTATAATTTATACGGCCAGTGATTAATTGACGCATCGTCATCCGTCCATCCGTCCATCCGTCAAGGTTTCCGCGGATGTTTCACCGGGGAAATGATCAATTCCGCCCCCGAAATAGAAACGGGCGTAGCGCTTGACACGGGCCTCGCGAAATCCTGGTTCTCGTGCATTACATTTTGAGGTGTCCAGTCTACTATGCCGGTCAAAATAATTGCTTGCACGTATCGCATCGGTTGATCAAACTCATTAACGATTTGCTACAACGAAGACGCCGGAAAATCGGATTCGTGTTTGCTGCGGTTGCATCAGAACGCTCTTCATTTACTGATTCTTGAAAAGAAATTCTTAAAATGAACAATTTGGGAAGAGGAGATACAATTATTATATAATTATATTATAGTTGTCAATTGCCGACAACTATAAAATCGAGACGCAAGGCTCGAATAATCGTATCTCCTCTTCCCAAATTGTCCATTTCTGTGCGCGATCTGAGCGCGAATTAGGAAGAAATTACTGTATTTCTTCGTTATCAATAGATTGCGGATTTTTATGAAATTATGATAGAAATGGACACGTGAAATATAGCATATTTATTAACGCTTTCGAGGAATATAAAGATTTTGTTATATTCTTCGCAAGAAGTTCAAATTAATAAGCGACGAGATAAATCTCCGTGCGATAACAATTTCCTGCAATTAATGCAGACGATTTTGCATAAAAGTTCGCAGTCCAGCTAGCAATATTTAAGACTGTCTTCCAAGCGCGTTTTAAAACAATACCGCTGTTCCCCTTTGTGCAACCGGTCGGCAGACTGCCGTGCACCAAATGGCATTTATAAAATTCAATAAATCAGTGCTCCGCCATTCCGGGGCCAGTGATCGGACGCGAACGGTACGATCACAAACAAGATATAAAGGGAGAATATTGAACGGCGCGTGTCCATCGGGGGCATAAAGTCCGTCAAAAGGTTTCAATAAAATCGCGAATGCTCTGTTCTCGGTTTGCCGAGAGGTCTCGCCCCTCGAAGGGTGGTTTATTTGGAAAATGATTTCAGCGGCCGGTTTACGGGCGCATTGATTTACGCTCGCGGGAGAGGCTGCGCGCGAGAGGATCCACGCGAGAGGATTCGCGAGGCCGTTACACTCTCGTTAATCTCTCGTCGCCTGTATTCGAGCGGGCGCGGCTGCGTTTTTTCGCGGCTTCGCGAGCTCGAATAAAGCGTCTCCGGTGGCCCATGACTAAGGCGTTAACAAACATAACAAACATCGATAACGTAACATAACGCACGCAGCCCGTCCCGCGAAAGTTCCCCGAAACAAGAGGATTCCTCGAATTCGCGTCAGCAGCTCGCGCGTCACCGTTAATTCCCTTATCATACGGTCATACCCGGTATCCGTTATGGGAGCCGGGCGACGCGACAAAACGGACAATTAGACGGGAAACCAGCGTCGTCCGGAATCCCTGATTATATTCAAATTCGTCCGCAGACGCCGTTCGGGAAACTGACCCACTAACGTCCGCCAATTACTCGTAACAGCCCGCGAATTAACCCGCGCCTAATTGCCACTAATTCCGTTAATTGCGGCCGAGGCGATCGGCTCGCGAAAAAACGGGAAACAATAAAATCCCGATTCCCTTTGACTTTTCCGGAACCGGGATGATTCCATGGGAACACTTTTGGCAAAGTGATAACACTGGAATGTGATCACTGAACGGTGAAAATTACTATTATATACTGTATAAAATAATATTAAGTTACATTAATAAATGTCTATGTTTTATTGTATGTCAGAAATTTGCAGATGTTATAAATGGATAAGGTCCGTAGTACAGTGATTACTTTTTAGAGACACCAAGACCGTATTTATTGAAACATCTCGCAAGTTTGTTTAAGGAACGATCGGAGCAAATAAATCAACCTAGGCATTTACTAACAAAGGCATCTGCAGAGTCTCAATATTTGTAAAATAGAGAACCCGGAATCTCTCTCTCTCTCTCTCTCTCTCTCTCTCTCTCTCTCTCTGTCTATGACTTTTATTTGTTTCAGAGCTCGGCTCGGCACCAATTCGTTAAGATCGAAAGTCCCGGTGATTTAAACAAATAAACATTGGATGAAAACAGGATGGAATAAATTATCCATAGCAGCGCCCCGAGTGGGGCCTTACCTCGCCGTCGGTGACGCTGCAATCGACTAGACCCAAAATGGCGTCTGGGAATTCCACACGTTCCGTATTCCACAGTTCCGTACGCATTACGTTCAAATGTAAATAGATTCAGTGTGTGACTAGCAAGTGCGTTCACTCCCGCGATCCTGTAAATCCCAATTGTACCTCATTGAAATCCGACAGCTGCTTCAATGATAAGTCCAATCGTAATATCCAGTTCATAAAAGAGTTTCCATACCGTAACTCGACAGCAGTAAAATGGGATGGAGTAGAAAGTAGACGTCGGAGGTCAAATTTCACGTAAGCGTATCTTTTTACTATATTTTCTAGATTCAGGTATGACGGAACTGCATAAAAATCCGCAGTCCAATTATAATGCTCGATCGATCAAACGGTTCCTATACTCGCTGCATATTTTAAGACACAATTTTCTCTTGGTCCAATTAAACTTTGTGGGTTACGCGCACTGATTATTTTATTGCAGCACGTGCTGCCACCACACGGCGTGCTTGTTTCTTCATTGGTTCCATTCTGGAGTTGGGCATTAATCAACTACATTTTAATGGTTACTGTAATTGATTGCCGAAAATGATCGTAATAATTATAATCATTAATCATATAATCGTCGCAGTGACTAATGTGCAATCGTTGATCAGAAATTCGTAATCATTTGAATGATTGCCGTATTCATTTTATACTTTATATACCTTGTACCATAAGGTTATGTCACATCATTATGTCGTATCATAAGATATATGTATAAGGTATATGGTGAATGTGTTACGGACGAAGATTTTCCATAACCACTGATTGTAACATTTTTCGATTTGCAACGATTCTGTCAGATTTTGTTGCACTTTCTTCTGGCAAATATTCCAAAAATTCTGCATCAAGTATAGCCGGAATTGTCATCTGCTAATCATTAATATAGTAACTCGAGTTGTTAATTTTTGTCCATTAATTTAACATTTCTGGAATTTACCTGAATTCCTGTACATCTCGATGATGACGGACTGTTTAATGATGAACATTCCGAATCATCGAAATGAAGAGATTTTTCGTTATGCACGCACTCGCTCATTATTATATGAAATAATTACAATATAATCACGGAGGGTAGCTATTCTCTGCAATGCTGGTCTACTACTGGATATTGCCTCAATTCGGAAACGGTTTCCAAGATAACACACGACGCGACTATGTGTTATTTTAAAATAAATCACTGATTCAATCACAATAAAAAGTATATAATCACGTCGTGATTAATGATTGTTGAATTAATCATGGACCGTGATGACAATGATTTTGATCACTCCTATTAACCATTAATCAGTGATCATTTAATAATCAGGGATCATGATTATTAACATGATTTTAGATTAATCGCAATCTTCAATCATTAATTAGTAGAATTTCGGTTATCCGTTCATTTTATCCGATTATTTTGGCATTCGTATTTTCGACTCGGGTCGAGCAAATAGAAGACACATTCTTTTCAAGTGACAGAACTAGTTTTCTAGACAATAACTAAAAAATTGTTTCCAAAGATCGCAACTGGTTGCGATGACGAAGAAATTACAAAACGACGGTTTTCAACTTTTTCATCTGAGTCTATAATGAATATATGCTAATAATTACAAAATCGGTTGACGCAAAGCATTGAAAGCTCCATACATTGAAAGATGTAAAAACCTCGAGATTTCTTGCGTGTTCCTTTTTTATCTTCGTTTTCATTCCAATCTTCTTTAAAAAGATTTAAAAAGAAATTTCGCAGACACCACAAAATTCAAATCGTTTCGTCCACTTTTAAAACAGTTGTCCTGTTTGTTAAACCTGTTCGGATATTAATGCGAGTGACTGTACAGGAAGACGTCGGATCGAATAACGCTACGATAAATGCTCGTACGTTATTATGATTCGATTCCGCGGAACAACAATTGCAGGAAGGACTCAGCCGGCTGGTATGCATGGTCTATAAAAATCGTAGTTCCCCGGGAGAATCTTCTCGCAAACCGGGCAACTGTAGCAACTGGCTGGTAACTCGTGCGGAAAACTCAGATTGTACGTGTGCTCCACTCCGGCGAAATGAAATTTCACAGCTGATAAAGTATCGGCGGGTCCGCGGGGTCCTCGAAGCGTGTAACGCGTTCTCCGAGCCGTTTTAGTAGTTGCCAACTTTCCTCCGTTTTCTTTCCGGTCAGATAAATTAGCCCCCGAGCCCCCTATTTACGGCAATAAACTCCGAAAACACTTCGGGGGGGAGGAGGGTGGCGGGGTTCGGCTCCGTACGAAGGAAATCCCGGAATGTTTGCCGTGTGCTCGCGCGTCTGTAACGCTTGTGTCAATAATTACGAACGAGAATGTCGCAGTCGAGCGAGCAGACCGGACATATTTCCCGCGGCCGGGAAGGGCGCGGGCAGGGGATGGAGAGGGGGGGGGGACAGAAATACGACAACGTTCGAGATTAACTTTCCCGACGGGCAAACGGTTCCTCCCTGAATTATGCGGAAAGTTGTCCTCCGGCGGCCGTTACATCGCCGTTGTCCGGCGACGCGTTTTATTGTTTTAATAAAAGAATGAGCAGGTCCGCCGCGATATATCGCCCGGATTGTTGCGGCGGCCGCGCGACTCGCGAATTCCGCCGCTTCGCGGCCGCATAAAACCGTGAAATGAAAGGGTTTACGGAGTTCCCGTTCCCCGGCCCGCGTCCTCGCCCGCCGCGCCTCTTAAATTTAATTATGGCACGACAATAACGCGGAGATGCGGTATCAGAAGAAGCGCCGAGTGGCAGTAAAGACGGCGATACGCGGACCGTTACCGGCGAGTTACGAGGGTAATACCGCATCTAACCTGGCTGTCTGTTCGCCGAGTTCGTTAATCTCTACCGCGACGATGCCCGCCAGGACCACGTCGGTGCCATCCGTCGCGCAGTCGAAGCTCGCGAAACGCTCGGAGCATCAGCTTTTTTAGGGGTCTCGCGCGCGCGCGCGCGCATGCACGCAGCCGAGCGAGGATCAGACGCGTCAAAGCGCGGTCGCAATTAACCCGCGGCGAAATAATTCAAACCAGACGAGTTCGCGCGACTGTCTTCGCGGAATTTGCATGGCACACAACCAGCCCGCCGCGCCGAGAGAGCTTGTTTCGCATGCGGGAAACACCGTCGGGGAACACCTGTCCGCCCACACAGAGGGTTATATCACTTAGCCGGTAAAACTCGCTGCATATTGTGCCCGGACAAGAGAACCCGCGCCGCGCCGCCTCGACGCCGACCGACGTGACGCGACGCGACGCGAAGAGCCGTTTTCGCGCCGGTCTTAAGCCCTGATGAATCCGTTTACCGAACTTTATCGTGTCCCGTTTGTTTCGGAGCCCCGTGCCGCTTAACGCTTCCGTTGCTTTGATTTCTTTCTACCTCATAACGCCGGAACTACCGTAAGCCTGCTTTATGTCGCGTTATGAGAACGACGAGACCGCGTTTATGCAGCTCGTGCTGCTTTTCTTGTGCTTCCACGCCGGGCATTCTTCCTGCACGCTTGCATATCGCGACTGCGTTGGTGTCTCCATCCGTATTAGGTGTTCCTTTCCTGCGTTTTTGTCACTTGATAGACACGGCAACGCGCCGTAAACGTTTTGCATTCGAAGCCACGTTAACTCCAAACGCGGCACAGGTTCTCTGACCTATATAAAACATTTACATTTTATGAATATGAGATTGAGCCACTCGGCTTGCATTTTTAACGAATTATTAAATATAAAATGTGAAAATTTTGAGAAATGACGTCGCAGTTTTCCACAGCGCCCCGGGATGAGAAGATCTTGCTGTACATGTGCGGCACGATATTGGTGTCAATTATTTAATAGAGCAGGAAACAATTTTTTGGAATTTAGGCTCGATTGTTTCTAGAAATCCTGATTTTTGTTCTATAAAGCGAACGGTCTTTCCGCGATGAGAGAAGTGGAGCATCGAGAAAGCGAATGCTAGGGGAATTGTTATCAATTATCGTTCGTCCGTTTTTCCTCCGTCTTTCCGACCGCCGCGGCGTTCGCAGCTGCCTGAAACGTTGATTTCGAAGTGGTCGTGTGGGCGCTCGCAAGAGCCAGCCATCTCGCGGCGATTAATTTTGATTAATCGTCAAATTAGATCGGCTTAGATTGGATCTCACGCTCGCCACGGTGGATCTTAATCCATCATTTCTAATTTATCGGCCGAAATGAATGTGAGTTATTCGCCACGCCCGCGTCCCAACCCCATTGTCTCACGACCCTATTTATATTGTACATATTGCCTCGCAAAAGTACCAGGCCAACGTTCATCATTGACCGAAGATATTACTTCGTAACGATGGAATATTTGCTAAATATGACAGTAACATATTATCTACGCGTATCGACGCTGGAACGATCAAACCTGACAAAATCGCGGTTTCCGGATTCATGCAATATTAATTAAGGGATAAACTTCAAATTCAATTTATAATTAAATATAGTTTTTATTGATGAATCGTTCGTTATAAAATTTGATTTAGTTTTGAATACATTTAATAATTTAATTATTTTTAAGTAATGATTTTGAATTAAATACAATTTTTTATCAGAAAAAATATTGATATATTATGATATATATTGACATATATTGATATATTATAACCTTGACATATATATATGTCCTAATATATTATATGTCCTAATATATTATATGTCCTAATATATTATATGTCCTAATATATCAATATTTTTTCTTATAAAAAATTGTGTTTAATTCAAAATCATTACTTAGAAATTATTAAATTATTAAATGTTTTCAAAAATAAATTAGATTTATCAAATATATCTATTGAATATCTATATACATATTATGATGCGCAATACTTCGACAAATACAGCCTCGTTGTTTTCAACAGACACTGTCAATTACTGTTCAAATGTTAAACACGTAGAGCTTAATGCAAATCGCTTCCAGTAATTCGCTGTGGCATGAAAAATATCCTACTTTTGACTATGTATATCATGGTTCGTGCAGTCGACAGACCGAAGACACGCTTCTGGGAGACGGTGTACCAAGTCGGCGGATGGGTGCGAACGGATCGAAGCCAGTCGAAGACGTGTCCATGTGATTTTCGGGGAATCGCGTAAGCGAGGGTCGCGAAAGCACGAGCGATCCGCACGAACGGTCCGCCGCGTTTTTCTTTCCCGTGAGCCGGGCTACGTTTCCGGTCAGCGTGCAAAAGTCGGCGTAGCGTACGTGTCTACCGGGATGACCATACTTTATTTATTTATTTACTCTAGCGAACGGGAAACCGGCCATGGAAACATACTTTTCCTCGGTTCCGTTCTCTCCGGTACGTGTCCGCGTTCCGTAATGCGGCTACGTGGCCGTGTGCGGCTACGTGTTCCCTCTGCCCCTCGTCTCGTCTCGTCTCGTCCCGTCTCGTCTCGCATCGAGCACGGTGTTTCCATACGGTCGACGGCGATGCGCGACGGGACACGTCGAACGACGTATCGTTGCATTTTTAGCGGCGGAACCGAGTTTACGGAAGATCGATTACTACGGACTTGGTGAAAACGTATTATCTTTGCGTTTCCATGCACGCTGCGTTTCATTTGTAATACTCGACGTCGCGGGATTGATTTTATTCCACGGGGGAAAAATGCCCGTAACAGGACAAACACACTTTCTTCGATGTAAAACGAAGCTCGCCTGGATACGTCGCGCGGCCTTCCGAAGATAAATATTCGCCGGCGCGGACTTCTTAAAAAAACGTGCAACAATTGAAAGATCGTGTGGCGAGTTTTCCGGCCGAACAACAGTCTTCTCCCGCGAAGAGGGTAAAACTTCGATTCGGAGGCTGAACAACGCGCGCACACAGAACCGTGGGCGGAAAAACTGCCGCGTCGAGTAACAGATCCGGTCGAAACAAAGTTAAAAGGGCTGCAGTTACGCTTGTTGCCGTCGTACGATTTTATTGCACGGTGCTCGAGCCGCCCGTATACGAGCTCGCATAGATAGCATCTGCTCCGTCACTTGGAAGTTTCCGCGCGTCCCGGAGCCCGTGGCTCTCGGCCCAACGCTACCGGTTTCGTATGAAGCATTTCATTACGTAATAAATCGTCGATTCGCGCTCGCCGAGATGAAGCCGGGCTAGTGCGGCGCGACGAACCCCCTCGTCTCGTCGAGTCGCGTCGCGTCGCGTCGACCGCGCGACGATCTCCGGGGAATTATTTCCGCCTCGTAAACCGCGATGCACGCGCCAACGGGAAAAAATTTACACCGGAGGTTTAATCAACGTTCGGAGGACCGGCGCTGGGTCCTAGAACGTGCTGGTTCAACGGAGAATCGTGGGAGGATGGTCAGCCGTCATCTTTCTCGCGAGCGATCCGCTGTTCCCTCCAGTCGTAGATATACTGACTTCGGACCACCATTCTGCACCTCCTGCGGAGTGGTGGATTTGATTCGAGGAAATCGGGGGCCACCGAGTCACCCACTGATGCTGTTCAATCGTTCGTTTTATCTAGCTTGCTTCACTTCGTTTTTTTTGGTACGTCCATGATAGCATTAGAGTGTACTTGATCGGTAGAAATCGATAGACAGAATGACAAGTCCACTTCGAGTATTATACAGGGTTATTATACATCCCAAAATGATGGTATTTCCAGGAAACGAGGAGTTCCTGACGTTATTTGAAGTAACTTCTTCCTTAGCGAAAATGCAATCCGCGGCTTCGTTTATGAGTTATTAACGAAAAACTGTGACCAATGAGAGGCGTGATCTGTTGGCGCGAGGCGGCCGAGACAATCTCGTATCTCATTGGTCAATATATTTCGTAAATAACACTTAAACAAAGTCACGGATTACATTTACGCTACGGAAAAAGTTATTTCAAATGACCTCAGGAATCCCTCTTTCCCGAAAGTAACATAATTCTGGGACACCCTGTATAAAGAAAACTAACAGGTAGCAATCAGTAGCTGTTTGCATATCTCACTGTAACGAGGTTTGTTCTAAAACGTCACTGTAAAATTACCAGACGCAAACATTGCACTTTGTGACACTATTCTGCCTCTGTGCAAGTCGAGAGTCAGAAAGACACGCCCACTCAGATTATTTCAGAGAGCGAAAAGGCTGATAGTCTTGCCACCATTGATCTCATATAGCTTCTTATGATATAATTTGCCTCGATGCGTAATCCTAGAACTGACAAGAATATAAGGAGTTCTGAGAAGTGCTGTATTATTCGCAATGGAGCAGAGAGCAAAGGAGCCACGCCTACTTGTGCCACTTAGCTTAGGAACGCCTACTTCGAAAGAAATAATAAAGTACCTAGTCTCCTATCGACTTCTTCGTTATTATTTATCCCGAAGTCTTGTTACCGGGTATACCGTATGCAATATTAGCAACCCGATCTAGACGATACTTTCGACTTCTCCTCATTTTTGTCTTACGCACAGAGTCGATAGTGTCTGTTTCTCGGTTAATCCGAAGCAGAATTAAGCTCGACAGTCATCTTCAACCCGCGCGAGGAAATTTCTGGAGACAGTTCAACAGACAATTTTTAGTAACGGAAGCTTCCGCAAGGAATTCTCGAATCCCGTAGCAGTGTCCAAGTCGGTGATTCGCAAGGATTTCGCGAATGAAGCGTGGGTGTCTGCGTTCCCAGGATGCCTCCGAATTAAGCCAGCGAGGATGGTAGCTCGCCGCCTCGGCGCGGATCTTGCCGCTACTCGTCGCACCGCGCGCTAAAATTGCGGATTATGCGGAGTTTCCAGGCCCGGTCGGCTCCTCCGTGTCTTTTTCGTCAGCGGCGTCGCGACGCCCGCGCGTTTACCATTAAAATTCATGGAATAATAATGCGGCGGTCGATCGTAAATACCGGCCGTATCCTTCTTATTCGGTTCGCTCGGCGACGATACCAAAAGAAAACGTCTCTCGCTCGGTCCCTCCTTTTCTCTCCGTCCCTCTTCCGCGGAGCAAAGGCAACTGGGAGATTTAAATCGACGCCTTCATCGCGAACTCGAATCCATGGGATCGCTATTCCGGTGAACGCGCCAGCACCGGGTCTCGAGACGGGGGAGATCGTCGCTTCGCGAAACGCGATTCGCTCGGGGACCCTCGTGAATCCTGATTCGAGGCCGAGAGAATGTAACGACAATTTGAATTTAAATCTCGAATTAAGAGGATGATGAGGCGTCGGCCGACCCGCGGAATGTTTACTGAAATTCTAATGCGGGATCCCGCCGCGCCCTCGAGAAAAATATTTAAATTGCGCGACGCCCTGTTCGCTGCCGGCGGAAAATCTCGCCGCAACCTAGTTGCAATATTCGCAGCTCGGCGAGGTCTTCGTATCAAAAACAAGTTGGCTCGGGACGGGGAAGATCGCCGCCGAACTATAGACCAACATGGTTCGGAACGCAGAAAGCTGCTTAGACGTTCCGCTGAGGGCTCTAATGGAAGACCAACAGAAGCACATGGATCCGAGCTTTCTCGGCCCGGTTCCCGCGAAGATTCGAACGGCCGCGAGGCAAGGGTACACCGGAAGTTTGCCAGGAAGCTGGATACATCCGCGAAGTTACACATCCGCGTCCGAGGATACAGCCGGTGGATGGATTCGGCACACAATCTGCGAACGGCAGGATGCGTTCGTGTTGTGAATGAGAAACTGGGCTGAAGGGGGGGGAGGGGGAGGAAGGGTTACAGGGTGAGCCGAGGGAGGCGTGTACGTACGCGGAACGGAAGACGAACAAGGCGGGCCCCGGACGGGAGAGGGTTATATTGACTGTATTGGATTGAGTATTCCATATTTTCCGCGCTCGGCCAACCGGAAGATGGAGCTCGCCCGACCGGAAGATCCGACAAAGGCGGCTTATTGGCTGACGTTACTTCGCCTTCGGATGTTTCGTCGCGATACGAGAAACCTCCACCTTCTGCCTCTTCTATCGGCAGAGCCCTCCCTCCCCCCACCCTCTGCGCCAAGAATTATTACGATTTACCTTTGAATACTTCGTTCCGCGAATGCTTCGGGAGAGACTGACAATTCCGTTCCTCCGAAGGGAGAGGACGACTTTAAGAGTCGATGTGTTCCGCA
Source organism: Megalopta genalis (assembly GCF_051020955.1). Taxonomy (NCBI): domain Eukaryota; kingdom Metazoa; phylum Arthropoda; class Insecta; order Hymenoptera; family Halictidae; genus Megalopta; species Megalopta genalis. Next base: position 16,038,101 of record NC_135022.1, on the reverse strand, counting down.
CCGATCAAACGATCGAACAATTCGGTGAATGGGGCTCGTTGCTGGCGCTCGACGAGCACGGGCCGACAACAGGTATTTGCCGGAATGGCTACGGTAATTTTCTTCCGAAGGTTTATACGAGCCGAATGGGACCTTTCCCGGCGGGCTTTGTTAACGATTGTCAACCTGTACGCGTTCATGTTACCGAAAGTTCGAAGCAATCCCTGGCTGGTTTCGGCACAATGAGACTGCCGATCGGTGAAGGAAATTTCTCGGGAACATTCGCAGAACCGTGGCTGCTTAAATTAGTGTCGTAATCAGGAGATGCGGAAGAATCGGATGTGTTGAAACCTCTCTAGAACAACAAATGATTTTGAGCGATCTTCCGGATGATTTTTTAATATACAATGTAGGAGAAACCGAGTCGATCGATCGTATAAATCAGAACCGGGATTCGAATCCGAGTCTTTCGCTCGCCGACCGACCATCGACTCATGCTCTCCTGGTCTAGTATAACTAGACCGCAGATCTGTATGCAAAATGAAAATTCTCTGCGTCAATTTTTAAGGCACAGGAACCAAGTAACAAGTTCATTCCTCCATGAATCGTCGCGATAGATTGAAAATAATACATTGATGTTTCGAATTGCTTTTAACCATTATGGCATTTGAAATTGTAACCACCGAATTTTGCCATAAATGCATGAAATCGGCGGTCTAAACGCATAAAATCGTCAGAAACGCGGACGTTGGAAATTGTACGAGAACGCGGCGAAAGTGTTGAGTAAAATGAATCGACGAATGACTTTGCGTTGCCTCCACGAATATTTGTGAATTCGTGGGCCGAATTTAGTGGAATCGTGACGGACGATCGCTCGATTTGAATGATCTTCTGGGTGCTGCGTGATCGGAGTTGCTCCGTTTCGCGGCGCGTTTGCAGAATCGTGGCGAAACGGGCGAGGACCTGTCCCGATTGAAATCGTGTTAGCCAATAAGCAAGAAACAGAGATAGCGGGATATCGTACAAGCCTCTGAGCCGGGGTCGCAGCGATGCCGTGGTCAGCATTTGAGGTTAATTGTTCGCTTTCGAACCGAGGCACGATACAAATTGAGTTTGCAGTGCTCGGAGCACGGCGTAGCCGCAGGAATGCGATTGTTCGTCGATATATTTACGTGTCAATCTCGGGACCAAAGTTGCAGCCGCGGACGTTCCGTGGTACTCGGCCGTTTTCTCGGCCCTTGTTCGACACGGTGGCGCATAATGGGCCCCTGGAAAAGCTTCGGGAACGCGCGAACAGGTCGCGGGAGGGGAACGGAAGATGTGTAATCCGAGCGGACACGAAATCCGCGCCCGGTTGCCGCCTACGCTCCCGCGGGAACGAGCGGGTAGCGGCGCGGGCGCGGGGCGACTCGCGATTTGTCGATGCCGGATTTCATTAGCAAGTTTGATTTAATTACCCGGCCGGGCGAGCGGCCGGCCCGCGGTCAGGCGACCCTTTAATCGCTCCACCATTTGTACGCTATGATTTCATGAGAATCGTACGAGATACTCGAACCGTAATTCCGTGGTTTCGCGTCCACCGGTTTCCATCGGGTCGATCGTTTTTCCGTTCCGTTCCGCTGGATTGGAATAATGTTTATCGCCCGGAACGCCCTACTGTTTTCAGCTTTCGGCGCGATGTATCTTCATCAGGCTCGACGCCTGTCGACGCCCATTTTTCTCGTTAATAAACCCGCGCCATTATCGCGCTTAATAATTCCCTCGGTTTTACTTGCTCTCTCTCTCTCTCTCACTCTCTCTCTCTCTCTCTCTCTCTCTCTCTCTCTCTCTCTCTCTCTCTCTCTCTCTCTCTCTCTCTCTCCGTCTATGGTTGTCGGAACGGGGCCGGGGAACGGATTTTGGCTAACGAACGTGGTTTCTTTTGGCTGGCTCGATTTACCTGACCGCTCCTAACCGGTCGGTTTTCACCGCGGCGAAATACGGCCGGATAACAAAGGATCAAAAAACGGAAGCGGTGCGAGAGGCTGTTCGATTGGTTCCGCGAGTCGAATTGTTCCGGCGTCGGTGACTCGATTAACTCTTCGCTCCCGGGACTAGCGCGCTTTCAACCGCGCCCCTTTCATCTGTTGGACAACTCGCGTGCAAAAGCTTCGTGCTTCTTCCCTTCTTCCAATTTCTGTCTCTATTCCTGCCCCCCTCTTCGCGTCGCGATTTTTTCGATGTTCCGCGACAACGAACGCCGCCGCTCCCGTTATTTCGTTTCCCACGAAAATTTCATCGATTTCGATTACTCGACCCTCTTTATTTTAATTAATCTCTTACGCGTCGTACAGCGATTCGTGCTCTTCGAGCGAGAGATAAGAAAATTTCATCGATTTCGATTACTGGACCCTCTTTATTTTAATTAATCTCTTACGCGTCGTGCAGCGATTACCGCTGCTATTTAAGATTCCGTGTCTAGAAGCTGGACTCAACTACAAACTGATAGGTAAACATTGAAATTAATGTTGCACCGAATCGTGTAAAGAGTGTAATAGCAGCTTGCTGAGTCTACAGAATTACTTCACAGGCTACAGAGCGAGGCTATTGACTTTCCGACAGCCCCTGGTTGTTTGACCAACCGTTGCCTCGTGTACGGAACTGCGTTTTACGTTGAACTGCTTTTATACAGTTTCAACAAAGACGATGCATAATTATGACTTCGTACACCAATGTGTCGACGCGAGAACTTTCTAAAATTTATTTCAATCAAAATTGGTCGACCGATCTGCGTGTGTCCGTGTCTCGTCAAATTCTTCCGAAAATAATTGATAAAACTTTACTATTTCGATATTTGCGAATGAAATGAAACTATTAAGCGCGTGTCGCGTTCAACGCTCGCCACTGAACGCTCCTATCCAATTTCAAAACGCGCCACGATTTTTCAGACATTCCCGATGACTTAAGTAAGAATAAAATATAGAATAAAAGTTGGTCAGTGTTCACTTTTCTACAAATTAGAGTACAAACACTTGCAAAAGATAATTATTTTGTATGAAAAATGAAGGGCGACTTGATAATATTATAGCTGGTGTCGGGACGAATTCGAGGGCTTACTTTGAACCTTGAAACAACGCTAAAATAATTTAAGCGATAGAAAGCGAATTCCCAGACGTATCGATTCGATGTTTACGAAAATGGAATTGTCTGCTTGTAAGTCTATGATACAGTAATTTCTCCCTCATTCGCGCTCAGATTGCACATAAAAACGGACAATTTGGGAAGAGGAGATACGATTATTCGAGCCTTGCGGTCTCGTTTTAATAACTGTTGACAATCGGTAACTATAAAATTCCAATTACTGTAATTGGAAGACATTTCTTTGAAGTGGAAGTACAATAACCGAAGCACCTAGTTCGATCCTCCAGGTGAATCCTCGTACTGGAAGCTCTAATTGAAGCCGATTCAGTCGGATCTATTGGCGCAAATCACAGAGCGCCAAGGATTGGCAAGACGGACAATTTCCTAGGCCGAGAGGCCGATGATAATAACAAAAGTGCGTTATGAATCTTCATCGCCAGCATTGTTCGTGCAATCACCGATCCTCCTTCGGCCATATATTTCAATCTCAGCCGTTAAATACTCTATTCTGACCCGCCCCTCGGCCGGCACCTCTGCGAGCCGGTTGAAATTGCGGCAGCTTGCGTCATGTCTGAGCAAATCTTTCCTCCGTGCCCCCCTCTAGACAGACCCCGTGCCCCTTCTCTGGGCGAGCTAACATCGATTTTCATCGAATCCATGTCGACAGAGACGTTCGAGCCTATCCGCGTCGCCTTTCAGCCGTGCAATTGGCTCGACGCCTGACGATGGATTAAAATTGCCCCCGCGATTCCTTCTTCGACTCGGAACGGCTCCGTGGAGCCAGATTGGACCTTGTAAACGACCCCCTTAAATTATCTTCCGGTGGATCCCCGCGAGACCATTCGAATGGTGCTCTGATCTATCTTTCCTGTTCGAATATATTAAGACAGCCGAGAAATAAGTAAAGCGTTCTTCTTCGAGAGTTAGAATTGTAATGGCGAAATAAGAGAAAAAGAATTATCCTCTTTTTTCCACGCTGAAAATATTGGCTTCCCTGCACCATTTAATTCTTTAAAAATGAGAAAATGGTGGGAAAACTGAACAATGCATCTTGATTTTCTCTTTTGTACTTAATCAAATTATATGTTTGCATCTTCCACATTTATTCTCAAATAGTTAAGTCGAGAATGAAGTCGGTATTTTCATTATGTTGTGAGAAAAACTATTGAATAGAGCCTGTAGACAGTTAACCAGTCAGCTGTTGAAGTCATTTATTAATTAAACGGGCAAAATACCCTTCAGATTGCAGAATCGAAATTATGCTGTATGTGTTTAATTTTCTTCATATTTTTGTTTAAACACGACACTTTTATAAAATGTACAACTTAAAAAAAGAATATCAATCTACATGTGCTTTTTAACGAGTTAACTGTTTTCGACGAGTAAACACGAAGAAATGGCAACATTCTGTGTTATCGCGAGTATACTTGTCAAAAGCAGCTGACTAACAGCTTCGTAGTTCGAACACTATCTTGAAACAGTGACCGTCTATGGATAGTTCCGAGTGCAACGTCGGAAATACATTTTCCAAACCGGCTCAGTATCCTAATTAGTCCTGTCGCGGCTAGTTCCTCCGTTCTGGGACGTTTCCGGGGACGTTCGAGGGAATCGCGTGGCCCCGGAGACGACAACGGGCCACTTTCCCGGCTAAGTGGAACGGCTATAGTAAGAATCGGGCAACAATTGCAAGAGAGTCGTCGTCGAGCGCACAATGGACCCAAAGTAACTGAAAGTTTTCCGGGTAGTTTGAAACCCGATCAGGATCGACGTCTCGGCTCCCAGGAGCCATCCGCGAGAAGGTAAACAGATTTAACGAGTAAATTAGAGGGGGATTCGGATGGTGGCAGGAGGGTACGGCCGATATTAAGGTTAATTACGTGAAATCGGTTCCGGGGCAGAAGAAACGGCGGGACCGCCAAATTAAACTCGACCGTTTGAATTCGAACGAGCTTCCGCCGTCACGGCCCTGCAACCTCGTTACCTTTCTCTGCCTTTTCAGACAGCGTCCTTCCCAATCCCCTCTTCGTCGCTGGTTAATCCTCGCACGCTCCTCGAAAATAATTACACGGAAGGTCCTCTCTTGGTTCTCACCTATTCTCGTGTTCCGCCACGGTTCGATCGGGTTATATTCAGCGTTGTCACACGGCAGACAGAATTAGCTGCTCGCATTTCAAAATCATTGCGCCGATATATCGAGTGCGCCGAATTCGGTTACGATCTGGAAAATGCGAGGATTTATTCATTCGGTCCAACTTTTCTATTTTCATTTCATTAATAACCATCTACGCGAGACCCTAATTGGGTTGGGATTTGCAAAATATTCAAGGTTATCGATTCATCTTCGTCGACGTGGAATTCGCGTTCCAAACGTTTCGTAATATTTAGCAAAAATAAACTGAATTAAACAAATTTTGAATCCTGATCTGCAAAAGATATTGTTACCTTCCCTGTTTCTCTTTTCATATTCTCTCTCGTCTAATTTTTACGACGCGGCTCCGTAACAAATAAAACCAGCCAGCGATTTCAAAATTATTATTATTATAAAATTATCCCGATTCTTTGAAACTTTCGAGCTCGCTGGATTTCTAATCGATGCGTCCACGAACAGAATAAAATATTCTACGATATTTTCGGAGCGTGCGATCAGTTTCCGCGAAAGAGACCGCGGTAGTTTGCATTGCACTATTTCACCGGAATGATTGAAGTTCCCTGTGATGCGAATTAAGGTAAAGAGCGTCGGGAATGGGAGGCCTCTGCCAAGTATCACTTGACCGTGCCATAAATCACTCGATACCGGCCCTCAAAGACGAAGAAATTAAAGGCGAGTAAGGTGGACGAAGAGGCCGGTAGTTTTCTCCCGGCCTCTGAGCCTCGAATAACAAATAAACAATGGCGTCTCCGTTTCCAGGCTGTTACTCGATTCGCGGAATCCGTTCGAAATGATTTAAGTACTCTCCCACTAGCGCAATCTACCATCCGACCCGCGCGAGGTACCCGCGCTTGCATCGCGATCTTTCCTGGTCTCTTCGTCAGCTCCTTTCGATTTAATATTACCTATTAATCCGCGCTATAGCGCAGTAAAATGTCTGAAACCGAAGATCTAGAGACTTCTTGGATAATATTGGCTCGTTCGGAAAGTTGTTTCGTTTTCCAAAAACATTTCGTTTTGTAAGGGTGATAGAAAAGCACCGGATTCAGTATTTTGCCAATAAAAAACTGAACTTCTGAGAGCATAAGATTTCAAAGCTAACAGAAAAATGTGAGAAAAAGTTTTTTTCACTCTTAACATTAAGAAATCGTCTTTCATTTTCTTGTGAAAGAACGAAATAACTTTCGACGAGATAACAATAGAACTTTAACAACTCGGCGTCGAATGTTTCCACTTCTATAGATTATAAACGTTTTTCGATGATATTTAAGTCGGTGATATTTGCTTCAGAAAAGTGCGGCGAGACTTTAAGGTATACCATACATAGCTTTTCGAAGCTTCGTGTTAGGTTCTATAACAGCTCATGCTATAATACGCGAAATTTAATCTTCTAAAAATAATGACCATCTAGTTGCATCGATTGAGAAAATCTATTATACATTTAACTTGTTGAATATTAAGTATTTAAGGACGTATCGGGTCATAATGACGACATCAGGACTGTGAATCTTATTTCAGAAGTTGCAGAAATATTGTTTGATCATGTACGTGACAGAAGATCAGGATATATTGTTCATTTTTACCATTATTAAGGTTTTGGATCTCGTTCCCTGATGAAAAAACGTTCTTAGCGCTTTAAGAAATCATCGTCCGCAAGGGGTTAAAGTTAAGGAACTGGATTGATAATGGGATACTTATTTTCAACTACAGTTCGAATGGGAATTATTTTAACTGGTCGCAAAGATAGTCGTATAATTGTCGCGTTGAAAACGCTTACGGCTTTAAATTCAAGCACATTTTGGTCTAATTGTACAAGTTTACCAAATTTCCCAATTTTTGAGATATCCAGAGTAACCTTTTATATACGCAACCATCGTTGGTCCAAGGTTTTAACATTCCTTGAAACAATTACTGTAAATGTTCCAAAAGTGCTCTGCAGCTCTAACAATTCAAAAGTAAAAGCTTTCACTGCGATCGTGCGCTTGCGATAGAAAAACAATATAGATTTGAAAGCGATAGGTTCAGCAAGTTGAATTTTAGTTACAGCAGTTGAAATTTAGTTACATCAATACGCGATTCCGTAATTCAACTTCTTAGAGCGTTTCCTGTCGCAGTCTCGGAGAAGACGAAACAGCGTCGAAATTGAAACCGACCAACGGGAGAGCCATTATTAATACAACGCGGCGAGATTGAAGAGTTCTGAAGTCCGGCATCGCAGTTGCCGCCTTCTTCCTCCCGGTGGGACGAGTGTCCGATCGATCGTCCGTAATTTCGTGTGAGGCAATTTTTCCCTGATCCCGACGATTACTCGCGGCGAGAATCGGCGCGGATTCCGCGTTAGTCCGGGCGAATCAATCTGTCCGACGGATCGCAGATTATAAACTTGTTACATTAGAGAAGCGTCGCGGTTCTTAGCCGATCCTAAATTGTCCGGGCGAGAGAGGAGGGGCAGGAAGGCGGTAGTTACGCGAGCTCGTCTTGCTACGTGGCCGAGTCTCGTGTCGACCAGTTCGCTCCAGTTGGCTCGGACAATCAACGGGGTCGGTAATTAGGATCGTTCTTTCGCGAGTTGAGTTATCGCGCCGCCGTCGCCGTCGTCGTCGTCGTCGTCGTCGTTGTCGTCTCGGCCGTCGAAAAACACACGCTCGCGTTTCGCGTGACCCTAATTCGCGATTCGCCGGCGACGGACGACTCGGCGAAACAAGCTAGGGGCGCGTGTACCTGGTCGATTTGCGCGGCTAAAAGTTTTATCGGCGTTTATAAGCGGTGTCTGTGGCCGCGCGCGAGGTCTCGCGCTCGCGGGCGGGAGAGAAATGATTTATCGCCGGAGCGTCCGCGACGGGAGGAAAAAATAGCCGAGCTCCAGGAAACGGTCGCCTGGAAGCGTAACGCTCGATGAAATACGCGCGGCGGCAGCGCTCGGCCGTCGGACAAATTATTCGCGGCGTCGGTTTTCCCGCAATAATTGCCGACTGCGCCGAAAACCGCCGTTCCCCGGCCGGATCCGGCGAAACCCAGGGCGAAACAAACGGCGGAAAATGTCGGAGAATCGGCCGGATCGGGAGAATCGCGCGAGCAACGTCCGACGTCGCGGTTACGCTCCCGCGAATCGGTAAACCCGATTAATTAGATTCAATCCGAAACTGACGGACGATCGCGTGCCGTCATACGGCGAAATTGCGCGTTCGCATGATCCTAATTCGGGTCTTCGAGCCGTTCTCCCCCTCGCGCCACGTTCTCGGCCCCCTCCGAACCCGGCTCCTCCGATCCCTCCGGTTCCTCTGCGGTGCCGCCGGTTTAATAAGGCTAATGGAATTACCGGTAGAACATACAAATAGCTCAACGATTATCGGAAAAACTTACGGCAGACCATCAGCCCAGCCTGCCCACCTGTCCGTCCGACCACCGAATCACGTTGTTCGGAGCGTGACCCGATCCCTCGGGGTACGTTGAACCGTCGCGTGCACCCGTCCCGGGATCCTCAAGACGTCCGCCGACAGCGGAATTCGAAAAGCCGAGCTTCCACCGGCAAAATTTCCGAATTAGCCGACGGATTCCGCGATAGAGTTCGCTGAAACTACGGCGATGACATTGTTGCCAACTAATCGGAGCGAATGGTTTACTCAACGGCAGACCGCGAACGCGATCCCCAAAGGCTGTCTCGGGCAAGCCTAATTTCTCACGCGCTGATAACTAGACTGTCTGCTCGGTGCGTGCACAACGGAAATGCGAAGGATTAATGCCGGATACGGACAAGTCCCGAGGCGGGAGCGTCGTTGTTTGGATTTTGTTCCTTGAAATTGGTGCGGAGGATTTTTATCTCGCACCGAGTGCCACACAGGCATCGCATGCTGTCTCGGAGTCACCGCTGACTCGTTATTTTGAGACTGAAACGGTTTTGAGGCTTTCCAATCGGTACGTGTCGGTGAAATATCGGGTGTGAATCGAAACTTTGGGCGCGGATAAAAAAAATCGCCGTGGTCTTGTCAATTGTCAAATCCATGTCCCAACAGAAAGTTGGCAAACGAAAAATATCGCTGTTTCTCCCTGAAACTCGCCGTGCACTTTATCGTTACCATAACGATGTCTCGATCGACTTCTCTTAATCCTTTCGCTCCGATGGGCGTATATATACGCCCTCGAAGAATTACCATTCATATACGAAAAGCGTATATATACGCTCCGGAAAAGTGGGCGTGTGGGAACGAAGAGCGTGTATATACGTTCATACCATATATACTTTTATTTCATACTTTACACGAGATACTTTTGTTAATCGAGTATCTGGCAACGATGCATGCCTTAAACAATTGACTATCATGAAATAGAACACTATTAACAAGACGATGTTGTGTTTTATTCTAACGATACACAGTTTCAGTCTTCTTTAGAACATTTCCAGCGACGGATACATACCAGCAATTTATAATAGTAGCGATTAAAAGGTTTACACGAATTTATAATTCTAAAATAATTTTGTTGGCTTAATTTTAATAATTTACGGGTAAATACTCAATTTCTGCCTTTGTGATAATATGTTGAGTTTTAAAGTATTTAATTTTTTTAGACCCGTTATCAAGTCATGGGGAAAAGAAAATTTAGGAGAATATTTTTCATGGGTGATAGTGAAAATACTGAAACTGAAAATACCGATACTGAAAGCGTTTGCCATGCAAGACAAACAGTAACGTGCTCAAGATCACAAAAATCTGAATATATTTGGACTACGGAAAACTAGGAACCAGAAATACATTCCGTACTTCAGCGCCAACTACTCAATGATACGCTCCGTTCACAGCGATCACATTTTATGTTAATTTCTAATCAGTGTTCTCACATACTAAATTTTCTTCGTCGCTCGTACACACCTCTTTTGAAATCTCTGTTATCATCGCAATTCGATCTTTCCCTTCTTAAAAACCCTTTCGATCGCTAACGTTATCTTTTTCCTGTATCATCTGTCGTATCTTTCCTTCTATCGCCCGCTTTCCCTTTTTCTTCAGTTCTTTTAATTTGCTACTTGCGCGATTTAATGGTGTCGCAGGGACTTGGTCCCGTTGATCAAATAAATATTGTCATTATAGAAAGTTCAGCCTACAAAGCAGCTTCCTCAAAGCACGACACTCGCGTTTCTTGCGAGGTCGACGACAGTCAGTATGGCTCCTCCCCAATATGACCAGGTTCTCGCAATAAAGTAAGATTGATGGTGGCACAGTGATCGCGCCTCGTGCATATAATACTCGACAAGAAGTTTCCCAGCAGCCCGCTGTAAGCCGTCGCAGCGTGGCGGCTTTTAAAAGTCTCGGGGACGTTTCTGAAAATCAGCGATCCTATGCAGAATTTATTAGCCTTCCTTCACGGCCCTCCTCTAATTAGAAGCAACGAATCGCAACGAATTCGGGAAACGCAGCGGAGATAGAGACCGACGAGTCGGCGTGGGGGAGCGAAAAAAAAAGAGAGGAGCGAGCGCGAGGCGAACTCGGGAATTGACTCTAATTAATTCAAAGGACCGGCTCTCTCTCCGGCTTTCTCGACCGCGGAGCAGACCGGAACGATGTCCAAAGAACGACGCGAGAATGGGGTGGGGAACGGGCATCGGGGGAGTTGTAACGACTTTTTGGTGGCTCGGATACGCTCCGGCTTTCCGAAACCCATTAAAACCGCGGCGAACTTTTCGAATAATGGGACTGCGTGCCGGCACGCGTGCTCCCGGTAATTCGGCCCCGCTTATTCGGTTTTATTACGATCGCGGCAATTATTGAAAAGTTTCCTGAGGGGGCCCGCCTAAACGCCACCACCCCGAGACCGTTCTCCTCCCGCTGCGCCGCGCGTTCCGCTTCCGTTTCCGCTCGGTGCTCCAACTCCCTTGCTCCTCTTCGCCCATAAAGCTGGAATTTACTGTCGCCGTCGAGCAAGCGAATCGCGTGGCCTCGCGCGATAACGGCTTCTTCGGTGCGATCCAACGGTCGCTCGTTAATCCGCTGTAACGGTAGGCTAACGAGAGAGTAAGAGTGCCGAACAGAGGGAGAGAGAGAGAGAGAAAGAGAAAGAGGGAGAGAGAGAAAGAGAGCGGGAGACAACGCGGATGGGCGCGCTTTTTGCCCGCGTGCTTGTTCTCGCGAGGGTCGGAATTCAATCACGGGATACTAAATGGTTCGTGTGTTGCTCCGCTCGAAACAATCGTGCTCCGACCGGGGAAGGGAACACGCGCCAGGTAATACGTTACCCTCGAGCTACCGCCGCGAAGTTTCCATTTTGACCGGTGTTTTCAGAGAAAACCGTAGCTATAAGTGGACCCCGGCGATCATCCGCGGGTCGCGAGCAATGTATTCTTTCCATCTCGTCGCGGCGCGCCCTGCTTGCAACGCTAACCGCCCCGGATGCTGCGATACGGGTCGTAAATTTGCCGGCTGTCACCGATCCGAGGATTCTCGTTAACGAAAAACTTCAGGACTGTCGGCATTTCTTTTAATTTATCTGTTGGATAAACAGGGTGGTCCGTTTGTTACAGAGAGCGTAATAATAACGAGTACGCGAGTATATTACGTGATCGCGGCGCCTGAGCAAAAATAATTACACGTATCGATATAGTAATTATGGTAATAACAGTCGCACTAATGACAGTAAAACAAGAATTCAGAATAGTTGTTTACAACAGTGATGGTGAAGCGTTTGCAACGATGACATTGTGTCATAGCAATTCGGTTTTTTACACATATCGACTTCTTCTTCTTCTTCTTTTTTGTGCGTTTCTTTATTTTACCATGGTCACATTAACTGCGCGGTCATTAGCGACCACGTGTCTTACGATTAACTCTACGATAATTAACATGTGATTTATATTTTAGAATATAATTAACATTCGTATTGGCATAAGTAACTATAACAGAAATGTATAGCAAGTCATAGATCGATGGATTTAAAGAAGAGGATGTTCCCGATGTTGTCTTCGTTCAGGCTCGACTTGGTGTCCCTCTTAATGAAAAATCTGATTCGTTCCAAGAAAACCCTGGGGCATTCGAGTAATTTATGATGGATACTAACGAGCTCGTCACGTAAAATGCATTCAGAAGGACTTTGCTTAGTTATCAGGAAGTCGCGAATCTTGAGTGTCCTGTTCGAATGCGGATAATTGCGACTTCATTTTTTCTGGGAATTAGAAGGGCCTTTAATGTTTCATAAACGTTGGTTTTTGATCCGTTTTGTCTCCGTTAATCCAATTGGTATTCCATAAATTTTAGAATAGATATTTTGACAGAGGCATTCACTATTGATTACTGATGCTCGCGGATATACCGCGCGAACTAGTATTTTCTATTATAAATTTAAGTAACTTTATTATTTTCGTACACATCCATCAATAACTCCATTGTGCTTGTGGAATTTCTCTGATCGATCGGATTTAGACTCGAGAAGGATCTGGGCTTCCATCACCAAATATAGTTCTTATAGTTCTCGATACTTTCGTGACTGATGTCGACCAAGTTTGAACTCGATCAGGATCTGGGAAATGCTAGAAAGTCTAAAGAGAGAGAGAGAGAGAGAGAGAGAGAGAGGGTTGAAAATGTTCAGTTCATCGAATAAATTGCTTTGGTTCCGTGAAATTTTTACGATTGACCCCGGGCAGCTTGATTAAGATCGAGGTGCAAGGAAATCTGGAGAACCGGGGTCGAAATATCTGTCAGTTTTTGTTTCGTTAAATAAATCGCTTTGATTTGGCGGAAGTATTACGACGCGGCCAGCACCGCAAACGCGACCGAGCTTTAGGGAAAATGTCACGCTCCGTTCTTATCTTCCGGCATTCCGTCCCGCACTGCCGCGGTGCGGTTTGCACGCGTGGGATCGTATCCCGCGAGCAAACTGTATTCGTTTCTTGCCGCGAAATCGCAATTCCGTGCAAAATATTTGCTCATTTTGAATTTCATAATCGTCGGCAAATGTTTGCACGATGCCGGACGCGAGTTTCATCAAAGTTAACCGCGACCGAGCTTTCGGTTTCGCGTTACCCACCCTCGTTCGCGTTGAATCCGCGAATTTCGCGGAACGGAGAGCGAACAATCGACTGCGCCGAATTATCTCTGCGGGGAAAACTTTATATTTCCAAGATACCGATCCGCCAAGTAATTCTACGTCCAATTAACGAACTCTCGACAACGTCTGGTTCCGTCACATGCAATTTATTTCCGGACTTTTTCCGCGCTCTTTGTCGCCGATTGTCACGCGATAAGAGCGTTTCACGCTGATCCGCAGCAAGCTAGAGAAGCGATCGGGCCAGCAGCTCTGTCGAGTCTCGCGAGAATCTCCGGGAAAATTAGCTATCGCTCTTTGGAAAGTGGTCTCGAGGCTGTTTCAACCAGAAACATCGGCGCTCCTGTTGAACCGAACATCCCCGGCGCTGCTCGGGAATCGAGGCTCTCCTTTTCCCCGCCGCGGGCAAATCGTGGCGGGTCAGAACCAAAAACGAAATCCGCTCGCTCTGCTCTATAGAGTCTGGAGCATCAAAAACCGGCACGCGAGAAGATTCGAAGGTTGGGCAGGATATTTCTCCGGCTCGATATTTCGGCGAGGGAGCCGCGGCGCGAGGCACGAGGCGCGGCGGCGTGACTTATGGCGCGCGGCGAGCGGCCCCGGCGAAAATAGCTTTTGACAGTGGCGTGTAACAATCGCAATAAATCTCGCTTCATCGCTGCCGCACCGGGATGCCTCTATAATCCAGCCTGTCGCGAAAAGCGGCCCGCGTGTACATTGTTTTCGTCGCGGGACACCTTAGGCAACAACGCTGGCGTATCTCCATACGTTTATGAGAGGTGCGAAATTTAGAGTTGCAGATAGACGAGCGAGGGCTAATGAAGCCTATTAACCCTTTGCTCTGTTTCCAAGCATAATTAACTTTGTATTTATCGAATAAGTCGTACTAAATCATTTTATTCGTTTATTTCGTTCAGTTATTAGTAAAAAAAAATACGTAGTACGTTTCACTCGATAGACATAAAATTAGTCATGCCCGAAAACGAACCGAAGCCACAGCAATCGGCGCCCCGCAGTAACCGGCGCCACTACACTGCGTCATCGAAAATCAGCGGAATTTCCATCTGATTTATTTGTACCGTAGTAAAAAGGAAACCCGAGGCGGTCTTACTTTATTTTCCCTCGAACCAATCAACGTAGATGCTAAACTAGCGCTCCAATTCCAACAGCCGGTCTACAAAACACGTAGCTTCGCATGCGGCTGCAGAATCGAGCTACTAATTACATCTCGCAGTTCCTCCGGCGGAATGAATAGCTGAAACAAGTTACGAGCCATCCGGAATTTCGTTTCACACCGTCGCCGGATCCGAGGCAATCTCTTGGCAGGGAGTTTGCGAGTCCGTTGCGTTGCCGAGCAAAAATCGATGCGGGTAACCGGGATCGTTCGACTCTGTCGGGAAAAAGCTGGCGTAGTCGTCGGGGAACGACGTTAGCCGGATTGCCGTCCGCGTTTCGGCGCTGGTCCGGAGCGTAGGCGGGCGAGGAGCAGGGAAAGCGCGAGGTCGGAAAGCTCGCGGCAGCCAATCGTGGTCCGTGGACCGTTAAACGGGCGAAAAACCGAGCGAGATCGCGACTCGACTCGATTCGGCTCCGCTCGGCTCCGCTCGGCCCCGCTCGGCCCGGCTCGCCGGATTTCCCCCTGGCCCCGGCGAGATTGGCCAATTTCCGAGTCGTTCAGCCGCCTCCAGGAAATTTTCCGGCGGTCTTCTTTTTCGGGCGATCGGTCGCGCGCGATCCCACGGCGACAAGACGGTCGGCCGACCGACCGACGACGAGAACCGGGAGCTAAATTTAGGGCGTTCCGAAGCGACCGATTCCCTACGCAACCAGCCGCGAAATTCATCGGGCAGAGAGACCACGATCTTTCCCGCCGCGGCGCGGTGTCTTCGGACTCGACGTCTAAAAATACCCCGGTCGAGGGAGAGAGGAACGAGGGGTAGCGGAGAGGAACGAGGAGGGACGAGGAGAGACGGAGAGAGAAAGAGAGAGAAAGAGAGAGAGAGCAGTTTAATCGAGAAGGGAAAATTCGAACGTCCGGCGCAGAGCGGGCCGGGTCAAAGGTTCCAGATGATTCGCGACGCTTTGAGGGCAACGGATAAATCGAAGCCGGCCGTTATTTGCGGCGGGAGTTCTCTAATTCGAGATAAAAGGGTAGACTCTGGCTGGACGTCGAGAAGGTCCATCGGGGAGAAGGGGCGGGCTGCGGCGAAGCCTCTGAAAACGACGTCTGCTTTAGGGGAATTAACGACCCCGACGATTTTTACGAGGTTCCGCGGTGACGCATCGCCCGTTGCACACGGCTGCACGATGCATACACCGAGTCCGCAATCTGACCCAAATCTGGAAGCGAGAAGAGAGGAGACCGCTCGTCTTGTCCCAGATGTTGGTCTCATCTACCAAATGAAGCAAAACGCCGCGCCGCACCGCGCCGCCGTCGGTCGTCGCACCGAGAGAGAAACTATCGGGACTCTTCTCCGCCACGCGATGGCTTACAAATGATCTCGTTGAAGGCGTGCGCGCGAAAGCTCGCACGAGAGATCGATAACGGGAGTCGGAATGCACACGGCACCCCCCTACGTCTCGCGCTGATAGGACATTATTCAAATACAATTTCAACCGGTCCTTTTATTCCTCCGTCTCTCTTCTTCCTTCATTCTCAGCCTCTCTCTCTCTCTCTCTTTCTCCCTCCTTCCTCTCTCGTTTCCGGAGCTTTCAAACTTGGCCCGCGAATCTAATGCACCTTCTTCCCCGTGAATTTTAATTAACGTTCTGTTGAAGTTCCGCGATATCGTTTGCCCGAACTTACAACGAGATTTCGCTCCCTGGTTCTTTGCGCCGCGCCAACTTCCTCGCGAGGGTGGTCATGGGACCGGCCGCGTCGCGACCAGTGTCTAAAAGTACCCGGAACTATAGTAAAGTACCTGTAAGAGGGCTCCAGGGGAGGCCACGACAATTCCGCCGGCCCCGGTAAATCTTCGTGGCTTATTAAACGTACTTTTCCGCTTCGATGACCAGCCGCGCATCGATGCCATCAATTGAACCACGGACGACGGACCCCATTTTCACGACTGTACAATTAACGATGTTCATGACGATTCTCGGCTCCTTCTCGGGTTCTCGCTTCTTCTTTTGTATGCCTGTCTACGTATTTTCTTTTTTATTACTTGCGGAAATTCCTTTACAGTAATTTGGCGTAATTTTTATTTTTCTATGAAGTCATTTTAGAGGGACCAGTCATTCAGTTGCTCCAACTGTAACAGCCTTTTATTTAACACTAAACCAACCAAGCAGTAATACTAACTGGCATGTACTGCTTCACAAAAGTGAGAAGACCGAATTTATTTGGAATTTGTAAAGTTTTTATTATAAAACTTGTTCCAATAATATAACTTATCCAAGAGTTTTCCACGAAAGAGTCTCGGAACTTTGCAGAATTGCAAAATAAGAAAGCGGTCACTTTGACCGCGGTAGGTTTAGTATTAAATTTAAATACGTCTCTTCATTCTTTCAACACTAGATTTACGGGGCACAAAAAACAGCTGTTAGTTTATAAAAGTAACAATAAGACATTTGTTCCGATTCTTAACAAGTGTCATTGTAACATTTGCCGTAAGTAACATATAAATTGAATAAATGACTCATAAATGTATCTTTACGATATAAATAATCGTGAATTAAAAGATCGGTGACCCGTCATTTTGACGGGTTCCTTTAATCTAGTGTTAAATGTCGTTTCTTTCGAATGTCAATATCAATGCATATAGAAATATGCATTGAAATCGAATCAAATCAAAACATGACCGAAGATAAGTGAAGTTCGAGGGTCAACCACGTCGCCGGATCCCGATCGAGATTTCCACCGACCGCGATCGGTTCCGCGAGATGTCTGACGACCGACGACCATAACTACTGCGGGGTCGGCACACGTCAACGGGATCCTCGGGTTCTTCGGCGCAGCCGAATGAAAATTGCATCTCCCAGACGACGAACGTAACAATCGGAACGTCGACTGATCGTTTCACCGATGCACCAGTTTAGTAATCCAGGTTGAATCTGTGCCTTCCTGTGACTGCCTAATCGCGTCGCTCGACCTTTTCCGTCACTGTACTATGCAGATGCTGCGAGCTATTTGAACGCTAAATTTCCGATTATTCTTTAAGAATCAATCGCGCGATGATAAAACTGCGTTCGTTGCAGATGCTCTACTCTTGTGGTCCTTCGTTTATTCTCTGCAGAGATATTTTAGTATCAATCGAAACGTCGCGAAAGCTAATGAAAAATTCATTAGCGACCGAATCTATCGTAGATTCGAAGATCGCAGCGGATCACCGTAATTTGATACGCGGCTGTGTCGTGTAATAAGCAGCGCGCCGTGCGAAGCAATCCAATTGTGTCTGTCGGGATGATTGTAATTAGAGGGACTCAACAGGAAGTAAAAGCGATGTTTATTACATCGATGGGATCCGGCGAGGTTGGCGCGGGTGCGAACATAGTCACCGCTGTCCAACTGTCGGCCGTTGTTCATTAATAATAAAATGATCGAGTGATTGGCCGCGGGATCAATATAAATAACGTATCGCACTGCAGAAGCGTCGCGGATAATATACGATCCGATTACGATGACACACAGCCAGGCTCGTCGCATTAATTACTAGATTGCTCTTTACGTATGTTGTTTGCAATTAATTATATTTTCGGCTGTACGCTAGTTTAAACCGAATAAATCAAGTCGATCCTGATAAGCGCGCGCCCCCGGTTCCCGCCCCCGTAGACGGTCGTCGGCCACCGTGACGGAGGGGGTAAAAAGTTCCAGTCAGTCATAAATCAATCCCGGCACGATTTACTTTCTTGGAACGGCGCCAGGCAAACGATGGAACCGGAATCCTGCAGCCGAACGATTTCTTCGTCCTTCGTTTCCTATGGCTACTGCCATCGCCGTCGCCATCGACATCGCCTTAGCCATCGCCTTAACCATCGCCTTAGCCATCGCCTTAACCATCGCCTTAGCCATCGCCGCCGCCGCCGAGAATCCTTTATCCGTCGTTTCGACGCAGCGATTGTACAGATTAAGGAGTGCCGACGGGATATACCGGACTGAAACGCATTAACGGAATAATCGAATGCCGTCTGCGCGTCGTCCGACGAAGCTCGATATCCAAGAACGAAGACGAAATACGTCGGGCTACTTACGCGGAAGTTCGCATCGCCGGGCAAAGATGTAAATCGGGTTTGCGCTAATATGAATTTCAGATCGACGTTAATAAGAAAGCCGCGCTCGTCGCTCGTCGCCGTGGATATTTCTATGAGCGCTAAGCCGGCCTTCCAACTTCTTTAGAGCTTTGGAAAATTATTACGGCAACTTTCGCCGCCCCCGCTCCGCGATAAAGTTTCGGACGTTCTCCCGCCCCTCGGGACTCCACGCGGGGACGACTGGCTTCGGCTTGTCAGGATATTTGGTTAACCGTCCGGCCACTCTTCAGATCCAAAAAGCTGTTATTCTTTTCCCTAACGGAATTCTCAGAGCAGCAAATTTACACCATTTCAGAATTTATTTAAAAGTTTAGAGTCGGTTTCTGTGGGGTGACCTTTGGTTTGTTTTCAGGCATAATTAACTTCATATTTTATGCCATATTACATTTTTTTATTCTTTTATCTCGTTTCTTTTTTAGTAAGAACGTTTAATGTTATTTTATTTTGTTTATCAGTGAATTAAAAAATTGAATATTCGATAAATAGGAAGTTAATCGTGCCCGAAAACGAAGAAAATTTATACTTTTCTGTTCTTTATTTCTGTATAAAAATGCTTAATATTATTTTATTTTCTTTATTAGTGAATAAAAAAATTAATTATTCGATAAATATGAAGTTAATCGTGCCTGAAAACGAACAAAATTTATACTCTTTTATTCTTTGTTTTTGAATAAAAATGCTTAATATTATTTTATTTTCTTTATCAGTGAATAAAGAAATTGAATATTCCATAAATATGAAGTTAATAGTACCTTTAATAGTACCAAAATTTATACCTTTCTTTTCTTTATTTTCGAATAAAAATGCTTAATATTATTTCATTTTCTTTATTAGTGAATAAAAAGAATTAAATATTCGATAAACACGAATTTAATCATGCCCGAAAACAAACCAAAGACAGCAATCGATCGGATCACAACGCAAGCACCGCCACCTGAAGAAAAATCCACGACACGAGCGGTGACCGAGCTTGCTAAAGACGCGCAACGAGATTTTGATCTCCTTCGGACAAGGATCGCTCGCGGAGCAAGCAAATATATTTTCGCGTCGGACCTCTATAAACAGTCCCCAAAACTCCGTCTGTAAATAAAGAACCGCTGTCGATCGATTAAGGCGACGGCCCCGAAGGAAGTCCGAAATACGGTGTTCGTTCAATACATTTCTCCGGGACGATCCCGGCGCTCCGAAAAGTAACAAACAGTGTCTGGAGTATCGGCGAAGGAAGGAACACGTTGTTCCGTCCGGACGTTAGCCACCGAATTCTTTGCCCCGGTGTCGTTAAACGCGTCCTGGAAGGCGAAAGGAGCGGAGGAACTAGTGTGACGCAAGGGCCGTGTTCGCCGACGCGTGTAATCCTTCGACGAGACGGTCCCGTTGTAGACACGCTCTCAACGGAGAGAGACGAGTCCGGGGGAAAAAGGCGACGTCGTTTCGCGGGTAAGACTCGAGGTAGTAAAAGTTTCAAAGCGCGCGGCGAATGAATTCCCCCGATTCCCTTGGACCTTGCGGGGGACGGTGCCTGGTCATCGTGTCCTTCCCTTTACAGGGACCGAACCGTTGCCTCCGACGGCGAGAGAGAAGCGAGGGTGGGCCGCCCCTTTGATCGCGGCGTTTGCGAAACCGGGGAGGCGAAAAGCGACGAAAACAGGGCGCCGTAATTTCGGCAAGTATGTGGCAATCCGGATTCGGCGGCGACAACGGGATTACTTTTGCTCGACGGTCTGCGGAGGAGAGGTTAATTCCGGTGCCGCGATTCGCACCGCCGGAGAAATTGATTTACCGTGGAACGCCTTACTCCGAACTCTCCTCGCGTTTAACAACTGCGAAAACCATTTTAAAAGTGCCCGCGGTCAGATCGATGTTGTCACGGCTGTCTCGATGTCTGTAGAAGTCGGACGTTGTCCAAGAATCCAGCGTCGTTGGACGGACTCGCGGTCCGTCCAACGAGACGAGTTTCTGATTAAATAATAATAATAATAATTTTCATTCGTTTAACAATGCAGAAATACAATAACAATCGAACAGAGGGCAAACAAAGGAGAAGAGAAAAAGAAGATGATTATAACAGATGACGCGAATATGACATGACATAATAATGTAACTGGAATCCAGGTATCTGAAGAGAAGCGAAAAGCGTTAAAGCATAGCATGCCGCGCGTATTGATCGGAGGATATCGATGTACTATCCTCAATTTCTCGAAATCATTAAAGAAAGAATTAAATGTATAGGGTGTCCCAAAAATGTCTCGCAATCCGGAAATGGGGAGTTCCTGAGATCATTTGAAGTAACTTTTTCCTTAACGAAAATGCAATCCGCGACTTTGTTCGCGAGTTATTCATGAAAAACATTGACCAATGAGAGGCCAGCACGAGCCAACAAGCGGAGGAAGCCCAATTCCGCTTATTGGCTCGGCCGTCTCGCGTCAGCTGATCTCGCCTCTCATTGGTCACTGTTTTTCGTTAATACGAAAACACGCGGATTGCATTTTCGCTAAGGAAAAAGTTGCTTCAAATGACCTCAAGAATCCCCCATTTCCGGATTTCGAGACATTTTTGAGTGTATTCTTGGCACTGTATACTTGATTTTATGCATTTGCAACAAACGCGCGAGTAGGTGAAACGCAAAACAGTGACGCTATTAGAGTAAAACTTAACAGTTTCATTACATTATTTAGAACTTGGTAAGACCATTCAAGCCGGGAATAATTGTTTATGCAGTTCTTCATTCTTGCAACTAATGCAGAAAATCAGCATTTTGCATAAAGATCCGCAATCTAGTTATAAAACATTCTCGGTTCTCTCTAATTGTCTCAGGAATCGAAACCGATGTCATAACTGTTTTCGACTCCTGATTGCAATCATCGCCATCAATTAGACAAATTTTCCGCATCAATCTCGTGCTCATATGCTGACTCGTTTCGCTCCACAGATTACAGGATGGTTTTATTTTAGTCGAGCGAATCGATTAAGCTAGGTTCATCGATAACCTCGGCGATACGTGAAACAAACTTGTACCAGTCGCAAAGGGTGCAAAGGGAACAGTTCGGCCCTCGAGATTCACTCCGGTCTCTTTTCGATGAGGATACAGTGCAATCGTTGAAACGGTCGAATTGCTGTGTCTCAAAGAATCGAGAAGGGAGGAGGAGTTTGTTGGTGGTCTAGGACGGCCAGGTCGCACGAAATTTACGGCGAAACCTGTGGTCAGAACGGGATGATTCACTGGAGCAAAAAGCCGTTTCTCTGTCACGGTTCGCCGTCTATAAATAGGAGTTGGAGTGGCCGGTGGACAAAGCGATCATCGATGACGGCGTCCGCTGCCCAGAAGTCGAACGTCTGGCCAGGAATTAACCTCGCGTTCCTGGGAAAGCGCGAGCCACGATAATAGGAATGACGGCCGACCCACTTACTCCAATCGTCCTATTCCAGGCTCGCGGCTTAATATCGACGATAAATAAGCATTACGTCGCCGTACTTCGCGCATATTTACGAGAGACCGTAATCCGCGACGCGTCCTTCCTCCGCCTTTACTTTGTCACTAGCCTCTCCCTACCTCGAATACCTAATTAACCCCACGGTCAGCCGTCCATTTCCCGTCTATTCTTTAACAGTTCTCTCGCGAAGATGCCAGAACCATTGTTCCGAAGCAACATTTCTCGAAATTGGCCGCTTTGTGTTTTCAAAGTCGAAGTCTTGACCGTGTAATATAATTTCTTGCTTATTTCCTTTCCTTTGCGACAAAGGGTTAAAGGGTCGTACCCGAATACATGAACGAAGTTGAAGTTAAATAAAGATAAATAGTGATAGATTGCTTCGTTGAAAATAATAGAGCGAGGCAATAATAAACGAAATTATCTTCACACTTATAATTTAAAAATTGTTGAAATTATAAAGATTAATTCAAGCATATGGGATAATTAAATTACAGATCTTTATGCAAAATGAAAATTTTTCGCGACGATTACGAGAAACAGAAATTAGGTACATACAATTTGTTTCTTTCAATAGTTGAAAATAGCGTAAGAATATTATTAAATTGTTCTCACGTTTTCACAGTTTAATATCTCAGCCACTGATTTCTGTCACAATTGCATAAAATTCGCAGTCCGGTGATAACAAAAATGGCAAAAAGTTTCAACAAAATCAGTAGTCCCATTCTCATAAAATAAAACATGTCAATCACTCTTTAGACTCGGCAGATTTGATGTCAAATTGATAGAACAAAAGGACAGCCGGGGGATTGAAAATTAAATCTTCGGTGAAACCCAAGGCTTCCGGTAGATCACGGAAAGATCAGATTGCAACGGAACGTTTCCCAGATCGATTTCACGGAAGTTCCGAGCGACATTGTCCGCGCCAGGTGTACCAAACTTTATCGCGACGAAAATCGTGCGACGGAAAACAATTCGCAACAGTTCCGCGTAGCGATCTCTCTCTCCCTCTCTTTCTCTTTCGGCTGGATCGCCGTGTTCGATTCCGCGGGATTTTTGATCCGCCTGAAAATCCACGGAGAACCAGCCGGCGAACGGTAAAAAGTCGTCTGGTTTACGAGCGCGGAAGGAGATAGCGGCCGGCGCGGGACGGCTCGGAACCTCGTTGGATCGCGTCGGAACGCGTCGGAACGGGTTGAAAAGCCGGGCCTGTCTCTCGATCGCGTACGAAACGCGGCGAAATGCATCGAATCGAGAGCGCACGCGCGATAATAGAGGCGGCGAGTTGCCCGATAAGCAATTAGCCGCGCGACCGAAAGTATCTAGCCGCGGCGTTAATTACACCGAAAGGCGAACGGTATCGCGAGAACGTCGAGATAAATAATCTGCCGACAAGCATTTCCATATTTTACTCGGCGCTCGGGTGCCCGTCGGCACACGAGCCGCGGCGCGAGCTCGAGCACCAGAAAGGATCGCAATTAGGATTCCGGTTGCTGCCCCGTAACGATTTCATTTGCTCCTGGACCTGGTGCAAAGCGAAACGTCCTTCGCACAGTGATTTTCTTCGGATTTCCGCTGCTTCCGGTGGCTGAACGAAATGCACCGTTTCTGGGACTTGGACAGAAGCAAATTCTAGTTTTCCTTTCATACAACGTCCTTTACGCGATCATTTTCTTCCGATTTTTACCGCTTTTTGTGGACGATCGAAGTGCACAATTTCTGGGACTCTTTGGTAGAAGCAAATTACCGAGCTGTATTTCGCTTTCATACGGCATCCTCTACGCGACGATTTTGTTCGGATTTCTCTCTGCTGCTTTTTTAAACCAGAAAGTAGAACAAAATTATCTATATACGAAGTGTCCTATTTGAAGTAACGCAGTCAATTTTGTCTACTAAATTATAGTTCGTTTCGCAAAATGTTTCAAACGAATCTTATTCTATTTCGAGGGGGACATCCTGTAATGGTCGCAAACTTTTTATGGGCGGACGTGCTTCCGAGATTTTAAGGTGCCCTTGGTTTATTTCAATGAACTGTATATTTTTTTATGTGAACGGATTGTGTATTTCAAAGACGATTCATTGACCTGTAACACTTTGATCTTTGAACATCCAGCAACAATTTGCGATCATTATAGGATGTCCCCGCGAAATAGGATAAGGTTCATTTCAAACGTTTTTTTCAAACGTAGTATAATTAAGAAGATAATTGAGTGCGTTATTTGAAACAAGATACACTAAATTCTCTCCAATTGTCCCTGAGCATGTAAACAAAAATGAACAATTTCAGAAAAGGAGATACGATTATTCGCGACTCGCGGCTCGTTTTTATAATCGCCGACTGTCAGCATCGAGCCACGAGGCTCGAATAATCGCATCTCCTCTTCTCAAATTGTCCATTTTTATTGACAAGCTGAGGGATAATTGGAAAAAATATATTCTACTCTGTATACTTCGTCTCTGCTGCCTTCAACTTACGCATTTGTGCTTCGAATACTTACTACTGGTAAGAACAAGTGATCGTACGTATTCGAAGTAACAAGGGCAACACTTTACACATTTTAATTTCACTGAGAAAAAGTTGTAATTTAAGGCTTTCATTCTTAGTAACGGAGAGATCCGTCTGGTCAGAAACTCTTTCACCGTAGAAGCAAACTTCAGCCAGAAAAGTGTCAGAACTGACTGACTACGGTACAACAGAGGTTAACAATCGCGTCCAAAGGGTTTTCCAACTTTTCTTAATCCCGCCGCAGTCCTCCAAAGGGTCCGCAGCGTCCCGATCGCCGCAGGAAGGATTGCGGCTCGCCGCGATCGCCCCGTGTAAACCCGTAAGCGTCGGGAAAAAACGAATTTCCCCGATGGAACAGTTTCTCTAGGTCGCTGGTGGTCCGTCCGAGCGAACGACGAGATCGTTACGACGTCGATCGAACGCGGCTACAAGCCGTTAAGGGAGAGAACACGAGCCGAGCGCAGCCGTTTTCGAGTTATACGACTCGGACGAAAAGCTGAGCGCCTGTAAAAGGCAACCCAGTCGCCGGCCGTGCATCCTCGCTTCTCGTGATCGATGCACCGTCTCTCTCTCTCTCTCTCTCTCTCTCTCTCTCTCTCTCTCTTTCTCTCTCTCTCTCTCTCTCTCTGCTGCATTCTCGGTACTCGGTTTTCGGTTTGTTGGTGCATCGTCGGGGATCGCGAGATTTGGAAAATTCTGCGGCCGATCGGGCAACAGCTGCGATCGTTTAACGACGCCGGCTTTATTAACTGTCTGCTAGCTGCGTCGAACAATACAGAGCTCGCCTAACTAGCTTTTGCTGTTAACTCGTGACTGTTTATGGGAAATCGAAGCCCGGGTCAATTCCGGAGAAGAAGGATCGGTTTATTCGTTTTGGGGATTGCGAGTGGATTGTATAGATCCATGTTAATTTCAAGGAAACTCGAAAACGTGTTAAAAATATAATTAAGCAAACTGCACAAGGAATTTTAATCCTTTGCGGAGGAGAATATTTAAAGGTAGCAAGAATTTAAATAACGGAAAAAATATACATGTATCTCATTCTATTTATTTATTTGTTTTACGGATAAAGGTATTTTACATCAGGCAAATAGAAAATTTTATATAAAAATGAGGAGAACGTAAAAAGTAATTACGAGATGTATAAAATTGAAGTGATTTACTCTAGGTAAGCCTAATAAAGATTACTTCAACGAGATTAGCGATCCTTTGAAGAAATGAATACTTTTGCAATAAGCATCCGAGGCTGAGCATAATCTATTTATGCAGTTTCTCTTATCTATCAGCGATTTTTACGGAACAGTGCAGAAGAGATCCTTTATATCTTCGTTGTATGTATATATTCTTTTGTTACGTGTACGATCAAATTATACGTTTGCATCGTCTCGAATAAAACACAAAGTCCTGATATCGTCACTATGTCAACATTCGTTCGCAAAGAGTAGAAGCTGCGGCAGTTAGCCATCTCTCTAAGTGCTCGATCTTAAGAAGATTGACAAACGAGGATTTCAGTCATGCGAGACGGCTGCGCGAAGTCGTCCGGTTATCAAGTAGTATAGGAATGCCAGTGTCCGGCATCGGGCGATTCCAGTTTCGATTCAAATGAGACAGCGACGAGGGAGGTTTCATGGTGGTTTCGAAGCCGGGAGAAAGGCTACCGCTGCGCTCGGCGGCGATCGAGCGACACAAAAGCAAGTTGTGCAGAACGATCGACGACACTTGCCGGATGTAGCGGCACGCCGATCGGCCCTGAGATCATCGTGGCTGAGCAACGAGGTTGGAATCGAGGAGCGCACCCACGCCACGGGTGCCACCCACAATCCGCGCGCGGATGCGTGCTTTCCTCTTCCACGAAACGCGATCGCGACAATGAAACGCGTGTCTCTCTGTGTTGGCAGCTTATCGGGGACAGCCGGTGGAAAATAAAAGTCGGCGAAGCCAGAGCGGGAAACGCGAGCGTCGGCCGTGACTCTGTTAAGAAGGCGGCAGGTGTTGCACCGATTTAACTCTTGATACCGGTGGCACATTATAAAAGCTAACGCGAGCACTGTATTCGCCGCACGCCGGCCGCGTTAGAAATCTGCTCGTGTCCGCGAAATCTACGGGGCTTTATGAGTTTATTACTTGTCGTAAAGTTGTCGTAAACCCGCCAAGATATTGGCCAAAGCGGCCGGGAGCCGCTGACCAATCCCTAGAATTTATCGCGACGCGATAAATGGGCTTTCTTCCGGCGAGCAGGAAAATCCGCCGTGCCCGCGCGCACCTGGATGCACTCTGGCTCCGTGCATCCTTCCCATCTGCACCGGGCCGAGCCCGGTATAACTATGATTCATAGGACACCGGCGACCGATTCAATGACGTACTCATTAACCAATATGTATCGATTCGCGAGTATCGCGCTGCGGTATCAAAGCGTGTCACCGGTATTAGCAGAATCCGTTTGATACCGTCTCACGTACCGCCGATACAATACGATTACGAGCCACTCCTGGAGAGACAGCGGCGAGATAGATGTTGCTCTATAATAACGAACCGGCGACGCCGCATGAAACACAATCGCTCCGTAAACGTCCCGGCCTGCGAATTTTGTTGCGACGCGACCGCTGGAATTCGCGATCGCGCTCGAATAAACTGGCAAACATGTGATGGAACGACGAAGCCCATCGCTTGCTTCGCTGCCATACGGATTGTTTGCCGAACGTACGACACTCTGCGAGCGCGTTTCCGCGCGGCGACGGCGAGCGTTCGAGCTGCACCAAACAACTGGGAGCTTCTTTCCGAAAAATTGATGGGATTAAATTGCTCAATTTGAAGGTCCTCGAAACCGAGCGGATCTTTATGGAAGATAGAAATGGTATCGATTGCAAGAAACAGGAACTGCGCGTACATTTCGTTCTTCCTATCATTTTAATAAATTACAATTTTTCACTTAATTTTCTCTCGAGCCCAGGAGCCTCATCGCGGATCGATGTTTTATATATAAATTTGTGCATGGTATGACAAACGATGCTAGCGTTATTTCGCTTGTACTAGTATCAGGGTGTCCCATAAGTTCTTTCCTTTTTTTCTGATGCGAAATGATCACACGATATTTGTTGTTTAAGATTGATTTATCGAGTTATATGTGAACCGTTCTGCTCTATTACCTTCTTCCATCTGTCAGGAGGCCTCGTTATGCTGTCTTCGAGGCTTATTTGCAAAATATTGATCAAGGTGCATTTTTATTTCGCTCACGAATTTAAACCGTTTTTCACGGAGAGAATTTTTTCACGAGAAGAACAAGTAATAATCGGATGGAGCAATGTCCGGGGAGTACGGAGGATGAGGTAGAACGTCCCAATCGAACTGCAATAATTTTTGTCTTACGACCAACGCAACATGCGGTTTTGCGTTGTCGTGATGAAAAACGACGGCGCAGAAAAAATTTTCTAAGGAACTTTATCACCAACGAAACGCACTCTTAAAAGAGCTCTGGGACAATTGAAACAGCCAAGAAACAAGCCTGCGTGTTCGTATAAACACAGCCACTTAGAGTCATTCACACATAGCGCGGCGGGGAAAGAACTTATGGGACACCCTAATGGATAAAATCCGCGGTCTACTTGTTAGATAAAATTCGACGTACCGGTCGGTTTAGAAGATCGCAAGATTGGAACGAGTCTAGATCGCATGTCGTATCCCGGTCGATCGGAGGGGGCCGGAGGGGGAAATATCGTGGCCCTATAGCGAAGTATAGTTTCGGAGGGGCCGAGAGCTCTCTTTACACGGAAGCTCGGCCAGTCGTCTCGCGAGATCCCAGGGACTGTCGAGTCGTTCGAGCGGAACACCGAGGAATTTCGACGTCGTGCGAGAACGGGCCCGATGCACCGCGACGTGCACAGAGACTCTGTCTTATGCAGCGACGGTAGCCCGCGCCGCTGCACCGGACGTAATTTAGTAAATACCCGGTCTCCTCTACGAGCCTGTATTACGCACGTACACGAGGCCGGGTCTGGCTCCATAAAGCGCGATGGACCCCACCCGATGCGAGAGGCTCGATCGAGCGTGTCCTGGCATTATTGCGATCGTCGTGCCACGTCGGACACGATGCCCTCGCTCTCTCCACCTCTCTCCACCTCTCTCCGCCTCTCTCTCTCTCTCTCTCTCTCTCTTACTCTCTTTCCCTCTAGCCGCTCTCTTTTCCCTCTCCTGCTACGATACTCCGCGACGCTCGCGCCCATGCGAATTTACTATTATTGTTATTAGCGCTATTATCATTTCTGCGACTCGTTAATACAATAACAGAACTATAGCAGCACCAAGGATGGCCGTTTTCTATTACTTCATGCAAATTACACGCGGTTGTGCTTACTCAAACTTCTCTCCAACTCGAAAGCCTTTCTAATGCCTTTTCAAACGTATAAATCTATCGGAGGCGACTTTACGAGCTCGGCGATCGTCGCAGCCTCGTGGTTTTAGTGCTAAATTCGTTAGTCGTTTCGCAGGTTCTACATATTACGAGATTTCTCGGGGAACGTTGCCTCCCGGCGATTATTTTCTCGCGTCTCGGGAACAGCATTCGCTGCCAGAAATCGTAAGATAGTGTCTGGTACTTGACTCGTGTTAGGGCAGCGCTGCTAAAGAATGATCCGCGGAAGAAACGTGTAGACATTCCCATCGTTGATTAGCACTAGCCGCATGATAATAAAATTCTAGCTATTTATTGTGCAAGCGAAATACGTTGATACGGTTTGTTTCCCGAGATGTCAGCCCGTGTGACAAGGACAGTATTGTTTAAAATACGTGATATCGTTTGAAATGTAATCCGTATGAGACATAAGCGAACAGTCGTCAATCGGTTAAGGATCGCCACCGACTGAAGATCGTTACAAAACTGTCTCTTTCGTTTCGATAAACCTTTAGATTCCATTTCTTTCGGCTATCTTACAATTTTATGTATATATCATATTATAAATATGGCCGGATAATATAATTCCGTCTCGTTTTACAAAGAAGCGAATGACGTCCATATTTAGCCCGGCACGATATTATAGCGCAACGGATTAAATAAAAGAAGGTGTCGCGTCCCGATGGCTCGGATCGATTCATTTCGGCTATCTTTCGATCGTAGGCCACCGAGGCGAGCACCTTTTCAGATCCTCTCAGCGGGGGCACCACAGCAAACCGAGTTCCTCGTTTGTCGCCGATCATGGCGGTGGGTCTGCCGCGGGAATCCACGCAACAAGATATCAAAGAGCAACGGGGATCGATCGTCGGCCGCGTCGAGTCGCGGGTCCAATTAAAAAGCCTGATTACAGCGGACGCGAAAAGTTTGCGTCGCTTAATTAAATGACGTGGTTGTTGGTGGTTCGTCAGGCGTATTCATTGTTCGGAGCGAGAGACCGAGTGCCGGATTTTATCGATCTCTGCCGAATACATTATCGATTGATGGTTGACGAAGACCGATGAATAGAGAAACAGAGAGAGAGAGAGAGCGAGAGGGAATCAGAGAGAGAAAGGGGGGGAGAAGAAGAGTGTACAACGATTGGTATTGAATTCTGCGAGTTTCCGGGTCCAGCGTCTAATCCCATTTTTATTCCCGAGCTCGGTTGTTATCTCGGCGGAAGGCCGCGCGCGAGTCCGCTGCCGGACACGTGAACGGATAAAAGGAAGAACAGTTCGGCGAGACGGCGGACACGATCGAGCCGGAAAACTCGTACCGAATGACTTTTTACTCGGTTGAACCGCGAGCGGGGGCGGGACGAAACGGGACGAGGCAAACAACGGAGACCGTCGGCAACAACAGAAACACACAGAGAGAGCAACTGGAAACCAAAGAGATTTATCCTTTCTCGCGCGAGAGGCGACCGAGCCGTGGCGAGACGAGACGAGGCGAGACGAGGCGAGGCGAAGCGAGGCGAGAGACAACAAGAGAAAATCACGGTGTCGTTTGTTCTCTTCGGGGATTCTCGTTAGGCGGGGCTGCACGCCCCGAGTTCCCGAGTTCCCGAGTTTCGGGACACGTTGCGGGGACGAAAGGTCCTCCCGACCGCTTCCGAGCCAGGCAAGCATCACGGGAAAGCTCGTGTACTTAGGCTGGCCACGCCGAGACCAGATATCGTGCCGGCCCGCGCTCGTTCGCCGGCATACTTGGACCCGAAACCACGCCGCCTCGACGATGGAAGCCATTATTTATCCATTCCCCGGTCACGGGGAATCCCGGGGGATGCCCGACGTATACGTGCCTTAATCGCGACGCTGGCATATACCGGCCAGGAGGCGTATATCTATCTATCCGAGTT
Organism: Megalopta genalis; assembly: GCF_051020955.1. Taxonomy (NCBI): domain Eukaryota; kingdom Metazoa; phylum Arthropoda; class Insecta; order Hymenoptera; family Halictidae; genus Megalopta; species Megalopta genalis. Next base: position 16,007,360 of record NC_135022.1, on the reverse strand, counting down.
CCTCCGAGCGAAAGAATCGACCTTTGAGCTTGCGGAGGAACAAAGCTCGAAGGCAGCCGCATAAGCGCCACGGAGAAGGACGACGAAGGGACCAGATACGAAGGAGAGAGAGAGAGAGAGAGAGAGAGAGAGAGAGCAGCACAGGCTTTCGAACCAACGCGCAACGGGAATAAACGGGAGAGGAACGGCCCATCGCGGCGAGGTGAGGCGAGAGGCGCCGCGTCAGCCCCAGGAAAATAGAAACTGAGAGATTGTTTCCTTTCACGGATTTCACAGCACCGATTCGTCCGACGCTTAATCGATTCCCCCGAGTTTTTCAGCGACAAAGGAATCCCGGCGCCCTCCGGTCACAAGACGTTCCGCTTCCGTTCACCTGGGAAGACTGGAATATCCAAAGTGACCCGCGGGACTATCGACTCCGCAATTCACGTCTCGATTGCGTTCTTCTTGCGCGATTCTATTTTTCAGAGCTTGCTCTCGCGGTCTCTTTCTCTCTCTCCCTCTCTCTCTCTTTCTCTCTTTCTCGGCCCACCCGATTGCGTCGGATGAACACGTTGCCGAACTGATTTTGGTATCAAATGAGCATGCAAAGCCGTGTTAAAAGACTTTATTCCACGGAAAGTAGTTCGTACAAAAATATAGTCACGAGAGGGCTAATAAAGTAATGAATCTTGAAATGATTATTGTACAAAGATAAGATTTGTAGACGGATTATGGTCACGCTAGTCTTCGAACGGGCACATTGCTTTCAGTTTCCTTGTCTTGATCGTCTTGCGACGACGATTGTGTTATCAAGACGGATTACTGCTATGAACTGCTTCGTTTCTGCTTGGAGAGGTTGTACTGCGGTTTATTATTGAAGAATGTTTGATTTGATTTGATTTGACTTATTAACGGGCATAGCACTTTGGTATACGTAAGAGAACAATGTAAAAGATGATGAACAAAGACGTATGTATTACGACTCGCTAATCTTATGCTATGTCGAAAGGAACTGAAGGCATGGAAAAAATATTCACATTCATGATAATCCTATTTATTTCATTTCATTTCATTTCATTTATTTAATCGATTAATTATAAACATATATAATAGACGTTTACCCGTATATTTATATATTTAATTTACTTAACTGATCATATATTTCATTTAATTATATATTATATAATATATTTCATGAAATATATGAACAGTTAAATAAATTAAATATATACATATACAGGTAAACACCCATTTTTACAATGCGATACAAAAACACATATCGAGACTGGCAGAGAATCAAGGAATCAGCAGATTAGGTAAACGGTTTATGTAAATTTCTTTTGAATTTTGCAACATAGTCATTTCGTGACGTTTTCATCGCTGTTGTCACTGTCAAATTGGAATCTCCTATAAAAAGGGTCGATCGTACTAAATCTCGACGACTAGAATAATGTTCTGAAGGGCAGTAGCGACCTAGCAAAACGAGAAGGGAGCATTGAAGTTGACAAAAAAGCCGAGTGACGCCTAGGATTATTGATCACACCGTATTACAACTTTCTACATAAAACATGCGTCAGCAATGATCCCGCTGGATTCCAGAGAGCGTGTGTTCAACGTGTGCATTAATGGACCGTAGTTACGATCCAGTCGCGGAAACGATTGTTGACCCATTTTAAAGGCAACGCGGCGATTTATGCATGTTCAACAGGATAGTCTCACGGACAAATAGACCAAGATCTCTCTCGAAGAAGAGCCGTCTGGAAAGGATCAAATAAACGGGACAACCGAGCGCGCGGTGCTTCTGCTGCCCACAATGAGAAAGAAAAGTAACTGCGTCTCGAGCGTTGTCTACGAAAATAGTCACAGTCGGCGAGTCCCGAGGTTCGAATTTAAATGAAACAGCCGTAAGCCCATAAACGGGCTGCGCCGATCGGTAGACAGCCTCGGAAAGTGTTGGCTTTGCGGAGAGCAAACGGAAGTCGCGAGGAATGCGTGAATCGACAGGCGCCGCTTGGGAAACAGGCCTTCTAACAATCTTTATCGGTCGGCCGGTATGTGTGTGTGCGCGCGCGCGCGCGTGTGTGTCACCTCTGAATCAGCCTCGCCGTGCGGTGATCCACCTAATAGACAATGGAGACTGTTATATAAACAATGGCAATTGATAACGGCCGTGTAATCGAACACCGGATGGAGAACGCGTCGAAGCCACAACACGGCGAAAGGAGCCCGACGTGGGTGATGGGAATCGAGAGAGATTCAGCGCGGGGAATCGTCGCGAACGGGAAAAGAAGCCCGCGTGTCCGCGAAGAGGTGGACGAGGAGGAAAATCGTGGACAAAGCTGAGGCCGGAGACCTTGATACTATTCTGGACCCGGCGGCACCGTATTGCTAGCGAATTCGGTATTGGGAATGGAAGAGATATGCACGACCGGTGGCGCCTGGTTCGCGCGCGGATGTCCAGTCCGCCCACGCGACGACACGGCCCTGAGAAGGAGAACCGCTACGCCGGGAAACCGAGAACCGCCGAGGAATGCCGATCCAGCGATGAGAGAATTATCTAAGACCGATATCTTATCGGTCCGGCCGGGACAGGTAACCGGAAGGGGGAGTTCATGGTTGTCGGCGATCTTATCGGACGATTTGCACTTTGCGCGCGCCCACGCTAGCCGCCCGCGACCTCCGCCAACGATCGATGGGGTCTCCATCCTCTGTCTCGCAAATTTAACCTTAAAAATCCATCGCTCATCGGCCGGTCTCCTCCGGCGAGACTTCAACCCCTTCGCTTGCCTGCTGTTTAACGCGTTTGTTTCGAGCACGATGCCGTTGGAAACGGTAGTCAATGGTTAGAAGCAAGCATGATCGTGCGAATTTTTCTGCAGAATAGAAATTAGCTGTGTCAGTTGCAAAATATAGGAGCTATGTAGGGATTTGTTGCTAATCTTAATAATTGTAACCGGTTGAAAATGATGCGACAACATTACATTCTTTATGGTTTTCACTGATTTCTGTTTCATCTTATTTGTATTTTAGTTATTGTATGCTTGGAGCCTAAATTCTCGCCTGAACGTACAGTAGAACGAATGTAGATCAAGATTCAATTTAGACGATTAAATTGTTCAATCTGTTGTAAAAGGCTTTAACTCGGAGTACAGAAGACAATATTACCGTGTCCTCTTCGTTCACAAAGCGATCGACGGTAATGTAGACTGGTTCAATATTTTGGAAAAATTTTGTATTAATACCCCGTTCATCGTTTAAAATATCCCGATTTTTTTAAATATCGAGCAGCACAGTACAGTTTCCCCACAGGAGTTAATCGAACGATTATTAATGAACATATGGCTCACCCATTTATCGATCTATTTAGGCAGTCACCTATCATTTTATTAAGCACTCGCAATATCATATGGCTTTGTAATTTTTCGTCGATCGTTATTCTATACCATCCAATTAATAATGTCAATGAAAAATATTTGTACACTTATATACATTTTATACATTTTATACATTTTATACATTTATATATATACTTATATACATTGTATACATTTATATACATCTGCTTATACTTATATACATTTACACACAACAAAAATTTCACTTTATATTCTGCTAATGAGTTTCTCCGTAAATAAATAAACAAATAAATGTATAGTTTTATGAACATAGTCAAAAATCAGGATGCACTGTTCGTTGTTCCTGTTGCCCAAGCATAAAATCCTGATACGCCAGGGTCTCAACCGAAGCCCATCTTTCTCGATCAAAATCATCGAGACTTGCGCCCAGCCGCAGGTGCGCCTGAATGCTGAAAACAGCGATGATCATGCGACCCGTCGCGCCTAAAAGGAGAGGCAGGCTCGCGCTCGCGCTCGCGCGTTCATTATCCGCCTCTGTTTGTTTATTATCCCGGGCGTTATTGTCATTACCGTTAATTATTGACGAGCACACAGCGAGAGAGCTCGTTCGATTAATCGCGCGCAGCCAGGTCGCGCCGCTCTTCGGTGTATAGACAGAGAACGAGGGGCAGGAGGGTGGGATAGAGGGAGGGGGAAGAGGAGAGGTGCTTGTAAAAGAGTTTGTGGCACAAGGATGATTATTCGCAGCCGGAGATCATTTTCATCGATAGGTACGCAGCTCGCGCGGGCGCTTCTAATGGACTGCAAGCGCGATTAGACGAAACAGATTGGTCGTGTCCAGCCGAGGCCAGATTAGTCTCCTATTCCAGCTTGTACGGTGCGCGCGGAGCCTCGAATCGGAATAGTATATAGCGGCAATTTGCGCGGCGCGAAAGTGGGATCGCGTAATCTAGTTACCTGCCGCGCCACGATACGATACGGATCTGTATGCCCGCTGTTCCTCGAGACCGGGGCTCCGAGGGCACCGGGGAGGACGTGGGTATCCACCGAGGGCGATATTGCTGCAAGATGTTGTTGCGGAACCGTGTGAAATCACCCTTGGCTCGAGCCAAGGATTATTCTTCGGGAACCGTTGCCGTTGATGCATAGATCCCCGTTTAATTGAACCAGAAGCCGCCGCGGAATCCGCGAATCACCAATTCGTTCACTTTTACAGCCGGCCGAAGTTGTTTCGCATCAACCCTTGATGATCTGCTATTTCCGCGATTTCGTTCCGCTCGGTCATACACGCAATTTCGCGCCGGTTCGCCCGTACTAATTCCGTCGGTTATACGCAATTAAAGTATACAGAATTAATACGAACTGTAGCAGAGAGCGCAACTATAATTATGATATAATTACAATTTGTATTAAGCGTAATACGAAAAATATTGTTGAAATAATTAGCAGGCGCTTTCGAAATACGACGTCGAGTCCCACTCGATACGGAATCGCGCACCGTTCGCCCATTCAATATGTACGATTTATTATAATGGCCCGCAATTTGCTGCGCTAGGTACTTTAATTTCGATATGAAACTGGGCAGCATTTTCATTGTAATTTAATTTAATTTAATTTAATTTAATTTAACCTTGACTTGACTCAATTTAATTTAATTCGACGCAATTTAATTTTTTAACTGCCGAAAAAGAGTTCCCCTCAATTACAAGTATAATTACAAATATGAAAGTATGTAACATAATGAATTCGAATATATTTACAGACGAAGTTAAGATGTTTGATTTGCTTTAATGGCCAAAATTTCGGAGCGCTCGATGGCAACGATAGAGAGGAATTAAACAAAGTGCGACACAGAATTCGCAAGAATGCAGATCAGAGTACAGTAATTTCTCCCCAATTCGCGCTCAGATTGCGCTCAAAAATGGACAATTCGAGAAGAGGCGATACGATTGTTCGAGCCCGATTATTCCGGCTCGTTTTTATAGTTACCGATTGTCAACAGACGTATGGCTCGAATAATGGTGTCTCCTGTTCCCAAATTGTCCAATTTTGTGCTCAATCTCAGCGCGAATTAGGGAGAAATTACTGTAATCGGTTCATACTGTGCAAGGTTTGTTCTTAAATAAACAGTTCCAAAACTGAGAAATTTACGTAAATTTCTAGGTATTCTAATGTTCTAGGTGTTACATTGCAGTGAATTTATAAAAGAATGCAAGAGATGGCTGCTAATACTTTTCTGGAGAAAAATCAGATCGGCAATTAACGCGAAGTTAATGCGAAGTTAACATATTTAGAGTTCTTAAGATCAGTCTATATAATAAATTCTCCCTAATTTTCCTTCAGCTTGTAAATAAAAATGAACAATTTGCGAAGAGACGATACGATTATTCGAGCCTTGCGCCTCGATTTTATAATTGTAGACAATCGGTAACTACAAAAACGAGCCAAGAGGCCCGAACAATCGTATCTCCTCTTCCCAAATTGTCCATTCTCGTTCACAAGCTGAAGAAAAATTCAGGAGAATTTACTATAGTCATGCGACGGACAATCGTAGGGAAGGTTTCTGCTAAGTGAAACAAGTCGTAAGAACTTGTGCTGAACTCGCTCGATGGAGGACTGAAGGGTCACCGAATGACACTCCCATGTCCCGGATGCGATAAATCTGAGGCGTTACATAAAATTTGAAAGGCGTTGGGGTCATGAAAATTTTTAGTATGCGGTGAATGAAAGCTAGTGCTCCACGAGGCAAACTAATAACATTACTAACATATGATCCAGAGTGGGGAATGATTGCGGATTTAAAAGTTTCGAGCAATCTCGAGGACTCCGCGAAGATCGTTCGGGGCTTAAAAGCGTCGGTGGACCAAGAGAATGTTCGAGATCAGGATCCTATCCTCTCCGACATTGGTCCGAGAGTGGACTCGGGACTTGGAAGCGAATCGGAACGAGGTTCGGTCCCGTCGCGACTGCGGCGGTCGCCGCCGGTCGCCGCCGGTCGTTGCCGGTCTCCACCGGTGCAATAACGGAAACAAGGTAATCCTTGCGGGGCACGGCCAGCGGCAGAAACGCCGCGGTGCGGTGCGGCGAACAAAAGTCTTCGGGAGCTTCCACGAAAGAACGAAACGAAAGGGACGTGGACGCAATGTAAACGATCGCCGGCGTCGTTTTATTGCCGAAGCAGTATTCCGCTGCTGCAGAAACGGCGCAGGTCGAATTACGAAGCTTTACGAGAGGGGGCTCGAGGCTGGAATGTCGCTCTTGCATCCGACTTGACCGCCTCTCGATGCTGACCCGTTAGTTTCTAATTGGACGGAGCTTTACCGGCTCGAATGGCCCCGTTCCGCTGCGGAGAAATCATTTTCGAAATGCGACTTGGTCGGTCGTGATTCTTCAACAGGTACCGGAAGCCGGGAGCTTGTGCATTCTGTAAAACAAACGGTCTCGAAGCACCGTCGCGACGATTCGCAAAACACTGTCTGACGCGGAAGCTATCCGAGCTTAGGAAGCTGACTGGGAAGTGGAATAAACGTCGCCTGATTTTGATTCACTGCATCGATCGTAGGCAGCAAAGGCGTCAAAAGATGTCATCTGATTGGATTGTGCGATTCTTCTTCGTGCACCTTATTTGCCTGGCATAGCTCTACTTAATACCATTCGTCTAGATCGTTATAAAATTCTAACAGAAGAAGTTTGCTTTGCACGACTAGCGCGTGCTGCGAGAAAACGTGTCGATTCGAAGCATCGCCCAAAAGCAATTTATAGAATTTGTCTAATCAAAGGACGTCGTTCCATCTCGTGCTCCCCATTTGTCCGACATATGTAACTTTACTCAACACAGTTCTACTTAATACAATTTGTCTAGATCGTTATAAAATTCTAACCGAAGCGTTTGCTTTGCACGATTAGCGCGTGCTGCGAGAAAACGTGTCGATTCGAAGCATCGCCCAAAAGCAATTTATAGAGTTTGTCTAATCAAAGGACGTCGTTCCATCTCGTGCTCCTCATTTGTCCGACATGTGTAGCTCTGCTCGGTTACCATTTGTACAGATCGTCTTGGCTGACGACGATAAAAATGGCTGAACAACTTAATCGGTCCAAAGCTGGGTTCTGGTAGATCGTCAGAATTGCAATTTGTTCGACGAAGGCGAGCAAACTCGCAGGCTGGTGTTAATTATTTCGTGAGAAAGGGGTCTGTGGAAGATTGGGAACCTCTGGTCGGAGGCTCGGCTAGAGAAAGGGGCAAAGGTCGACGAAATCGAGGGAAAAGCGAGCCGGCGGTCGGCGGCGATGTGCTCGATGTCCACGGGCCTGGATCGGGGCTCAAGTAGAATGACAATTATTTCTGGCCACAGGGTAGATGGCGCTTGGCGGCTCTCCTTTGCCCCGTGCTCATATGCATGCCCGTCATGCTTAAGTAAACCGAGTTTATTCTAAGCCCCGGGTACAGTGCCCTAGAATACTCCTTTCGATGGTCAGGTTAGCCGGCGAGCAGCGCCGCCGCTGGAATCTCAATCCCGACAAAGCGGTTCGGACCGTTCAATCGCGAGGCTGGTCGCGATCGCATTCGATTCCGCCAGGATCGGCGCGGTGCGGCGCGGCGCGGCGTCGCGACTCGTCGCGAACGTTTGCCAAACGCGTCGCGCCTGACCCTCTATCTCCGAGACGAATCGTCTCGGATCGGCTCGCCCTGGCAGGAAAAGCGTCCGCGAGCTGATTAAGAATCGTCTCGAATCGGTTCACCCGGAAAAACGTTCGCGGGCTGATTGAGAATCGTCTCCGGTAGGCGCGGCCAGGAAACCGGAGAGAAATACAAATTTCTCTATCGGCTCGCAGTCTCCCACGCGATCAAAGGCTCCGAGGCACGACTCGCCGACACGCGAGCCGCGATACCGTCTTTTTAATCGGTACCGCCCGAGCGAACCAATGCTCGAGCCAGCCAACTCGCTCGCTCGCTCGCTAGCTCGCTCGCTCTTACCCGCGCGCGCACGCTCGTGTACGAGTCTGAATGCATATTGAGTGTGGCGGCCTAGAATACTCCTTTCAACGGTCAGGTTACCCAGTAAACGCGCCGCGAGCCGATCGAAAGCGACAAGTGCAGTAGCACGTTGTCGCTGGAATCCCGGGGAGTGGGACTGCGAATCGCGGAGCGATTTCGCGTCCTCGACTTTATCGCGCCTCGTTACGTCAGCGCCGCCGCCGAGATCGAGATCCGGAGCGGGAGACGACGGCCGACGTCATTTTCATTGGGAACGGAGCTCCGGGTCCGGCGCGGCCGAGAAAAAGGAAATCCACGCGGGCTTCGACTGGAATCGGTGCTCTAGCGGTTCCTAAATCCCGCGCAAGCGATAACTCCTCGCAGACAACTGTTCCTCGTTAGACTCTACGTTCTCGAAAAAGCCAGCTGCGAAGATTGCAACGCGCGATTCTGCACCGTTTGGCAATAGAAGAATACTGAAACGATAGAAATCCAGTAACAAAATAAATAAACTAGACAGTGGGCGTGGTATCAGAACTCTCGATGGAGCTAAGATAGTGCTCCGTGTTCATTTTAGACTTGAAAAATCCGGCCACCACGACAACGACGCTTCTCCGCTTACAATTTCCCTTTCCACGATTTGCGTGAATTCACCGGCCATGTGCGCGCAGAGACTTTTTCCCGGGATCTACACTTTATTGCACCTCCACTGGCTGCGAGGACCCTGAAGTCATTTTTCTCTAAATTCTGTTCTGTTGAGGTTGCGTTGCTCTACAATCGTACGACATATATCGCACTGGATTACACGAATCGCCATTGTTACAGTTGTTTTTTTTTTAATGAACATCTTTTATTTATCGAACAATATCATTCCAACGCTATTAAATAATTACGTTCCTATAAAGATAGCCGGCGATTAAACCACTTAGCAGTTGCAATCTCTTTGGAAAGTGTGTAAATTATTGTAATTGTTCTGCATATGTTTGATATTCTTGACTATTTCGTTTAAATGCAACGCCGACCTAATCAGTTAGCTGTTTTCAACGAGTATACTCCCCAAACGGCACAAAGACGTCTTATTTCAGGCGTTAAAACGATGTCTGATACGAGACGTCTTTAAAACGTCTTATTTCAGACGTTGAAACAACGTCTGGTTCGGGACGTCTTTAAAACGTCTTATTTCAGACGTTGAAACGACGTCTGATTCGGGACATCTTTAAGACGTCTTAGAGACGTCCCGAACTGGATATCGTGTTAACCTCTGAAATAAGACGTTTTAAAGATGTCCATTTTAGGTCGTAAAACGCCCGGACATCGTGTGCTATCTAGACCGTCACAGAGAAATGGCAACATTTAGTGCTATGACGTGTACGCTCGTCAGAAACAGCTAACTCGTTAACTTAAATCAGCGTAGGGCAGCTTGACAGACTGGCAGCGGTTCTTGCTTGACCATTGGGAGCGAGTGAGTTCAGAAAAGGAAAAGCGAATACAACGATCGACGGAAGAGTATCGGTATAGAAAGTGTCCGAAATAGGCGTGTACTGTCGGAGGTCTCCTGCAGGAACCGAGCAACTGTCCCAGATGCCGGCGCCTGTCGCACGCTACGACGAACCGATTTCGCGTAGCCTTGTCGCTCGGTATGGCGAGAGGCTAGCATCTCGGGCCGATCGGCCGAGATCTTGGCTCGGCGCTCGGGACGCTAATTTTCCAGGGAATAATTAGTATCGCGACGGCGTTGCGGCGCGCGGTCTCCGTCTCTCATGAGACTGCATTCCTCGCATAACCTTTTATCAGCCGTGGGGACTCGACGGGTCCGTGCACTGCGCCCGCGGCTCGCTCTCTTTGCGCTCTCTCGCGCGTTGCCCTGCACCTTTTACTTCGGATATCTCGCATTCTACGTGTATATTATCTTACTCACTTTCGTGCAACCCAATAAGGCGCCTATCCCGCGGAGCCTAGCGCCAGCTAATAATACCGAATGCCGCGGTTTGCACGGCCCTCCGTCTCGCTTCCTCTCGCGGGATCGCCTCCGGTCTTCATCGCTCCGAACGGTCTCTCCCCAGTCTGTGTGTTTGTGTTTGTCGCCGTGTGGATGTGTGTGTTGCACGCGTATCGCGTCGCGCGCGGGTGAAAGAGAGAGAGTGAGAGAGAGAGAAAGAGAGAGAGCGAGGGAGAGAGAGAGAGAGAGAGAGAGAGAGAGAGGAGAAGGTTCTCGCGCGTGTAACGCCGTTTCGTTATTTATCGTTTAATGAAATTCCCTTTCGTAAATCGTTCTGTCCGCCCCGCTTCGCCGACACTCACGCCGCCGCGCGCTCTTTTCACGGTGCTCCTGATATTGGCTCTCTCGTGAACCACCTTCCACGACCGTGGGAAATTTCGTTCGAGGCCCCGACGCCGCGTGACGCCGCCGCTCCGCGCCGCGCCGCGCTCTCTCGCGCGCTCTCCGCTCCCGAGCCCGCCGCTCTCGACATCATTGTCTCCGCTCGTGTTTTCGCCCGGCCGCGAAACCTTCGCGTCACCAGCAGTCGGAACGCCAGCACCCAGAACTCGCCGATTAACACCGTAGGGCCGGGTATGGCAGCTCCGACCGAGTCCGAAAAAGAACCGTCCTAAAGACCCAAATAGAACCGCAAAAATCGTGATCGGTCGATGCCACTTTGCTTCCATTAATCTCCAATTTGTCACAGTATCGTACGGAATCACGTCGACACTAATATGCGAAGGAGGGAAAGGTCGTTTCGATTCAACTTAGAGCACCGGATAAACCGATGTTTCCAGATTCATTTCTACACGGTTCGTTCCAAGAGCAGCGAACCTGTACTGGAGAAAAGTGCGAGCTCCGTTTTGGAAGTTCCGTGCGACTCGGCTCGATAAGAATCGACATTGATCGAGTTAAACGGGACTTTACGGTTTTACCGATCGCTGTAGGGTTAATTAAACGATCACGATTGCCGGAACAAATGGCAATAGCCGAACGCGTCGATGACGAATCAACGTAATCCATCTTTACCGCAGAGGTAAATAGAATTATCGTAATTAGACGATAATAGCGGATAATGCGAACAGATGCTCGGCAGTCGACGAGTTGATTTATGATTGATTTACGACCGCAGTCGACTCGCGGGTAATTTGTATTCATGATCTACGAGATCGGCAGCTATCTAAGTACCCGGCGAATCAATTACAACAAACACCGTCGCCGACCGTTATCAACGGTCGTCGAATCCGCCGCGTTAGTCATTGTTTACCGGGGGAGGGGCGTCTACGAACTGTAAAAAAGAAAATCGCGAAAACATACAGCGCGCACCGATGCGCCGGCGTTGTTCGTTCGAAGTGGCGTCGCTGGTTGCCGTTGCGTAGCCAGCGAAAAGATTGACCCGGCTGATCTGGCGCGAGCCGATGCACGGTTTGTTCGAATGAAAATATCGCAATTAACGCGCTAATACGTGATATTGTTATTTGACGTAAACAAGTGGAGGTAAGCACGCGCGGCGGTCGGCGCGCGAGCGCTCGGCTCCTGTTACTATCAATAACGAATGAAAACTCAAATTTCCTGTCAAATAAACCGCGCCGGTTTCCACGGCGGCACCCTCCTGCCTGGGAATTCAATCACCGCGAATTATTTCGAATGGATAACGGGCCGCCATCGAAACAGCCTGTTCGATCGGTCGAGCCACGGGGTCCCGCGCGGATCGGTGGCCGCTTCCGCGACAGGATAGCGACGAAAGGACGAGGACGACATGGAGAACGTCGTTTCGGCACGACGTAGCAGGATCTTTCATTCCGGGCACACGCGGTCGAAATTTGAATAGCCGCGTAATGCGGGCCCGCGGGCCTCGTGACTAAGCCACACGCGAAAAGAATACCGAGGGAAAAGCGGCCCCGGCCACGGAATCGTCCATCCGCCACCGTCTTTCCTCTCCGCCCGCCGTTTTCGTCCTTCTTCGTTCTCTCGGTTTTTTCTTCTTTTTTTTGGTTCGTTCGTCGGTTCGCGAAACCCGCATTAATATTCATCAGGATTACAAAAAACAATGCCGCCCACCGGCACCCGTGACCTGTTGAGTCGCGGCCGTCAAACGCGGATTATGTCGGATTACAACTTTATAATTGAATCTCTATGCGAAACGGGCCTTTCCTCCAGTCCACCCACGTCCCGGCGCGGCCTCGACGCCAGACGGATTCGTGGAACCGGCGCAGAAACACGGGCATGACCGCGTTTAACGGCGACCCGGTGAATCGGCGCCGAATGGACGTGCGTGATTCACCCGCGGATCGCGGCGTCCCGACGTCGCCGGACGACGAACGCCGGACGACGGACCTCTCCGAGCCCGGCCCGAAAATTAATTGTTTCGGGGAACGTCGCGAACTAAGACGAGCGACCGCTGCGTCTAGATGAGACTGCTCTAAGCATTTTGAAAAGGGAGGAAAAATTCGGCGACATCTTCGGGGTTGCTGAACCCGGCCGACATTCTATGTTAATTCTTAGGGCTCACTTTTCGGACACTTGAAACTAATCGTTTCGGGTAACGTCGAAATTAGACGAGCTTTCCCGTCGTAAATGTTCATTCTCGTTCACTCGACTTTCATCTTCCACCTCGCTTTATTACTCGCGCGGAACGAGTAACTAACAATCGCGCGCAACAGGAGAAAACCGAAGCTATCGAACGGCGAATTATTAACGAGACGCGACGAATTATTGTGCGGTAAATTAAAATCGAAATTTCAATTAATCGATTTAAAATTTGATCGAAATTCGTCATCCGTACGTCGACATTCTTCCTCGGTGAATTAAAAGCCAGTGTCGCGTGCCGATCAAAATTCCACGGCGCGCGTGCACCTTTCGCAGTTAAAGGGTTAACCGACATTGCCAGCACATTCGTCGTCCCGTTCTCGCCGAAATTTACTTTCAACGATAGCGGAACGAACGCGGCAGAAATATTGATTTCCGTGGCTCGAAAGTGGCCAGCGGCTGGCTCCCGCGTCCATACAGCCTCGCTCGAAATGTTCGCCGAGTGGATCAATTAATAATTGCCGGAAAAATAGGAGCCCGGAGCAATCGAGGCATTTTTCAGGGAGCCGGGGATCGCTGGTTATTCGCGGGCCACCGGGTAGGTCGCCGGGAACCACACCTGCGATCGGTTGTTGTGTCGTCGATTACGAATCGAGACAAATTGCCGGCCATTTTCCCGTTTAACGGGAGCGAGCGATCGTTTCAGCGGAACGTTACGTGGCGGCGTTTTTGCCTCGAGGCCGTTTGTCGGCCGGATCGAGAACGAAAGTCTTTCGAAGAACGGATTTCAAACGGCCGTGGATCGGAGCATGTTCGTATCGGGGGCGGGAGGAACGAGGAAGTACGAACGATCGACGAAACTTTCGGACGGCTGGACAACGGCGACGAAAACGAGAACGAAAACGGGAACGACAACGGGCCGGAGGGGGGGAGGAACAGTTCGGGGTGTCCGCTCGATTAGCCGGGCTCGCGAGTGAAACTATTTGCCACCTGGACAGGGCGGGTTATATTTAGCGGAAGGATTTAAAACGATTCATCGGCGCCGGCTCGAACCGTGAAAGCAGCGCACTTCATCAAAGCCCGAGTATTTGCAGAGCGGGCCGGTCTTATAGCCATTCAAGGTAAGTAACCGGAGCTCGCGTTGAGTATCGTGAGTACCGCCAGGGGCGGTGAGTTAATCGGCTTTTCGTCGGGGAGCCGGCCGCCTCTCGGTTACAGGAAGAGGGCCTGCCACGCGTTTCCCAGCTCGTTGGTTAGTTCGTTCGATCGTTCGTTCGTTGGTTCCCTAGTTCGGTCGCTCGACGACCGATTCCCGATTTCGTTCGATGGGATGACACGCGAGCCGCTCGAACGATCAAACGATCGGCGAGCACGCATCGGGACCGAACTCCATAATGGTCGCTTCTCGGTGATAATGCTACGGGTTCCCCCACCGGCCGGCCCCGCTAAGCGATGATTGCGGGTTAGAAAATAGGCCGACAGCCTCAGGCCTAATTGTCAATTGCGCGTGATCGAGTCAGGGACACGGAAGCACTCCGAGGAACGATCGGCAAGGTTGCCCTCGACTGTCTTCGCCAACTGCGTAGAAGCCGAGTTATTAGCACTGTGAGGCTTGTTGGAAGTCCATCTATAGCTCATCGGTGGCCCATCGGTGGCCCATCGGTGGCCTATCGGTAGCCCATTGGTGATCTATCGGAGGCCCATCGGTGGCCCATCAGTGGCCTATCAGTGGCCCATTGGCAATCTATCGGAGGCCTATCAGAGGCCTATCGGTGGCCCATCGGTGGCCCATCGGTGGCCTATCGGTAGCCCATTGGTGATCTATCGGAGGCCCATCGGTGGCCCATCAGTGGCCTATCGGTGGCCCATTGGCAATCTATCGGAGGCCTATCGATGGCCCATTGGCAATCTATCGGAGGCCTATCGGAGGCCTATCGGTGGCCCATCGGTGGCCTATCAGTGGCCCATTGGCGATCTATCGGTGGCCCATCGGTGGCCCATCGGTGGCCCATCGGTGGCCCATCGGTGGCCCATCGGTGGCCCATCGGTGGCCCATCGGTGGCCCATCGGTGGCCCATTGGTGGTTCATCGATGGTCCATTGGTGGCCCATTGGTGGCCAATGAGAACGACGCGACGACGAGGTGGCGCTCAGGACCGCTTTAATCGGTTTCCAGCTATAGCGCATCGGATCCACGGAGCTTTAGCGCGTTTCACCGGTTCCTGCGGCGCACTCGGCCAAACAGAACGGCCCACGTACCATTCACGTCCCAGTTACCATTCCGTACGCGCTCCTGCTCCCGCTTCTGGCAACGTGCGCGACAGCCTGCATTCATCGGTTCCCGCGAGCGCATTCGCACGCCTCATTACCGGCCGAATCAATAGCACCCCGCTGACAAATCTGCACGATGTCCGCGATTCGACGGGATATCGCGGAATACCTGCGAATCCCATGATTCCCAACCCGCCGCCTACCGACTCGAGCCAAGATAATCCGGACCTGCCCGGCCGATGGACACTTTAACGAGATCTCAGCCACGCCATGGGGGACAGTTAGTGCCGGCAGCTAGTCAAATCCGGTAATGACGGGACGGACGCATAATAGCCGCGCTCTGATTATTTCTCGATGAATTACTCGACTGTTTTGTCCTATCGCCGCGTTTCAGAATGCCGCTCAGTTTAGAGCCGGCCAGGTTTTACTCGAATGCCTTTCATAATTAAAGAGCTCTGCAAAACATGCGGATGAGAGAATGTTCCTTAAAAGTAGACTGCTTCAGCACCGAACCTGTCCCGTCGGTTAAAATGACCGGTCTCACATTTTTTATTTTTAAAATTATTGAATTTGTGAAATCTCTCTCTCTCTCTCTCTCTCTCTCTCATAAGAAACGGTTGAACAAACTTCTCGATTCGAGCAGTAATAAAATGCCGCGGTATACGCTTAGTAATAAAAACGGTGAAAGGTCTCAATAAATTCAGTCTTAGGAAGCAACGCGTGTCGTCGTTCTCTTTTAGAGCTCGGTAGGTTACATCAAGTACAGATAACAGAAAAATGAAATCCTGATGTGATTTAAGATAGACGAATAACATCGTGGATGCAGTGGATTCTGTTCGAAGCCTTCATCACGAGTCTGACACGACGTTAACCCTTTGCACTCGAGTGATGACTCTGAGGCACCATTAAAATTGTTACATCACGTTCCAAGATAATTTTCATATTATAAAAGTCTAGACCGTAAGAAATTGTTAAAAGTTTAATTGTTGTTCGAGTCGCAAGACTATAAATTTCCTATGCATAAAATGCACTTTGTCGTGTGGCGGCTACCTCCAGACCTGCCAGCAGAGGGCTCCTCTTCCCGCTAGTAGCCAATTCGTTCCGATCCCTATATATATACCGAGACTTCGTCCTACCCTTACGTCTAAGGCAAGGGCCCGCTAGGATAGCCTTACCGATGAGTCCTCTAGCGGGCCCCGGACGAAACGTCTCCCCTTTCCTTTTCCACACTCGAACAGCCGCCAAAGTCGTATAAAATGGAAATAACATAAATCAGAAGAATTAATTTAGATTTACAGTTAAAACGACTTCGAGTGCAAAGGGTTAATTACTGATAAATAATTGAGACTCCATGTACCATGGTATCCGTTGATTTGTATAATAACGAAAAACATTTACAATTAATTTTCAAGTACATATTTCCTTGTTGGACAACGTAAAGATCCGCGTGAACTACGAATCTTTTTATTCATACAGTGGAAGTAGGTCATCGGCTACGGGACAACTAGTTTTACAGCGTGTTCTCCGCAATGTCGCGGAGTTGGAGACACTGTTGACACAGAGGAGCAGTGGAAGCTGTTTGGTCTCGGTGTCCATTGGCCGGCGAGTCGCCGGGATCGCGCCTCTACGGAGGGAAATCTGTGTTTTAGTTTCCGACAACAGCAGCACGATTGATCGCGTTCCAATCCCGCGTGAATGGAGGGTGCCGATCAGCTCTGGAACGCGAAGTTGAAGCGGCTCGATGCTTCTCGCGGCGATAAGCTCGAGCCGGCTCTAACGGCTCGATACCCGTAGCCGTTCGCGCGGATCGAAGCTCGGATCGGCTTGAATGTTTGAATCGCCTCGAACGTTTGGATACGGCCGCAACGCTTGCGGGTCTCAGCTCAGCGGCTTCGAAGTCGGCTATCTGTATCGGGCTCTTCCCCGCGGCTCCGGGGATCGGCCGCTAATGTAAACAGGGGATGAGTCACGCGCCGATGAAAATTGAAACATTCGCGGTTTCCTCGATGTATCGTAATCTCGGCAGCGGATTGCCGAGAGCCGGTGAGAAACGGATCGGAGGTCGAGTCGTTTCGCTTTGAATAATGCGCAACGCGAGCGCAAAAGAATTGCGTCAAACCGATTAAACGAGCATGCTGGAAAGTTGCTGGAACATTTCGAGACGAGGTTCGAACGCGTTTGAATATGCATCGGCGCGCCGGACACTTGTCTCCTCGTCCTCCAGGCTCGTTCGTGGCTCGCGATGCAGTCGGCATGGTCGAACGTGAAAATTGAACGAAATTCGATCGCGATTGGCTGCTAGCGCAGTCCGAGACAACGTTCGTCGTTCTCATTCGGTTCACCCGAGTGCAACGAGCTCTCACCTGCGTTAACACTAACAACAGCGGTTTTAACGCTAGATTTACGGAGCATAAGAAACAGCTGTTTCATATTAATTTATTAAAGTAACAGTAAGACATTTATTCTGATTTTTAACAAGTGTTATTGTAACATTTTTCGTATGTAACATATAAATTGACTAAATAACTGATAAATGTATCTTTACGATATAAATAATCGTAAATTAAAAAATTGGTGTCCCGTCGTTTTGACGGGTTCCGTAAATCTAGTGTTAAAGGTGTTCAATTAGTTTTGAAAAACGAACAATTAGGAATTATAGTATTCTACCTCCTATTATAATAATATAATAATATAATACCTATACTAATGTAAGTATCATTTGCCCGAAAAATTTGATATTCGTTAGGAAAATGGAGAAGATAAATAAAACAAATATATTTTCGGGATTGATAAAAATATGTTTAACATCCACCATTAGAATCGTGACCTAAACTTTCGTTTTCTATTCCAATCGTGTATACTACTTTAAAATTGATGATGAACCATTCTTAGTTTTACTTATCAATTATTCAACACATATATTTAAAGGTATTTCTTGTAAACCTATTAGTCATTCCGTTGTTACCAGTGTTACTATTCTAAGATAAGGGACCATTTTAGTTGAATATGTTTACAACGTGATAACACATCACAATTTCCATATTTTCGAACTAGAGTCTTTTAAGAACAAGTGTATAATTTGGCAAATTACTACTGTAATTTGCTGTTCTTAAAAGGTTAGCGTTAGGCGATAATGGAAGGAAAAAACCACGCGATCGCAATTGACCATTAAATTTCAATCTTTGCATATCGTATATTGAAAATTGCCACAGTATATAGGGTGAGTCACAAATTAGTCCCCACCATTTTTCAACCCCTTCCGATGGTCTGACAAAAGAATGTTTCCTATCAAAGTTAATTAGTATTTAACCGTCAAGAAACTGGAATTGTTTAAATTTAGAAACAAATCGATTTTGGATAAAAAACAAGGTCACCGTTATATTTTTAAATAAAACTAGATAATTTTAGCTTGATAATATTATAAGCGACGTCGAGAGGAATTCAACGACCTGACTTTCCGATGACATCGAACATGGAAATATTGCCATGAATCGATTGTCACAATATGTGAAATAATTTGGCGATACGTAACACCAAGATCGCGCATGTAAACATAAAGAATTGAACGTAAACATTACAAATTCTCATTTATTACAAAGAGCAGAACTTTGCATTGCAGAAGGTGGAATGCAGTTCGAACATTTAATTTAATTACTAATTACATGCACATTTCTAACACGAGTGTTTTCAATTTGGTTTTATACAAATTCTTGTTTTGGTTTATATGCGAAGGTCTGAGATTGAATAAATGAGCATTTGAAATGTTTACGTTCATTTGTTCATGTTTACATGCGGAGCTTCGGTGTTACGTATCGCCAAATTATTTTAAATATTCATCGATTTATAGCGATATTATTATATTTATTATTATATTTAGCGATCGATTTATGGCAATTTTTTTCTTCATTATTGTTGAATTCATCTCGACGTCGCCTATTATATATAATATTATGAAGCTAAAATTACCTAGTTCCATTTAAAAATAAAACGGTGACCTTGTTCTTTTGATCGAAAATCAATCTATTTCTGAATTGTGAAACGATTGGAATTTCTTGTCGGTTAAATACTAAATTAACTTTGATAGGAAATATTTTTTTGTCAGACCATCGGAAGGAGCTGAAAAATCGTTTATGGCTGGTAATTTATGGCTCGCCCTGTATAATCTATACCGCGTTTTTCCTATACCCTGCTTTTGCCATCCACACGTACATTTATGGTCATTCACAACATTAATTTTCGCAATTGAAAAAGTAAGGCTACAATGCCCTGATCTAATCCTGTGATCCATTACAATCGTTCCACAGGATTTTAAGTTACTGAACCACGGCTTCCTTCTATTATTATTATTATTATTATTATTATTACTTTATTATTATTATTATTATTATTATTATTATTATTACTACTACTACTACTACTACTATTATTATTACTATTATGATTATTATTATTATTATTATAATGTTCAAAATAATTTAGACCTTTGTACGAACCCATCATTACAACACGATCATTAGTATCGTCAAACGCGAATACTTTTATGGGCGAATTTTAAGAAGAATCGTCGGAATAGAAGTAGCTCGTGTCAACAAATTACCAGGCAAGTCAACCCGATCTACCAGTACTATACGACGCGTCGACGACCGAGAAACACGAATGACTTCGCGCGCGGCGACGTTGATCGGTCTACCATTGCGCCGATTCTTCCGTAGAATTGCGGCCCGACACGCGAACTTTAATTACCGGTAATTGCGACGCGGTGACGGCGCGGCGCCGCGTTCCAGTAAACACCAGTCCGCTTTGCGGCGTTCGCGCCGCTCGCACCGGTCGCCTCGTGCAAAAGCAGCGCCGCGCCGCGCCGGGTCCGTGGGGACGCTTAATATTCATACGGTCGATTATTGCACGTCGCGACCGTTAGACCAACGCGATATTTACAGCCCGGAGGATTTCTTTCCATTTCTAAAGTGTGACTCACGTAATCGCGCCTCATCGGTGCGCCAGCACGAGCTATATACGGTGCTTCGCGCGATAGTCCCACTTTACGCGCTCGCTCTTTCCGCGTCCGTACGCATCGACGAAAGCTTCCCGGCTGCGGATTCAAGGCTCTCCGAAACCGGTATCGATACATATGCCCGCCATCCGGAATAATCAAAGCCGATTCCCAAGATTTCGTTTCGCAAACTGCCCCAACCCCCTTTGCCTCATTTTTTCCCCTCCCCGAAGTAATCTCGTCTCGCTTCTGCCGTTCTTTGTGCCCGCTTAGCAAAGGTTTGTTGCTTGCAAGCGCCCGACGAGTATGCAAATTGCTGAAGAATGAGGAGCAGGGTTTTTTTAAAGAGTGGAATCCATGAATCTCTAATCAGTTTCATCGCGCAACGTCCGTTTCGAGCGCGCCCCTCCGCGCGGGAGTTCGCGACTGTTCCGCCTTCGGGAATGAAAAACTGCGTTCGGATGGGACGAGGTTAAAATAAGATTAGTATCATCGTTCGCAAACAGCGAAAAAGTTCGCCGGGCACGGTTGAAAAATGTATGAAATTGTCACGAGGGACGAATGAGGGCTAAACGAGCCGCTGCTTCCGCTCCGGTCCCGGCATAATTAATGAACTTTTAATAAGCGTGTTAAACGGTGACAGGCGCAGTCGCAATTTGTAGGTGCGCTGCTCGAAAGCGTTATCGACGGAACGATTAATCCACGCGTGTTCCATTTTCCGCGCTTCCCGGGAAATCCTCGGCAAAGAAAACCGGCGCGCCGGCAAGATAGAGGGATAGAGAGCGCGAAAGCGGCGGAGGAAGAGGAAGGGGCCGGGGAGGAAGAGTTGCGAGCGGCGCAATAATAAAAATTTAGTTAGGGATTAAGCAGAGCCGGAGGATCCTGGAAAAGTGGACACCGTTTCCAGCCTGGGCTAGCCCGGCCCGGCTCCTTTGCTCGTCGCGCAACGAGCAGCCTCGTTGCATAATTAAAACTTTTAATTATCAGACTCGCCGGCTCTCCTCGGTCGGAGAGGCTCGAGAACCGAACGCTCTTAAGACGCTGCGTCCCCGTTAAAGGATCCCGAGGACTCGTCCTCGATGGAAGAAATACGTTCGATCCTCTCGCGCCGCTTCCGCAAATCCGTCGATAAATCGAGACACCCCGAGGCGAGCGGACTCGGAAGAATCTCCGCAGTTCGCCTCGAGATTCGTGCCGCGTTCTTAATTCGCGACGGTTGATCGCGGTCCGTGGCGAGTCCGCTCGGAAAATCGTGAAACAGCGCCGCGCCTCCGCCCGCGGATAAATCTGCGCTCTGGAAATTGAATAGCCGGCCGCGGCGCCGGGTCGACGCCGTGGAAAAAGCTTCAAAGCGAATTTGATAGCGGGCCGGACACAGTTTGCAAACCGACTTCAATTGTTTTGGGTATCTATTTAGATCCGGGGCCCGTGTAAGCGGAAATATGCGTAGACAACAGGCGGCGGGCGGCCCGCGTAAACAGCCCGCGCCACCGTTCAACATTATTCACGGAGCCCCGAGCCCTTCTGCCAGAATTAGCACGGTGACCAATGACCGACGCGCCAGAGATTTCACCGGGAATCCGTCGACAGCCGAGCGATCCTTCCACGAGGCACGCGAATATATCTGGATCGCGGATCGCGGATCGTGGATCGCGGATCGAGCGCCAGGGAAAACGTTTACCGAGAACCGTTTCAACCCCTAACTGCGTAGCTTGCTCGAGCGACGAGGGATCATCGTTTTCGAGCGCTGATCGATTTTATCGCACGATCTATTCGCCATCGAAATCCCGTTTCTCCGTGTATAATTTTAGAAGATCCAGAACGCGGTTGAACAAGTGTGTTGATTATTACTGTGCCCATTGAAACGACGTCCGATGTTTCCGACGAATCAAATAGTTTTTTGTTTCAAGTATATTTTGCTTTTTCAAACACTATTTGAAACATTTTAATTATATGTTGATGTTTTTTTATCATTTTCTCATCATTCAAATATATAAAGAATATTAAACACTTAACAAAGCATACAATATAATTGCAAGTGCGCAGTAACCCATTGACACACTTACCCTAAACGCATAACGGTGGCATTCTTATGTTTGCGGAGATACTTTGATGATCGAGAAGATCATAAGGAGGCTGTTAGTTACGCGACTCAAGGATAAAACCAGTGAATGTCAGCGACAGCAATCAGGTGAATAAATCATTTTACGATATTTCTACAGAATGATCAGCATACTTACAATCAAAAATCATAGCTCTCTATGCAAGAAATCGTGTCAGCTATAGGAATGCCACAAAATCTAAAAAACCTAAAATCAAGATTTATTACAGAACCAAACCAAAACGCAGTCGTAGAATAAATATTGTTATTTAATTACTTAGTTTTTGACAAGTAACTTATATTTTGACACGTCTATTTAAAATTTATACAAACACTAACGCGTCTAGAAGAAGTCCATTAAAAAAAAACACGTCGGTTGAATTGATAAAAAATATTATAAGTCAACCTAACCATGCTCCGCTATATTTTTGTCAAAAAGATCATCCGTTCGAGTGCTAAAAGTGCGATGCAATTGAAAGACTGAACGAATCTCGATGAAATTAATCTATAGTGCAGCGAAAAGTCTACGTTGATCGTTCCGACTCCTAAAACGAAGCTCCCGTTATCGGTATGTCGAAGAAAATTCGACTCCGAGAGCTGTTTCTGTGGCTCCAAGGAAGAGGTTCCAATCGCTAATGCTTCGTATTAATAGTGCTTCAAACTGCATAATTTCGTAGAGCCTGTAGAATTTATTTTCACGAAGTTTTTCTCGACAAATACGTAAATCCTATCTGCTACAGTTTAATTAACCTTCCGCACCGCGGACCGCAGGGTTACGCGAAAAACGCGAGTTGAAAGTTATTTACTTTTTTCAACTACAATGCGCGAGTCAGGTACGATTCCTCTTCTCCTTTTCAATGTAACAAAAAATTAAATTATCTAGTTTCTTCTAAATTTTATTTTTGGAAATAATTTACTTCACCTTTGTGTGTGTGTGTGTGTGTGTGTGTGTGTGTGTGTGTGTGTGTGTTTGTGTGGGTAACATTTGACCCTGTATACGCCGTGCGTACAATTATCACGACGTCCGCTGTCCGAGGTTTAACCGCGTTAACTTAAATTTGTCGAGATCGCGACTTGCGGCGTTTTTCCTCGTAGCCGCGGATTGAACGTAGCACGTGCAACTGTCGCGCCGCGGCAGAGTAACAACATCTCGTTCCTGGTGTTATCTGACCTTTGGCTCGATTCTTCGAGTGGCTCGTTACCACGAAATCGAGCCGAAGTATTGATTAACGCGTTCGTCGCGAGGCGCGGGGACGGCGCGGAGTTGTTCTATCGGGAAAAGGCTGCGGCTGCGGTCCCGGCGTCAAGCTTCTTTCCGGGACATGGGTCGTAACGAGAAGAAAACGTACACGTTTCCTTTTCCAGGCCGAGGCAACCCCGGGGCAGATCCGTCCGACGAAAATGAACGGACAAAGGCAAAGGGGTCGCGTGTCGACCGCAAGGCAAAATACGACGGATTCCGCGTTCCTTTCCGCCGCCGCCGCACCCGTGCCTCGTGCCGCAGCTCGGCCTTTCATCCCGCAGCCGGATCACGTGCCTCATTGTGGCTTCAATCTTTTATGAGCCCCTCTAGAGAAGAGTTTCGCGATCGAAAGTCACGAGGAGAGTGAAAAAAAACGGGAAAATAAAAATAAAAGGGGCGCCGGTAGAACGCGAACCTTCGGCAAGTCCAGGCCGGCCGGCTTTTGCCTTTTTCTTTCAACTTGCCGGGCTTTTGGACCGGAAAAAACCACGGGAACGCGTGGCCACGCGCACAATAACGCGTCTATCCGCTCCGGGATGCACGCGGCGCACGCCGCGCCGCTAGCCGCGCGCCAAGCAGACGACATTTTCCGCGCAACGCTCATTGATTCCTGCCGCTTTTGACGCGCGTCTCATCCAGCCGTTTTCAATGTGCCTTTATTAACGAGCTGACGCACGATTGGAAAACCTCCGCGCCCCATCTATGATGCATTTCCGTTGGGAACGTTTCGAAACGCGCGCCAGACCGATGGTGCCACCCACAACTCTTTCCCTCCCTCCCTCTCCCTCCCTCTCTCTCTCTCTCTCTCGCTCACAATCTCTCTCTCTCGCTCACAATCTCTCTCTCTCTCTCACTGTCTCTCCTCCTTTTTCTCTCCGCCGATTCCTCGTCGCCGGAACTGCTCGCACACGATCTCAAATCGACCATACCATGCCGATTGCGTGTCCCCGTAATGAGTTTCCCAGGCAGATCGAATGCAAATATTTGATTATTACCGCCACGCCGTAACCGCGCCGATTCCATTGGCCGCTCGCGCTGGTCTTTCTCAGGCTGCCTCGGTCGCGAGAAAGTTATCTCGGCTGAATTATTTTTCGGATCGACGCCGTCCGGAAATTCCACCGATCCTTACCGAGAGACTTTCCAGCAGCCGGCTGGACTACAATTGTTTCATTGCCGCGCCAAAGCCTTTGATTGCCCGACCAGAATCGTAGTAATTTTACGTAGCGGTTCCAACACCCTGTGTAGTTGTCCCGGCTACCTCAAAGACACCGTTTTACTCAAATTATCGTGACGTATTTCACCAGCTTTATTTCGTCCACCGATTCATTTCTACGTGGGACAGACGATTCGTCCGATTCGCGCAGAGCCCGCGTCGAGCCTGGATTCGTCACAGCAGCGTTTAGATTTTGCGCCATAAAATTTCTTGCGTGCATAAATTTCTCTCTTGTCTTGCCCACAATTCTGGAATTTTTTACCAGTGATCACTTTTCATTGCTTTTGTACAGTGGCGTAATAACAAAAGATCTGGATCTGCTGTATCTAGTTGACGATAGTTTTAACAATGTTATGAGAAAATTTAATACGGTACCGCTCAATCGAAGAAGAATCGTCAGTGATAGAATTCGTCTTCTGCATGGAATTGTACAAGAGACGGTAAACCAAATTATTGGCTAATAAATTGTTAATGAATTGATTATTTTTAACGATCCGCGATCGTTTACGAGAACACGACAAGTTTTTGTAACTCGTCATTACGTGTCTCGATTTCTCTATACTGATCCTATAAATAGAATTCTCACTTTGGCTCTAACACTTACACTACCATTGACTTCATCATTGATGATTTTAACGAATTTAATCATCAACTCCAAGAAGCTAGGATGTTCAGTTTCTGTCCGTTTTGTGTATTGCAATCATATTTTCACATTTCATATTTAATTTATATTTTTATTATCATTTATCATTACTATTATTATTATTATTATTATTATTATTATTATTGTTGTTGTTGTTTTCACGTTGAATGTTTATAGAAAAATTGAAAAGGCGATTGGCCCGTCGATGCTAAATAAATCAAAAAATAAAGCGACTTCGCACGAATTCTGGCCATGTCGTGCCATCATCAAGAATTCGAATTATTTGCTCAAAAAATTCCTGCTCTACATGGCCCAAGTTAACAGAGATTTTCCAAATTTTTCCAGCCACGCGAACCAACGCGAGCCAACCAAGCCATCCCCATGGTATCGATAATCGCAAAATGAATTTAAATTCGATCCCGTGACCCCGTCGCATTAGGGGCGTGAAAATTCCTTTCAATTCGACCGAAAACATCGAAAATATCCGCGGACGGTGAACCGGCATGCAAAGGCTGTGTAACAGCGACCGGTGTATCGAGTTTCGCGTTACAGGAAGGTCGCGCACATCCGCAATCCGCAAAGCTGCAAGCAGCCGGAATTTTCGAAAATATCGGAGCCGGGTTCGGGCATCGACGAGTTCATCGCGGAAGCAGAACCGTTAAAATTGAGCTCTACGCTGTGCAGGAAGTGTCGTTTGCGACGCTGGATCATCGCGGGGAGGTTTCAAGCGATTCGAGCGCGGTTCACGGCGGCGCGTTTTCGCGCGCGCGGAAAAGAACCCGCTCGGTGCGTCGCGACGCGGTCTGCGGGGAATGCCGGCAGGCCGCGACAATACAGATTCGCTGCGGCTCCCATCGATTCGCGGTAATATCGGAGTATAGAGAGTCGGGCGTATCGCAGTACGATCGCGACACGAAGAAAGATACTACTCCCACGAGGCGATCGGTCTGCTCCGCTCCGTTCTGCTCCGCTCCGCTCGGCACTGCCGGGCTCCGGCTCCGCGGTTTCACCTCGCCGCGTCGGGACGCTGACTTTTCCTGATCGAGCGCGCACGATTCCGCGTGCGCCTCCGTCCCGCAGCCTTTTCCTCGTCTACTTTCCAGCCGCGGGTTCACGGACTTTTCCCGCTGCTCTCGTTCTCGCGTCGAGCGAGTACCGGTAACGGTACGGGTCGCTGCCTTCGATCGGCGCAGCTCGATCGCGAGATCTATCGCACCTCGATCCTCCGAAAATCAAGGAAATCGAAGAATACGGGATCTCCGGAAACTATGCTTGTTGCGAGTACACGAAATTTCGGGCCGGGTCGGGACCAGCAAGTTCGCGAAGCTCGCTAGCCGAACGTCAAATCGGGTAAGGTTGGTGAAATGATAAATGATAATATTCGTGTATTCGGATCTAATAAGAGCGATTTGTGCAGTATCGTACTGTTAGAATCTTTTTAGCGGTGATAAATGTGATGTATTTTAGTGATCTCTCGATCGAGTTTTCCACATAAACATTCATACAATTTTTAGGGCTCCCGACCCGACCCGAACCGACTTCAATGTCGGGCTCCCGCGCAGACCTGCCGATGATCGCTCGAAACGGTGATCGCTCGACCGGACGAAACGCTCGAAACTATTACACCTTGATCCTCCGAAAATCCAAGAAATCGAAGAAAACGGGATCTCAGATCACCGAGAACTATACCTATTGCGAGTACACGAAATTTCTGGCCGAGTCGGGTCCAGCAAGTTCGCGAAGCTCGGTAACCGAACGTCAAATCGGGTAAGGTCGGTGTCTCGAAAAATGATAATATTCGTGTATTCGGATCTTATAAGAGCGATTTGTGCAGTATCGTACTGTTAGAAACTTTCCAACGATAATAAATGTGATGTGTTTTAGTGATCTTTCGATCGAGTTTTCCACATAAACTTTCACACAATTTTTCGGGTTCCCGACCCGACTTCATTGTCGCGCAGCCCTGCCGATGACCGCTCGAAACAACAAAGATATTCGAGGGATATTCGGCCAGGTCGCGGACCGTGACCCGTGCGGATCGGATCGGTCGAAATCGAATTATTTTCGATTGGAGAGGTCGGGGGTGTCAATGGGTCAAATGATCGGTGTCGGGCGTCGCCGGTCGTCGCGTCAAAAATTACGAACGCGGACGGGCGCGCACGCACGCACGCACGGACGCACGCATCGCCGATCAGCCGATAAATCGCGGGTGATTTACTGTCGGTATCGGCGCCGGCGATACATTGTAATTCGCGAGCGCGTACTTTGTCGGGCCGAGTAAAAAATGATCGCGGCCAATAAATAGCCGCGCAATTACCTCGCGCGCCACCGGCGCTGGAAAACGGGCGGGCCCGATAATATTTTCACGGGCCGGTGCTCTTGTTTCGTTCCGCGTCCGTCCTTATTTATTTACACGTTTTGAAAACCGACGGACGCGCCCCGGCATTTCGTCGATTCCCGGCCGATTCGGTCGATTTACGGCGCCAGCGGGAGACCCCGTTCGCTGCGATGCTCGTTCGGCGCCGACATCGGGTCGAAAGAGCGCGCGTTTAACGATTAATCGCATAATTGGCGCAACATCTACGGCCTTGAGCCTGTTAGAAACACGGCGGAGCCGTGCTGCCGAGGACGTGCTCGTAAACTCTCTCCTTCTCTCTTTCTCCCTGCCGCTCTAAGTCCAACGAGTCTCGTCGTTTCACCTCTGCACCTGATCGCACAGAGAACCGAGACACGCCGTCCAGCCGTACCCACTTTCTGCCAGTCTGACCATCGACTGGAGCGAGGGCCCATTCTACTGATGCTGGCCAAGGTGCGACGACGCTGTCTCGGACTCCGACGGTGAGTAAAACTACCGAACTTGTGACAATTGGTCAATTGATGCGCTTTTAGAGACAAATTTTCAAGAGACACTGAACATTTGAATAACAAATTAAAGTCTCCGTCAGTTGGTCCTTCGAAGAGCTTCCGATGTACTTCATTCATTACAGTGATGTCTCTCTAATTGACGCTCAGATTGTCCACAAAAAATGGCAATTTGGGGAGAGGAGATACGATTATTCGAGCCTTGCGGTTTGTTTTTATGGTTACGAATTGTCAACAATTATAAAAACGAGCCGCAAGGCTCGAATAATCTCTTCTTCCCAAATTGTCCATTTTTGTGCACAACCTGAGTGTCACTTAAGGAGACATTACTGTATCCGCCAATGCCCCATTTTTGGGACACTTTTTTTAAATTTGTTTCTTTTAAAAATTGCAACTTCTAATTAAAACACAGGCATTAAGATAGTGAGGACACATATCACAGTATCAAATATTAAGAACATATTAAAGTATTAAGAATTCCCGCTATTTTGTTTTAAATCATTTTAAACTTCAGGTTGAAACTAATAATCTCAATTCAATCTTTTTTGTATTTCTGAATTGCGGCGGGTAATGGATTAACACTTCATTTACCGGAAGCCAGTTAAGAGACTTTTCAACGAGTGAACCGTGTTTCACAGTAGCTCGACAATTTTCTTTAAATAATAATTAGGTAAGGACTTGTTACACATCGTATTAGCCTGAATAATTTGACGGATCATGGATAAGGTTACTGTAGCTTTCGAACAATTTTGTTTAAGAAATTCTTAACTGTTAACTTTGTTAACTGATCTTTGATTTTAAAAGAACTATTAGAAAACCTGTCGGCGGGTAAAGAGTCAAAAGCAAGAAACATGATTGCTGGAGTCAGATGTGAATAGCAAGGAAGATTTCGCAGGAAGATGAGAGTTTACTAATAAAGAGAGAAAAAAAGAGAGAAAGAAAGAGAGAGAGAGACCAAATAATACTAATAATTGCTTTTTCGATTCGAACGAGCATACGTGCAAATAAGGCAAGCCTTTTACAGACAAACCGGAAAGTAAAACAGAAATTGTAGATTGAAATTCGTATTTCGCCAGCCGAATGAGTTCGATAAATACTGAACGAGCATCAACAGTTGAAATGGGCATCGCATTAACAATGCAGCCCGCCTTCTTCACGATGCACCGATCAATCTGTCCACAATCAAACACCCAATCAATCCGAGCCAATCCCACTCGAACGAAAGCGCCGCGCCTCGCCTCGCCACGCCGTTTCCATTCTTTCCATTCGAAAGAAACCGCTCGCCCGTTTAGAGGAAGCGATTCTTTTCTTTCGCTCGAGGAGAACGTTTCTCGTTCGCGTTTCCGCGAATGGGACAGAAGGTGCAATGCTCCGGCATCGAATCGCGGGCCGGTGTAAAAAGCCGCGATGATCGGGCCGCTGCCGGCTCGAAGGCGGCGTGTCGTTGGCCCGGTTGGATCGTTCCCGCAGCCGGGCAACCCGGCAAATAGGCGTTGCACTCTAGATCGCTATCAGTGTGGGTAAACGTTTCAGCGCTCACCGTCCGGGCCCCGGAACATAGAAAACTGGGAGTTCGGCTCGTATATCGTGACGCCAGATAAAAAGTTGCCGCTCGTAAGCGCGGGGTTATCTCGCGGAATCCTGGTAAATGTTTTCGAACTCGGGCCCGTAGACGGACGGACGGACGATCGGACGAAGACCGGGCCGTCGCTTAATCTGGCCGACTGTTATAGCCGAGCGACGATGGTAGTCACGCACGTGCACCGTCTGTAGAAACCGTCGACGGTGCTCCGAGGATTTCACTTTCGCAGATATCCAACGCCCGCGGCTTCTCCAGGATCGCGGATTTCCGATCTGCTTGGACTTGCACGAGTCCCTGGATTTTGGGGTCCACGGATTTTTGACCTGTAGATTTTCAGTGCGTACGATTTCGACTGCTATAAAGTTTCCAGTGTCCTTGGATCTCCAATATCATGGGGCTTTTGGCTCGTGCACACTTTTAACCCTATGCATCGGTGCGGACAGCAATAAAAAATAAATACAGTATTATCTTTACACAACTTTGCACAACTTTATATTTTCCTCATATTCGTAAAAAATTGAATATTGTCCACGGATTTTTGACTTCTAGATTTTCAGTGCGTGCAATTTCGACTGCTATAAACTTTTCAGTTTCCTTGGATCTCCAGTATCATGGGGTTTTTGGTTCGTGCCCACTTTTAACCCTATGCATCGGTGCGGACAGCAATAAAAAATAAATACAGTGTTATCTTTACACAACTTTACACAAATTTACATTATCCTCATATTCGTACAGAATTGAATATTGCTGTCATCTGAGAAGTGAATTAAGTGCTCGATTAACTCTTTGAGCTACGGTGGAATTAAAAATGTCCCATTTTTGGACACGACTAAAAACATTGCAATAGCTGCATGCATTATTATTTTTTTATGTTTTTATATTATGCGATTCCTTTGTCAATAAAAATATACACACAAATCTTATTTGATTTAAAACGCAATAAAATTTCTATTCAATTCAATATTTTATTTTCTGAAATCCTGTGCCCGAAAGAGTTAACCTGCCGCTGTCACACTGGGTCCAAATGGCCTGCATTTTTTCGAAAAAGTGAAAGTACTAATTCATTAAATATGCTAATAAAGGAAGCGCCGTTCTAGAATGTTCGAATAATATTCTCAAATATTTGGGTCTCGATAGTATCGCCAGTTTTTCAAGTTGTTTGAACATTGTGTATGCGACACGCGTGCTTCGCGTAGAAAGCGCGGAGGGTTAAATCCATTTATCCGAACGCGAACTCCGGTTATTTAAACGAAAAGTTACAAGTAGCGGGGATAATCTGCGGACTCCTATTATACGAACGTACCCGGTTATGCGAACTGGTTGTCTCCCGCCGAGTTCATGTAAATGGAGTTCTACTGTACTGTTGAATGAGCCGAGCTGTTGTGCGTGTCGGGGGGAGGGGGGGCTCAATTTCATACGCGTAAAATGCATCGGGTCGTATAAATCATAAATACCGTGAGTCAAGAAAACTATTTTGAATTTATAGTTAAAGCGATTTCGAGTGTAAAGAGTTAATTCCCCCGAATTTCCAGTCCCCTTGGAGGTTTCGCAGTCAATTCGTAGCATCTGCGAGCTTTCGTTACACTTGGATCTTCGACGTCCATGGATTCTATTCTCTACGGTCCGCTGTACCAGGAAGAGGCCGAAAAGGGGGTCGCCTATCCGGTTTTGGTATCTCGATTATCACGATATCGAGAGCAAATACGCGCGGCCGCCTCGGACCGTACGTACGCGCCCGCAGCTTTAATTCGCGACGGTAATTTAGATCGCGGAGGAATTCAATTCCGGGGTTAGAAATTTAATTTCAAGATATCGCGATACCCGGCAGGCCTAGCCGAGATAGATACAGGCGTTCGCTACTTAACGCGTCCTGCCGATACCATCGAATAATATACCCTCGGCCGCGAGATTGCTCGGAATAGGCGCTGCGGAGTCGATTAACGAAATTGCCGCGAACCAGAGACAAGATCTGGGTGACGTAGAATAGGGCGCGATATTCACGCGGCATCGCGGGACGCCGTGGTGAGCAACGCTCGATCTCCGTCGCGTAACAGTCGCCGATACGAATTTACTACTCGTTACAAGGAAATACGGTGAACGGGTGATCTACAGCTTATTCCGGAGCGCCGCGGCTGGCGCTCGCGGACTCTCGGCTCGTATCTCGCGGTATCGAGATCCTTAGCTGTGATTTACACTCGATTGCCTCTCGGTGGACGCGTTCACAAATTGACCGATACAGTATACACTAGAGGCTCAGCCAGGGATCTAAACACAATTTCCACCTTTCAGTTTCGATTCTCAACTGCTTGACCCACCTCGAGGGGATATTGCCGCGATTTTTAAGATCTAAGAGACGCGGTTCGGATGAAAGTCGTAATATCCTGCAATATTCCTTCTCGAACGGAATAACTTTTTTTCAAATTGGACCGAACAACATGATACAATGTTTAGCACGAGTTCAACGAGATCAACGAGGCGAATTTTTTAAATTTTCGTTATAGGCTCGGATGAAAATGTTGAAGAGACATCGTCATTTTTTAAGTTTTTATCGTCCGAACCAATTGCAACCTACATCTTTTTCTTTTTACTTATTTTCTAGCGAACCAGTTGGACTAACATCTGAAAAAATGTCAAGTTATTCGAACCAATCTTAAAAAAGTGATCTCGTTTGAAAAGCTGTTAACATACTTTCCGTAGCGAGTGTAGATCACGGTGTAAGAACGAGAAGTGGGTCGACTTCATCCCTGCTCCTGTCATGTCATTTCAAAGGTTTACATCTGATATAGTCCGCTAGGTTTAAGTTTCTGCGAAACTTCTGTACAATCGGTGAGAGTTTCGATCGTGTGCGCTACTACGGTAACACTACCAGTAGCAGTGCGAGACTTCTACAAGTACAATTTGACCCCTTGCACCACGATTTCTTTCACAAATCTGTTGATTAGCACATATTCGCCCTTGATAATTTTCCAAATACAGTAATTTCTCCCAGAAATGTTCGGAGATCGGAATTGAAACCGGCAGATCTGAGAATACTAAGAATACTAAGTCGTGATTTACGCACCTATACGTGTCGCGAGAATCAAGCGACGACGAGTATACTCGTCAAACACAGATTAAGTGTCGCTGTTAAAATATTGAATCGAAAAGACGGTTTTATTTGATAAAATTAACCATTTTATTACTAATGTTTATTTATTCACTTAACATTAACATATACTACGTACATAATAAACGAAAAACACGGAAAAAATCAGATACTTATAAAAGTTAAAAATTCAAATTGCTGCTGTAGAATGGTATTTAGCAAAGCAAAGTACAATACGTAATGCCACTTTGCACATCGAACACCAATATCATGAATTATTCACGTAATTAATCATATTTTTTGTTTCTTTTATTCTGGCCTGGCCTCAAAATATTCTAAACATCTTGAAAAATTAGAATTTAAATAGCCAGTGGTCACTGATTTTTACGCACGACGAATATACTCGTCGAGACACAAGATAATGTCACTTCTCCGTAACGAGTATACTCGTCGAACACAGCTAACTGATTAACGATGACTTAACTTTTTTATTTATAATTTTTTGTCACAATTCGAAGGCAATTTGGAGGCCACATGCCACGATTCGACGGTCGCGTCAATTTTCGTTCAACCAATGAATTTTAATTCCTTCGATTCCTTCATTTACTTTCATTCCTAGATTTTGACAACAGAAGAATCAAATTTCGTCTCGACTTAGAAGAAATGATTAACCATGTATGAAATTTTCGTCCCTGATATGACACGTCATTATAGTGCAAGAAACTAAAAAAATAACGCGACGGCGAGCACCGATGGAAACATTGAGCATCCTCGCGCGAACTAAACTGTGGAAGTAAACTTTCAGCGTAACAGAAATTTTGTGCTGGGATAACCGCAGTCCGTCCAACTCTGCTTCTTACACCTTGATATAGATCCTCAGAGCTACGAGACAACAACTAGTTTCACGGCGTTTACTCTGGTAACGTCGCACAAGTTGGGGACACCGACGACGCAACGGAGAAGCTATTCCGTCTGGGCCCTCATTGGCGGTGGACTCGATACCGTCCTATAAGTGGCAGAACTGTATATAGTCAGACACGTTAGAATTCTTTTGTTGTCCAAAAGACAATGCTCCGGCTGCGGAAACCTCTACAGTCTGGTACACCGTTTTTCATCGCTCTAAAACAAAGCATTGCGCGGCCACCATTATTGCATTGTTTTTCGTTGGTGGCTCGGTTATTGTCGCGACGGTTTACGATGCCCGCCGTGTTCAATGGCTATCTTTATATCCCCGTATCGCGTTCCCGATAAATGTAATCAGATGCGGAAGAATTCCTGCGGTGGCGAATCTCTGTGTTTATCGGACAATCGGTGATAATTAAGCGATTCGTTAAGGGTGGGGGAGGAGCGCGATCGTCGCGTCGCGACAATAACGGCGCGCGGTGCGTGTAACCGGCACCTTGGCAGGCGAGGGCGGCGCGATACGTTTTAAAAGTTAATATTTAGTAAACCACCGACGACGGCGTCGGCGGTGGCGGCGTTGACCGCGTCGGTGGCGGCGGCGGGTGTTTTATTAACACGTGCCAGGCGAGTCGGCAACGCGTGCCAACGTTCCTCGGTCAAGGGGTCAGTCGACCCACACGAGCACCCGGCGAATACGCACGCTGGGGAGCGCGCGCGCACACACACACACACGCGCGGACGCGGACGCGATTACAAAACGAAGAGGGAGCTTAATTGTACCGGCCACCGGTACCACCACCGGCGCTCTTTTTATATCTACAACAATAACTTGTCTCGGTGGCGAGGCCAAATTTAGAGTTGCCATATTAGGGGAACCCTTTCTCTCCCTCCTCCTCCCAGCCCTCGCTCTTTCTCTGTTCCTGTCTTTTTCCCTCGTGACTTGGAATACTTCGCGGCAGTCCGTAGGGAGCGCGGGCTTTAAGCTTGTTTCCGCTCCATTCGGCCAGGAGGAGCGCGCACCGGTGACCCGGTAATTATATTATATTACCAGCAATTAAGGGAACTTGCTGAATTTTTGCTACGCATCGCGATGCTTTCTCCCGCGGCGAAACGACCGCTCGTAGATAAGGAAAATTTAACGCGCTTCCGTTTTATATTTTTTTCCCCTCACCTCCCACTCCCGGTCTCGTTTCCGCGTCCGTTCTTTCCGCTCCCGTTTCTTCGTTCGTTTCGCCCCGTTCGCCTCTGTCGTTTTGGATCGCGAACGAGGTATTAAATTAAGAGAAGTCGTTCAGAGAAATCCCGCGACCGGCGATCTCCGAATGTTCCCCACGACGTCGCCTCGCGTCGCCCGACGCACTTAATTACGATGCTTCGGCTCGGTGCAATTACAGCGCCGCGTTTTTTTCTCTCCCCCCCGCGAAGTCGCCGCAGCGACGCGAACTTTCGAGAACGGATCGTTTCCAATTACGGTCTATTCCCTTGGAAAGCCAGCCAGATACCGCCAGACAATCGATGCTGTTGCTTGCACGATCGCCGCGAGATCGAGCGCCTCGTGTGCGCCTCCGCGTTCGCGATCGATAATAATTTTCGACCGTTTTCGCTTATCCTTCGATTTTCGTACGAGTTACATTTCTCCGATCGAGGCTGCTCGACGAAGAATCGGTAAAACAGATAATCGCATCGTAAATTGCTCGAATGAAAATATCAAAACCGGATGAGATGAGATTAAATTTAAATGAGATCGCGGGTTCGCGAATAATTTGATTTTCTCCACTGATCGGAAGCAAGTTCTAACCCGTGTGAATTAAAGCAACGACGAAAGAGAAGATGCAATCTACACGATAAATGTATCGCCAACAGATTTCAGACACCGTCCGATCCTCGTGCAAAAATTTCATCGAACGTTATACAACCGATTTACATTGTTCCAATCGAGTCTTCATCGATGTCAACAATATTAAAGATTCGATTGATCCCCAATTTTCACTTGAATGTTACAGACTCAACCTCGTTCATTATTTTGCTTCATTTCGTGGTGTCTCACGTTACAACAAAACATGTAATAATAAATTAAACTGTCAACTTTTCCACGATTTATGATTTATTGACGTAACGGTTGGCTTAGATCTATCTAATACAATTTAAAGCAACGTGAAAGTCTCACGACAAGTGATCGATAGATGAGTCTTTATGTATAGTTAATTATAAACCACGCGGTCGTTAATGACCTCGCAGTTATTCCGACCACGTTGAAATAAATAAGCTTACGAAGAAGAGCAACGTTCACAAAATAAATCCATAATATTGATAATGCAATCAAGAGGATGAACGAAGGAGATCGATGTTCGGAATTTCGGTTGTTAAATTCACGCTGCTTCGAAATGCGTGGCTTCGATCGGAGAGCAATTACGAGCGCAGCTGTCTTTAAACTAAAATCCGCCGATGAGCTCGTTTCCCGATAATATTCGAGCTGCTTCCGATCGGAGAATTTGAGCGTCGTTTGGCGAGGGTTCAGGGAACGGCGATGGGGACGTTGAAGATCGGTAGAATAATCGGCGGAGGCTCGAGACGACATAAAACGTCCGGCTCGTGGCGGAGGCGTCCGCAGCGGCTCGGAGCGCGTAAAGTTGCGTGGCCGCGTGCTGCTGCGTGTAGGAGCGGAGCGGTGCCGAGAAGAGAGCGCTGCTCGGCCGACGCACCGAAATAGAATTTCGAAATAGACCCAATATTTTCGTCGTCTCGCATTTGCGCCAGCTCTCTCTCTCCTTCGGCTGGCAGCGTCCTCTTGGTCGTCGTGCTCCGCGTCGTGTTCGTCGTCTTGGTCTTCGTCGTGGACGTCGTCGGTGCCGAGGAAACGCGCGACGAGCCCGCAGCGGCGAGACGAGAGAGGAAGAGAAGGAAGAGAGAGGAAAATAGCCGGCGGAGAGAGGAGCGAGAGAGGCGGACGGCTTCGCTCTTCGGTGCTTGGACTTCTCGAGCTCGTAAGAGGCTTTGCTCGCCATTCATACCGAGCCGAGCCGAGATGTTTCGGAAATTCATTCGCTCAAATTTAACGCGAGAAAATGAATTGGGCCGGCACCCCTCTCCTACCATCTGTCTCTCTCTCTCTCTTCTCTCTCTTCTCTCTGTCTGTATCTATCTATCTATCTACCTATCTACCTATCTACCTATCTATCTATATATCCATCTATCTGTCTATCTATCTATCTATCTATCCGTCTATCTCTCACCCCCATCTCTGAGCCCATCCCCTAACCTCGGCTTCCGCCGGCATTCCGCGACCGTCTCGCGGAAACCGACAGGTTTTTCTCGTTAACGACGGATAGCCGTGAAACCGCTCCGAGTATTTTCGCCGGCGCAGCGAGAATAAAAGCCACACGGCTGGCGAGAGCCGCTGCATGTTTGGAGTTTAAACACTCCGAGCGAGCGAGTGAGCGAGTGTGCGAGCGTGCGAGCGAGCGAGCGAGCAAGCAAGCAAGCAAGCAAGACTGCCGCGGCTCGAGCGAGGGGGTAATAAATGAACCGGCCTCCCTCGTAGGCATCTTTTACGACGCGCCGCGCGCGCTGTCCCATTAGCGAGCGAGAAATATTAGGAACTGTCATTACGCCGATAACGTAATCGGCCGTAAATCATCGAACAAAGTCGCGTGCTGCGTGCCGGCAGCCTCCTCGAGCGCCGCGCTCCTACAGCGTTATAGAAACATAACCGAGGAGTCTCGCGGGGGGGTAAGTGGGTTTTCGAATCGCTCGAGGCTGAGAAACCCCGAGAAAAAAGCCTGTTATCTCCGGGGGCCGCGAACGGTCGAACGAATTCGCCGGCACGGAACCGTTAACCCAACCCACCGGCGCCCTATCCGCACGTTCGATCTCGGCGAATTTCCGAAAAACGCCGGCTCCCACCTCGACAGGAACAAGCACAGCAAGCTGGTCTACCAAGCTTCGCGGATCTCTGCGAAAATCTGCCCCGATCCGTCCACCTTCTAGCGCGCCGTGAATCAATAATCATCCGCGACACTGACTTCGCCGATGAGTTGCTCTGGAAGTTCCGCTATTCTCGGTCGGCTTGAATGGTGCTCTCTGCTCGGTTGCACCTTATGCGCCGATGTAATGCTGTTTAATCTACGGAAATCTACGAAGCGAAGTCGCAAGACCAAGGCAGAATTTAAATGAATAGAAGCGCTCGGTCTCCGTTCGCTCCGAGACCCGGCGCTTCGGCATTTACAAGCTGTCGAAGTTCCCTCGCGCTGATAATGACAATTGGCTCGTCGATTTGGCGCAGGATGGACGGGATTTTCGCTGCCAAAGTGGGGGGGGGGGGCAGCGATCTGTTCGCCGCGGCGAAACGGCCATTCGCGGTCGAGCACAGCTCACGGCGAAAGAAAATTCCTGAAAATTCCAAGACCGGCCGAGCACAGCGTCGGCGAGTTGCGAAAAGGGTCAGGTTGCGAGAGAAAGATGCGTCGAGGAGCGACGGGGGAAGATAGACCGGGATAGAGAGAGACGCAAAAGAGATCGGAGATGGTCAGGGGGGGACGGTGGG
The DNA here is from genome assembly GCF_051020955.1 of Megalopta genalis. Classification (NCBI taxonomy): domain Eukaryota; kingdom Metazoa; phylum Arthropoda; class Insecta; order Hymenoptera; family Halictidae; genus Megalopta; species Megalopta genalis. Next base: position 15,969,102 of record NC_135022.1, on the reverse strand, counting down.
AGGACAAACGAGTTTGTTTTCTACGATTTTCCCACAACGAACATGGCGATACGCGATAGGCGACTGCACCGTCCACGTATAGAAAGATAGCTACGTACACGGAATAGCAGAGGACACCATATAAACACCGCAGTACAGTTCCGCGAGCCAGCTCACAGCGACTAAAGGCAGAATCCCGGTCGTGGTCGTCGCCGATCCGATCCGATCCGATCCGCGGAGCAGAGCGGAGCGGAGCGGAGGCGATCCGTGCCGTGCCGTGCCGTGCCGAGCCGAGCCTAGCCGAGCCTAGAGCCGCGACACTCGGATCCGGCTGAGGCCGCTTCGCCTTATACGATGATAGGCCGCCATCCAAGCGCGTTCCCGGTTCACCACCGCATTTCATGCAAAGAAAGTAAAGACGGAGATCTGCCGATTTAAGAGCAAATGCCACCGTACGTCTGTCTATCGGCCGACGGCCACTTGATGTCTCTTCTGCGGTTCGATCTCGACACGCAACAAGAACACCGCTCCGACACACCGCGCGGCCACGCTCCGCTCTCGCGCTTTCTCGCTTCTCATGCGATCTGCTACCTCTTCTTTCGCTCCGTTCTGCTTATTTCCATCTGCTCTCGTTCCGGCTCGTTCATTCATCGGGATCTTGCAAGATTAACGGAATCAGACCAAGTTTCCAGATTGCACGGAGGTCCTAAACGTTCGAGGCAAGTGCTATGTCCATTTTTACGCGGATGTTGCTCTGCTCTCTTTTTGACGCTTATTTTCATCGCGATCTTGCAAGGTTAACTCTGCGTTCGGCTGATTCTCGGTTACACCGAGGACCTAAACGTAGCAGACAAGTGCTGCGTTCAACTATTTTCGCACAGATGCTGGAAGACTGCGTCTATCTTCACTCCCTTCCCCTCTTTCCGATACTCGTTTTCATCCACATTTATTCGCTGAAATCATCGCATCATGGCGATCGTACAAGATTAGGACGATTTGATTAATTTCCATACTGAACTGTAAATGATCTGGTCTTGCGGAAAACGCGGTTGATCTGATTAGTAAAACGCTAAGATCGTTGCATATTTGGGACGATTGCAGGACTTGTTATCCGCTGAAAATTATTATATGATTTAAGAGTGCTCTTTAGAACATCGTAGTATTCTTCGAAAATTAGTTCGACTGACGTTTTGACTGCCACGTTGATCATTTACGGATGACAAAATATCTTCTCAAACATGGTACTCAATTTTCAATATAATCTATCGAATAAATCAAAATTGTTATGCATCTATCAAGGTTCAAGAGTGTTACAGATCTAATTTCTGCAATAATTCTTGTCTTCTCAGTTGTTACAATATGAAATAAATTGGTCTGATTTCGTGCGATTTTTATAAACATTTCTGCGACAGTCGACGCGTTAACAACAACAACGATAAGATTGACAGATTTCAATGTTACTAGGTCTAAAGCAAGTCTTCATAAACTGTCCGCCGGATCCACTGATTCTCCTCTATTCGCCATAAATTATGCTTGGTGTTTGTTTATATGAAAATAGCCTACACGAACAAATTCAATTATATACACAGGGCAAAAAGTGTCTCGCGGAGGCCATTAAAAGATGTCATGTAACTTGCGCAAAGAGAAACGAGTAAATTTTCGGCGTCCTGATCTGTTTTAATAAAACTCCGTTAGGCATTAAAAATTGCGATCAGTTTCAAAAAATGCTGCACGTTCCTATCTTGACCGGGGTCCGCGGGAAATTTCCCTTTGATTCCGGCACCACTGAATTACTGTCCGAAACTCGATTCTTGCATAAAGCTCCACAATGTACGAGCTGGAAATTAAATTCGGAAAATGAGGGACAAACGAGGTTGAAATACGCGACGCGATGGGACACGGCGAGCTCGCTGAAACAAATACATACATAAAGCGTTGCGCTCTATCCGTAGCTAGCTGGAAAACGGCATTGCCGAACGTTGCCCGCTATATATAAACGCAGTCTTGGTTATCATAATTATGTATCGCGGCAGTATATTCGCGACGAATCAGCGATAATTTGATCGAGGCGCGTAAACATCGGCTCCCGGCGCAAAATCCCGTTGACCCGATCAGAGGGATTCTTTGCGTTCGCGCGGGTTACAATCCGCCGGGTCGCATTTACGAGATCATTAAGCCGGCCGAGGAACAAATGATTATTCCGATTATCGTCGGTTAACCGAACTCCCGGGTTGAACAATCGAACAATTATTTGGTCGGTGGGCATGGCCGCGACGCGGGCTGCGCTTGCATCGCTCGCTCGCTCGCATTGCTCGCGCGTACCAGCGGCGAACGCGGGGCGTTATCGAGTTTTCGACAAACGCGAAACAATCGTAGGTCGAGCGAGAAACAACGAACGCGTATCTCCATTATTTCGCCGATATCATTGGTGATCGGAGGCGGGCGGGGAGGATTGCCTTTGACCCCGGTCGGAGCGACGGAAACGAGTTTCTGATGATCATTCCTCCCGCCGGTTCTACCGCCCGTTTTATTTTGCGTGCCGGCAGAATCTGGCGTCAACGCGCGCGGTTTCGCGTGGCCACGTCGCGCGCGTCGCTCGTTAATAATGAATGCAGTTTTTGTAGCGCGGTCGCCCCGCCTCGTGTCGCGTGTCCGAGCCGCTTCCTACGATTTCCAGGCTCTCTTGTTTCCCTTTGCGATCCAACGTTCAGATAAATGCGAAAAATAAAGCATCGCCGCCGGGCCGCCGGCGAACGAAAACGCGTGGGACGAGCTCCGCGGGAAAGAGAGAGGACCGTCGCGCCGGGTCGCCGCGATGCGGGGCGTTTCGCGGCGGTCGCAGTTTTAAAGGGAATCGATTTAGCCGCGATCGATACGGAAGACAAGGGAGAATTAAATGGACGGGTCCGAAGATAGAGACGCGAGGACTGGATCCGAGCCGCGCGAGTGTTCTCCAGTTCTCCAATTGGAGCACGTAAACACTGGCTTCGGGGTTCCTTTTCAGGAATAACCGGAGATCCTCGCCGAGAGAAATCGCCGGCACGATGATTCCGCGCGAGAACGGTCAACGCCGGAGCGGCTTAAGCGTAATCTTCCAGATAGAAGCTGTTACGTCAACGAACACGTCCAACGAAAACGCGGCCACTGCCGCCCCCGATTCCCTGGAATCGGTCCGATAAAATTCGGTAAAAGCAGCTCGGTGTTACATCGGGCAGGGCACGTGGTTGCCCGATTAAACCATAGATGGGCACACGTTGATACACAGAAGCACCCCAAAGTCTCCCTAAAAGTCGAGGAACAACGAAGCCTACTTCGCACGTCATCGACACCGAACTTGCGAAACAGTTTCTCTCCTCTCTCTTGACACGATTTGTCAGTTCAGGACGCTCCCGGAACTTTCGAGAGCTTTGTCCGACGCTTCAGCTCGCGATAACGATCCCCAACGGTGTCTTGTCTGCATTAGACCGGACAATACTACTCGGCTGTTCGTGAAATACAAATTCCTTCGGAAGTGTGTTTGGATGCTACGTATCTCAGATGTTTCTGACACCGAAGTCGGCCATTTTTTGCCGACCCTAGAGAACAGGCCGGGTCACGAATGCATGGAAGAGTAGGGCACGCTGATGACCCACAAAGTTCCGTAGACTTTATAACAATTTCCATTGCCGAACAACACGCTCGACACCTACGCAAATTTTCTTCTTAACGTCTACTTTTTTATTCCTACTCCATTTTGAGAAACGGGCGAGTTACATTCTTCCTTCATCTCATATACAGTATACAACATTCGACCTTGAAACGGTATACGACAATGTTTCTTTCATCTTTGATACAGTATACATCATTTTTCAAACAGATCAGTTCTTGTTACGATTGAAATCAGCTGAATCAGAGGATACAAATCATATATAAAACGATATATTGCACAAATCGATAAAGACGAAACATCATTCATTGTTAAGACAAGAGTTTCATAGATCTAACTTTGACTAATTAGATTGTTTAAATAAAATTTGCATTACTGTAAATAAATTATGCGGATCACTGAATCTTTTTTGCACAGTTTCAGAATTTAAATGTAACCCTTTACAACTATTATAACCCTGTGATGATTCTGTGTAAGTTCTGTATAATTTTTGTAGAGAATGTATAATGTTTGTGTATAATTTTTATAATTTTGTATTACCCTAAACGTTTCAGAACCTATATACAAATAAACTCTAAATTCTAATTGTAAGATGATATTTGGCATTTTAACTCAGTAACTGTTCTATTTTCTGAACATTTATGTCGCTCTTCATAGACCCTAATAAATAATCAAATTTTTACCGTATTACATCCAATGTCAATTTATTTATTCACCATCATCGAAGCTTAATCCCTTGCCCTATAACAACGAGTCAATCTCGTGATAAATGATTTCAAATATGATTTAAACGATCTAAATATGAACGTCATTCGTTTCTTTTAAATCGAAACAAACATTATATTCTTCTGTTATGAAAAAAGTCTAGGAATGAAAGTAATTGGTATATGCTCACATGTTTACTTAATGCACTAAAAAACTAGTTTATAAGAACTTTATAACTGCAAAATTAATTTCCACCATAAGAATGGTAATTAGTTTGCTTCATCGTTCTATATATACGATAATTAATAATCACGTATAAAATATCAAGTTTTAATAAACAAAATATCAAATGGCCAATGCAAAGAGTCGAGCAAAAACAGCTCGGCATGGAACGTGTTAAAAATACGCGTGAAATAAAAATTGTCACCTTCTATCAGGAAAACTTAATTATAGCGCAAGTAGCTAACCAATTAGGTAACATTTTAATTAGTCCGATTTTTCCATCGACGTGCGCAGAAAGAGTCTCGAAGCGATTTCTCTCGAAGCGGAGCCGTGTTCGTGTTTCCTCGCGTTGTTTCGCTTATTAATTTGGCTGGTTCGATAGGATCGAGGCTGGTCGGTGCTGGTAGGTTCAAAGGAGGATCTTTCTTCGGTGTTCCGGCGAGACATTGCGTCCAATTGAGCCAAGCCGGCGCTCGCACCCACGCGCTCCGGCTTGGCGAGCGGCGCGGCGTGGCGCGGCGCGGCGCGGCGCGACGGACGGGAACGGCCAGACGCCGAGACGCTGTGGATAGCTGCCACGTAACGCAGTTATTGTTGCGACTGGCTCGCGGCCGTTCGGGTTTCCCGATTCCTATGGGAAAACGGGGCTCCCCTCCTTGGCCGGTAACGTTTGCCACCTTCGCTCGGTGCATCTGTCCCGTGTTCCACCGTGGAGAAGGGTTCCGTCTGCCCTTGTCGCTCATCTTTCTCGGTCGGCCGCGCTTCGCTGCCTCTTTCGCGGCCTCCCTTCTTCGTCCGCCTCCACCTCCACGACATCAATCCCCTTCCTCGCGAGCTGCCAACACCGGCTGTCGCCTCCACCTCCTCCTGCTATCTCCTCTCCTCGTGTCCTCGCCGCGCGTTCGCTTCGTTTTTCGTCTTTCCAGCGCGTCTTTCGTTCTCGTCCGACGTATCTATCTCTCCGCCTCTCTTTCCGCGCGTTCGAAACGGAGCTTTCGCTCCGGAGGACCGCGCCCGCGGCCGCTTTTTCGGCCGCGGATCGGGCGAATTAAGTCGGAGGAAAAGTGGGCATGCTAACTCTCTCCGGGTGCACAAGCCGAAGAAGGAGGAGACGGAGGGAAGGAGGAGGTCTCGGTAGAGCACTCGGGGGCAATAACTCGCGGCGTGTTGTGACTACGCGATGACGGCCAGACCGCTGGTCGCTGCTCTCTTTCTTTCACCGCCTCTCTCTTTTCCTCGCTGACTTGCGCGTCTTGCCGGCACCTCCACCCCCGCCTCGTCCTTCCCTCGGTCTGTCTGTCTCCCTGTTTCACCTTGCGCGCCTCTCCCGGCTCTCACGTCGCGCCGCGCCGGTTTCGTCTCTCCTCTTCGGTCTGCCACGGTTTTCCTTCGATCGAGAGGAAAGTCGCGTGTTCCGTCGCCCGCTGGCGCGAGATATTTAGATCTTGGCTCGAATTCGCCGGCTCGCCCCTCCTCCCACGGAGAGAGAATCGGAAGAAATCTACGGCCAGACGGTGGCTGAGATACGATCCGATTGGAACGCGAAAAAAGGCAAGAGTCGTCGGCCGGGCTCCGGGAACTTTCGGATCGATGCCGAAACTCTGCCGGATGCCTTCGTCCAAATGATTTTCGAGGTTTTGCTCTGCGGTTGGGTTGAAACACTTGCCTTGTCGTGGGAAGCTGGTTAACACCTCAACGACGGAATCACGTGCGAAATGCCAGGATTTTTTTTATTGACCCGTATTCCTCGTGCATCGATACGAAAATAACGTTGCAATCTTGATATCGTTGATACGTTGACTGACGGAGCAATTGCTATGAAAGTCATACGAGATTAGGACGATCTACTTTATAATGCGAGGGCAGAGGAGACGATTATTTCTGTTAGAAATACAGTAATGTCTCTCTAATTGACCGCTCAGATTGCCCAAAAAAATGGACAATTTCGGAAGAGGAAATACGATTATTCGATCCTTAAAACGAGCTGCGAGGCTCGAATAATCGTATCTCCTCTTCCGAAATTGTCCATTTTTGTGCGGAATCTGAGCGTCAGTTAGGGAGACATTACTGTAATGTTACTTATTACTCTTACTTAATTACTCTTGAATCTTGCGGTTGGAATCCAATTTTGATTTACTTAATAGACTGCGCTAAAGATCAAGATCTAAGTTCGTTAACAAAATCCATTCATTATTATGATATAACATCAATTATTATATATAGATTATTATCATATAAATATATTGATTAAAAATTTCAAGTCATTATTTATTATGATACGGTATTGCAATAAATTATTTTGGGCACGACTAGATTATTCCTTATATGGCGCCGGCCGGCATCGAGCGATGAATTTATTCGCGCGAGGCGCGAATTTAGGTACGATTTAGTTTGCTAGACGAGGTAAGTCCATGCATGAAAAGCATGTAACGAAAGCTGTTCATTTCGGCGGTCTCATTTTTCTAAATTTACACGGTCCTACGCGTTCATATTAATAAAAGTCGACGTTATACATCATCTCCGCTAGTATTCGCACGCGTTTGACAAGGGTGCGCTCTCCCATTCGTATCAATTTATCAAGGTGTGCGACGGGTTCTCCAAAAAGGGCCTGTATTCGTCAAAAAATTAGCGGCGCGCTATTTTTTCAATGGAAAGACAGAACAGCGACACGACGGTGCCAAGCACATTTCATCGTCGGGAAACCACGGGAACAAACCCGCGAATGATGCAACGGGACGATCGCGGAGAGGAGCGTACACACGGCTGCGGAAAGAATGCGGGCTTATCGCGCAATCGATCGGGTTGCAAAAGCAAATAGATTGCTCGACCAGGCGAGGCGAAAGCTCTCTCTCTCTCTCTCGTTTCCAAATTTCAGCTCGTTCATAGATCGCGTCGGCGCCCGACAAAGCTAAGCAACTGGGAATCAGCGTGCCCGCTGACACACTTGACGTCATCGCGGCGCGGCGGTATCGTAATGCTCCCACGAATTCTTCGCTCGTGTTCCAAGGAAAACCGTGCTCCCGTGCGGCGACCCATTCCCCGTGCATTAACCGTGGCGAAGCGTTCTCTCGGGCCTGGCAAGATTTCAGGCCCGATAGTTCCCCCTGACACGAAACGCTTTTCCATCTGCCGGCCGAGCCGGGCCGAGCTGGCACTCGCGATTCCAAAACGCGTCGCCGATCCGCGCCGGGACGCCGCGGCGTCCAATGAAAACGCGAGAAATTGGTGCGGGACGGAGCTGTTCGAAGCGCGAGCGAACGACCGCGATCGCATCTCGGTGAATTAGCAACGAAGCTCGCGTCGTCGGGTTCACGGAGCACCTTGAAGCGGTCCGCGTGCCTGATCGGAGCCACGGCAAAGCAGACTCGCCTCCGAGTTCCGCAAATAGGGGTCTGCGTCAAAGATATCCGATCTGGGAATTATTTAACAAACCGGAGCCACCATTCTCTCTACCTCTCTCTCTCTCTCTCTCTCTCTCTCTTTCTCTTTCTCTGTGTCTCCTCTCGCGTCCCGCCTCTCTCGCCGTTAATTATCAAATTGTCCGGCGCCCAGCGCCTCGGGCTCGTGCCAAGTTTGCGCTTCGCCGGATCCTCTTTGGTGCCGGGACATCTCCCCGGCTCCCGAGATAAGTAAACAGAAAGGTAATAAGAGTAATCGCGACGATGGTAATACCGTTAATTACATTCGAGATGAAAGGGTGAGTATTAACGCGGCCCTCTTCTCGGCAGCCAGACGCGAGCGGCAGCATCGCGCCGCGGCCGAGATCCCTGCAGCCCGCGCGCGCGCGCGCGCGGATAACCGCGGACTTCCGCTTCCTTCTTTTTCCACGCGCGCGTCAACGTGTGACCTCTTTCACGGGATCCGAATGCTCGGTTCTCTCGAGACCGTTCGGAAATAATACCGCCGTGAGTAGGTTATTTATAACCGCGACAACGGGTCGGGACGTCTGATCTAGCGACTCCTCTAGAAGCGCGAACGTTGCGTCACCAAGCGTTTCCAAAGTATATTTTTTCATCGGCGCGGAACGGCGCGCGGCGCGCCGACCTTCGCGCGATGCACAACCCGCGCCGCGGGACGCTTCCGAATCTCGGCTAGAGAAACACGGTACGAGAGCACAGACGCAGTTAGGATAGCCTGCGCGCTCTTCTCTCACGGATTCTATCGTCGGAAGTCGAAGTTCGGTCGCGGTACTCGGCGAAGAAATGCGAAAGGAAGACAGCCGTCGCTCGGAGAAACGCTCGAACCGCGGCACGATGTGAAAATAATGTTCAGCAGAAATTCTCGAGGTGCGCGGCGTATAAAGCTGGTCGTTACATTAGACTTCGGTAATAATTGATATATATATATATATATATATATATATATATATATATATATATATATATATATATATCTATTATCGCTAGATTGCGAATTTTATGCATTTATAATAGAAACGATTAGGCGAAATTTGAAGCATTGAGAATATTAAAAGAATTTCAGGACATCTTTTCATTCAGTTTTTATTTTCATCTCACTGAAATTATTTAATCCTTTGCACTCGAGGTCATTTTAATTCTAAATCCAAGACAGCTTTTTCTGACCTACGCTGTTTCTATTTTATATGACTCAGCGCAGTTTATGCGTATAAAATCGAGTCTTGTAACTTATAAAACAGTTATTATATTTTAACAGTCTCTGAAATATAAACAAATGATAACGTATGATAACGTAAAAATCATTTTATAACATGATACAACAATTTTCAGTGGTGTCTCAGAGTCACCACTCGAGTGCAAAGGGTTTAACACTCCGCTGTCACGCTAGATCGAAGTGTCTCACATTTTTTTCGAAGAAGTAATATTAACAATTAATGAACCTTGGAAGTGAACTATAGAGTTTTAATAAAGGAAACAGTATTCTAGAATGTTCATATTATATCCTCAAATTTTCGAGTTTCATTAGTATTGCTGGTTTCTTAATGTTAAAGAAGGACAAAATTTCTATTCGACTGATCTTAGTTGCAATTAATGAAAATAATTTTTATTTAGCATAAAATCCTGCACAGTCTGATTATCATCATGCTAAAGCTGAGACTACAAAAACAGGGAATTTCATAGCGGACCTAGCTGTCCTATGTAAAATAATTAATAACATTGTACGGAATTCACCCTTACTAGAGAGAGTAAATTTATGGGCTCCAAAGTTTGCATAAACTTCCTCAAATCTTTCTTCCCTATAATTATACTTCCGACTCGATAAATAGAATATGTAATTATGCTAACAAACTTCACCCTAATGTTGATTTTTTTGGTGTATCGTTAACCACCTTTAAGAAAACGGGCGTTACGATCAATTTATTAATTCAACTATTTTTATGTACTCTAGTACATAATCAGTATACTAAACAATAAAAGAACAAAAATAAACAATATCGCTGCAGATCGAGTGAAGTGGAACAAGTGGACAATCTAGGTGGAATAAAGTCATGTCAGGAAATAGATATATCTTTTATTTATTCTTGTTCCAGAATGTTTACTTAAACTAATGATACCCATAATAAAACATTTAGTAATCATAGAAATCGTTACACGAGAACTTAGAATTGTAACATGATGAAAGTATACATTCATTCCGTGTTAATAAGAACGTTATTATATAACGTTCTTATAAAAGTTCAAAAACAATTGCTAGTTGTTCTCATGAACTTTTATTGATCGTGAACTACATTGCGCATGAGAAGACCTTTCGAAACCAGTATAATTTTATATTTCATATTTTGTAAACGTTACAAAATATGAAATGAAATGAACAGCGTGTGTACATATAAATCAAAAATTTTTAACAATAAAGAGTTTTCTCTCAATTTCTAGAATTAAACAATGCTTCTTGCGATAAAAATCAACAGGAAATGAAAGTTCGAAGCCTTCCGTTTACGTCGACCACGTACAAGTTAGCATAAATTGCTGAATAGAATTTTTTTCCATCTACGCAGTTTCGCTGATTGTTTCACTGGGCGAATGTGCAGAATTCCCGCAAAAATAAAAATTATGAAATTAATGAATTTAGCGCGAATTTAATGCACCGAAGTTTCATGTTTTTGCCCGCAATATAAAACAAATGAAGAGAATAATCGAATTAATTTGCACAGCATGCAACAGTAATTTATTCCTCTTTTGTTGGGGCAAAAAGGATATCGATTTAATTAAATTGAAATTATGTTTATAATTCGTGGCATATGAAAATCTGTGAAGCACGCGTGTTCTGTTTCTTCATTAAAACAGATTATTCCAGACAGGTAACAAGTGGGAAATTTTGATCAGGCTAAATCCGATTTGATATCTGAAACAATTGTTTCACTGATTTTTTGAAATATCTTATTGTTAATCGAAGCTTCCTTAACCAGTTAGCTATTGAGATCTCTTCGAAAAGTGTGCACTTAAAATGTGTCGGACACTCTTTGAACAGATCTTTCATAACAATTATTTATATCTTCTTATTTGTTCGTTTCGTCTTGGCCATCAAATATCCAAAAAATCTAGAAATTCTCGAATACATTTTAGTTTTCACTAAAATTATGATCTAAACAGCACATTTTAGTACTTTTTAACGAGTATACTCCACGTAGCACAACGTATTGCCATCGAGAACAGCTAATTACAGTAATGTCTCTCTAATCGACGCCCAGATTGTGCACAGAAATGGACAATTTGAGAAGAGGAGATACGATTATTCGAGCCTTGCGACTCGTTTTTATAGTTATTGACAATCGATAACCATAAAAAATGACCCATAAGGTTCGAACAATCGTATTTTCTCTTCCAAAATTGCACATTTTTGTGGACAATCTCAGCATCAATTAGAGAGACATTACTATAGTTAATCCGGAAAGGCGACAACGCAAGAAAGAACGTCTCAGCTCGGTTTAACACGTTGAATGCCACGGCGGGGGTCACCGGTGACCGGCACTTAACTTGGCGGTGACGCTATGGGTGCCACCGGTGACCGGCGCGCCCAAATTGCTAGAAATATATATAATTTAAAACGAATGTCAATATCTAAAATTTTGTATTATTACCATCGTCAATTGTGACCCCTGTCGCAATCAACATGTCAAACATGGTTATACACTGTAACTTATCTGTTGCAGATAATATGTCAACATTATATGTATCGCATAAAAGAAAATTCATCGTGGCGCCACGGACAATTTCTGTAAAACCGGCGTGGCGTTCAACGTGTTAAAATCTGAACGAACAAAGTGCCGATACTCGAGGGGTTGTTCACCAGATTTTCCCGTCGCTCCAAAGAGATCTCCGTACCATCTCCACCGTCCTCGAAAATTGGGCTTGATTACGGTGCTCGCAATCCGGCGGAAAATCCCTGCGAAAAATTCTAATACCATCCGCGCCAATACAAAAGTCAAAGGGTAGACATTCGGGGGAGCGCCGCGACGGAATAATAGTCGTCGGAGGTAGAAAGCGGCGGCGGAAGTTGGAAAGCCGGAAAATCTGGGGTAAGAAGGAAGGAAGGCGGGAGTGAAAATAAAGAGGCTCGCGGCGGCGGCGGGGCGAGGGGCGACGGTAGGACGAGGGAGGCGAGGAGGAGACAGCAGGGGGGAGGGGGCAGGCAAGGGTGAAATAGTCGGGCACGTTCGGCATACAAATCGTTGGGCGTATCCGCGAACTGCGCGCGGCACGCTCGCGGCCGTGATATTCAATCCGGCACTCTTTAAGCCAGCTCATCCCTTATTCCGACCAGAAAGGAAGCGTGCGTAGGAAGGGCGGCTCCGATAGCGAGGCTGGGGAGCGCACGATTTAACCGAAGACCGGGGAAAACACATGTTATCGACAGCCTGTCCTTTTTTTTTCTTCCGGCGCGCCTGCTCGTTCGCGGTGGTGGTTCGAATCCGGCTTAAAAAGAAAATCGAGACCCGGGCTAAAAAGGAGGGGGGAGGAGGGGAGGGGGGGTGGGAGCTCGAAACTTTTTGCCGAGTTTTTAACGAGATACCGAAGCGTTTTCGTCGGGATTCGTCGGGGGAGCCGAGAAAAGGGGAGAGAAAAGGCGTCGCAGACGAGAATCGTGTTTCACGAAGCGTGGCCGCCGTTCCCGTTTTTTCTTGGCCTTTTTCCCCGGGTTTCGCGCGGTCTTACCGATAACAAAAGAGCGGCGTTGATCGATCGATCGGCCGCGGGACTGATCCTAACAGCTGGTCGCGGGCCGCTCGCTTCTGCCGTTGTCAAGTTTAGAACCTTGAATCCGCGCGAAAGCGGAACGCGCCGCGCCGCGCCGCGCCGCTTTAGATTGCTGGCAACGTTCGCTCGTTAAAGATTCACAGTTTCCCGGCGTTTCCACGGTGGTTCCGTCTAACTCGATCGATCGGGTGGTACAAGCGTTTTCGAGAAAGGACAGAGAGGAGTCGCGCGACAGTCGATCGCTCGTTAATCACGCGGATATTTGTCCCCGGCAGAAGTAGTTGGCCGTCGGAAATGCGTCGGCGCTGTAATAATATGCCCGTAATTCAATCGACGATGGCGACAAGCGATAGCAAATTATCGCATTGTATCCGGGAACATTGATTGTCCTACGGCAACTGTCCTGCCAGCTGTGCCAATTGCGCGAGGTCCCCGTCCGGCGTGGCGGGACGAGAGGCTGGACACGGAAGGGAGGACGCGGCCACCGCGCGCACGCCATCGGATCGACGAACATGGGCCAATTCTGGGAGAAAACGGGGCCATAAATTGCCGGCATGCCCGGCGATATTGAAATCGCCGTTCCTTCTGCCGGATGATACATGCTCGGTTCTTACGGTCTCGGTTTCGGAGATTCGTGGGGGTCCGACGGTCATCGATCAGCCCCGAGAGCTTCGAGCTACCGGCCAGCTACCACCCAGTCGGAGGAAAAAAAAATCCGTCACGGCTGCCGGCCCCCGTGGAATTGGGCCGATCGCGAGGATCGCGGGAACCCGGGCTTATCGAGTGCCGCGATAGCGTCGCCTCGGTCGCGGCGTTATCGTCGAAAAATCTGCGGAACGTTCGAGCGTATCCAAGCTTCGTTCACCGTTCACTGATCGCTAAAAATAATCACGCTCGAGCGACCGGACACGACGGTAGAGATCGGCAGTCGCCGAGCAGTCTACTCTCGCGACTTATTCCGAATCGAAGCGGAGAGCGCGGCCGCCGCGCCGCGCCACGCCGTTCGACGGGGAACCAGTGTCGCGCTATCGCGATTGAATTATTACGTCAAAGTCGGGTCCGAAGTTATTTACGTTATCCGCTAATCTGGTCACTTTGGCGCGAGTCGACTCTCTCGAGTCGGTGTCCGCGTTCGCGCGCACGCTTCCAAGCCCGGCACGAAATTCCAAAGGTAGCGTGGAATTTTCCTGGCAAACGGAGCCGTCGAATCGGCACGGTGCCGCGCGACGCTCTCTTTCTCTCTCTCTCTCTCTCTCTCACTCTCTGCAATCTTAAATTAATTTTCCAAAGGAACATCAAACGCGCGATGGAACGCGGTCCGAATTGTCACGGCGAGCAACGAACAACGAGCCACGAGCCACGAGCCGCGGCGCGTCGTTACAATCGCATTCCGGGTAAACTAATTTCGATGCGAGCGACCGGGCGAGAGCGGGCTCGAGCGAGCTGGAGCGGGCAAGAGCAGGCGAGCCAGGTGGAGCAGCATCGAGAGAGCACCGGTTCTCCGGATCGGCGGATCACCTCGGAGACCTCGTGCTCGAGGCTGGATCGCCGGCCGCCCAGCAGTCTACCTGCTCCTCGCCGCCACGGTGTATACACACACCACACGTGTGGTCCCCCACTCTCTTTCTCTCTCTTTCTCTCTCCATCTTTCTCGCATCACTCCACCTCCACCTGTGCACGTGCGTGTGAGACCGTCCGTCTGTGCGTGAGCCTCTGTCCGCAGTATATAGAGCGTACCTGCGGGTTCCTCTGAGTATGGGCACAGGGCCGTACGTGCTCTGGATACGTACGTGCCGATTTTCCCCCTCCTGCCCTCCCGACGGGCCCACTTCCCCCTCCTGTTTCCCCTCTCCAACCCCCTCTCGAACGTTCCTCCCTCTCTCCCTCTTTCTTTCTTTCTTTCTTCCTCTCACTCGCTCGCTCGTTCGCTCACTCTTATTCTCTCTCTCTCTCTCTCTCTCATGCTCGATCTCACGCTCCCTCCCTCGCGTTCTAGCTCTATCTATCCGCTCGCCGCTCCTCCCGATGCCCTTGTGCCTTACTCCCCTTCCTCGGACGATCAATCTCGCGGCCGATGTTACGAGCTACGCTTCCCGCTAAGTCGCCAATTATGCCTCGCCGATTGGCCATCAAGAGACACCGGCTTCCACGGAAAACCTTCGCCGAAACTCCGCCGCGCTGCATTCTCCAGCATCCTTCGGAGTTTCGTTGATATCGAGTCCCTATTCTCGAGAATTCTCGAACGTCATTTGAAGGCTCTTTATCTCGCAGAGCTGGATTGCTTTCGATTGCTTTCTAGCGATTCCAAGATGCGCGAGATTATCGCCGCATGCATCGAAAGATACAGTGCGATGCTAGTAAGTAGTAGACCACCGTGCAGTGGAACACCATTGGCTGCATCACGCAGCGGCGGCGATAAGAATGCCCTGAACACACGCTCTCTCTCTCTCTCTCTCTCTCTCGTGTACAGAAGAATCATTGCTCACCTATGCTTTCTGTATGAAATTCTGCATGACCAATAATCCTAGCGTTACGTGGCTTGTTGACTTCGATGCTCCTTCTCGCTTTGCTACGTCAGCACTGCCCTTTGGAACCTCGTTCTACTCGTCGAGATTTAGTGCGATCGACCCGTTTTGCTGGATATTTCAATCCGTTGACAATAGCGATTAGGTAGACGTATTTGCAATCAATGTTAGAAACATTGTCTTTATTAACTGATTATCAAATTTCTTGATTCTCCGCCATTCGAAGAAAATATATTCGTTGTCTTTGCAATTATAGATCGAAGCTTTTCATTTCTTTTTACGATTCTGTTACACTGAGCTGTAAATAACATGTGTCCGTTAAAACAAATCTGAAAAAGTCCTTCGTTGTCTGATTATTTCGTTAATTTTTCACGCATTATCGACTGAGCGGATAATTTTGTGACTCGCTGTATAAATAAAGTGAATTAAATTAAATTAAATTAAATTAAATTAAATTAAATTAAATTAAATTAAATTAAATTAAATTAAATTAAATTAAATTAAATAACATAGCGGGTGTAACGGGGACAAACTGTAGAAGACCGTGCGACGAAATACGAAGTAATGTCTCCCAAACTGACGCTCAGATTGTGCAGGAAAATGGACAATTCGGGAAGAGGAGATACGATTATTCGAGTTCTTGCGCCTCGTTTTCATAGTTTTTGAGAATCGATAATTATAAAAACGAGGCGCAAGACTCAAATCAATCGTATCTCCTCTTCCCAAATTGTCCATTTTTGTGGACAATCCGAGCGTCAATTAGAGACTCGGAACAGTCGCCAGGGCAAGATCCTCCATCCATCTCTTGCGGCAAGGTATAAAGTTGACGCTCCATAGAATCTGAAGCATCGCTGAATAAAAAAACGACAGGGGCAACGAACGTTTCGCGTTCACGTCAAAAAATTGCTGAAAAATAACCAGACATCGGCAGCTAAAATACTCGGGCGCTAAGAGTTTACAGAACGGTTCTATTAATTTCGCGAGCACGCTGCTTGCTACCGACGATGGTTCTTCGACGGTAGAGCCACGGTTTCGCAGATTTACGGTCGACGCGCAAAAGGCGAGAATAATCCGAGCGTCCGCGGCGCCCGACGAAGAAGACCGCACCGAGACGATTAACGAACCCGCTCCTTCGCGACGCGTGTGCGTGTACGGACGCCAAAATAACTCGCGAACCCGCGAGAGTACACGCTTTCGCCCAACCCTTCTCTCGTCGCAGCGGCGGATCGCGGCACAGAAGACTCTAGTTCGAGGCTTGATAATGCGATATTATCATCGCGTGCACAGATATCGCAGGCGCCGGACTCTCGTGGTTGCACCACGCGGTGCAAGTGCACACGGTGCATCCAAGAATAACCCCGGAACGAGTTTCCGCGAAACGCGAGAGCGTTTACAATCGCGCGCGGAATGAATCGCTCTCTCGAAAAACGATCGTCCTGTTATCTCTTCCCTCTCCCTTTCCCTCTCCCTCTCTCTCTATATATATACAACTCTTTCTTTCTTTCTCGAATGAGATCCGCGATTGCTTCTCGTTATCGAGGAAATCGCGAGCGGTAATATCCGGCGGCGACGACCGCCTAACGTAACAATGATGCGCCGAGATACCGATTCTCCGATGACTAAACCGTTTCGAAGTAAACCCGAGATACCTGCACACGCTGCTCGCTTATCGCGTTGTTCCCGTTCCCGTTCTTACGACCGGCTCGCAACCGCGAATTGTTTCGAGTTCCACGCAACTCCATCGCCGCGGAGCCTTTCGGTTCGCGCTGCAATTACCACCGGAGAATTGTTCGCCAACTCAAGATCCGCGAATTCATTAATGGCTCTCGATGGATTTGCGGCCAGGGAGAGCTCGCTCCCCGGGGCGCCACGCCGGCGCGGCGCACCGACTGTTTTGGTGGTCCGCGGCCGATGCGACTCGCCGACTGCATAATTTCCTCGTCTTTTCGCATTTTTCGCGGCCGTTGCGGTTCCCTTTCGCGCGATAACCGGATTCTTCGTTGTGGATCCATCGAGTACAGTTTCCCAAACTTTCCAAGCGCTCCGGGCTGAACTAAAGAACACTCGTTCGATTAGACACCCATGCTTTTGCAGTTGTTGCTCATCCCCGGCTCGGCGCGGCACTTCGAAGCAGCGTTATCGAATCTTAAAAATCGCCGTGAACTCGGCGTAGCTGCACCTTTTCACACGAGCAGACCCTCCGCTTTACACCGAAGCTACCTTGCCGATCGAAGCGACCGGTTCCACGTGTTTTGTTCGAAAATTATTGTAATCATTGTTTTTGCGAAAGTAATTTCGCTTTTCCAAATAAACAGCTGATGAGAAAACGAAATTATTTTTGCAACTTAAGTAATCTTGCGTACAAAATCATTGAATAAATGCCCTGATACAAACACACGCTGACACGAGAATAACAGGATGATTCAAACTGTGCCGAGCTGGACAGAACGCGTGTTTGGTTGATCGTTACGTATGTTTAACATATGTTTAATGCTGCTCGATGTAATTAGGACGCCCCTACTGTACAGCTCTGTACAGTAATTTTACATAGAATTTCCGAATCTTAACTAGTTGGCTGCGAACCAAACGGCTACAAATTGGAAGTACGTGCTGCAAACACCGCGTCTGCGGCTTCCCGATAGAAAATCGCGAATTAAACGGATGATCTATATAGAATCAGGGGAGGGTTTCTATGAAGAAGAACGAGAAGGCCGTCGGCGGAGAGACGTCGGATCAGAGACGCGTCTATGCGCTCTCGATATTCCGTTTCTCGTCGGCCGTTGTCTCGCTCGGGTGGCATGGCCGAGTGTAAGCCAACAGAAGTAAGGACGGGTTTCCGATTAAGGCCTTATAATTGACGTCCCGGGTTCCCTGCCCCCCTCTCCGTCTGGCTTAGTCACCGACAACTGGAAGAAGGGCCGGCACGGACCCGCTTTTGCGGATCGCGGATCAACGAACCGTCGCGTCGCGTCGCGTCTCGCCGCTGGACACCAGACGCGTTCCGCGCCGCTTTTGCGCCTCTGTTCGCGCCCTAACCCCTGGAATCCTTTTCCCATGGGGTGACAGGGGCGACGGTGAGACACCGGTGGGGCACTTCGTTCCAGAAAGAAAGGGATTTCCCATGGTAGGATGACGGAATCCGCGAATCCACGAATCCACGGTGACATCACAGCAGTTACGAGGATCAGATAGCTACAGTAATTCCGATATCCGGTAAATAATGCGTTCGCCAGGTGATAACGATAAGCGAGGGAACGCGAGATAACGACGTGGAGGGCCAGACGAGTGCCAGGCGCCATTGTGCAATTCTTCCCGCGATCCGCGCGACAACGATGCGACGCTATTACATAAAGAGATGGAGAGAGAGAGAGAGAGAGAGAGAGAGAGAGAGAGAGCTGCTCTTGAGAAGGCGCCGCGTCGTTCAAGGGGAGGAGATCCAATTTATTCGCGCCGTTCGGACCGTACACAGTAAATCGGTTTAAGGAAAGACCGAGCCACCCTTTGGAGTGGCTCTCCTCTCTCTCTCGCTCTTTCGCTCTCTCGCTCTCTTCGGCTCCGCTTTTCACGGGGGCGAGATACTTCGGGGGCTCGTTAATGGGATAAGTCGCGGAAACTTTCGATACGCGTCAAGGCGGATGTGTAATACGCACGGGGCTAGAAACTGGCGTGGCGCGGCGCGGCGCGGCTCGGCGCCCCATCGCCGCTCTCGGATAGAGGAGGCTTGGAAAGCAAACGAGCGCAACAGTTCCGAACTCGTAAACGAGACGGGGAAAGTAGAGGACGAAAACGACGCTAACGAAGCTCCGTGCCGAGCTACTCCAAAGAAGTATCAAAGAACTTTGCCCGCTTTGCGCGCTCGAAACCCGCCTTCGCCTTCGCCTTCGCCTCTGCCTCTGCTCGCTCGCTCGCTCGCACGCTCGCGCGAGAACGCTGTCCGGAAAATCCCACGAAATATTCGCGAGCTGTTCTCGCGACGGGAATAAAACGCGACCCTTTATTTCGGCGACGTCGCGTTCGATCCGGTCTTACCTTTCCCTTGATAATCTACGCGATGGATCGACGACGCGCGATCGATACGGTGCATATCGCGACTGGTAACAATTCACCCTCGCAAATTCACAATTTCACCCCTCGGGGAAAGTCGGTCACTTCACAGCGGTTGCTGTGCCTTCGATTTGTTTTTCGGACACAATTAACTTTATATTTATCGAATAAGACATATTATATTTTTGTGTCAAAAAATAAACAGATTAATCAGGGATAATTAATTCTACATTTATCGAATAAGACATTCGATCTGTTCATTAAATAGTAAGCAAGATGAAAGAATAAAAGGATTAGGTATGTCTTGTTCGTTAAATATAAAGTTAAGCATGCTCGAAGATAAATGAAAAGCACGGTGATTGATTCACCCCACACTAATCGGCTCCACTGCTCTAGCCGACAAGATTTGTGCCCTCGTGACGGAGATTTACCTAGCATTCAGGACAATTTGAGAACATTGTCGCTGCTCGAACGATCCCCAGAATTAGATTACGTTTCAGCGCGAAAGACAAGGTGCTTGCAGCAACGAGGACCAGGAACGTTGCACCCTGAACCTGGTGCAAACAGCAGAGGCGCGGGAGTTAGAGGTACAGGGCCCTCGAGAGGAGGTCCTGTTTACGGTCCCGCTGGCTCCGCAACACGGTTACCTCGTCGTACGCTCGATCGAAGACACTGCGTGCCTACCGGTCGGTTCGATAGACTCTTTTCACGCGAAGAGCCACATGTGCGCGGCGAGTACCGCCACAGACAGGCGAGCAAGCAGTCAGGCAAGCAAGCGAGCGAGCAGGCAGGCAGGCAGGCAGGCGAGCAGGCAGGCGAGCAGGCAGCGTCAGCTCGTCAACAGTTCACAGATGTTCCGTGACGAGCTACTTTCGATATCTCGGAGTGGAGCGGCCGCGCGCGCGCGACGTTGGCGCGATAAATCAAGTAAGGAAGGTCGTCGTCGCGCGGTGGCGAGCAGTCATCGCCGCCGCGCGACGAGTCCCCTCTTGCCCGCGAGGCGAGCAAAAAAGCTCGGCGAGATGGACCGTCTTCGAAAGCTCCTAGGAGCACGATCCTCCCGATCGAGAGATCGAACGCCGTTCAACTTGTCCGCCGCTTTTGAATACAAGCGCGCGAGCGAGCGAGCGAGCGCCCTCGGTTACGCGGCTCGTCGCGGCGCGTGGGCGTGCTCTTACAGAGACAGAAACGAGTCCCCGGGTGCAATAAGTAATAGCGTCGATGCGTGCCGCGATTTATCGCTCCAGCTGTTTCCGAGTCGGGTCTGAAAGTCGTCCCGCGCGCAGGGATTAGGTTTCTGTTCGAGTATCGGGGAACGGTCGTCATCGCATTCGGACATCCTCCTTCGTATTAAAAGCAACCGCGCGTAGAAAGCTCGTTAACGAAGTAACGCGGTTCGTTTCCACGACGATTTCCAGAGGTAACGAGCTTCCGATTTCGTCGTCGCCGCGCGACGAAAGGCGGAGAAAGAGTGTCGGAGGATCGCGTGTCTTAGAAATTTCAGTGTTCTGCCGAGCTTCAGCGGTAATGGCGAAGACGCGGGGGGTGACTCGATAATCACCCGCAATAGGATTACCGAGTTTATCGCAATAACAATAGAGTAATTACGATAGTATCGTGTTCCGACGTAGTCAACCGGCTTCATCGGTTCGTGGTCTGTGGCAAGTTAATGATCAATTAAGGCTTTCTTGAGCGATCCGATTGATAATCAACGATGATTAGGGCCGTACAGAAGACGATACTCCAGATTCGTGTTTCTGCGGATATGGATCGGAATCGTCGTGCAATCACGACGTCGTCGGAAAGCGCGCCTTTAACGAGGTATCATTCTGCTACGGACCAAGAGCGGACCAGAAAATTTTTTCCTGGGCTACAATGAAGTTCGCCGAAACAAGCGGATCCAAGAAATTTTGCGAGCGTACCGCGGACGGTTATCGAATCGGCTTGGCGCGAGTTAAACGAAAACGATCGAAAGGATCGCGAAGACGCGATCGCGCGATCGGAGAACTAAAGCAGCCGCGAAGCAGCTCCCGGACGTTCTCAACAGGTATATCATCGCCGAGAGCCAGTAAGCTTGTTTGTAGACGTAGACAGTATCGAATCAATCGAAGACATGATCACTCACCGTAATCCGGCCGAACGACAGCCTGCACCGCCTGTTCGTTCTTCTTGCTCCGAATCACCGGCTCACCGAGAATCGTAAAGTTTCTAGGTCCCACGCGGTTCACAAACACTAGATACACTTTACCCCTCTTAATATTGGCTCGCACCACACCACTCTGATTATCGCGTTGCTGTTGCTGCTGCTGCTGCTGTTGTTGTTGTTGTTGTTGTTGCTGCTGCTGCTGTTGTTGTTGTTGCTGCTGTTGTTGTTGATTGCCGTCGGTGTCGTAGCCGCACACGGTCGACTTGCCGGGCGCGGATTTGTCGCGGAAGTGCAGCCGCACGCTGTCGTTCTTCTGGAGCGGCGGGAACCCCGGCTGGCTCTTGTAGACCTGCTTCACCTCGAACGTCACCGCGTAGTTCGAGCCGGGCTTCCTCGCCGAGGACATGCTCCTGGCCTTGCCCTCGAAGACCGTGGGCGCCAGGTACGCCCTGTTCCCGACGTCCATGTCGGGGCACCAGTTCTGCCCGCGGCAGCCCTTATTCCGGCATCGGCGTCGCTGCTCCCGCGGCGAGTCCGCCTTGGTGCGGTTCTTTGGTCTTTGCTTGGTCGAGCGAACCACGCGGGGCCTCTCCACCGAGGACTCGTCGCTCCCCGGGCCGTAGAGGAACGGCGTCTGGGTGGAGGAGTGCCGAGGTGGCTGCGAGATCCCGGACTCGACCGTCCTCGGGTGTCCTATCGGCTCGTCCTCCAGCCGGCGATTCGCTCGCAGCGAGGAGGCGACGAACGCGGCGCGGATCGAGTCGTCGAACAGCTCCTCCTCGGTGGTCTTGGACCTGGACACGGTTCGTTGGTCCCCGAACGGTTCCAGCGCGGTGGAGGACGTCCACGAGACGGACTCGACTCGCCGATCATTTTCTGCCGTTTCCGATGTTGCCGATGACGGTGTCCCCTTGCCCGGTGCCTCGGTGGACGAGGCGAGGGCGAACTCGTCCCTTGGTTCGGCGATGGCGCTCGTAAGGAAGTTCCAAGTCGTCGGACGATAATTGCGGGTCTTTTGAACGGCGGCGATGCTCATCGATGCCGGATAGTCGCCGGTGGTCCTCGTCGACGTCTCCTCGAGGGAGTTCCGATTGGCGGGGGGTGCCGCAGCGAGCGCCAGTACGCCCCACCAGCCGCTTAAGATCCCGGCCAAAAGCAGAGACGCCCACATCATCCGACCTGCTTGCTGGTTTGATCGGGGGTGAGAGGTCGACACCTCGGTCACCCCGAACAAGCACACTCTTCTCTGGCACTCTGATCTGCCTCTCGCGACCGAATACGCGCCTCGGACACCGCGAAACGAACGATCTCCCTGGGGGAGACTATCTCGGTCTCGGACCTCTCCTGTCTCTCACCGATCAAATCATTCAGGGTGGCCGGAACGCGACTGTCTCTTACTCGTCCTCCCCTGACTCGCGTCTATCTTCCCGCTAGACCTTCGTCCTTCGTCCCTTCTTCACGAAGCAGTCCACGAATAAAAAACGTACGCTGTTCACGAGGTGTTGTACCACCGGAGGCAAGACATCGGGACTTCCATCGGACAGATTCTCGGCTGTCTGCTCTTCCAACCTAGTGCCGTCCTCTTCATCCTCGACGCCCTCGACGGATGCAACAGGGACACCTAAGGAGACCTAAGTACCCCTCGGGATTATCGCGCGCGGCCCCGATCGGCTTCGACTGCCGAAACCAACGGTTCAATCGTCCCGGTCATCCTGTCGATCGGACGGACAGCTCATCTCGGTGTCGGCCGACCGGCTTCGAAGGTTGCTCCGAAGTTCGATTTCCCCTGGTTCCTCTTTCCCGCGACGCGATACATACACTATGCCGTTAAAAATCGTCGCCGGGCCTCGATTCCCGCGACGCCGGGCAACGGGCACCGATCGAGAATCGTCGGGGACGGGGTCGTCTCGGAAACTCGGTCTCCTCTCGGGAGAACGAGGTCGTCCGTGTGTTTCCGTATCTCGAAATAAATCGTCGAAAGTCGATAAAGAATCTCGCGCGCGCGCCACCCCCGAGAGCGGGTCTCTTTTCTCGGCTCTCGGTATCACGTTGCACTCCGAACGAGGAAAACCCGAGGATGATGACACACGACGAGAGCCGCGGAATAAGAAGGCAACGAGGGAGACGACAACGACGGAGACGGAGAAGAAGAAGAAGCAGCAGCAGAAGAAGAAGAAGAAGAAGAAGAAGACGACGACGACAACGACGAAGAAGAAGAAGACGACGACGACGACGACGACGACGACGACGAAGAGGACCAAGAGTCGGCTTGCTCTGACCGGCCGAGGCACACTATTTAAATATACTCACAGGGCTCTCTCGCGGTTGGTACCCGAGGACCGTCGAAGTCTAGTCCTCGCGGGTCGCGCACTGCACTGTTCGGCGAACCGATCGCGATGGAACCGTTTGCCGACTATCGGTGCGACCGATCTGTAAATCTGCGATCGCGACGGGGGCGGTCGCGGTCGGTGTCGCTCTTGGAAGCGACCACCAGCGAGAAGACTGACGACCGTCCGCTTCCAGCGCGTTACCGATTCCACGATAGCGGCGATACTGGTTGCGCTGTTGCTCTCCTCGCTCGGTCCTACTGCCGCTACCACCGCTGCTACTGTCGCTGCCTCTGCCGCTGCTGTTGGTGCTGGTGCTGCTGGTGTTGCTGGTGCTGCTGGTGCTGCTGGTGCTGGTGCACGCGTGCGGATAATATCGTGCGGGGGATCGGCGCGTGTGTTGCACGCGGCATGCACGAGGAGCCTCGTGTCACGTCGAGGCGGAGAAGGGATTGTCGGTGGCCCCGCGTCGGGCGCGCGCGACGGTTCAAATTAGACTGAACGGCCCGCTCGAGCAGCCCGAGGCCGGCCACAGAGCCAGCGACTCCTGTCGGACGCCGGTCGAGGCTCTGCGCGCGCACCGTACGAACCGGAGACACACCGGGAACCCCCGCGCGCCTCCAAACACTATAGTTCTCCGCACAACACCGAGAGACCCGACAGACACACAACCGGACTCCCATACGGCCAGACCACGCACGGGACCTTTAAGAACCTGTGTAACGACGACCTAACAACCGAGGAACCGCACGCGTGCTACTCTCTTTCTTCCTCCGACCTGCCTCGATACATTTTCCCTCGATCTCTCCCTCTCTCAAACGCCTCTATCCATCCCGCTTCGTTCCTTGGTACCGGCCGACTCGCGGCGTCCCCTCGCTCTTGCGCCTTCTCGTCGCTGCAGACTGGTGAACTTGGTCCCATTGCCGATCAGATTCCGTCCTACGACGGTGACACGTTCGCCGGCTTTCCGAAAACCTTTCCTGCGAATCGATGAAATTGTCTTCGAGCAACCGCTTTGGATAGGATACGGTGTCATCCGAAATACTACTAATCTAGGTCGCGATCATAAGTCACCGCTGACAGGACCGTTGCCTAAGGTGACAATGAACGAACAACGATACCACGTGTCTGTGTTGCACTCTCGAAGAGCGACCTATGATTAATTAATTTAACTACAGAAATTACATGTCCGGTAGGAACGCGGACATACGTGTGAGTTATCGTATCTCAGGATACAGCTTGCCTCCGAGTCGTTAGCCTTTGGATCGCTTAGGGGATAAAGACCCGTCCAGAGCGAATGACGTAGAAAGTTTATTTACTATAAATATAAGACTTGCTCCGATAGTCACGCCAGGCCTGGGAGGTCGGTGGGGATAGAAAGCGACAACTAACTAGGCTGAAAATGCGATAGTTATGACAATTGGTCGGGCATTGCTGCGGTATGCAGAGATAGAAAGATGGTTGCGATGGAATGCGAGTTCGATCGATCATTAGGCATGGGTGCTTTCTTTATCAGTCGGAATGTTAATGCCGTTCAATGGACACGCGGTCTCTATTTAACCCTGATTTATCGGACGAGGCGCGATCGACGCTTCGTGCAAAATCGACGCACGGTACACTCCGCTTCTCGAAAATCATTCTATTCTCTGCAAACAACATTGTTGCTCGCGATCAATGCTTGCAATTTTATTTTAATTTTATCTCATCTTATCGCGATGTTCCGCACTCAATGAAGCGGCTCGGGAATTCAGCCATTTATCTTTCCGTCGCATAGATTGTTTATCGTTGTATCGATTTAACGCGAAGGGACAGAACGAGACGCTTTCGTTTTTTGACCGCGTCACTGTCGCCGCGCTTCCGAACGTGTATGCATCTTTCCAATCTCAGCCGAACATCGAGTAAAGAAACATCTACGTAACGGAACGATGCTTCGGCGGATTAAGGCTAGGATCGTTTTTATAGTAAAATACTGTTCTCCGTCAAGAGGAGATCCTGCTTGTTGATAATCCGATTCGCTGACACAACAGCCAATCCGACCCGCATTCCTTCCGCGTGATATCTTCGAATGCGGAGCACTTTATCCATTTCTGCACGCCTCATTTCGCAGTTAGCGGCTTTGAAACATCAGCTATCGAGCCGGCACCAGACCGTTCCCACCCATCTCGTTCACCGAATACTTTCCCGACTGGGTGTTGCGCCTGCATTTTCCCGCGGTGTTGACGTGCATACGAGGCCCTACTGACCCTCGTCACGTTCGCTTTTTCTTTCGACTTTTTGTGGAGGTTTCACTTTGCTTGGTACGCTAAGTCGACACGGTTCAACGCGCAATAAACGTCTCTCTTTGCCGGTCTCTCTCTCTCTCCCTCTCGGGCCCGCGGCGCGCTATTAGATCGTCCTTCGTCGCAGCCGTTCGTAAGTACGATCCAATGGACGACAACGCCGTTACTTTTTATCCGGTCTTTTTTCCCGCCATCCTTATTTACGTTCCGAGGAAATCTCGTTCCCAGAGCTCGGGGCGCGCGCGGGGCACTCTCGTTAGCCGCTCCATTTCTGCGATTCTTTTCATTTTTGGAAGGAAATCTGCGACACCGTGAACATCGTCGATCGCCGACGGACCTCGGGTCGTTCTCGAGGGATCTTATCGCTTAACACTTTAAGCGCGGAGCCGATTTTTCTGGGTTTTCCGTCGAGGCGGCAGGCCGACGTTATTTTTTAACCTCGATAAAGCCGGTCCCATGCGCCGATGCCGCCCAAACGACAGGTTCACTGCCAGTCCCTGGGACCTGACGACGCCCAAAAAGTAGTACATACACTGTTAATCCAAGATGACTGACTCGAAAGTTCTCTGTCAACCCCAGGGGACTGACGCTGCGCGTTAATTAACGTGTTAATTATCGAACGGCAATCGTGCTGGTCGCTATCGAGCGTCGATGTACATCGGCTGGCCCACTCGAAAACGTGTGGGCACGCGAGCTCGGTATTTTTGTACTCGCTTTCTAGTACGCGGACGTTCCGGCGCAACCTTCGTTTACCTTGGATCGGGCGCTCTCGAGCGAGGTACGGTAACGAGATTCATCCGCGTATACTCGGCCGGAACAGTTTCAAGTTAGAACGGAAATTAATATCGAGCTCCAATATTTACCCTTTCCGAGGCAAGAGACGAGCACGCTCGGTTGCTCCCGGTTAAAACACAGGGGGCCTCGCGTTTGTTAAAACGAGCGGATCGCCGGGCTCTCGGGTATTTCGATCCCATACGCGGTCAAAAGTCCTCACGTAAAATTGTGTCCGACGATCGGACAATCGTTTAACAAGCCACACGCAGTTTTTACCCGGCCCCGCCGAAATTTATGGAGGATAAAGTTATTATTTCAAACTCTGCGCTTCGCTTAATACGGTCGATTCCTTACGGGGTTAGCTGTGCTAGCCTGATACGTTTCCCAATTTTATCCGTTGTTTGTTAAGTGATTTTAAGTAAATTTGTTAACACATTAAGTACCGCAACGCAAACGCAAAAATTCGTAGAAAATTCTTAGTACAGTAATTTCTCTCAGAAATGTTCGGAAGTCGGAATTGAAACTGGCAAATCTGAGAATACGAAGTCGCGATTCTCCGTGGCTCGTTTTTATAGGAATTAATGAGTACAGTAATTCCTCCCTAATTCGCGCTCAGATTGCGCACAAAAGTGGATAGTTTGGGAAGAGGAGATACGATTATTCGAGCCTTCTGGTTCGTTTTTATAGTTGTTGACAATTGGTAACTATAAAAGTGAGCCACAAGGTTGGAAAAATCGTATCTCCTGTTTCCAAATTATCCATTTTTGTGCACAATCTAAGTGCGAATTAGGGAGAAGTTATTGAAAATATTATTGTTAGAATAAAAACAATGACTTAATTATTTTATTTCTAATTTTTTGCCATGATTCGAAGGCAATTCGG
This sequence comes from Megalopta genalis, assembly GCF_051020955.1. Lineage (NCBI taxonomy): Eukaryota > Metazoa > Arthropoda > Insecta > Hymenoptera > Halictidae > Megalopta > Megalopta genalis. The sequence goes on along the minus strand of NC_135022.1, from coordinate 15,941,399 downwards.
AGGCCATATGCCACGATTCGAAGGCAATTCGGAGGCCACATGACATGATTCGAAGGATGATTGACATCATGTCATGAGCATTATTCATTACTCAATTTCTCCTAATATTGAAATTTGATTTATATGACCTAAAAATATTGTTATATTTAACCCTTATGACATTCTATTTAAATACAATTATTCTTATTTCTTCAGGTCTTACTATTACATGAAGACTCCACTTGATACTAAATAATAAAAAAAAACTCATATATTTTTATTTTTTACAATTATATTAGCTTGTTATTTTTCATATCTTCAAATGATTGAATACTATGAAGCTCTATATTTTTTTTTCAACGATGGAATTTATGGATCAATCATTTTGATAGCCACGGAATTTCACGGATTACATGTAATATTAGGAAATATTTTTATAATAACTTGTTTTATACGAATACCAAATTCACATTTTTCGATAATTCGGACAGGATGAATAATGACATGAACAATGCTTGACCGACTTTGTCGATCCTTAGCATCGACGTAGTAATAAATTACATAGGCGTGCGATTAGCACAGGGAAATTCACAGCAACCCGAAATTTGACATTTCCGGGAGAAATTACTGTACTTTGATTAACGATACTGAAACCAGAAAGTAAAAATTTATCATACTTGATGGTATTTTACCTCTTTTGCATGCTAAACATCCTAGGAAAATTGAGATCGTTCGAAAATAGTACAACAAAACTGAATTTGTTAAAATAGTCAACAATTAGCATCATCTATGTATGTGTGACCGATGCAACACGCAAGGTTTAAATTTGTTTCTCCATCAGAGACGTTTCATTCAATTGCATCTTGCTTTTATTATTTAAATCGTTCAAAAAAATTGTTAAACTATTATCTTCTTAGGATCGTCAACGCGAAATTAAGTCGTCGTAATGAAACAGAAAAGTAGCTTCGCAACTCCGCCGCTATTGCCGTTGCACTCGATCTTGATACCAAAATGGCGGCCGATAATCACGCACGTGTTTACCGCGCTTCGCTTGCCCATTTAATATAATACATCATATCGCTGCGATATAATTAGTGTTTGAATGCCTAAAGTGTGAGACAGCAACGTGCATTCATTTCAAAGACCCTATGCATCTCATCGAATGCAGACTCAAGGGTATGCTAACAGACAATTCTCGTTACCACTTTGCGGCCTAACTTAAGTCCTCGGGAGCTATTACTTGCCTCTCGAGGACGTTCCGCCTCCTTAGCAGGATTAGTTCCAGTTTGTTGTTAATGGTGTAATTGTTAGACGAAGCGGAGCTCCGATTCCCGGGACATGTTTCTTATAAGATCGATACCTATAATTGTTTACGATAACATCCTCGAAATGATGAGGTTGCATACCGTTGAACGAAGAGGATCTTATCTCTGTAGTCAAAGTTGCCATTAATCTTATTACGTGGCCTGCGATCTTTGAGTTCCTTAACCCATTACCCGCCGCAATTCAGAATTCTAAACAGACATTAAATTGAAGTTATTAGTTTCAACCTGAAGTTTACAATTATTTAAAACAAAATAGCGGGAATTCTTAATACTTTCATGGAGCATATGATATGTTCTCCCTATTTTAAAGCCTGTATTTTATTTAGAAGTTGCTGTTTTTAAAAGAGAAACATTTGAAAAAGTGTCCCAGAAATGGGACATTGGTGAATAATGGGTTAACTTAATTCTTAATACTTTTATGGGACACGTGACATGTTCTCCCTATTTTAAAGCCTGTATTTTATTTAGAAGTTGCTGTTTTTAAAAGAGAAACATTTGAAAAAGTGTCCCAAAAATGGGACATTGATGGATAATGGATTAATTCAGTTCTTAATACAACTTTCATGGAGCACGTGACATGTTCTCCCTATTTTAATGCCTGTATTTTATTTAGAAGTTGCTGTTTTTAAAAGAGAAACATGTGAAAAAGTGTCCCAAAAATTAACATTGACGGATAATGGGTTAAATTATATGTTCCTGAGAAACACCTCGCACAGAATCTCTTTTACACTTTTAACAAATTATTTATCTCTTTACAAAAATATTTATTTCTTCATTTGATCGCTAATTATCTCCTTTAAATCGTCTTTATTAGTCTTACGTAGAGTTAATCGTTAAAATTTTGTATATCTCTCTCTTATAATTCATTCTTACTCTCATTTTTATATAAAATTCCTTATTTACCTAACGTAAAAGGACTCTGCCCGTTAACATAAATAAATATCGGCCCGCCGAAAATAGAATCCTGTACAGCACCCACCAGTTTCTTCGCGACCACCTCTGGTCTCCGCTCCGAAACTCGGGAGCCATTACTATTAAGTTTTCGATCGTCCTACATTCTACGGTCTTAGTAGGTTCGGTTTCATTCCCTCGGTGTTTAATCGTGATGGTAATCTTGCCCGTCCCGTTGGTAATTGTTTCAACATCGGTCCGCCGAAAATAAAGTGCTCGGCTCCCTCCGGTTTCTTCGCGGCTCCCTCCCGATTCCGCTCCGGAACGCGCGAACGCGCCTCGGAGTGGCGACGCGCGAGGAGAGGGTTTTTAAAAGAGAGAGGGCGCGCCGAGGAGCCTGAAGAGGAGCTGTCCTCGAGAGCTGCCAATCAAACGACCCGCGTGCCGCGAGAAAGCCGGCCTCTTAAGCGGGTAGTTTTTCACGCTCCTCCCGGCGCCGACAGATTAATCCGGAGCCAAACAGCGGCGCTCGAGTATGCATGCTCGTAATTAATGTTTTCGACCTTTTCGGCCACGGTCGCGATATTCGCGGGAAATGCGTTCCGCCCCTTCCCCACGGGGCAGAACACACCCCCTCATTCTTCCTCCCACATCGACCTCGTACCTGTCGTTAATCCCTCATAGATAAATGAACGCGTTTCGGTGATTTCGCGGCGAATTTCCTGCATATTGTCAAAGAGTCTCGACCGCGCGATTTCCACGGGGTTAAATAATAAATAGAACCGCCGTCGCATCGTTCCGCGTGCTCGATCGTTAAATAACCGGACCGTTCGAATGCGCCTGATTAATCGGCGCGTTTCGTTCTGCGGCGGAATATTTACGGCGCGTTCGTCAGGATAATGTATCAGTGACGCGACGCAACGGCTCTCCATTATATCCCTTCGACAGAATCGAGCGTTCGCGGCGTCGTTTTATTACGCGAGGACGAGCCCCGAAAATGCTGTCCGCGGATTCTCCGTCGTCTTCCGTCCACTTTTTCCAGACGTGTATAAGGTACGCGACGAGCTGTGTTTCACATTTCACATTTCTACCTGCTCCGTCTCTCTGTCGGACAGGCCTTGGAAATCGGAGACGAATTATCGGGCGTTTTTTAGCGTATCGCTTCCGAGCAATTAGCACAGTTTCATTCGTAAAGCAATAATTTTTGCCTCGAGTAATTTCATTCGAAGCTTCATGAGAATATCAGCCGAAATAAAGCTGTTAAGCTTCTTTCGGATATGCGCGGGCATTGTAACACTTTGGCTGCCGTATATGGCTGTCGGAATTATTCATTGTTGATGCCGATCTATTATGTCTTATTAATTTTATTAGGATCAAATGCAATGCGTAGCAATGTCGAGAAAGCGATTGATGTCACGGAGCTTGGCTTTCCAGTTTCGATTCGATTATATATGTTATTTAATTTTCCGTTATATTTTTGAGAATCAAATTGTTAAACCGTTGATTAAGCTCTTCTACGACGATTTATTTCAAAGCTACGTTAATTAGCACTTATTTACCCTTAATAGTTTCCGTGATAGGGCGAGATAATTTTTGTTTCGCGTATATCGTCATTTACTTTCACTTCTAAACTTTGAGAACAGAAGAATCAAAATCTGTTTTGATGTGGAAAAAATTAATGATATTACGGGCATTATATAATTATTACAAGTAATAATAGTATTATTATTATTATCATTATTAAATAACATTTTTATATTTTTTCCTGTTTTTTGTTATTGTCATTTAATTTATATTGTTATTGTTATCATTATCATTATCTTATTACTGTCATTTTTTATCATTATTATCATTACTATTACAGCTTCATTTCTTTTCAAGCTGTATATCCTGTTCTTTGTTTGTAAATCTTCTTTAATTTGTTTCCACTTTTTTGTTCTTTATTAACAAAGGGGCATATAAATGAAATAAATAAATAAATAAGTATTCATACTTAGTAGATTATGTATGGAATCTCCATTACGAATCGATCTCGTTACAGTGCAAGCGGTTAATTCGTTTGAGAATTTCACGAGGTATTACAATTAGTGTTCGTGGAAAGCCATGTATCGATCTGTAGGATCTACCTAAATTAGCCTAATATCTCCGTGACGTAAATGCGAAACGCTGACGTCGCAATCCTTCGCTAAAGTCGCCTTTTCAGCCCAAAATATGAGCGGCATGTCATCAATGTGGACATTCGCCGACAAAAGAGCTTGTCGAATATTCTCGATAGAGCACGCTATCCGGTTAAAATCGCATAAAAATCAGCACGTGTCTCCGGCAAGAGAGTGCCCACTCACTTTTGAGCGACGATGTACTCTTCTACGTTTCCGGCCGTCAAAGAAAATCCCGATCGACGTCCGGGGACGGGGGAACATTTTTCCGCCCCGCCATGAAAATGTCCGAAACAAAACGTGAGCTCTCGACGGCAGATTTTTCGAAAAAGCTTCGAGGATCTTTCCCGGGGGATGTCACGAATCGATTCTTCGGGTTTATTTCGGCGCGTCGATCGGTTATCCGATGATTACGAGAGCGTGCCGGTACGGGGAACTAAAATGTGTTTGATGTCGACGCGCAGAGCTACGTGTACCGTGTCGAGGTTAGATCGCTGGCCGATCGATCGGCGGAGGATCGATCGCACTGACACTTACCAGCAACTTGGATTACCCAAAAATACGAATATTCTAATTGGCGAAAATTGTACATTTACGACTAGACTGCGGACTTTTGTGCAAAATGAAAATTGTCTGTCTTAATTGCAAGATGCAGGAGCTGCTACAGAAACGTTTCTTCCTTTTCTTAATAATTTTAATAAGTCGCATTAATACTATAATGTGCTCAACTTCCTTATATGTTCTTACTGTTTTGAGATTGATCTACTCATTTTCGTCATAAATGAATAAAATACAAGGTCCATTCACAGCAACGAATGTGATTTTATTCGGTATTGTCTGTCTCTCGATTGTATTTTCTCTTTTAGCAGTTTTAAAAGTTCAGACGCCTCTGGGGACATTAGACAATTTTTCCTATATCTAAAACTGATACGGATTTCAAGATTGGAGTCTCCTCTTTACAACGAGCTCTCAAACCTCGACGCACGATTTTTCTACATGGTTTTATTACAACTTGAGTGAAAAGTGTGCCAGCAATAGATTGACCGAAAACGTGCGACAAAGGCCACAGTCGCATTCATCGTCCAAAGTGAAATGAACTAGCGCAAAAAAATCGCACATCGATTTATGATGAATCACTGTAAAGGGGAAGCTTCGATCTTCAAATCCGCGTTGATTTCAGTCCTGGAAAAAATTTGTCAGCGACGGCAGAAACGTTCGAAATTGCCAAACTTGCGAAATGAAAAAGTATCTTGTTTTTCGATAAGGGTAATTTTTCCAGCGGTCGTCTCGCTCGGTGAGAGAATCTCTGGCTCTCTCTCTCCTGGCTCCCTTTGACTCTCTTCGACGCTCTTCGTCGCTTGTCCCGATGATCGGGCCGAATCGTTCTATTTTTCTTTCACGGCGAAATATCGTGCCTCTTCTTCCCTCCTCTCTCTCTCTCTCTCGCATAAAAATAGCGGGGCGTTGCGCGCTCGCGAACACCGAGGGAGATAAATTTAAATATGTTTGTGTACCCGCGGAAGTCGGGGGCGAGCCGGTTTCCCAGACGCGTCGTGCACCCTTGCTGTCGCGGGGGTGGGGCTCGATCGGCGAGCCGATAGAGGGAATCGACGTACCCTGAAAATGTTTGGTGAAAAGCGAGAACGGGGGAGGAGTAGGCGCACGTTTCTCGGTGACTTGCTCGAAAAGTACCGGCCCTGTACGCCCGCTTGTATTCCCCCTGTTGGTGCATGCACGCGTTCGCCGGTGTGTGCGGCTGATGCACGCGATGCAACACAGCCCGCTTGGTTTTGTTCAACGGGGCAACACGAACAAGCTCGGTGTGTCTACGCGAGCCTTCTATTCATAGTGGAAACGAAAATAACACGGTGTCGCGCATGCATTCGTAATATCTTTATCGCGATGGAATGACGAGACGCAACGAACCTACGGTCGGGTAAATACAGGGTTATTACCGAACGAATAGACGGTTTCAACGTTTTAGAGGAAACGCGGCGCTCGAGATACCGAGACGTGCCTCGGGACGTGGAAACTCTTCGAGATTTCTTACTGAAACTTACAGATCTTCAATCTGTTCGCCCCGCGCTCCTCGATATCCTTCCTCTCCGTTCGATCCTAACACCGCTTCTTCCACCTTGGACCGAGGCATTGTACCTCTTTCTGCGAACGCTCTTCTGTTCCTGCGTGATTTTTATTTTCATTTTATTTTGTTTCATTTATATGGCGGTTCCAACGGGGAAACCTTTTGCTATACGAGACGGAGTGGAATTATTAAAGAATTAATAAACTTAGTCGTTGTGAAAACTATGACTGTTAAAATGTTAAGGTCTTGTTTGCTGCGAGAAAGGTTGTAGTTTATAATTATAATATTGTTTCAATAATTATAATTATATTATAATATACAGGGTATCCCAAAAATGTCTCGCAATCCGAAAGTGGCGGGTTCCTCGGGTCTTTCGAAGTAACTTTTTCCTTTATAAAAATTTTCTCCGAGGCACCGTTAACGAGTTATTAACGAAAAACAGTGACCAATGAGAGGCGAGCTAAGCTGGCGCGTGGCGACCGAGCCAATGAGCGGAACTGGGCATCGTGCGCTGGTTGGCTGGGCCGCCTCGCGTCAGCGTGCTCGATTCTTATTGGTCACTGTTGTTCGCTAATAACTTGTTAGCGGTGCCTCGGAACAAATTTTTGTAAAGGAAGAAGTTGCTTCAAATGATCCGAGGAACCCGCCATTTCCGGATTGCGAGACATTTTTGGGTCACCCTGTATATTATAATATAATATATAATATTATATATTATAATTATAATACAATTATAATTATTGAAACAATTGAAACAATTGAAAGAACATCATTCCAAAAACACTCAGCAGGTGTGTAATAGCGTAGGAGAGAGAGAGAGAGAGAGAGAGAGAGAGAGAGAGATGCAGAATATCAGGAGAGGAAATATGATTACGGATAACTTATGCACAAATAATGGATCAGTCACGGTACAGTGCTGATCCGCTCGTTTCCACAGCACTTAATCCACTGTTTTGTTTATATTTGTTGCGCAAAGAATGTAACGTGTTTGCCAGGTTTCTGGGAAATTTGAGGGCCCTGCCATTTTTTCAACGGATCCTACAAACACGGAAAATTTGCATACGCTGTTGTTATCTTTGCACAAAACGGCGCTGCCCTGTTTCACCGCGTAGGAAATATCGTGGTGTTAATGGAAAATTAAAAATTCAACGCAGAGGCAGCTGTGCAATGAACTTGCATTTCTTGACGAAGGGTGCCGGGCGCAATCGCCAACTAGTTCGCCAATTTTTGCGATTGATGGCTCGAAAAGCCTGCGATGCACCGAAACGTGCCAGAAGTAATTTAAAATCTGGTGCCGTTTCGCGAAACGTTCATTACTTTCTCCTTTCCTTTTCGATGCTCCACGTGCCTCCTGCGAGGGTGGAAATTCCTGGTCGAAGCTGCGCAGCATTTTTTACGCATTCAGCATAATGTAATTGAAATACATTTTATATTTGTTGGCGCTCTTTTGCCGGGGCTCGCTACAAAGAACACAAAAAATGGCATCCGGCCCGCGCGGTGGATGCACGGGAAACGTACCCGGCCAATTTTATTTCCCGACAGCAAACAGCCAATAAAGATGGGGCGGGAACTTAAAAAATCGTCGAATGAACAGGGATCCGAGCCGTTCCGTTTCAATGTTCTATTCACGATCCGTGTTAACGGTCCGACGGTTCCTTGTACAGTCGTTTGTCGAATATTTAAAAACTTGACTCGATCGGCGAATAAACAAAGTCCCGAGCGTTCCTATTCGAACGCGGTTGTGATCTCTCCCGCAGTTGCGATCGGATGAAAAGGATTCTCGGGCACACACGACTGATATACAGGGTGAGTCACAAATTAGTCCCACGATGGTCTGACAAAAAATGTTTCCTATCGAAGTTAATTAGCATTTGACCGACAAGAGATTGCAATTGTTCTTTAAAAACAAATTTAATTAAGCTGAAAAATGTTTACGTCCATTTGTTTATGTTTACATGCAAAGCCTTAATGTTATGTATCGCGAAATTCGTCTCGACGTCGCCTACAATACTATGAAGTTAAAAATACCTAGTTTCTATTGAAAAATATAACGGTAACATTGTTTTTTTAAATCGAAGATCAATCTGTTTTCAAATTCAAACAATTACAATTTCTTGTCGGTTGAATACTAATTAACTTCGATAGGAATAATATTTTGACAGACCATCGGAAAGGACTGCGAAATCGCGGGGACTAATTTGTGCCTCACCCTGTATATTTGTATACCTGTCACCCAATTTACGGGACACTTTTCAACGCGAGTCTCTTTTTTTTATAAATTATAACACCATTTACGCGGTATCGAATTTCGACGAAATTTCACGGAACGTTGCAGCGAATGCCGGCAAAATGAAAACTTAGCGAAAGAAAATATTGACAAAAATCATTCGAACAAGTTACATTAACAATGAAAATGAACTCGAACTTTCAAATATTTCAAGCGATGAAGATGGCGAATCTCCCGACAATTATAAAGAAAAGGTTGATTGTTTTAAAAACGACAGTAGCGACGGTGAAATAAATAAATTAATCTGTATAACTCGTACCAGCTTTCATATATCGAATATTGTTTCTTCCGTATTCGCGGACTCGCTACGGGATTTTCATTCGTGTGAAACAAATCCACGTGGAACAAAAATTCGCGTAAATTGAGGGACGGGTGAAATACTCTTGTTCGAGGAGCCGGAGGTGGAGACGGTGCTAGTATCTGGATCGTAAAGGTCGATCCGGCTTAATAATAATAATGGGAAATATACGGGACGTTTAAAAACATATACCCCCGAGCCGGGCGATAAATTCTTGCTCGAAATGGAGGCGAAAGTAAACAGTGTCGCTTCGCGCGGCGGTCCCCTTCTAAATATCGCAACAATTTCGCTGAATGTAAACCACAACCGGTTCCAGCAGGGGAGCGGGGCCAGATTCGACGCGCGCGATAAACCCTCGCGTCGAGCGAGAATCAATTGGTCACCGTGAGAAATCAAGATCGTGAACTCTTGATCCTGCGGCGGGTCCGGCGATCGAGAATGCGGCGCGCGCGGCCCGTTCGACAAACTGGCGTCGGCCCTCGACAAATAACCGTCCTGGAACCATTCGCGCCGCCGCGCCGCACCGATAAGGGCCTGGGAAAACGACGTAATCCTCGCGAACGGCGAAACAACCGGCATTATACACACCGAAAACCGATACCGATCTGCATCGCGCCGTCCGACAAAATGTTCGATCCGCGCGCGGCGTAATGCGACGTTAATGATCGCGGGGCCCGCCGATTCGTGCACGCATATAGTGCTAATTGCGAAACTCTGGGCCTCTCGCGTCTTCGAAATCAACCGGGAACCCCCCGGCCCGTGCCTTTATTACGCTCGTTATGCAGATTGCTCGCCGATGTGGCCGCAATTATGCGCGAATATGTAGCACAAAGTGGAGGGACTTGTAACGCGCACCACGGTTTGGATCCACAGGAACACAATTAAACCTAAAGTATTGCTGTTATTTCTTGACCTTTCGCGAAAGCAAGCTATTCTCGTCGAGCCGATTTCAACGGATCGATTTGTACGAGATTTGCTCTAATTTTGACGGGAATTCTGTTCCAGGTGTAACTGTATCGGGGGGAAAAAAGCGGGGAAAAATGAGGATTCGGAAAGAAGTACTGCCAAAAAACGGTGAGAATGCAGCGATTGTACTCTCTTTTTAAATACTTACAGCATAAAGACTAATAGTTTAATTCTGCTATTAAAACTAATTCTGACCAACTTGCACGAATTCTTTAACTGTTAAACCGTGTGTTTATGCATGCCACAACGTTCATACTTAATTTAGGATAATTCGTCTCGCATATTCAAATCTTCACTACGTAATATTTCTATTTAGCCAGTAAGTTTTTGCAATCCCTTTGAACAGTGTCTAAGTTACTGTTATTATATCGATTGATTTTCTTCGTATTTTATTTAAATACAACACTTCTATAAAATAGATAATTCAATAACGAGTATCAAACTATACATATAACTTTGCCATGAAGAAATGGTATAGCATCTTGTGTAATAACGTGTAAACACCAAATACAGCTACAGTAAATTCTCCCTAATTTTCCTTCAGCTTGAAAAAACGACTATATAAACCTGTTTACACTCGTGCAAAAAATTTCAGGTATACAGGATTAATTTAGTCTTATTTAATTTTGTATCCTCATTCGACGACGAACTTTTTCCTGGTAATTTTTGCCATACAGACTTTCGATCGTCGGAGGTAAAATTGATAACGCCTAAAAGCGACCAAATATCGCGCGAGGGCGGCCGAATGGAAACCGTGCGAGGATTGAAGAAAGTTCTCCCGCCGTGAAATCGGTACTAAAGAGAAGTACGTGTGTGGTGTGAACACGGATTCGCAAGTACGAAGTTAAGGTATACCGTCGGCAAGGTTAACAAGAACGGTTTACCTGGGACAAGCGTGTCCAGTGCTCCCGTGTCTCGTCACCTAATATCCATAGCCAGGAAATTCCTCTGCCGTATTTTCTAGCCATCTCGCCGGGCTGCGATACTCTTCCGAGGAACTTGCAGCAGCACGTAACAGGAGAGGCGACTGGGTCGGCCGTGTCCCGGTGTCTCGTTCCAGGACATTTTTTCCGGAGTTTCCCCAGAAGTGAGCCGCCACCCTTCCCATTGTTCCGCGCGTGGCTCATTTACAAAGTTACATTTATGCAGCGTAACTTTATCCGGCGGGCTGGGGCGCCAGGGCGAATCGACTGAGAGCTCGTTCAGTCTCCTCGAAAAAAAGAAAGAAAAGGGGGAAGAAGACCGGAAGATAACAAACGTAAGAAGCGCCAGGGGATTGTCCGCTGGAAATTGTTGTCGCGCGTTCCCCCGTCTCCCGCGGGCCATTCAATTAGCCGGTTAATTTCTATGCCGGATTAAAAGTTTCGCCCGTCGCGGCGCGCGGCGCGCTGCCCGCCCGGCATTACCGTCCGTTTCTGGCACGAAAAATCGCGTCCAAGAATCGTTTCCCGCGGTTAAAATCCATGGAGGCTTCTATTCGCGGCCAAAAGCGAGAGGGGTGCGCCGAGCTGAGAGTAATTTAACGTGGCCCGACGAATGGCCATTGATTTACGAAGCATCAAACTTCGTCGAAAGTTAGCCCCGCGTATCGAGACCTCGGCATCCCTGCCCGACCGCCAGCCCCGCGCCCTTCCGGTTTGTTCTTAGGCTGCAGTTAGCGGATTCGATTTAACTTCTCCTTGCGGGTGAACGACATGGCGCTCGACTGGCAGCGTGCTCGCTAGACCAACCTCTACCGATCCAGAGTTTAGGAGGGACGAGCGCAGAAGCGAGACCGAGCGAACGGCCCAGAGAAAGATGCAGCGGCAATAGATGCCCACCAAGAGCAATTGGCCAATATCGAAAGTGTTTGCCGATAATCTGCTGCGGGGCTGTTCTTGTTAGTTACCGCGAACTTGGATCCCCCGCCACTTTTTCCTATTCCCTTCTGCCTCTGGACCGTTCCACTGGCAGGAACGCGACGAAAATCAAATCTTCCTTTCTGCGTGCAAGTTTCGGCGAGCTTGCGCAATTGTTTCCGAGAGATTCGATAGCGAGGAGCTCTCGCGGAATGGTCACGTTTGCTGGCGAAATTGGTGCGTTCTGCTTCGTTTTTATATTGGCTCAATTATCTGTTTACTTGTTCACGGTAAAAGGTTGTTCACGTTAATTAAGAAGTGTTTATTCGAGCATCGCGGCTTGTCTGAAAAAATGACGAGTCACTTAATTTTTTATTTTACGATTATTTATATGGTAAAGATACATTTGTGAGTTATTTATTCAATTTATATGTTAGTTACAGCAACACTGTTGTTACAATAACACCTGTTAAAAATCAGAACAAATGTCTCTCTCTCTCTCTCTCTCTTATCGTCTCTCTCTCTCTCTCTCTTTCTCTTATCGTCTCTCTCTCTCTCTCTCTCTCTCTCTCTCTCTTTCATTCCAAGTAACATCAAATTTAACAAAAAGGTACTTTAGGCATTCTACTAATCGCTCCAACGTCTCTAAAACATTCAAATCATGTAGATCAGTTTTAATACTAGGTATACGAAACTCGCTAAAATGACGGGTCATTAATTTTTTCATTTACTATCATTCAGATTGTAAAGATACATTTATGAGATATTTGTTCAATATACGCGTTACTTAGGGCAAATGTTACAATAACACTCGTTGAAGATTAGAATAAATGCCTTATTGTGTTACTTCTATAAACTACTATAAAACCGCTGTTTTTTATGCTCCGTAAATCTAGTGTTAAACGAGGTATGAAACCATTTAGTTGTTCACATATTTAGTGGAAAACTCGTATTAAGTGAAGAGGTAATCAGTAAATCCGAACATGGTAGACATATTTTAAGAACGAATTCACAATGCAAACCTAAAATTGGGACAACAGAGCAGGATATTTTCGCCATGTCCTTGCTATAAATGAAATTGCATTAAAAAACAATGCAAGTCAGTATGTCACTTCAAAGTTACATTTCATATTAGAGGGTTAATATAACGTTGTAATGAAAAAAACGCTTTATTCGTTTTTTATTTTACCTTTACTTTTACTTTAAAAACAGTAATGTCTCCCTAATTGACGCTTAGATTGTCCACAAAAATGGACAATTTGGGAAGAGGAGCCTTGCGATTCGTTTTTATAGTTACCGATTGTCAACGATTATAAAAACATAGTGCAAAGCCGGAATAATCGTATCTCCCGTTCCCAAATTGTCCATTTTTCTGCACAATCTAAGCGTCAGTTAGGGAGACGTTACTGTACCACATTTTTATCACTTTATACAAGAGCTAACAATAAAATGCAACGTTAATCTAGAATCAGACGAACACATATAGCATATCAGTAATTTTTGTTTAAATTCTTGCATAAAACCTCTGAAATTTCAGGGTTGCCGGCGGTTTGTAAAAAGAGCGGCAATTGAAAAAAGTGCATGGGTGATGCGCAACCCCTGTAGCTCTGTCCCGGGGTTAATAATTCGCTGCGGGGCGTCGATGGGCGTCGAGGCGACGTTTCGTTTTCCGTTTAGAACCGCGTCGAGAAGGTCGTAGGCGTCGCTATCCGTAGGAGATCGGTGGCGGAACGGTTCCTGGGCCGGGGCTTAGTCATTAAACACGTAGCCACCGTTTCAGCCGCGCGGCTCCCCATTATTCCGAGAAGAGTTTGCGGAACGTGATCTCTCGTTTTCCGGCTCCTACCGAAAATGCCGGATGAATGGAGCGCGATTTCAAGGTGCGCGGAGAGCCTGAAAGCCCCCGTAAATACGGTTTTTCACGTCGTTTTCGGGCCGCAGGAAATTTGCCGAAAGGGCAGGAGGTCGACTGCTGATGGAGGGATGGGGACCAGGGGGATGGAGGACGGGGATGGGATGCCGGGTAGATCGGGAGAAAGATAGAGACGCAATAGGTGGTTCATTCAACGAGCCAACCCCCGCAGTCGAGGGTAAAAGCGACAGTTTAAGCCCATTAGGATATTTATGGATTGGCCTCCCGACTACGGGGTGGGGGTGAGTGGCGAGGCTTGCTGCGGTGCGGCGCGGCGCAGCGAGGGGAAAAGAGGCAGCATACACGAGGGGTTAGAGGCTATTCAAAGGTCTGACGGCACGCGACTCTCTCACAACGATTCCTTTTGCTTTCGGCAACCGACGTCGACGCGAACACCTTTCCGAGGTGGGTGCGTCAATCCTCTCTCTTCCTCTCCCTCTGTCTGTCTCTCTCTCTCTCTCACTCTCTCTCTCTCTCTTTATTCCTCGCTCTTTCTCTTTCTCTTTTTCTCTGCACGCGATCCGAGCACCGAAAAACGAGACACGGTGATTTATGAGACGATGCTGGACGAATCTCTGCAACAAGGGTCGTCGAAACGTCTCAATTGCTCCGGTTAATCCGCTCCCCCTATCGGCTTACGCTGTCACGGTGTATTCAGGGTGTTCGACCACGTGTGGCAGATATTTTAACCCTGTGTCGTCTCCGCTAATTTGGCTGTCGATGCCGGTTAAGCGGAATGCGCCTTTTTCGCCGCTTTAAATTCTGCGTTACGCCCGTGACGCTACGCAGTGGCTTCCAAAATTGCAACCTATGCACTCGATATATGCAGATAATGCTAACGCCGGTGTAAAGGTCAAACCTAGATATTGTAGCTTTGTTCCTTGGTATTGATAATGGAAATTGATATGGAAAAGTAATATTCTTTTTCATCCAATTGACGTCTGCATTAATAATGTACTTATTTTTAGTAACCAAGCAGCGCGATCGCACTGTTTACATTTTATGTCGAAAACTCCCAGGACATTTGCACGCTATGGACGACTGACGATGCGTTCACAGACTATCGAAGTAGCGCGCTCAACTTTATCGACGCACATACATCGCATAGCTGCTTTTTTTAAATGTAAATAATGCAACTAACACATTTTGTATTTCATCGTTATCTTCTCAATAATTTTTATTGATTTATATCGTGGCCGATCCAACTTGGAATATTTGTAAACTAACAGTATGCATACTGAGACAAGCGTTACCGCGCTCTTTGGCGTTTTCCGACGACACTTGGGACTCCTGTGTTTTTTTTTCAAGGACCCCTAATGCCACAGTTCCAAATACTGTTCCAAATGGACTGCAAGGTCACACACAAGAATATGATTATAAAATGAGCCGTTTATTTTGAAAGTGGCATAAGTCACTTTGTTTTTAAGTCGATATATTTAAGGGTTTGCGTTTTAACACGTTTAAAAATATGGATGCTAATTTTCGAGAAGATTTACTTGTATTTGTTATCTCAGGATACTGATATTTTTCTCAGTATAAATAATTTCGTATAAACATTAAAAAATCACCACTTTTCATTACGGTAAAGTGACTTATGCCACTTTCAAAATAAACGGCTCAAATGTTCAAATGATCGTTAACACGTTCTGTGCCGAGCTTTTTTTACTCGAATCTTCACACTTTGATATTTTACTAAAACTTGATGTATTACGTGCAATTATTAATTCTCGTACACATAACAACGTAACAAAAACTTATCAACGCCCATTCTTGCGGTGGAAATTGATTCTTCGGTTCTAAATTTCTTGTAAACAATTTGTTCAGTTCACTAAGTAAACATGCAAGCGTGTACCATCGATGGTACACGTGGCACGGAACGTGTTAATACGCAACAAAATAACCTCTGTACGGATGCAAATGAAGTCATCGTACATTCCAGAATATATTCCACACATAATATGCTTAAAAATTACGTAAAAAGCCGGTCAACAATGATTCGCATTGTCGTTCGAATAATTTTACAATCTCCGTTCGAACGATTTTTTCTTTCGTCTGAATAAATCATAGAAATAATTTGTTACGAACACGGAATGATCGTTATTCGAACACGATGCTCGAGTAAAAAGGACTCGTTCGAGTAATTATCTTGGGTCAACATTTATATTCGAAACAATTCGATTCATGCCGAACTCTGATACAAATACATATTTCAGAAAGTAAATGTACGGCGTACGGTTTGCAGCATCCGACGCTACACAGCGCTCGGTTCCGTAATACGAAGCCCGTATCGTTCCCGGTCCGCGGTCCGATGGTTCCGCGATCATATTTAAATGGTCCGCTATTTGCCAATTTGCATCGATCCTCCTTTCAATTTGCCCGGCCGATTATTGTTCCTCTCGGAGACGTGAAGAGCGAGATAAAGAGAGACAGGGTGACCCGGTACTCGAGGGTATCGCGATACGGCCGGCTCGCACGGAAGGCCGGGTCTTGCCGAAAACGTAATATCCCGCGAATCTAATAACGGTGCTCGACGGCGCCCGCGAATGTGTTCTTTCGCGAGCCGCGCGCGAGTTCCGGCCGTTCCGCAATACGTTTCCGCCCGTCACCGGTTTCATTTCGCACGCCGCCGGTTTCATCATCATCATCCCTCCGACAAAGGTGACGGCGAGGCGTCGCTTGTCCGCGTTGTTGTCGCGGCCGCGTAAAAAATCGCCATAATTACCGGCTAAGCAGCGATGGGGAGAAGAGGGGGGGGGGTGCAATGAGGGAAGAAGAGCGGGAGGAGAATAGTTGAATTAATATTCGGGCAACGTGCACGGGCCGTTCGAACGGTCACGTACGAGCATCGGTGCGTTAGATCGCATTAACGTGCACGAGCATTTTCCAGTTGGCCACGGCCGAGATCTCGCATTCTGCAGACGCGCTCCTTTCTTCCTCTTTAATAAGAGCCGCCTGTGTACACGCTTGTATTTCGACTTCCGGCTGGCCGGAGTCCCCCGGTGCCTAACAGAGATGCATTGTGTGCAACGAAGCACCTGGCACGCGCCAGCTCCTGTCTTTATGTAGCCGCCCACTCTCTCTTTCTCTCGCTCCCTTCCTCCTCGGCGTTCTCTCCCTTCCTCCTACCCCCCTTCTCTCTTTCGCTCTCTCTTTCTCTCTCTCTCTCTCTTTCTCTCGCTCTCGCGCTCTCCTCTCCCTCGGTTCCTCCCGCGGCAAACAGCTTCTCTCTCCGCTCCGACCGGGCGTTCGGGCTGTTTCGCTCGTACTCACGTACCACCCACACACGTGCGCGCCAGTCGTTATCCTGTGGATATCCTCCGGACGTCTGCCTTCCTCCGTTCGAGTTCCTAACAAGATTTTCATCCGAGATATCGCGGACTCAGTTAACCGCGCCGCGGACTATTAGCGATAAAACTTGTTCTGTAAGTCTGCGATTCAGCCTGCGGATCCGGGGGTTGGCGCGGGCGTGTATCTTAATAAACGCGGCTCAAACGAATTTCGTCCCCTCCGTGGATCTCGTGGCCGAATAGATACGTCTACGGGGGGGATAGATCCCGCGGCGTCCTTATCGGCCACGGTTATCTTTATTTCATGGTCCCGCGCCAGCCTGAAGTCGTCCCGTCGATCAAGATTGCCAGCCAACGAGCAACATACGTCCCCGCCTCAATATCGCCCCGACAAATAGCTCCAGACCTTGGAAACTGTCCCGAGATCCTGCGGGAAGTTACAATCGACCTGGAACAAAATAAGTTGTTTCTGTTAGACGTTCTCTGCGCCGGATTCTTCGACGCTGCTTCGCTGTCTGCTGCCGTTTACGCTGGAATCTCGTTCGCAAGGTCGTTACCCCTTCGTCGATTATTTTAATTTCGATCTAAATTTCCTCTGCAACAATTGCCTGACAGTTATGCTAGGCAATTTTAGGAATTTGGTGTTCTGTTGTGCGATCGTTCAGCGATTAATTTGTTGAAAATTATGGTGCGTCGAGTTATCGAGAACGATCATCTTCGACATGTTTTGCTGGAAATCGTAAATGTTCATTCTTGTTAACGCTACACAGTTTTAGCAAAATTAATCATTTCGTTACGAATTTAATAGCACAGTTAGACATGTCGGAGATGTTTATTCTTGATACTGTACATTCAGTTGCAAAAAAGAGATAAAATAGAACTTTGATTTCCGCGTTATAGAAATTGTTGTTATTAGTTCCACTTTTTTCATATCTTTTGCAATACGAAGGCCTTAGATGAGAATATAATAATTAACACGTTTCGTGTCGCATGTGCATCTGAATAGATGTATTTTATAATGAACTGACGAACATAATCCCAAATGAATGAGACATTGCAAAAATGCGGTATAGAACAAAGCAAATGAGTTTGTTTGATAGAATAATTAATAACTATTAATTAGTATAATTATTAATCAATATTATGATTATTATAATTATTAACCAATATTATAATTATTAATCAATATTATAATTATTATAATTATTAATCAATATTATAATTACTATAATTATTATAATTATTAATCAATATTATAATTACTATAATTATTATAATTATTAATCAATCATTAAAATATGTCAATGTTTAGTCAAAATGGTCTGAGAGGAGAGTCTCGAGAAATAAACTCGAGGAATGTTGAAGTAGCCAAGAGAACATTCGACTCCGTTCTGGCCATTACAGGATGAAACTGTGAGAATGGGATTCGCTAGATTGATTACAAAGTACCCTCGGCAAATAAAAAAGTGAACGGTCCAGTCGGCGGAGCCGGAAGGTTAAATCGATCACGTGCGAAAGAGGAAAAAATCGATTCCTCCGGCATTCATCGGGAAGTGCTCGTGAAAGTGTAATGCAAAAGTTCACCGGAGAAATTCGAAGTATTTCGACTTTTATGGCCTTCCGAGGGGGAGCGTGCGCAAAATGCAGTATTGAAAACTTTAAGCGTTTTTGGCGGAATAACCCGTCTTGCTGCCGAGGGAAAGATAAAAAAAAAAAAAGAAGAAACGATCCGACCAATCTGGCCGAAGTTTCGCGATGATATTCCGCTAACCATTGGCCATCGCAGGTGTGCCGGAAACAACCCTCTAAGTTCAACATTTTATAGTTAGAGTTGGAAGCTGCGGGAAACTCCCGAGCGCGCAAAGATACGCGGCACGGAAAGAAAGTGCTAATTACTTTGAGCGATCAGAGAACGTTGAAGTCTTCGACGTTGTATTTTACAGCGTGCAAGATCGCCGAGATGTAGAAAGGACTGGGCGTAGTAGAGATGTGACTTACGAGATACCCGGGCTACCCATCGGATTCTTTGGTAAACGAAAATTACCCGAGTACCTGGGTATTGGGTCATTTTCGGCTACCTGTGTTAACCATTTGTGGACGGACCTAATGAGAATTTTTAGAATTCCTAAAAATATTTTCCTCGTAGAAAATAAAGCTATGTCAAGGTTACGTCGATATGAAAGTAAATGTTCGGCGTACGATTTGCAGCATCCGACGCTAAGGTTATGTATCGAAGACATAAATTGTATACTTACAAGTGCTAGAATAGAATAGAATTTTCAAAGAATTGAACTGTAAAAAAAAACGCGTTCTCGTTTTCGAAACCTAGAAGACACTTTCGTTTCCTTTTAAATTCCTTTGAGTCTATATTTGTTAACTCCAAGTTTTTGTCAATCGATAATTGGAACAATATTCACACGATGACTTCCAATTTTTTAAAGAATCCGATGATCAATGATGTAACAATTAATTGTACTTAAAATTTTGATTTTTATTATTAGAAATGTATTTTACTATTTTTATTTGTTGAGGACTTCTAGCTGTTGTTTTCTCGCCGCTTTGAATAAGAATTCAATATACAGAGTGTCTTAAAATTATATTATTTCTGGGAAATAAAAGATTCCTGTGGTCATTTGAAGTAACTTTTTCTTCAGCGCAAATACAATCCGCGGCTTTGTTTACGTGTTATTAACGAAAAAATCTGACCAATGAGAGACGCGCTCGCCTGGCGCTAGGCGACCGAGCCAATCAGCGGAACTGTGCTTCGACCGCTCGTTGGCTCGTCCACTTCGCGCCAGTTGAGCTCGCCTCTCATTGGTCAGTGTTTTCCGTAAATAACTCATGAACAAAGCCGCAGATTGCATTTGCGCTAAGGAAAAAGTGACTTCAAATGACCTCAGGAACTCCTCATTTCCCGGAAATGACATAATTTTGGGACACCCTGCATCATCAAATTAAATTTCAACCTTGTAATCTTAATTCACGTAAGGCCATAAAAAGCTCGTAGCATTTCTTTTATTACAAGGTTCACATTCACGTGAACTTTCAACCGAAACAAAAATTCGGTCAGACCTAAATGACTTTCGTTACAAATGAAAGAAATGAACAATTAGTGTTGAAATAGTAATAGCTCCTGTAGCCAGTTAGAAGGCCTTATTTACGAGACACTCACAATCTCCTAAGTCTCGTGGGTAGATAAAAATACGTGAGTATCCCATGGGTATTCGAGCACTTCAAATATTCGAGTAAAGATACCGGCCCTAGGGAGAAGCAGCTTCGTCCGAGGAAAACGGGCAGAGCTACTCGTCGCCGGGTCGCTTAATTACACGTCCCGTTAAGGGCGCAGCGATCCCTTGGTAAATAAACCGATCGTCGCAAAGTAGTCGCAAGCCTAACAGCCTAACCCCGGTAATTCGAAGGGTCGGCTGGTCGCCGCTGCCGACTGCCGACACACGATCACAGTTGCTCGGCACGCGTCTCGGGTGCCTGTCAAAATACGCGTCGAATCTGTTGGCCCCTCTTGCTCCCTTCGCGGGGCATATGGCACGTATTCGTAGCTCGGGGCTGCCGGAATCCCTTGACGCTTGTCCGTTGTCGGATCCCTTTACGGGGACCCTTCGATTCCTCGGTTCGCACGCCCGCGCACCCCGAGCTGTGATTTTTCGACGAAAACTACACCCCTCGCGTAGCGTCGGCACGGTTTTCGTATTTCTGTCGTACTCGAGATCACGAACGGGAGGGGATCCTCCTCGGGAGGGCCGGCTGTCCGAGCTCTATCAATCTCGACGGTTTCGACGCCGAGATAATTGATTCGCCAAAGAAAGCCGGCGTCGTTAATAATCGTTATCTCGGTTTTACACCGGTCGCAGAGCGATAATCGGATTATGAATTTCTCGCTTGTCCCATCGCAGCCACCGCCACCGTCGCCGCCGTTAACGCCGCCGACCGCTTTCAGGAACTCTTATCGGCTTTTCAGAACGGCAGAAATTAATTTACTCCGCGAAACAATCTGTTTCTTTGAAGTCTCGCGGCGTTCGCCAGATAACCAACCGGGCCGGGCAGCTCGTTCTCCAGGCTTGGTCTTTGTCGTTTCGATTTCCCGCGAACCATCGCGGCGCCGGTATCAATCCGGGATCTCCTCGAGCATTGTCATCGTCGAGCGACGGGCCCTAGAGCGGACGTTTTTCCCCGGGAAGCAATAGCAGAATGAGACGACGCGACGGCGCGATGCGCCGCGGCCGATAAGATAACTCCGTGAAATCGAATCTTATCTGGCTCCTATCGTCTCCGTTTTTCGCGTGGAAAAAGAGCGTCGCGCGGCGGGCCATTTCGAAAAAATTCCGGCGAACGACAGCCGAAGAAGAACGTCGCCCCGCTCCCTTATCGCTCGTCATCGTAATTAACGCGTGCCGTCACGCGGACGATAAAAATCGTTATGGCCAGGCCGTGGCCTGTGCTCGTGACTCATTTGCCGACCGCTCGCTTCCTCCCGGCGACGCCGTGTCACCGGAAGCCCTTAACTTCGGCGGAAATTAATAACGTTTTAATCGATTCTTCAAACGTCACCGCCTGCGCGATGACGGCACAAAACTATTCCCCGCAAAAAGAAACGGGAACAACCTCTGGAAAGCACGATGGATCGCGCGCGGGTTCGAGGGTCGCCGCCTCCGACCACCGTCGTTCATTATCGCCGCGAGTTAATTAAGTTCCGCGAAATACAAATAATCGATCGTTCGACCGCTGATGAATCTTGTCGCCAGCTTCTCCAATCACGTTCAAGATAGAACGCGACTTTTTCCACCGTCGCGATAAGATTCCAACAATTACACCGCTTCCTCGAATTGCAATTTTCAAGCTTAACGCTAGGATTACGGAACCCGCCATAACGTCGGCACAATAATTTTTTAATTCGCGATTATTCGGACTGTGGAAATACATTTGCGAGATATTTATTCAATGTGCGTGTGTTAATTGCGATAAATATAACAATAACACACCTTAGAAAGGAGAATAAATGTATTATTGTTTCTTCTATAAAAGCAATATAAAACAACTGTTTTTTACTGCTCTGTGTATATAATTTTTAAGTAGGGGAAATCTTATGTTTGTTCCAATACAGATCTAATTAAATGTGCGATATTTTTGTTTTGTGTTAATGACTAGACTGCGGATTTTTATGCAGAATAAAAATTGTCGAAGTTACTTGGAAGGAACTTAAGCTAGATGGAAGTGTCTTTCCTCTTTTAATAACGTTAATAAGGTATGCATATGTTTTTAAATTCTTTCGATGTTCGTACGGTTTTGTTGTTCACATGGTCGGTTTTGGTAGATGATCTAGGAACATGAAAATTTATCGTTTATCTAGACTGATCTAAAATTATTAACGTGGGATTTTATTTCGATATAATTCTAATAAATCTTCGCCGCGAGAGTTGCAATAACACCGAAGAGTAAAGGATAATCCAAACAAAAAATAGAAATCGATAGAATTTCTGCCCCTTTTTAGATTTTGCGCGCATAAATAACGGAATCAGAATTGATTGAACCCCCCCGGCATTCGGATGTCCACTCCTAGGAAACATAACAAGACTGTTACAAATCATGGTATACCTTTTTCTCGTATGACGTATATAAATGCAATGTAAACAAACTTTATTTACATAGAGTTATTATTTCCAATCTTCCATCGCCTGATATTTTGTTCGAAGTGCTATTTCGTACTACTTCACGAATAAACACATTTGCTGGTAGGAAATCGGAGAAAATTTCTCCGACTGCGAAGAGTTAAAAATGACGTTGGGCAACCATCTGGAGACGAGTGACGAACTTATCATTCGTATCGCCTCGTGTGCGATCGGTAACGTCGATTTCAGCTAATAAATAATTTAGGAGAATCAGATAGTTGCCATTGAGCTTCCACGCGGTTCTTGCATCAATTATGTTAATCATATAACTCAGTTAAGGAAAACTGCGCGTATTTCGTTGCGAAAGGAAGCCGTCACGACGTCATGGGATATTTCGGTTGATCGCGGTAGCGATCCAGCTAATCGCGGTTCTTGCACCGATAAGAGATATCATCGCGTGGGGATAGGTCAGTGACTGTGAGTAGGGATCAGGCTTGGAAAGAATGATTGGTAACCGCGAGCGTAGTACAGGCAGGATAAGGAGTCCGGGCGATTCCTTTTCCGGCGAATGGAGGCTCGCTCGCCGTAACTCGGTCGAATGACAGGAGGTGGTAAAGAGCGTCGTGTATACTGATAAACGCGTGCCATCCGGCAGGATTTATCGTCGTCCCGTCGACGTTGTTACACGCCCCGCGGAGCATCTTTATCTGGCGCGGTGAAATATGCGTCGGGGCCACTTTTCCCGAATGAAAACGCGCGCGCGATTCGAACGGTGCTGCCATCGGGCCGCGGCAGGCCGGGCCCGGGGTGGGTTCGGCGATCGTGAAACAGAGAATTCGATACCGGGCTGCTCTCGTTCGGAGCGGGCTTCCGATAATTCTTCGGAATTGCCGGAACATTTGCGAAACGGAGGGGAATAAATACAACCGAGGCAGCCGAGTGTGTGTGTGTGTGTGTGTGCCGAAGCCGGCGCCGCGTATTTGCGTTAATAGACAGTTTAATATTAATGCGCGCGCTAATTCTACACCGAGAGATACCAATATTGATAATAGCGCTGCGAGTCTTGCGGCATCCCCGGCGCGAGTCGGCGGATTTACAGGGGAACACGACTCTATCATTACCGCGCAATCAGCCCTTGAACCCGCGCTCTTTCACCCCGCTAACGACCGGCAATCGAGCTCCGGTCCCGGCTAACAGAACACATCAGCGGCCTTTCGACGAGACCCGGCAACTTGTAATCGGCAGAAGTCTTTTGCAGCGGAACGTACTCGTCGATGCCCTGTGATATGTCGCCCCAGGACTCGTGAGAATCGATTCTGTCCCCGCTAATCGCGTCCACACTCGAGCAAACATACATTTTTTTCCCGAACGCATTCGCGTGTCCAGCACCGATCGCGATCGCGATCGGCCCGACGACTATTAACGATAACGGCCCGCCATGGTTCACAGTCGGCCGATGTTTCGTGTTTGTCGAAGAACCACGATCCGACCGGATAGCGACCTATCGAACGGAATCTTTCGCGTGGACAGACGAATTAATGTCGGCACCGGCCACGGGAAAAGAGGGACAGGCAATTACTTACACGAACGGTTCTTTTCTGGACGCCGGGGAATCCATTAACGCGCGGCGGTCGAAACCCGGCGAAATCATCGCGCCGATAATTACGATCGGCCCCGCGCAATTCCGTGGCCCGATTAACCTGTAACAAGAATTTCCCCCGGCAAAGAAAATCTCGAAATTGGGGGAAAAGCGCTGTTCTCCCGCGTTCTCCATTTTTCGGCGATCGCAGTGCTCCGTCACTATATGATCTGCGCAAGTAAGATTAAATAGGAAAGCCTTGATGTCATTTTTGATGATGACGCGGAATCAGAGTAATTACTTATTTATAATAATGCAAACTATGAATACCTAATTGGTCGAAGTTGACTTTTCTCGATCGAATAGCCCTAATTCCAATTTTTGCGGTATCGTCAGAATATTTGCATTGCTGTCATAATTTCGTCGAAACAATATCGTAAGATAAATCGTGAAAGGGAGGATGAGCGAAAGATGGATCTAGAGAAGGTTGATTTATTTTGTCGAAATCTATAAGGCAATTTTTAAGAATTTTATTCAACGCGAATTTTTCTTTTTGTGAGGAGGGAAAATGCTTTATGCACTTCGCGGGGGTAATGTGGGATTCCATATACGGTTACCCGCTAAAACCACTAAAGCCAGTCCCAAGGAGCTCAATTTAGAGCAAAACTTTAGGGATGTTCAACGGGAATTGTTGAGTCTTACAATTCCACGATTGGTGCGCTTATGAACTTTCCGCAAGCCATGCGGTGTTAGATGAACCCCGGAGGTTTTATGTGTGCTGCCATTAATAATAAATCATTTAATTTTTAATTATCAATGTTATTATTACAAAAAACGACGAAACACCTGCACGCTTTTTTCACATGGTTCACGGATGGTTAACCATCACTCGATGGGCATCCGCAAGTATTTAGGAGGAATAAGAACAGGCTGGCTCGGTTGAGTTGCTAGGACAATAGCGCGAGGGGAGAAAGTTTCGATATCGGGCGAAATGGGGTTAATAAAAGATATTGGAAAGCAAAAAGGTGGCCGTGAACGTCGGGGAGGTAGAGAGGGTATAATCGCGAACGTCCCATTTCTCCATTTTTCGGAATCCATTTCGCGGCGGGGCTGCTGTGTCTGGCTGTCCCGCGGACATCAGCCCGTATTCTTTTTACGAGTCGCTCGTAAATTGGAACGATATCGCGGGACGCGAGCACAGTGGGCTATCCGGTGTTTGCTCCGGTTCTTGCCTCGAGGTCGTTCGGTTTCGGCGGCCGGAGACCGTTCCCCGTCGCTCCGCGAGGCGGCGGGGACGTGATTTGTCACGTGGTGGGTGGCGAACGATTACGTTGCATTTGCAATTTCACGCGGCAGCCCGTCCCTCCGCCCCGCTCTGCCACGCCGCGGTCGCCGTTTCTTCTGGCGTTCTTCCCGTTCGCCGTCTCTCTTTCTCTCCCTCGCCGGGTCCGCGTCGTAGCGTTTCCGAAAACGGGCCGCGAATCGCGGCGTTCGAGAAGTTTCGGCAACGAACAGGCCGCCGCGCCGGGGCCAAATTACTCGAGCCGCGGCGCGGATGATTGTCTCCGGTTCGTTCCGACGTCTCGACGCCCCGCAACCCCTGAGCGTGCCGGCTAAATGAGACCGCGACAAAAACACCTGGAGGAACCGTTCGCTCTATTAAGCGCGGCCTAAGTTCACCGCCGAGACGGTAACACGGCTACAGTCGACGCCAAATCGATTGGCCCCGAGGGAGACCCACCCCCGCTTCGATCTTTCACCCCTGTCACTGCCTCCACTTTTACAGCTACAGGATGGCTCCTCCGACTTTAACGACCTCTTTGTCTGGTTTTTCTTGCATTCATCTATTCTCACTTCGCTGATGTTTCATCCGCTAAACATTCATTCGCCCCGTAATTCGTTCGCAGTGGAAAGCAAACGCGAAAAATAAAACACTTGACTAAAGATCAATTGTATCGATAATGTTCTAGATTGTTCAACTCGTCTCGGTATTATCTGTCACGTAATGAGATTAAACATATGTATTATCGTTAATCCGGCAATCTGTCTGTATCATTGTATTGGGTCTCTTTGAACAGTGTCAAGATTTCTATAATACAGTAATGTCTCCCTAATTGACGCTCAGATTGTCTACAAAAATGAACAATTTAGGTAGAGAAGATACAATTATCCGAGCCTTGCGATTCATTTGTTATAGTTACGAATTGTCAACAACTATAAAAACGAGCTGCAAGGCTCGAATAATCGTATCTTCTCTTCCCAAATTGTCCATTTTTGTGCACAGTCTGAGCGTCAGTAAGAGAGACATTACTGTATATTCTAGATTCTTGTCTTCTGTTGTTTTTTTCATTACTGTGCTACACTGTCGCATCGTCAGGTTCCCTGTTGATTGCAAAATAGCTGTCATCTTGATACCTTTCCATACCGTTTTCTTTACAGTTAGAACGATCAGAACGTTTCTGATTCTAGTAATTTCTTAAAAAGGAACGAAAATTTATATTTATTTTACGTGTACATATTCGCGAATGCTTAAAAATTCACGTCGAAAGAACAGAATTTTATTCCTACTTTAAAAAAGGGAACAATATTCACGCTGAACAGGTGATAACGAGAGATCAACGTCACAAATTAGGGTTAAGAAGAAGAAGGCTTAAAGAAGAAAGCATTCTTCTGCTTAACCCTGATTTGTGACGTTGATTTCTCGTTCGAAGATCGTTCTATGGACGGTCGACGACGAAAGGAACAACGACCGTCAGATTTTGATCGTTCTATAGCGGAGTTGCGGTTCGAGCGTCGATACCAGCAGGCTTGTCGCAGATTTCCCCGGCCCTAATGAATTCCTCGTTCACAGGGGAAGCCGAAGTCCGAAAAGCGTTGACCGATTCCGTCACGGGCAATTTTTTCCCGGGATGCTTAACGATCGCGATGGCCGCTGGTACAACGCGGCGGGCCGCTAATGGAGAGAATTAAACGACGAGAAGGAAACTCTCGCGTGCGGGGAACGGAGGAACGGGAGGGGGAAGAGGTGCGGTGTCGGTGGCCAAATTACTCGCGGCGTGGATGATCCGTTTGGGAGCCGTGGGGACGCTCGAATTCGCGGCGAAACCAGTCGGCCGAACGTCTTTGGTGCCTGGAGGATCTTGCGAAATCTTCTCCGATCCTGCGGGACCTGGAAAACTACTGTTTACGCGCGTTCTTAGCCAACAATCGCGGACACTTCTTCTCCGTTCCCATCGGCGTTATCAGCACGTACGAGGCGCTGCATCCGAGGACATAAAATAATCGTTATTACGTCGATTTATTGGCCAGGAGTGGCGGCGTAATCGAGAGCGATTCCTCGGCTCTCCGGGACGGTGTCGCAACGTTCTCTAGTCTCGCGAGAAAATATGTTAACAGGGAGCATCCCGGAAGCCATTGGCCGCCGCGCGTGTTATCTGTTTCAGGTGCATTGAACGCATCTTGCCAGTGATACCAGTCGAGAGAACACGAAGAGAGAGGGAGAGAAAGAGAGAGAGAAAGAGAGAGGGGAAGAGAGAGAGAGAGAGAGAGAGAGAGAGAGAGAGAAGCGACGGTGGGGAAGGAACGGCACCGGTAATGATTATCAGTCCTTCGCAAGCAACTTCTCGCTCGCTCGATAGATAGCTCTCCGCTGGCTCTCGGCTCTCGGATGATCCAGCGCGGATTCCAGGACTCGAGGCGTTACGGATTCCTCGTTTTTTCACCGGCGACACTTGAAATTCCACGGTCGGATAAACGATCCTGCGACGCGTAAATCCCGCGTGCCAGCAAGTGTAAAACGGATAAAATAATAATCTTAACGAGCCCGGCG
Source organism: Megalopta genalis (assembly GCF_051020955.1). Taxonomy (NCBI): domain Eukaryota; kingdom Metazoa; phylum Arthropoda; class Insecta; order Hymenoptera; family Halictidae; genus Megalopta; species Megalopta genalis. The sequence goes on along the minus strand of NC_135022.1, from coordinate 15,913,345 downwards.
CTCCGTCCTCGGAACGCGAGCCCTTCGGAAGAAGGGACCTAGCTAGGAGGAGGGAGGAAGTCCCAGCGCGCCGGGACCAGGCCCGATCGAACGAAACCAGCCGCATTCCATGGCAGCGCGGCGCATCGGTCCCCGCTCCGCGATTATCCACGTGCACGCGAGACCAGACCAGGCCAGGACCAGGCCGGACCAGACGAGACGACGAGGGCCGTTTATGCGAGCGACGCAACCTCGATTACGACCTCGCCGTGCGTGACTGGCCAGAACGGGGAGGGCCAGCTGATCCCCGAGGGATGTTGTCGGGACCATTTAGTCAAGGGTTCTAATTGCTGACACCTGCGTAAGGGAACGATAGATCATTAGCGAGGCACGAGTGGCGGGGGCATGAGCTGCGGCCGGCCACTGCAGCCTGTCCTCGGCTTCCCCCGTGCACTCGAGCCGTCGCAAGAATTCGCAGATTAGCCGTGGAAACTCGCCTAAACAGCCTACCGTGGGCCGAATCATACAACCAGGTTGTTGCTCGTCCCATCGATAGGCACACGGTCGCTACTCCGCCGGCCGCGCAATTAGGCTAACTGAAACGGGTTTGGCTTCATTCCATCCGAAAGTCGCCTCCGAGAAATCATCGATCTCTCTGAACGTAATTTCGGAAAAAATGCTTGATGTACAGCTAGGATGAGGGTACCAGATGCTGTGTATCTTGTCCAGTGGTCGAGGAAAACGCGTATAATGTTGAACGCTTCCAGCCGCTAATGATTTCCTAGGAGCGAAGATGATGCTTGCGTCGAGGAGACCTGCTGCTCCGTTCCTTCGTACTTAATTTGTTGCGATGAAACATTAATGGAACATTGTGAACGAAAGTCGAATTAGAATCCCTCCGATTTACGCCAAAGTCTTCTATTGCGCGTGCAGGTTCCAGTTCTATATTTATAGAATATTTTACAACGCGCTCCTAAAATCGTATTTCCTTATGAAAGTGTTACATTATTTTAACGATATAATATATAATATTATAATATTATATAATATTATTATTAATATTATTATATATAATTATATAATATTATTATTAATATTATTATATATAATTATATAATATTATTATTAATATTATTATATATAATTATATAATATTTATTATTTTTATTATTACATTCGGAGAATTTCCATGCAAGATACGTGTTACGTTGACGATATACCGTTGACAAATGTATTGCGTACGTATGGGTCCAAACGGACCCACTATCACAACGAATTGTTATGGAACTCTTCCGCCGGTTCTCTGAAACGGTTGCCGTTCCGTTGGAAGTGCAATTCGAGTAGGCCGAGGCAGGAGAGCCCCGGTTGAACTAGGAGGATTGAGATTTCTGGACTGAGAATTCCGTGAGGTCCCGGCGCGATATCGTTATCGCCGGCACATTTCGCTTCGTGACCAGCCCGGTGGAAGGTTATGGGTTATTTAAAGATTTCCGGGGAATCGTCACGCGATACCGAAGCAGGCCGGGTGGAAATAATCGCGGCGGTGTTTACGTAGCGGGCTCGGGGCACGCTTATGCACGCCACTGCGACTGCAATTGCCGCGACCCTCGCTCCCGTGGGTACGTTCCAGAGCATTTCGGTTAGGGTGATAATTGCCGTTAGTGCTCCCAATGACGCACGCATATGCTCGACACCGCGCCGCCGTCGCTCCGGTATGCGCAGGAAGCGAGCGCGGATCCCGTGTGGCGAGCGGCGAGTACGTGCCCGCTTTCCTCCTCTCTTGGCTTGCTCGTCGCGAGCCCCAGAGAGGAACGCCGGAACGTGTCCAAGGCGAGATCGATTCGTGCCCGAGATCTCTAAGCCCACCCCATTGGCCGTTTGATCTTCCGCGAGACGGACGTCGACCGACGCGCGACGCCGACGCCGACGCCGACGCGCCGAGTCTCGTCTCGTCTCGTCGGGCAGCCTGCGTTTGATCGTGTGCGCCGCACCGGACATTCAATCATATCGTGTACCCATTCAAGGCGTCCTATGAGCAAACACCGGCATGCTCGACCAATTGATATCGATCGTTCGAATGCCAATCGAGGATCGGACGGACGCGCGTCGTCTCCTCGCCGGGCTCGCTCGCCGATGCGAGCAAATTTATCGACCGATCCGACAGACAATTCTTCGCTCCTGAGAGTCAAAGTGTTCTTAAGCGGAAAGCCCGCGCGTTGCTCTCCTGTACGTTGCGGAACCATCGGAATTAGCAGCACACGAGCAGCCGAGCGCAACTCGAGTTAAATTGATGGAAGCTTCGGATTTCTTCTACTTCTTCTGGTCGATTGGTCACGGAAGCCTATGCAGAAGCGCCGTGAACTTGGAACAGGCGGACGATTCATTGAAACGGCTCTGGAGAACGCTCGATCGGTGGCGCTCCGCTCACGGAATCGGCGTACACCGGGCGAACATATATTTCGCGTGCTCGCAAGGGCACCGAGTGGGACGGGGCCTGTGCGGCCGCCGACAGAGAGGATCCCGGATAAAGGCGGAGAAAGAAGATATTGCAACAATGCGGCATATGGCGCGTGCTCGACCCGAGTGCAACGGCAACACGCGATGCAGTTCAGCTGCCGACCGCATCATCGTTCGGTTCGCGCACGAATCGAGCGCCGGGCCGGGCTACCGGGTTCCTGCTCCTCGTCTCGGCCGTCTCTCTTTCTCCCTTGTCCTCTGGCTGGCTGGCTGGCTGGCTCTCCGCTCGAACTTTCTCTTTGTTTTCAATTTTCTGCCTCCCCACCCGTGGCCCCTTTTTCTTCTTCTCCTTTTTTTTCTCTCTCGCCCCGGCCGCATCGGTGGAACTTCTCTTCCAGCGGCCGGCCCCGCGCGTCTATCCCTTAAGAGGCGATGGCCCTCTTTATCTCGGCCCGGCTGGCGTTCGCCGTTTCGAAGCTTCCTCGCGGGACAAACTTCTGGCATCCCGCGTCGGGAGAGTGCCCGAGGCGAGAAATTCGAAGGATCCCAGGCACGTTGCGTGCGCCCTTCTCTTCGCAACGGCGCGGCGCGGCGCGGCACACCGGCGTATTAAGAGCTACCTACGTCTGCTCGCCGCGTACCTAAACCCCAGACCGCGCCGCGGCCCACCCATACTCCGCTCCGATCCGCTCCGACCCGCTTCCGACCCGCTCCGACCCGTTCCGGGACCAGACGACTCGTCCTGGGGAACGTGTCTCACCCCCCAAAGCCAATCGCCCCGGGCGCCGAAATCAGCCTGTGGTCCCCTTCCTCCTTCCTCCTTCCTCCTTCCACTTTCCTCCATCCTCCTTCCTCCTTCCTCCTTCCACCTTCCACCTTCCTCCTTCCGCCTTTGTCAACTTTCCAATCGAGCCGATTTCCCTCTCCCCGTGGCCATGATTTCGACGGCAGACGCGCCGCAGTCGAAGGGGGTCGCGCGACCGTGAGAAGCGCCGGCGAGATAGTCCCGCAGTTTTCGTGGGCGGGGCGCGAGTAGTCGCGCGAGTAGACGCGAACAAAACCGTCCGCGAATAATTAGGCGCAGAGGGCCCCTAATTGGCGTCGTAAAGCCAACTGGCGACACTGCCGGCGTTGTCTGTCGGGTGCGCGGGACACCGCGACTCCTAAATGGCCAATAAAATACACGCCATAAAGAACAAGGAAACAATGGACGACGGGAACTGGCTGTCGAAGCGCGACTACCCCGCGGAAACACAATGACGACGGTGACGACCGGCGCCGATCGCCTGTTACGTCGTCGAGACGTGGTAAAAAGCTCCCCGAGAGTCGTTCGGGCATTGTCGAATGCTAAAACCTCGACGATCCCGGCGCCGGAGCTTCCACCTCGAAATTCTTCCTTTATTCTTCGCACCTTGTTCGATGGACGGCGTAAAAATTCACTCGTCCGCGATTTTCGTTTGCTGGGAATCTCTGTGGAATCACAACGTAACAAGACCATAATCATAGGTTTTTGTAATTACCTTATCGATATTGGAATCTCTTTTGATTTAATTCAATTCGTAAGGATTTTTAAGGCATCCTTTGTTACACAGAGAGAAAGTGGTTTGTAATAATGGATGACAGACGAGCAATACGTAAATGTATGACAACACAGAAGCTACTGTGTTGTTCGGAAAGTTCGTTTCAAGCCTTCCATATGAATTCAATGGAACGAACTCGATGAAATGTGAAACAAACTTTCCGAACCACCTAACGAATTGGTTGCAAACAAACTGTATATTGGGTTATTCGGGAAGTTTGTTTCGCGTTCCGTGAAGTTCGTTTCGTTGAATTCATACGAAAGGTTTCAAACGAACTTTCCGAGCAACCAAATGCATTTAAACATACTTAATATGTAACTAGTCCAAGGTGGAAATGGAACGAAGAAAAATGAAACGTTGATTACAGCCTTATTAGCGGACATTGCGAACGGAAAGAACGATCTACGGAAAACATCGACAGAATCTCAATAACGATTTGCGGCAGAACAGAGTCGATTTATACAACTCTGTTGGCCATAAGCGGTCCTATGTAACGGTAGAGAGAAGCGAGACCTAGCCGAGACCCACTTCCCTATCAGGCGGTGTTCTTCGTTTTCTTTATTGCCTCCGGAAAATTCACCGTGCAAGATTTTCCCCGTGGCGGCACGAAATCGGCGCGGAACAACTTCTAGACACCTGGAGGTCCCTAATAACCTAGCAGAGGAAATCAGGACGTTCGATCTGACCTCGTTAAAGCCCGGCAGGACGGCAGAAGCGGTTCATCCTTTGAATCGGTCAGATTCCCGGAAGAATCCGGATCCCTTGCGCCGTGAATCGCGGTACAAACGCGCAATTAGCATTTGGAATAATTTCGCGATACGCCGGGGACACTGCAGAGAGGAGAGGGAGCTGAAATCACGGTGGCGCGGCCCCAGCTAGCGAGAGCAGCAAAGAGATAGAGGGGCAGGGGGGGAAGAGAGAGAAGGGAAGAGTGGAAAGGAGGACGGGAGAGAAAGAGGAGCAGCGGTGTAATGGTGTTGGCCTCTGCATCGAGCACGGTGGCTGGTCGCACCTGTCGCGATCACGGTGGTCTCGTCCAACCGAAAAAGAGACGCCCCCACGGCTGAAACGGGTCCCGAACGAGTTCGGTTCGGTTCGAAACTCCTTCCAATCTCGCCGGACAAGCTAGATCGTCCCGCGAGCTTCCAGCCGCGACGGCGCGACAAATAATAATTACGCCGGTCCCGCTCGTTATTCTCTGCGATCTAATTATTATATTGTCTAAACGCTGCGAACGCGATGTTTACACGGTCTTGCCGCGCTGCCGGCGAACTATAATTCGTATTACATCGAACTTTAAATTAAAGCAACGAATAAATTAAGAACAGCGGAAACGAAAGTTGGAGGAGAGTTATTGTTCCGTCGTTCTCGGCGATCCAGGAATCGCGGGCTTTCGAAAAGCATCGCCCGGACGATTACGCTCGCGAGAACAATGCCGTTAACGCTATTGTTGGCGCAAGCTTCGGCGATTTTCCCTCGAAAGAAACATCGATAGACATGCTGGAACAAACATGGAAGAAGTTTGATCCGTCGATGCCGGACATTCATCGCGGAATCCGTTTAAACCTTCGATCATTTTTCTGTACACAGAAGTCGGCGAGCGTGAAACCTGTCGTGCGAAATCTAGGACGTTCGTTAACCCTCCGATCGGGATCACCGCGATCATTTCGACACAGGGTATTTAAATCGCCAGCGAATTCGATTTTCGACAATTCAATTCAATGAATTTCTCTTCCACTAAGAACAATGGAAATACCGATAGGTATACACGAAATATGTTTAAAAATGCGTGAATATATATATAGTGATTATATACATAGTGATTATGTATATATAGTGATTATATAGATCCACTATCTGAACTATTCGCCTGGTCCTCTGAATTGTCTGTTTAAAACAAAACTCGCCAACTGTCACTCATTTATCTCAGTTACACAATAACAGCAATGTATTTATGCAAAATGAGAGCATCGATCGTAAGAAACCAATGAAAGATTAGGAAGTCGGCGTCATGGATCAAGATCCGTCCGACCACCGCGACGCAAGGTGCAACAGAGGCTCGTTCGCCACGCTTCCAATTTTTTCCTGCGGGAGAGTGGCGTGGGATCGTTGTTGGTGCGAGTGGCTGAAATTTTCGGCGGTCCGGGCTGGACAGTTTTTAAGGTCGTTACGAACCATTTGGACGCGAGTCGGTCTCGTCCTTTTTACCGCGGCTAACGAAGACATTACGGGCGACCGCCTCTCCCTTCCTCCCTTCGCCCTTCCGCGCCACGCCTCTCCGCTGGTACTTCGAACTCGGAGCGCACCCTGGACAAGACGTCCTCTCACGAGGTTCGATCCGGGACCGAAGGATATCGGCGCGAGGCTATCGGAGAGCCGGGCGAAAGTAGAAATCAATTGGTCCGCGGAGGGAACGATGGTAGATAAGGACCGCGGCCTCGTTTACCCATCGCGAGAACGTGGCTCGTAACACGATCGATACGATCGTGAGATCCCTCGAGAGAACCAACGCGGAGTGTTGCGCCTCCCTTTGAGGCCCGGCGCGAACGAATTTCGAGGCGCAATTAAAAAGTTGCGCCTGAGTCAGAAGTGCCTTATCGACTTTCGGCTTCTCTCTCTTCCTCCTCCTCTCTGTCCCTCTCTCTCTCTCTCTCTCTTTCTCTTTTACACACACACATACATACACCTCGCCGCGCTTTTTCTCTTTGTATTGGCTGTGCCTTGGTTGCATAATACGGCGTGGCAACAAAAACGTCCTGGCAACGAGACGAAGAAAAAGGAGAAAGAAAGGCGATCGCAACGATGTGTCATGCTCGACGAATCGCCGCGTAACGTCTCCCCGTCTCTCTTCCTCCCAGTGTCTCTCGCTTTCCTCGCTCGGGCAGGCTCCGATGAGATCGATCGTGCGGATCGATCGACGACAATGGTCCACCGAAGTGGCGCGTACGTACGATTGCATAACGGTACGCGATGCGGCGCTGCAACGCCGGAGAAGAGCGCGCGACGCGTTGCACCGCCGCGCTGCATCGCGCCGATGCGATGCACCGGGTTGCAACGAGCAGCACAAAAGGAAGCGATCGCACGTCATACTTAACGAGGGCCCCCTCTCCTCCTGCTGGCCCAGCCCGCCCCCCCTCTCTCTCTCCGCCGACAATCTCTTCTTTTTTCCCCGCTCGTTCTCTCCCTTATTCTTTCCCCCGTCAGCTCGTAGGCTCGAATCTCTGTTTATCTTTATCTCTTTTGGTTTGGTTTGTCGGCTCGCGGCTCGGCACCGTGATTACAGGGTACCCGGCACTCACCTCGGTAACTCTGGTGGTCCTCTCTCCTCGTACTACCAGAGAAACGATGCGCAGCATCCTCCTCGGGTGCGACGAGGACCTTCTGCCTTCCAGTGTCCCTCTCCTTCTCTCCACTTCCCCCTTCTCTCCTCTTCTCCTCTCCGCTCTGATCGTCTCTTCGTCCTCCACTTCGCTCTTCCTCCTCGGATTCTCCGGGCCGCACCCCCCTCCCTCCCACCGCCGAGACTCTCTTTTTATTTATCTCGTTTGATATTACTTTTCTATCCTCATTGTAGCTCGGCCGGCATCGTTATCTTCGTCATCTGCATTTTAACCCGCCTCGATCCTCTCTCCCTCTCCCTTTCTTCTCTTGCCACGGTTGACTCCTGGCCGCCCTTCGTGCGCCCCTCTCCCTTTCTTTCTCGTTCTTGCTCGTTCGCTCGCTCCTTCTCTCGCCTCCTCCTCGGCACTAACTACCTGTGTCTTATTAGCGATACAGTCGGGGCGAAAAGGTAGTCGTGGCTGCGCCGCTGATGTGTTAATCAGGTGATTCCCAGCGCCGCCGACGTCTACGCTCGCTCTCGCGCGCACCATTTTCTTCCGCGTTTCGATGGACGGCCAGATATCGACGACTTGCAATTGTCGAATCGGTCGGCGCATTGTTCGGCGTATCGCACGCTCGCCGGCGCACACTGGGGCCGAGCGTCGATTTTCTTGGACGTCATCGGCCGACATTTTTTTATCGAAATTTTGTGCCGCAGCTTCGTTAAGTATTTAACAAGTGATCGTAGCATAAGGGGACACAATGAAATGAAGTTCACGTTCGCACAGGGTTTAATCCAAATGCATGTGCTTTTAACTGTTACGAAAATCTTAAATTCTGTTGCCTAAATCCTATTTGTTTGTAAGTTCTCAATGTCTCCCGTATTATTTGGTGTCTTATTAACAATGATGTTCTACAAAAGACATTCTGACTTAATTTAAATTGAAAATAAAAAACCATTGCATTCAATGCTATCGTAATTCAACTAAAGATTTAAAGTCTTGCTCGAAACGGTCCATGGTCTAAAATACCCAAATTCACTCGTTTAATGAGTAAAAGTAATTAATAAAGTAAATGTATATTAGATTATAATATTAGATATATATCTGTATAATATATGTATGTATATTAGATTTTAGATTTCCGATAACGTCGCGGCCAGTAAAATTGTAATGAGCTGCGAATATAGACAGCTGATTTATTCGTTTTGCTCGAATATTTTGTTCGAGTGTTAACGGAAATTTTTAGGTACACAAGAAAAGAAGTGAAAATAGAATGAAGACACACTGAGTGAATTGGTTAGCCATTATATTAAAGTGTCTAACAATTTCAAAAAATGAACGATGCGTAGAATTAAATGCACGATAACGTGGCTTATAAATTTGAATGTTATTGCACCCACGTCATTTTGCATCACAATGAAAATGAATTGCTACAGCGTCCATGCCCGCGAACGTGTTAAGGTACAAAATGGTATGATAAATTTCTTAATTAACCCGCTACACTACATATAACGAGTCGCAGTTCGTAATGAAGATCTCGTATATAATCAACTGAATATGAATATTATTAATTTCTAATATAGATATCGAAACACACACGATTCTACCATTACCAAAATGTAGAAGTGAGAGCAAATGGGGACATGCAAAAGGCAAAACTTATTCTCGTTCTACTAGGGAAATTATTAATGAGTGCCACATCAGCGTAACTATGAATTATATCGTAATCCAAGGGTTTGATGAAAGGAATATAGCAACAGTAACCCGTTTCAGATTTCTGATTTTAGAATTATTGATCGTCTAATGGCGTCTCCCTGCCGAAATGCAGATTAACCTGACCACCATGTAGGCCATTCAGTATTAATATCAAATCTCGTACGTACTTCCAAATTTAACGAATTTTCGTCTATATTCTGAGTTTAGGATTTCTTAAACGCCTGACCTATTTCTGTCTCTATCGCAAAATGTATTTCAATAGAATAACCTCGATCGATTTGATTTGTCCTACAAAATGTAATTTCAGAGGAGCGCGGAGAGTTAATTCTGTTTTATACATGTAGTACATTTCCGGTAGATAAAGCGTTAACACCGATCGTTAACTAACGTTCCGGTTGGTTAATCGATTCTTCAACAGGAATTTGCAATTGATCAATGTATTCGCGAGATGGATCGGACAAGGGTATTAAACCCTGTTTCAGTCAATTTAATCGCTCGCGATTATTTCAGCGCATCCTCGAATCCACGACTGCATTATTTCTCCATCGGATCAATTTGCTACTGAAATAAATCCACCCCGTTCTTCTTCCCCCGACGAATCGCACCTTGCCTCGGGGAAAACGGCTTCGCGATACAAATACATATGTTATCGAAGCGATGGCGATTTTAATGCGTTTGCTGGCGATTTTTCACATCCATTTGTTTACCGAAATAAGCTCGTACTTAATCCCGTCGTAGTAGGTACTTACGTGTCTGTGCGAATGAAAGCTTCGCTTCAACGGAGTTTGTTATGAGGTAATTGTAGGATACGTCGTTTCTATTCGTTATTTTCCTACCGGCAGTCGCGCCATTGTTTTTCCGCCAGGATTTTCTGGAAGGATGCGAAACTTGCGGGAAAATCAAGACACGTCACGTACGATGTCTACCCATTATCTGTCTGTTAATCCATCGTTAATTCAAGCACTGTAATTACCAAGATAAAATCCACTTGACTTTCTACATCGTGACGAAGAACTATACGTAACTATGGAGACCGTTCCATTGCACTTTGCAATTTTTAATTATTTCACTCTGCCGCTGATTGTAGAATATGACATTGTGAATGAAATGCGTACTTGATTACAAATGGACAGCAGTTGAACAATGTCGAAAATGCGTAGACGTTCTACGATACGAAACAGCTATTTGGAAACAATAATTGGCCCACCAATTCTGGGGCTATATGAAGAAAACTAGTAGTGCCCAAATAATGTATTACAAATCACCATGCAATAATAAATAATACCTCACAATTTTGTATGGATGCATCTACATCACAATAATGTTGAATTAATAATATAAAATTAATGTTATTAAGATTATATAATTTAATTAATAAGATTATAGTTTAAGATTAAGTTATTAAGATTATGATTTAATTAATAAGATTATAATTTAAGATTAAGTTATTAAGATTATAATTTAATAAGATTAATAAGATTATAATTTAATTTATAAAATATATAGGTCTTTAATTCATGCGGACGTTGAGATGTTAAATTTGTACGAGTATCAAAATTCGATAATTTAGCAGTTTAACCTCAAGAACTACTTCTGAGCAGTAAGAACTTTCTCTTTCGATATACGAAATTCATATTAACACTAGATTTACGGAACCCGTCAAAATGACGGGTAATTTATTCAATTATTATTGTTACACCAAATGTTACACTAACCCTTGTTAAAAATCGGAATAATTGTCTTATTGTTACTTTTATAAACTCATATAGAACAGCTGTTCGTTCTGCACCGTAAATCTAGTGTTAACAACCTCTTACGTTTTTATTTCGAATCGACAAGGAATTTGACTGGCGCGAGCATGAAGGGAGTAAGAAAGATGTAGAATGTGGACGAAGAGGGTAGAACGAGGTATCGGTGCGAGCCAACAGCCGAAACAAACCGAAGTCCGCGACGTAACAAGGAGCAAGGCTTCCACCTGTGGCTAAAGAGAGTGTCCCGATTTTCCATTCCGTGGCAGGCTTGCACGGATCCTATTAAGAGTGCACGCAGCGGTGCACTCGCGGGCTCTAACGACCCGTGAGAGAAAACTGCTGCAGCCGCACACCGGTGCGCCGACTCGCCGCCTCTAATCTAAAGTGAATTTCGGCGCGTCGGGGCCGAGACGGGACGGCGCGAGCGATTTATTTTCACGATTTTATGACGGGACACCGGGGTATGGCCCCGGGGCTAACGCGCAGAATGTCCTACGGTTTCCGACCTCGGCACTCGGCGCCAGCTCGCTTTAATTATGGCCGGCTGCAATTATCGAGCTCGACCGGAAGGAAGAACAGGAGCCGGGAGTTCAATGCCGGTCAAGTCGAGACTTTCGACTGTTCGCCGGCTCGCGGCTCGCGCGTGACTCTTTCCGTTTAATTGCGCATCGTCCCGTTTACTGTTTTAGGGCCGGTCAATTAGTGTCGTCGGACGCCTCTCGACGGTCTCGATTCCTGGAGTCGTCGTCCTCAAGCCGAAGCCGACACCGAGTCGAGTCGAGTCGTGTCGAGCGCGTTCGCCTCGCTCATGATTCATCGAGACTCGCGTAGGCGTGTTTTCATTAGGTAATCCGGTATATAGGTCATCCATCGAAGGCGTCGACCGGCCGATATTATTGCCACAATGTTCCCGAACACGTAATCGGCGCCTTTATTCCACGACGGTTCAATGCATCGCGTGCAAACGAGCGACAATATCTGCCAAACGAGCCGACCGGCCGCGGCCAGAAACTTTCATTACGAGAAAATGATTACCCGATTGCCGCCGCTCGTATTTATTCCTCGCGCTCCGCCCAAGATAAATTGCACTGGCCCACAGTGCTGCACTTACATGAACATCCGGAACAAAAATCAGAACTTCTAAGCTAATCAATTTTCGATCAAAATGCCTTAACAGTTTGTCGAAGAAAATACAAAGATGCATCGATCACCATAAAAAAGTTATACGATTTCATAAAACAAATTCTTGTTTATTTTTTATTGAATAATCAAATCTTATGTTTACCTATGCCTATATATTTTGTTGGTAACTTTTTGTAAACAAATTCTCATAGTACCAAAATGTACTATCTGACGAATATGTCGAAATAAGAATCCCAGGACATTTTGAGCTGTTTTTTTTTTAAAGCTTATTATTTAGAGTGTATGAAAATAAGTCTAAGTTAAATATTTTATTTCTTGTTAATTATTAGATTACATATAAACATTACAAAATTGCTATCGATTAATTACAGTTACATAACCCCCTGGCAATCATTTTCTATAAAGGTTACATCGTAAAATGGCCTTCTGTTGATAAGGCAATGTAAACAAGCTGCGGTGTGAACTAATGTGCTATTATTTGATCCTCCCAATATTCGCTTGGCGAACTCGCGTGAAATTAATCGCTTGCTCAATTTTGTGTTCATTTTGTTGCTAAATGTTTATTTAGACATTCTAGCACATCATACGCATAGTTTTGAATAGATATGATACAGTGACTTTACTTTAACCCTTTGCACTCGAAGCTATTTTAACAGTAAATACAAAATAATTTTTTTTAACTTATAGTATCTTTATTTTATATGACAAGATGCATTTTATGCATATGAAATTGACCCTTGGGACTCGCACAACAGTTACATTCTTAACAATTTTTTAAATTCAAACTTCGTCAATATAAAAATTATCTTGAAACGTGATGTAACAAATTTTAGTGTTGCCTCTGAGTCACCACTCGAGTGCAAAGGGTTAATTTTGTCCATTGATAACCGCAGTGTGCGGCCACCCGAATCTTAGCAAATGGGCGCAACACCCGAATTGTTCGCTCCCGTGAAATCAGGTAGCTACTTCGGTCGCGTCGTCGCACCGCGCCGCGAATTCCGCGTCCCACATCTCCGAACATGATTTGGAAGCCTGACAAATTCTGGCGACGATCTACAAACGACATCCCGTTACAACGTTGAAATTTTATTTATATTGTCGCGAGAAGATCAACCGCCTTCTGTCCGGCCTTTTGATGCCACGCACTCTGCTCGCCGACAGACTGCGATTTTCAATTACTGTAATTCCCTAATTCGCATCCAGATTGCGCACAAAGATGGACAATCTGGGAAGAGGGGTACAATTATTCGAGCCTCGCGTCTCGATTTTGTAGTTGTTGACAATCGGCAACTATAAAAACGAGCTATAACAATCGAATCTCCTCTTCCTAAATTGTCCATTTTTGTGCCAAACCTGAGCGCGAATTAGAGAGAAATTACTGTATACGCCGCGATATTTGAGCCGTTTATTTTGAAAGTGGCATAAGTCACTTTACCGTAATGAAAAGTGGTGATTTTTTAATGTTTATACGAAATTATTTATACTGAGAAAAATATCAGTATCCTGAGACAACAAATACAAGTAAATCTTCTCGAAAGTTAGCATCCATATTTTTAAACGTGTTAAAACGCAAACCCTTAAATATATCGACTTAAAAACAAAGTGACTTATGCCACTTTCAAAATAAACGGCTCATTTATTTGCGTTTAGTACGGGCGACAGAAATGCCAGGATCGATCGTTCACAGTGATTAGGTAGGCAGTGCTTCAATGTCCGAGGACTGTATTTTGGATCACCAAGGATCTAACGTGCTGCAATTTGATATCGTTGCGTATGAGTAGCGATCGTGAACGAATACTCTCGGTAAATATATCTTGACAAGTTTGCTGAATAAAGCACAATAAAATGAAATGTTATTTCGTTATTTTGTCTTGCAAAGTTCTTATCGATATAGTAAACTTTTCAATGACGTTGATCATCGTGACTCATCAAGTCGAAATTATGTCGGAAGAACTTGAGGACGCCGTCATCGAACAAGTTTAACGCTACATCAGACGGATTTGTCACCATTTTTATCATACTGCAGGCTGGAATTCAGCAAGTATGTTGAATCATTTCCTGTGAAACGAACGGTCCTTCAAGATGCCAACAGCTTTGAAACATTGCGTATAGAAGCAGCGACTTTGATCGTCGCCGAGGTTTAGCGTTAAATTACTCGAAGTAGTAGCAATTCTGCGCGTAGATCCGCAGTTATCGGAGACAAAAGCTGCCCGTAGAAGCGAGAGCATCGGTCGGTAGACGACTCCATCGAGAGGAGCGCACGGCAAAAGGACAATCGTGATCGCCGGTCGATCCGAGGCGTGTCGCCGGGTTTACGATTGCACAGCGAGCTGCCAGGTAAATTGTTCGGAGGCCGCTAACGCGACACCGAATGGCCGCGTCAAAGGGCGTCGACGGGCGCGCACGATTTTCCCGAGCGGAATTAAATGGGATGATCGCGGGCCGACGTTACAAGGAAGAGGGTAAGGACGAAGGACGGGAGGCAAAGGGGAGGCTCTCGGGATCGCGTGTCGCGCCGATAAAACCGGACTCTCACGTGTCGACCTGCGAATCGTCTTGGCCGCGAGTTTATCAGACGGAAGAGGCCATAGAGTCACGGCAGCCGTCCACGAGTCTTAAACGGTGAACGGTAGTCGTAGACTCTCGTGGCTCGGCTTATCGGACTTAGGGACGGTGAGCTAGCACACTGTTTAGCCACCCAGAGGAGTGCTCGTATCGCGGACACCTTAACGCCTCCGAGGATCTTCACGGAAACGGTGGCTCGCGTGTCGCGACCGCTGCGAGTCGTCAATCCCCGAGGACCCCGAAGAGAGAGAGAGAGGGAGAGACCCTGGTCTCGGACTCGGCCTCGGCGGATCGCCGCCAGGGACCAGGAACGAACAGCTTTCAACGGCAGGAAGAGGATGCTGGCTGGCAACGCTTCGCGTCCGACCTCTCGCGAGGCCTCCGACGTAATTAAGAGAATTAAAGAAAATGTTTCCAGCGACGTTCGAGGGCCGGCGAGAGAGCGCATTACGCGCGGCACTGCCGACAAATGGCATTCATACGTCGTCGCCGCGCTGCAGAAAAAGCCGCGAGAGCTAACGACGTACCGGAGGACTTCATTACCGCAGGACTCGCGGTACCCTCCTCTGACTCCCCCTCGGCCCTCCTGCGACCGTGCCACCTTTGTCTTTTCGATGGACCGTTATTTAACCCTTGGACGGCGGACGCTTTTGACCGACTCTTCACTAGGTCCATTCAAATCCTTGCGCATCAATTTTCTCACCCGTTTCAGATCTACGTTGATCCTCTTCGCGGATTTAATTGAAAACACATTGCGGTTCAACCTGACTGCTGCGGTGACTTTGGTTTGTTTTCGGGCATAATGAATAAATTACTACTAAATTTAGTATACTGCATTTTTTTACTCGAAGTTAATTACGCTCGAAAACAAATCAAAGACGTAGCAATTGGTCACCGCACAGTAACTAGTTCTGTTACCTTTGATGGGACGATTGTGACTCTGAGTCAAAATGAATAATAACTACTATTTACAAATACCACATTAGCCGCCTGTTTTCGAAGTAAGCCGCTTGAGGAACAAAATGCATGCGAATTTGTTAACTTCGTTTATTTGTCCTGATAACAATAGAAATTAAAATAGCTGTTGGATGTCCAGTCATTTATGTTTTTGTTTCTGTTATTATAAAAATGGGTGTTTACTCGTACAAATATATAAATTAATAAAATAAATTGAATTAAATAACATTAAATAGATTCCGCCAAATGTTGCGCATTGCGCTTTAAACCCGTGAGACCATTGTTCTAGGAGATATTCCCGAGACACTAAGTGTGACGGTCTTTATCCGGCTGCTTACAAACGACTGCTACTATCAGTTGTATACTTCCACTACTAAACGAAGTTATTAATTTTTCGGTCCACTTAATTCCGAGCACGACCAGCTCCCGTTGTAACCCAACAATAGCATTGCTGTGACAACTATCTACCTAGCAGTATATTTGGAAGACCGTCCCCAATGGAAAGAGCGAAGCGAACTGTTGCGCTTTTAGACGGCGAAGGTCCACTTAGGGTTAACATCGTCCCCGGTCCGTGGGAGTGGAGCAAGATCGGACGCTAATCGAGGCTCCCGGTGATCCTTTATTCCGTGTAGGAGCCGGAGGATCGGCAGGGAATTCCTGGGGAACGGTTTCCTCGTCTAGACGGTCGGCGATGCTCGCGTAAATAAGAATGCAGGAAATTCGTGGAAAAAGGAGGAGAGAGGACTGGGACGGTTTCGGCAGGGAGCCCGGGAGCCAACATTCCTCGATACGTTCCGGCCGGGAGTGACAATTCCCGATAACAAATACGCGGGATTTACGAATTATGGCGCGCGGCATCGCGCCGAAAGGGGCGCCCGGATCGAGTCGGAGCGAGTGGAAGCGGGCCGTAGGACACCGGAGGCCGAATTCGCGCATAAATTCGCCACGCCACGGAATACTTTTATCTCGGCTCGCATACATACACACGACCCTGGTTCCCCGCCTCTCGAAAAACGGGCGACTACGACGGCGACGGCGACGGCGACGACGACGGCTGCTTCGAAACGAGCTCGAATCGAACGAGCACGAGGAACGAAAGGGAACGCGAGTCGCCGGAAGGCGCGGAACGTGTAAATTCCTGTGTGGTCGTTTCCTACCACCTCGTGCCTCCTCTGACCGCCGTCTCTCCTCGGTCCTCTTTCCTCCTCTTCGTCGTCCTTCTCTCTCGTTTCTATATCCCCTTCCCTCTCTTTCTCTCCCGGCTCTCCCGTCCGTTCTTGCTCCGTCCACCGTCGCGCAGGCCGATTTAAATATCAAAGGCGGCTTAAATCTGACCTATACCACGCTGAATCATGTTACCTCTATAGGCTTATAAGGGATTTACCAGTGCGCTATTTCGAAGGAACTCCTCTTTAGCAGCGTGTTGACCGAGGCGCTAACATCCTCCGGGACAAAGGCGGCCGTCGCGATCCTAACGATCCTCTCCGGGGACCTGGGAGTGCACCGCGCCACGCCGCGCCACTGCCACGAGAAAATATGCATCCGTCCTTGGGCCTCCGGCTGTGAGAAAGTTCCTGATCCTGGGGTGTCGCCGTGCCGCGCCGCGCCGGTCCGCTCCGCTCTGTGCCGCGCCGCACCGAGCCTGGCCGGGCCGAGCAGTCGCTGGCAACCGCGGCCTCTCTTATTTCACCGCGTGCAATCCCGCGTCGAGCTGCTAGTTCCCCGGGTAATGATCGGTTACGCTTCATTTGCACGCGCCCCTGCGCGGAACGCGATCGAGACCGTCGCCGTTTTCGATCGAGCCGCATGCGCCCGTTATCCGAAACCCGAAATTGCTGGTCGCCGGTTTTTGCGCCGGGAACGCGCGCGAGTAAGCCGCCGGTTTCGTACGCGCCAGAAGTTTGTTACGTTACGATGCAGCGGCGGCGGCGACGACGACGGCGTCGGCGCGGCGGTTGTAGCACAGGTTGCTCGAACGCGTCGTAACGATTAATCGAACGTCGAAATTGCAGGGAGGTCCGAACGTTTCTCACTTAGAATCTCATTAAGCCGGTGCCGGGCTGGTTACCGCATCGGAATGCCTAATACGTAAGACGCCGAGCAAACGGACGGAAAGCCGGCATTCCTGGAATGCGGGACGCGTGGAAATTTAATTGTACGGGTCCGGCCGCTGGTGGCTCGCGACCGACACACGCCAACATTTCCCCGTGACAACCGGGCCGCAACTATCGCCACCTAAAAAGCCGGAGCAACGAGGCCACGCCCACGTCTCGAAGAACGAGCTGCTAGTCCAATTCCCTTTCTGACGCCATTCAGAGCGATATATGTTGACTCTAGAAAGCATTTAGGCAGCTACGAGAGAATAGATTGCTCTATTAGACATTGTCCCCCTCTAGACAATACCTAGAGTTTGATTTAAATAAACGATTTTTCAATGATCATTTCTTCTAGTTGCTGTAAAATGTAGAAATGAAGGATGTCTGGTGCACTTTAAGACGGCGATTGTTCTTTCGGAGATCTTTCTTGGCTCCCTTAAGACAATACTTGGAGCCTGATTTAGAAATATTATTCTTCCACTACAATTTCTTCTAGTTGCTGTAAAATACAGAAGTGAAGGACATTCTGCGCCACTTTGAAGCAGTGGCTGCATTATGAAGAATTCCTCCGACTCCCGTAACACTAGGTGCAACGAAGCCACGCCCACTAAACAGCTTCCAGAGACGCGTGGCCTTCAATTTCCTTCGTTAACATTATCTGCGAAAACTTGTAACTAGCTTCTTTTCATGTGCTATTTTTTCTTTCTTGACGTCTGGAGCAACAGAATGGGCTTTTCACGATAGAATAAAATGAAAATTAGTTACCATTTGATCCAGGGGCCAATCTGAAACGATTCTAGTCTACAGTATAATTTCCATGTCCTGTTCGAGCCTCGAATCGGTCGATTATCCTCGTTGTAGGGTTCGCAGCTCTCCCGGATCGAAAATTGTCGCCGTTTCCTCGCCTCCGGTACTCCAGGACCGCCCTCCTCAAGTATTTGCAATCGTCCTGTCCTTTCTTCGTGGAGGGCGTACTTCGGATCGGCACTCGGTAGCTCGCGCTTTCTTGCCGCGCAAACAAATTTCCTCCTCCCTTCGGCTCGAGAATCGAGTGCGATTCAATCGGGCGTCTACGGTGGGATTAAATGGTCAACGGAGATTCACAGGGACGGTGAGAAACGGTTTTTAACGCGGCGTGGGCGTAGGAGCTTCGTTTTCTCACGGAAGGAACGATTCTCCCTCTCTCTCTCTCTCTTTCTCTCTCGTTTCGGCGCGGGGCCCGCGGGGACCCGTAAGAATCGCGCGGAATACGTTTCCGCTGGTTTTTCGAATCGAATTGAAATCCTGATCCGAGCGACGCATAAATTGCGAAATGGATGGCGGTGGGAATTACGAGTGGCGGACACGAACGGGAGAGGCGGCGGCGCGGCGGGTGCGGAACGAACGAAAAAGAGGAAGAGAGAAAGGATGTTTGTCGTCGATTCGGGGTCCGGAGCCGGCCCATATTTTCTCCCCGTACTGTACCTTATTTGCCGATAATCACGAACGGAGATCGGTCCCGGGTAGACAGGGTGATGGCTATTTTAGTGGGTGGAAAATTATACGGCGGCTTCCACAGGCTCTAAAATGGGCAGCTCTTCGGTTACGAACTATAATAATCATTTCGTCGGATGAGGAAGGAGCTGTGGCAGCATCGTGGAAGGGGGAGGAGCAGCGCAGGGGGAGATCGGATACAGGCCTGTGTATACGAGGCGCTTCCAACCGTACCGATGTGGTAGTCAACATATTTACCGGCTCGTTAACGTCTCCCAGAGAAGGAGAGAGAGCGAGAAGAGAAGGAGGGAAGAGACCGTCCCCCCCTTGCGGAGGTATCCCGACGTCTCATTCTTCGTTCTTCCGTCCCTAATACGCACCCCCAATTTAGTACTAACGCGACTCGAAATAACTCGTTTAGGAACTAGCCGCCGCCGATAAATCGCGGACAATCGTTTCCTTGCCAATTAATTTCGCGACACTCGGGTAATCTATGCCCTCCCCGCTCGCCGCGCTGCGAGTTCACAGGGGGTGGGACTTTTGACGCAACCAATTCCGTGCTTTCTGCTTCGTTTCGTTCTTTGATCGGTGCTGCGAGATGCTCAGAAAAATACAAACATTCGCTGCGATTCTTTCTAGAACGGGTCATCCTTAATTAATTGCCATAATATATTGTATCAGACTCGTTATGAAGACTTCCAACATGGTTCACTAAATGTGGATCTCATTAAAGATCTTGGCGGATCTGAAATCAAATTCTACGCTTCTGTTATCCATTATCACCTTTGGATATATTTATTTGGATATTTAAATTACCTTCGACATACATGTATATTAACACTATGCCGTCCGGTCGCACCACGCTGGTGCCATGCAAAAACTATCTGTTGTATGCCGGTGGTACCACTTTGTTGCCATTTTAAAAAACTGAAATAACATTTGAACTATATTTCTTAGGTGTTGAAAGGCAGCAAACTAACTATAGCATTGTGCTTATTTAACTAAGAATTAAGTACGAAAATTCTTGGATGACATATCTTAATTTTAGGAATTTATATTACCGCCATCTTCGAAATTTTTTTTTAAATCTAAAATTTCCGAGCTATTATGCCGGCGTCAAACAAAAGAATCATATCTAAGATCTGCGGACGGCATAGTGTTAATTAGTAACAATAGCGATAAGATTGACACATTTGCAGTCGTTATTATTAGACTGAAAACAAGTCTTTACAAACTGTTCATCCGATTCGCTGATTCTCTTCCATTCGACGTAGGTTACGCTTTTTACTGTAAAAATTGGATTACTGTAAAAATAAATGGTTGACCGTACATGTAAATAAATTAAACTAAATTAAATTAAATTTTCGATATATAAACGTGAAAGTAAAGATTGCATACAAAAAACAAGTGTAAAGCTTTTTGCTCGCGTAGGAATTTGTTACAGATAAAGAAGTGTTAACGAACGTAGCTGTTAAAGAAATCGCGGGGCAAGAGGTTAAAGTACCGCAGGACAAGGCTCATGAAAGGATAAAAGAAACTGATGATGTAACTTTTAAGTGTCTCCTGTGATTCGGAACGAAGCACAAAGGATCGCCGAGTTCCGGGAAGCAGTTAAAAGTTCCGCGGGATCAGGAATCGTTTTCGAAATTAATTTCGAAGAAAGTTGACGCGCCGGGCGAAGCGATTTCCTCTCGAGTGGCTGGTAAAGTATCACTCTCCGTCGAACAAATGGAAAAAGGGCCTCGAATCGACGGGCGAAAGGAGACGTCTCCGGTAGAAAAGCCGCGGGGAAATCGTTCCCGGTCCGGAAGCGAAACGATACCGCCGTGATAAAGAGCCCGTACAAGTTCTCACGGTTTTCCCCGTGGGAGGAAGCCGGCGCAGGAACGGCACACGGTGACATTACGTCGGCCAATCTCGGCCGGTGACAATCGCGCTCGTAAATTCCTCGATTCCTGCGCGACGACAACCTTGTTATCCACCTGTTCTAGCCGGCCAGCCGTCGCGCCGCGTCGTTCCCGTGCGGTATGCGTTATTATTTATTCACCCTTATGAGCCCGAGTCCAGCCGAGTCCACGGTTCCGAGCTTCTCCACGGCCCTTTCATCTTACCTCGTTCCGTTCGATTCCCCGTTTCTCCGGTTGTTCTTCGCGAGAACCGCGTCAGGAATGCCGCAATCAGCCGAGCCGCCGCTGCGCACCACCGCGACGTCTTAATCGGGAAAAGAATTTTTATCGGATCAACCTGAGCGGCACTCCGAGAACTTTCGCGTCTGTTCCGCGCTTTCCTCGTCGCGTCTGTTCCTCGTCAGACGATCCCGAGTCTTCGTCCCATACAGTTTCGATCGCACGCGATTGGAGCCCTCTCGTAAATTAATTTGCATGTTGTTATTTACAAACACGGGAGCTGGCATAATATTCAACGTTGACTGCGAATTTGCCTTGCTAACGTGAAAGCGGCCGAGTCGTAAATAAGGTCCTGCCCCTTTAAACATTCCCTGCTATGAATTCCGACATAAATATCCGATTTGCAATAGTTCCCGGGGCCACGATATTGGTATAAAATAATTACAACAACGCGGGACCGTCGGTGGTTTCCTTTTGGCCGGCGGATCACCCTGTCCCCTTAACGGGCCAACACTTTTCCAACCTGCTACGGTTAACCCAGGAGACCCTCCGCGGGTTCCGGGCACGGTGATTTTTTCCCTTTTACTCGTTTTTGATTGGCAGCGCGGCGCGCGGGGCGGGAGGACCTATAAAGGGCCGCCGAAAAATAAGACCGAGCAACCCCTTCCCAACGGCGTTCCTCTCCTCTCTGTCCTCTTTCCCTCTCTCTCTCTCAGTCTCTCTCTCTCTCTCCGTCTGTTCAGTGGCCCATCGGCTCTCCCGTTTTCTTCCCTTTCTCTTTTATTTTCTCCCTCCCCGTCCTCCTTGGTCGGCTGTACCTCCTCCGCTTTGATTTTGGTAGGTAGGAGAGGAGACTGCGAGCGACTGCGTGAGAGAGAAACGGCGAGGCTGCGCGAGGGAGGGGAGGGGGAACGAGAGGGCCCCCGAAACCGGGCAGTGTGTAATTTTGCGCCGGCTTAGGAAAACACGGCGGCCACCCGCGCGTTTCGCGAGCGGCGGAGATTTAAAAATAAAAGGCCGGCTGCTGTCTCGGGGAGGGCCAGGGGGTTATAGGGGGCGTTATAGCGAGGACGAGGGGCGGAGGGGGGTGGCGGAGGGAAACAGTGCCAACGCCGATCGCAGCGCGGCCACCTTGTTCTCCATTCGGGCGTCTCTTTGTCTCTCCGAGGCGAGAAGAGAGCCACTTTGCATTCCCTGGGCGCCCGAGCGCGCGCGCGCGCACGCGTGTGCTCCTCTCGCAGAGAACCTTGGTCGAAGAAGCGGCGTTTTATCGGGTCCCGACGCTGCTTCCGAGTATTTTTATCCGGGAATCACGGGCGCCGCGTGCACGCTCCGTTCGACGTTGTTTGCAGAAAATTTTCGACGATTTCAATACCGCTCTCACGATTCCTCGCGCGGCCTCCTCTCGTTCCCCTAACAACGAATAAATCTCTCGCGGCGGCTTCGAGAAGACTGTCGGGACGGGCACTCGCGGTTTTTCGTGCCTCCAAACTGCAAACGTAACAGAATTTGAAATTGTGGGAGAACACGTCGGGGAACAAATCAGTTCGGATAAACGAGGTGTTCCGACAATAGAGGTTCACTGGTTGTCTCGTCACTTCCACCGTGTTTCTGTTCATTGAAATTGCGAATCGAATAATTGAGGTTTGAATGTGTAAGGTTAATAACACAAGGGAGTTACCATTTTATCATTAGACGATTCTAATCTAACAATACGAATCGAAGTATAAAACGATATTCATCATTTTTAATATCATTATTAAGACTTCATTATTTTGTTCGTTGTTCTTAAAAATGATTGTTTTATGTAACCAAGAATCAATCCTTTTGTTAATTATTCTGTTTAGCAATTTAATTACGTACTAGTATACGAGAACACGCGTTCGTATAACCGAGAATATGCTCGACAGCAGTTCGGATAATAAAGGCTGAGTTATGAGTTCGTATATACGAGATAGGACATTAATTCGTACGTACAAACAAGGTGCGGATAAGCGAGGTTCTACTCTACTTTGGTTTGGATGTCGATTACAAGGGTCAGCTGGGTCTGATTCAATGGATCTTCAAAGGATCAAGAGCTTGGGAGCTCGTGAGGACATATCTCAAGGCTCATCTGGCCTCGGAAGTTCTCTAAACGACTTTTCAAGGGCTTTCAGGACTTCAGAGGCATTTGATAGATTATCGGGACCTCGGAGGATTTCTAGAGATCAGTCAAAGGATCATCAGAAACTTGGAGACTGTTACGAAAATGTTTATACGTAGCCCTTTCCGATCTGGAAAGTCTGGATAATGGATCCTTGGAGAGCTTTTAGGACTTTAGAGGCCTCTGGATGGACATTTCGAAGATTATCAGGACCTCGGAGGATCTCTAGAGGATCTTCAAACGATTATCACAAACTTGGAGGTATCTAAGAAAATCATTGGAAGAATGAAGAATCTTTGAATCATTCGAATCTTTGGACATGGGGAACTTCCAAAGGATATTAGCAGCTTCAAAGATTTTTCTGACCAGAGACGTTCTTCAGATCACTTTTCATTGACTTCTCGAACCTCGGGACTTCGCGAGAACCTTCAGAAGATGTTCCAAAAATCATCAAGATCTTCTAACAGGACCTTTGAATCTAGCATTTTTATAAAGAATCCTCGAGGGATCTATAGAAACTTTGCAAGCTGCGCAGAGGATCTCCAAAGAGTCACCAGAAGTTCCCGAGGTTCCTCTGGACTTTGGAGGCCCTTTGGACGTCTCTTCCAGGGCTTCTAGACCTTAGATGTATTCGGAAGGTCAACAGGACCCCGCAGGATACTCAAACGATCCCAGAAAGTCTGTCAGAGCTTGCAAGCTAGCTTGGAGCGCTCGCGGTCGATCGCCGTTACAATGAAACCGAAGGAAAAGTTTTCGCGGAATGCGGTTACGGTGGCCGGACACCGACCCCGCGGTTAGCTCTCGACTCCCAGCAGATCCGTCTCAGCAGCTCGGTCTTGGTCTCCGTTCCTCGAGGAACCCGAAAACCACCCGTTCCTCACGTTCTCCCTCTCACATTTTAATTCGAGGCGAGCGTATTTTGACACTACGGCGCGAGCGTACACGTGTACGTGCTCCGATAATGGTCTCCGACGCGAGAGGACCTCCTCCACTCTTTCTTTCTCTCTCTCTCTCTCTCTCTTGCTCTCTCCCTTTCTGGAGCCCCTCGAGCGTAACCGTTTCCTTCGGCGTGTTCCCTCGAACCGAGAGAAAGGAGCCCTGGATAGGAGGTGGTTCACGGATATCGTCCCGCGCCTTCACGCCCTTATCCACCTTATCCCCCGTGTCGAGTCGGCGCGGCGCGTATGAAAAACCTGCTATCGCGCCGCTGAATCTCTGCCGACCGGGCTACCGTCCAAAGTACAGGCGCCGTCTTCCTTTCGACGGCCAAATAAATTCCCTATTATTCTTCCTCGCCACCGGTTCTCGCGCTGTCGTGCAAAAATTCCACCCACCCCCGGCATTCTACCTCTCTCTCTCTCTCTCTCTCTCTCTCTCTCTATCTCTCTATCTCTCTCTCTCTCTCTTTCTCTTCTGGTTCGGCCGATCCTCCAGACCGAAGACACGAGTACACCGTTTCAGCGTCGTCATTCTGACTGGCAACTCTCGGCTGCCGGCGCGCCGGGAAACCGGCTGATCGCAGCTAAAATATCTTGTAACTCGACTTTTACTCCGTTTTCTCGCCGCGGACGAAAAAGCAATCTGTCGGATCGTTCTATGGAACGCGGCATCTTTTTCCATTGTATCGATTTATACGATCTTCCCGACGAATTGATCCTTAATGCGTGAAACCGGATACAGTGGATTCTGCTCGTCTCGGTAGGTTCTTCGTTTATGTACGTATGATTAATTCTTCCGCGCTGAAACACCGGAAAAGGGTCATTTGTACAATTGCAATGTAGGTTTAATGTTGATCGTTTAAACTGTCGTTGCTGAAAACTGATAAACAAGGTCATTATGTTTGATTCCTCCTTGCGATGCAAATGGACAATACCGAGAGAACAGAGTCTAATCGAATTGTCCTGGTCCTCTGTGTTTAATTGGGGCAGCCACTTAATCAGGTCAAAGGACGTGCCTCAAATAACCGGAATTTACTAGGATTGTTTGCATAGGGTGGTAAATCCGGTTACTGTGGTATGACTAATTGCTCTGCCATCGGTTCGTTTCAAAACCTATTACATATTTTTATTCTTTTATTTTGTCTGTTTTTTTCAGCGAAAAGTTTTATTTACTGGTTTATCCGCTATACGGGCTAAAATCCATTAGTGCACAGTATAGAATGGCATCTGTTCAGTTTGCAAGAAAAGAAAGAAATGGATATTATTATACAAGTCAATTATCATCAGGTTTACGAAGCTCGAAAATCAACTGTTTCACATTAGTTTATAAAAGTGGCAATAAGACATTCATTCTGTTTTTTAACGAGTGTTATTATAATATTTGCCGCAAGTAATACGTATATCGAATAAACAACTCATAAATGCATCATTACAAACTGAATAATCGCTTAAATTAGCGACGGACTCCCTAAATCTCAACATAAATATGTCTTCCTCGATCGATGTAAAGTTAATGATGCCCGAAAACAAGCAAGAAGGCACAATAATTGGTCGCTCTACGGTAACCGGCTCGACTGTCCAACATTGTTTGAATCAGCACTAAGGATCGGGGATTGCCAACAAATTCCCCGGTAAAAATCGAACACAGCGTGGTAGAGTTAAATGAAAAGAATGTTAATGAAGGCACTTACGATTCGGATCTGAATCGTTCTGGACTCGGAATCCGAGTAAAGGAGAGCTCGATGTTGACACCGGATCGGCTAGGTCGGATTCCGGTTAGCGTTTAACGGCTTAATTTCGAGAGAGCGAGCCGAGCTGCGTGGCGCGACGGTAGACAAAATTTGGACGCGCGGATCCTGTGGCTCCGTGGGTGTGTTTACCCTGCGCCGTCACTTCGTGCCCGTCCTTTTTTTTTCGCGTTCTCTCTCCCGGCCAGGTAACCAGATACATCGTCGGCGGTTGCGGCTGCGGCTGCGGCGTTAGCGTCGGCGGCGGCGGCGGCGGCGGCACGCCGTTGCTGCCCAAAAGAGACCCCCACGGCGCCGTTTGGCGCGGTGGGTCCTTATACGTGTTCTCCTCTCGGCACGATAGAGACCTCTGGTCCTTTCGCTCGCCTTATTTCCTCGGGACGACCGTCGCGTCGCGTCGCTTCGATCGATATTCTCTCGCTTGTCCTGGGCCGAGGCCGGCGGAACTCGAGCTTCCACGTGCGCTCCGCTCGCCGCCACGCCGCGCCGTAAACGCCGTAAACGCCGATCGAATCGATTCGTGAAATATCGCCGGTTCGAGGATGGAAAC
Source organism: Megalopta genalis (assembly GCF_051020955.1). Taxonomy (NCBI): domain Eukaryota; kingdom Metazoa; phylum Arthropoda; class Insecta; order Hymenoptera; family Halictidae; genus Megalopta; species Megalopta genalis. Next base: position 15,886,800 of record NC_135022.1, on the reverse strand, counting down.
GACCCGGCCCCTTCGGCCCTCCGCCGCCTCGAACCCCGGCTCAGCCAATTTATAAATGGGACGTTATGCATTCCGGATTGTAACCGGTTAATTCCGGAGCAATTGGAGCCCCGATACGATGCTGGAACTCGTCGGAATAAGATGCAAACCAGGTTGCATTACAAGGAGCTTCCTACTCCTCTCCGTTACGTTATAGCCTGGCTAACGTAATCAAGATTTCAGAACACCGAACCGCCAGTAACGTAGCGTGTTGCATCGCGATAGCGCAGAACGACTTCCCAGTTTTGGCTGATAGCATCGCTGCGTTCGATGATACCGTGCAGCATTGTAACGTAACGCGTGCGACGCCGCGAAAGCTGTTTCGTGTGCTTTACCCAGCGCGAACGCGAGCATCCGTACTGCATACGAACATCCTGTGCACGAAGAACATGTTGGGATCCAAAAACGTGTCGGCGCGAACGTCGACCAAATTCTTATTAAAGGCGTCTTACGGTCTCGCGAACTCGTTAGAGAATCCCTGGAGGGCTTTTAGGAATCCCAGGATTTTAGAAGCTTTTAGGGAGATATTCGTAGGTTCGCCTGACCTCGGATGTCATTCGTGCGATCCTTGGAGGGCCTTCTGGACTTCGGAGACGTTTCGAGAGACATCAAAGAGGTCGCCGGATCCTCAGAGGCTCCTCGGAGAATCGTCGAAGGATCAGCAGGATCTTAGGAGCTCGTGGAAAGGTGTTCCGAGGTTCACCTGACCTCGGTGGTACTTCATGCGATCCTTCAAGACCCCTCAGGATTTCGGAGACGTCTAGTGAGGCATCGAGCGGTCGTCAGGATCTCGGAGGTTCCCTGAAAATCGCGCAAGATCTCGAAAACGTCTACGAATACTTTTGAGCATCCTCGGAAATTATATTGATAATACTTGAAGTACATAAAATTCTCTTGGATCACACTTGGAGAACTCATAGGTCTTCGAAATGATATCAATTGTCTTCAAAGAACCGCTAGTCCGAAGCCCTAGGAAATCCTTTGGAGGTCTACCAAGAGCTTACACGTCCCTCAAGTGGTTCTCGAAAGGTTACCGGTACCTCAGAGGTCCTTTCGGCGACCTTTGAAGGGTCACTGTCGTTTCAGGGCGTTTTGGAGATTCGTCGGGAACTTAGCTGACCCTCGAACTATTTCCAGGACCTCTGAGATAACCATTTAGAAGGTGAAGAGCGAGAGGGATGCAGAGTTAGATTTCTGCGAACCCTTCCGAGACCTGGTCATGAGTTAGGGTCTCGAAGGTTCTAGGAGAACCGACGTGAAGTGCTATAACATAAATCACTAGAATTTATTTCATTTTATTTGTATATATTTGCTTTATAGCCTTTTGTTTCAACGGGCTTACTCGATGTTACAGTACATAACTGTATGAACTTCTTGCCTCCAGGTAATGTAGAGTAGCGTGGACGAGCCGGTTATCGTGGAGAGACCAGTTGCTGCGCCTTTTCTTCGTTTTCGGACATGATCAACTTTCTATTTACGTGATATAAGACATTAAATCATTTATTCAGAAATAAACAAAATAATAGAATATGTCTTATTCGATAATTGTAATCTTAATTATGCCCTGAAGCAAGCCAAAGGCAATTGATCACCCGCATAGTAACCGGCTCCGGTAGCCTACATGTTTTTATAGAAATGCCGAAGTGTTTTGTTTCGTTCCGTCTCAGTTATCATGATTGATGTACAGATGTCGGCGTTGGTATATGTCTCTTGCAGTCCGGCCTTTTTACAACCCCGCTATCGTCCGCCGGCCCATTCGGCCGTTCTAAAACGTTTAACAGACACTCCGTGCCATCGAAGTTCGCGAGCGGCGTAATAATTCCGAGTTATGCGAACTTAAAGCCTGCTAATTCCGTCGTCGCGGGAGAGTGATGCTCTCTCGGTCGGCCGAAGTTGGTCGACAGGAAAAGAGCGTCCTTTCTCCGGGTCTCTGGACACGAAGGAAACGGACAAGCCTCGCCGGCAGAATGGTGAGGAGGATGAGAAGGATGAGGACGAGAAGAAGGAGAGGACGCGAGTGGCCATAAACCAGTTTGTACTATATAAGAGGCAAATTCGTAAAAGCGTAATCTTACGGTGGCCCGGGGGCCGTCTCGAGTTGGGGTCACGTTATGATAACATCTTTATCCTTTCTCGTATAAATTTTACGGGGCACGGCGCTTTAACCGAAATACAGCCGTAACCTGGACCGCACGAATTATAAGGATCGTTTCGCGGATTAAAGGGACCTCGACCGCGGCGATAAAATTGTGTTGTTCCTTTCTTTCTCCCCTTCCGACAGCCAGCGAGGGAGAGCGGAGGTGGCCCCTCGGACAGAGATATCAAAGGCAACGGCACGAGAAACCCGCCGCTACTCCTCACCGTCTTAATAAGACAGAAACAAATGACTTTTTCACCGACCTCCGATGTCGCTTACAACCGACGCGACGCACGCTTTCGCGGCCGGGCCCAATATCGTGCTCGGGTGCCACGCGAATTTTACGAGTTCGACGCGAATCTTATTCCAATTATTTCGTAAGGAATCTCTGACATTCAGCATCGATTCTGCCATCTTTTAGGATTGTGACGACGATGTAGGGCAGAGTTGGGCAAAAAGTAATCTAATTAATTCATTGTTGTAAATTATAGTAATTTGTAGTTACTAATCACTTATAATCTTATTAGTCCTATTACTCTTTGTCCAATTATTATTCTTATAAATTATTAACAACTAACCAGTTATAATCGTTATTCGATCAAAGTACTTTTTGCTTAATCTCGCATTAGGGTAACCAATTACTGTGCCTTTGGTTTGTTTTGGGTAATAACATTTTGTTGTATTTGTCGAATGAGTATGACATTCTTTTATTTTGTTCGACAGTTTTCTATTTTATTGTATATTTTTATTCGAAGAATAAGCCAAATAAAATAGTAAAAGAATTCAGTGTCTTATTTGATAAATATAAAGTTACGAAATCAAATCAAACATTTGATCAACAATTGATCACCTCAGTAACCGGCTCCACTATCCTAATGCACCTGCGAACGTGTCTAGCCATCGAAACGAGCACATCGAAAAGCAAAACTGGTCTCATTAATTTTCGGATACCATTCGATGTTGCACACGTTGGTGCATTATTTGGAACAACTTTTCTTCGTTGATTTCGGGAAACTGTACATTGGGATCGTTCAGGGAACCTTTCACCTCATGAAATTACTCAAACATCTTGTCGTATTATTTTCTTTACGTTTACAACGATTAGAACTTTTTGGATCGCAATAATTTCTCAGGAGGGAAGCGAAATTTATTTTGCTGCTTAAATATCGATGACAATAGAACAGAAATTAATTCCAAGCTAAAAGAACACGGAATAACGTTCATATATATATACATAACAGGTTCTATTAAAAATCCGAATCTCGTGTTTCGACCCGTCGAAGGTACGGCAAAGGGTTAACAAGGAAACATACTTGAAGCGTTTTCAATAACGACGGCGGCAATGTTTAAAGATATTCTGCGCGCCACTTTATATGGATCGATCGATCGTCTTACGACACCGACTCGCGAGCATCCTCCAATTAGCACAATTCAAGTGACCAGCGGGCATTAGTCAACTTTTCGCCTATAAGCAGATTCCGTCGTTCGCGGTGGAAGCTCGTTAAGATCAACTTTCCTAGTCCGACGGTAGTCCTTTGTCAGTCAGTCGCCGTTGACATCTACTCAAGGATGATTCTCGGATCCCTATTCACGCGCGTTCCACATTATCCGCTCGTTGCGTTGAATCGGGGATTCTCAAAGCGTTCATCGATCAGCCCGTCTCTCAGGTTCGCGGAGCGTGGTCGTTGCCGAGCGGAGCAACACGCGGAACTCTAATTAATGAAATAAAAGCGTCCGTAAAAAATAGAGGGGTCGTCGCAGAAATATTCGCCGACCGTTCGTGAAACTGTTCGCGGAAACAGGATACTTTGTGCCGCGCGGGACCGGTGTATGATATTAAATCCGCTCCGAAACTATCGGGGACGGTGTTTCCCGGGCCGGCTTCGGCGTATTCCGGACACGCGCGGAATTTCAAGTTGCGCGTCCAGCCGGGTGACCCTCGCAGCCCTCGAAGCCCTCGCAGCCTCGCAGCGAAAGGGTTGGCCGAGGCAAAATATTCCAATAACGCGTGCGACACCGCCGGCTTAAAGGACAAGGCGCGTGCCTCGCTCAATTTTCTTGACCCCGAGCCCCGCGCCCGGTTAAAGATGTTCCCGGCAGACGGAAAAATCCCTTTGGCCCGGTGCCTCGCGCTTTCTCCGGTCACGATCAGCGACCAGGGGAAACAATGTCAGCGGGGAAACTCGATTACCATCCGCGACCCCATTGTTCTCTCGCCTTCGCCCTCGCTCTCGTCCTCGCGAGCAAAAGTTCCCGCGTTCGCCCTCGACTACTGTCGTCGTCGACCGCGTTTCCATCGAGCCCCCGCCTCCTACGCTTGTCCATTCCCGCTAGCAACTTTCCGCTTTAAAAACTTCACGTTTTCAACCGTTTTTCAACTGCCCCGGACGATGGGCCCTGTTGTCGATCGAGGGCTCGGTTCGAGTCTTACAGAACTCGATTCTGATTAACCCTCCGACGTCGTAATACTTGTACGCACGGCGGACACAGGGTCGAATGTGACCCGAGAAGTGACATTGTTTTGAAACGTTCGAAAAGCGGCGTTGTTTATTATGATATGTAGTTACTTATTTTTACAAGGAGGTAATTAAAGTATTAAAAATTGTTCGATTCAATTGTTTGTTACGTACGGAAAGAAAAGAACATAACCTCTAGACGAATGCTTTTGACGATTCCATGCTTTCGGGCCTACTCCTTTAAACCGCTTTTAACGCTTTGACTGCCGCGTCACTGCTGAGAATTGAAACTTAATTGTTGCGCTAATATCATCTTAATTTTATTAGGATCCGCGAAACGTTGGAAACGCGAGCGATGTCATATAATTTAACTTGTCAACTTTAATTCGATTAAACAGAGTACTTTGATTCTAGGAAAGTTTTCTGGTACACTATCTAAGAATAAAATACGATGGTGTAGAATTAAATTAGAATCTAGAATTAAATTAACCCATTTTACTGATACAATCTCCTTGAAAATTGTGTAAGTTACCGCAATTATACTCTATACTATAGTTTTTCTTCGTATTTTGCTTAAATACCACACTTTTATAAAATATATGATTTTATAAAGAATATCGAGGTCTAATCCTTCTTATCCAATTATCTATTTTTAATAAATGTAGTCGTAATAAAGAAACGGCAACATTTTGCGATCTTCGTAAAAAACTACTAACTGGTTAAGGGTAACCCTATGCACTCGAGTGGCGACTCTGAGGCACCATTAATATTTGTCATATCATCTTTTAGGATAATTTTGATATTAACAAAGTTCACATTTGAAAAATTGTTACGAGTGTAACTGTTGCGCGAGTCCTAAGAGACGATTTTCATATATGCATGAAATGCATTTTCTCATATAAAATAGAAATACTGTAAGTTAGAAAAATGATTTCATATTTTCAGTTGAAATAGCTTCGAGTGCAAAGGGTTAAGATCGCGGTTGAACTTCTTATTGGACGTGATACGAGCAATAAAGATTTGAACTGGCTGCGAAAAAATTAAGATATCCATAAACAAAATATTTATACTTCTCAGAATCAACCGGTGTTTTAGAATTGCGACGTAAACGCATCGTTTCACTCCTAATGAAGTTAATTATCCACAGAAAAGACAATGAGACGATCCTATCGAGATTAACACCCTGAATCGCCGGTTCCGATCGCAGACCGCCTAGGATCTCTTCGACAGACAACACGTCGTCGCGAGAAACACGCTCGTACCCGTTCGGATCCGCCTGGACCCGCCTGGCTGAGTCGCAGTGCGCGTCAGACGGCCGCGTGGGCAAATAACAACACATTTCGAGGGTCTGTCGGTCGGAGAACGGCGCGGCGTCGACGTGGGCGAGCCTGCCGACTGCATTCTTTCGACATTGTTGCGTATTCGTCGGGCATTGGCCGCGACGCGATTCCCTCGGGATCGGCTGGAAACAATTCTGCGAGTCGGATTGCAGTTTCAAAGACAAAGGCGCGGTCACGGCTGGAACTAAACACCCGCGGAACACAGGCCGCCTGCAGTCGGTTTTCGCCTGCCTAACAGCCCAGGGCTGCCTTCGTAGCCGCACGCGATACTTTCGCGTACGATTCCGGCGAATGTCCGAGTAAAAAATCTGGCTCCTCTTACCGGCAATTAATTCCGCTTAACTCGATACCAGAGGATTCTACCGCGGGGCGGCCCACTTATCGAAATCGCACTCGATGGCTCCGGGTATCGATTCTACGCTTGCCGAGAACTAAACCGCTTTCGCTCCTCTACATATATCCAGCTTAAATTTAAAAATTCACAAGATCCTACGCCGTATTTCCGTATTAGACTCGCTGAGCACTCTCACTCCCTCTCTTTATCCCTCTCTCTTTCTCTCTCTCTCTCTCTCTCTCTCTCTCTCTCTCACTTTTTCTACTCACACGCGTGCTAGACACAGGGGTAATTTCTGGTAGAAGGTTTTGCAAGGAGAGAACCACAAGTGAAGTTGGAGACTTTCGTCGCAGGGAAAAAAAAACGATCGGAAAGAAAATCGGTTAATAGAGAGCACGCCGCCGCGAGACAAGGACCGCCGATGAAAAATTAAATTGAAGTAGCTCCTCGCTGGAGAACGCGGCCGAGGAGGAGCAAGCAAGCCCTGTTCTCCGTCGTTGTCGTGAATCATTCATTTCATTTTGTATGAACAAGTTGAGCCCGGCCCCGGACCGAGAGGGAACTTCCAGGCAGAATCTATTCCGAGATTCGTATTCTTCGCCGAAGATATTATCGAACGAGGTCCACCGTTCAATCTATTGGACGCGGCGGCGACTGGAGATCGAGTTTCCTTTTCATCACCGTCGCATCTCGTTTCCCTATTAATGCCATATCTCGCCGGAGCGACGCGACGCTGGTCCCCGGCGCCGTTGTGAAACACCGTGAGAAGGTCGCTTGGAATCAACTTCGTTTCCGGCCCGAAAATAACTGAAATTAGTCGCAAGGTACCGCGAAACCCGCGATGCATCGCGGAACTCCCCGTCCAGGGGGGGAACATCGACGCGATGTGTTCGACAGCCGCGAGGATTTATTTTCCGTGGCGCTCCTTGGCGATCCCGGCCCAACAAAGGAAATAACTCATGGATTTCGGAAATACTCCTGTCAATATTGGAGGTAGCCAGATCATAGATACCGGAACAGGTTCCGTTCAATAATTCATGTCATTCCGGTGAAAAGCTCGGCGCGGTTCAGCGATATTCAGGCCCGTAGCCTACTTTCCCGAAGGATAAGTGGAAATCCCGGGGCGGCAGCCGGTCCAGAGCCGCAAGAGATATCCGCGGAGTATGTGCGGCTCGTCGTATTTAAAAGTCAATAAACCTAACGAATTTATATTCGTCCCCGCGGCGCGTTATCACGGCACATTATCCAATTTCATTAAGGTCGCGTGGAAACTCACCTGCCCCGCTTCTCCCGCGTCGCGGTGTTAATTAACGCGTTTATGCCCCTAATACCGGCCGAGCAAAGGGAAGCCCATTTGCGAAATTGGACCGGCCGGGTCGGCACCGTGTTATTTTTCAAGCATTAAGCGGGGAGTGTTCGTCATTTAATTGAATCTCGACGAGATCTTGTCAGCGCTCGTCGGGAGATGGCTAGATCCCGCGCGACCTCGAAATCGTAGCGAGATTTCGAGGATATGGGACTCGTGGGGCATAAACTTTCGACGAACTACGTTGCAACGCGGTGGAAACGTTGTGGAACACAGAAATATATTTCTTTTTTATTCTTGTTATTAACTCTTTGTACTCGGATGTCGCTGATGCGGCGACACAATACATTCACGTCAAAGTGTGCGGTATCTCTTTTTGATTATTATTTTCCTTCATACTGCATAATTGCAGTGTATTTTAAATAAAAAATAATCAAATGCATAATTAACACTAGATTTACGGAATCCGTCAAAATGACGGGTCACTAATTTTTTAATTTACGATTATCCATATCGTGAAGATACATTTGTGAGTTACTTATTCAATATATATATTACTTACGGTAAATGTTACGATATTGTTAAAAATCATAATTGATAAATTATCAGCCGATAAATGATCATAAATATAATTGTTAAAAGTCAGAATAAATATCTTATTGTTACTTTTATAAACTAATATAAAACAGCTGTTTTTTGTGCTTAGTAAATCTATTGTTAGAAACACAAAATCAGCTTCGTGAAAGCTTCGTCAAATGCAGCTTCGTGCGCATCTTTCTCCATTCTTCGACCGCTCTGATAAAACGTGAAACGTTCATTGCGCTCGTAATTATAAGTCGTATTAAGTAGTTACGTTGCAGTTCGCGATAAAATTTAATTCAGCTTCTAGACACGGATAATAAAGGTCCCTCTACATTTGATTTCAGGTCGACAAACCGGGTAACTTCGCAGGCCGTCGTGCCCGCCCCCGAACGAGACGAGAGCGTACGTACATAAGGTAATTACCTACCTGGGGGTAATTTTTGTGTGACACAGGAACGCGGCAGTTTAACGAAGAGATAATAGGATTACCGTCGAACTGTTCGGTAAGTTGGCGCGTACATGCCGTAACCGTACAACGAGGGGGTCTCCGTAAGGGGCGGGACAAGGGCGGAGGGAGGTTTCGTGTTCTCAGAAATCGCATGGGGGTATGTGGAAGTTACTTGGAGAGTCTTGTTTTCGCTGCATCGCTTGAATACACGACGACGGAGAATTAACCTCCTCGTCAAGGGGCGCGATGGCTGCGCGGCAGCCTGTCTGAGGAAGTTAGGAAAGCCGAAGAAAACGTGTAATTAATAGCCGAAGGTGCGGGACTGTCGGCAATTAAGGCGGCGAGAAGAAGAAGCCAGCGAGAGCGGCTCGTGGTTGACGGGCCCGGGCCGATCTTCGGGACCGATTCGCGTTTTCGGGCGGAAAAGATCGTTCGTCGGCGACGAAACCGTTCCGACTCGTCTCGTCGCGCGTCGCTGACGGCAGAAACGGAGGCTGGCCGCGCCATTTCCGCTCAAACTATTTACTCGACGTCACTCAATTAACGCACGGTCAATACAGACAAGCGACCCGAGCGCGTCGCCGATTCAACGGTCCATTGATTCGCGCCCCGCCACCGTGTTTAGTCGGCGACGGGGTAAATATCATTTCCCGGGCGAAAAGTACGCTTCCCGTGCGATTACGGCACGCACCGATGCCACCGACCCTGCGCCGATGCTGCGCCCGAATGCATCCGACTGCACCCACGCCGCACCGTCACGTTGTCCATCCATATGGAATAGCAGTCACCGATCGCTGATTTTTCGTCGCCCGGAACCGGATCCACGGCCGCGATCCACGACGACACCGAAAACCTGCCGTCGCTTCGATCATATTAAAAAGCTTCGTCCGTCAGGAGTCGGCTAACTTTTCGAAAATGCACTAGAAAGCGGTCGCCGCTGATTTTGTACCAATTTTGCGGCGCGCAATCGACTTCAAGAACGGAATCAGCCGGGATAGTTGAGCCTCGAACTCGATGCAAATTTCGACAGCTGCATTTGATATTGTTCGCTAGATACAGTCGGCCACGAAAATATTGGGACACTTTTCAGTGCGGCAAAAATATCAAAACAGCGGGCTCGAATTTTTGTTTAACGTTAAAGGGTCTAGTTTGCCGAACCATCGCCGACAAAATTTCTGCAAAATTGAGATTCGTTGACATGGCAAAACAAAAATAGGAGAAATTCATATTTTTTAACTTGTTTATTCGAGTGGACGATTGAACTTTAAACATTGCATTTCGTTGATCTCGATGACTTGAACGCATGCTGTTAAACTTCATCGAAATCGGTTAACGTTGTTTTAGGCTGTAAACAATTGAAGCTTGTGAGTGAAAAACGATCGCACATCAGGAGAAAATCGAAGCTATCGAATGACGTGTGAAACGTGACTGTGGCGCAATTATTATGCGGGAAATTGAAATCGCACGGATTCGTGGACCGACCAATTATGTTCAGGGTAGCCGAGCAATTAATTATCAGCGTTGACTGCCGTGGAATCTGCACGAGATCTTTCGAGATGCTCCGAGATCGACATGGTACCGAAGGAAACGAGCAATCGTGGAATGATCGAGAAGCGTTCGGGTGTCCCTAAAGGACTTTACAGGTGCGTGACTTGGAGCGTCGGGCGTGGCAACGAGATACAAAGGTAGCGAGCATTTTAGAGGCAGTTGAGCGTTGAGCGGTGTCGGGGCGGCGCGGCGGCAGTTCATTTTCGAAGTCGTAAGCGGGGCTGTTTAGCGGCCGGAACTCGTATTTACGAGCCGCTTCGCGTATTTCACGCGCGCCCCTGGTCCCGGCCCGTCGCTGCTCCAATAAAAATCATTGTTTAAATTCTCGTAAATGTAAACGCCGCCCGGCGAGTGGCTGTAACGCGGTAATGCTCGCTTAATGCTCCCGGAGTCATCCTTTGCCGTTTATTATAAACGTTCGAACTTTGCTCTTTATTCCAAGTACGATATCAAGCCGAGTCCCGACTGCGGATGCAGTTAAAAAATTCAGACATTTCGCTACTGCACAATCGACGGCGTTCGACTCGTCAGACGTACCGATGTGACCGTAGTTCGTTCAATTTAGTTGCTGAAGCATTTAAGTGCTGATTTTTATACTCTGCGTGAAAATAGATCGGGACACCTTTTGCAGTTCAAATTGACAGTAATCCGCGAATTGGCTTCACAACATTCAGCAGACAGTCTTCTGGAGTGCAATGTTTCAAAATGACACGTTCGCACTGCCTCTTCATATGCATTGGTGCATTGAACGATCCCTGGATTGTATTATACTATTATCGTAATCGCCTCTGTTTTTCGCAAAATTATCATCGCAGAAACTGGACGCGTTTCTCAACACTAAATCTGCCGAGCACTGATAGCGATTCGCGTAAGTCGCGCGATAAAAATGACGAAACTTAATTTGCTTAAATTCTTCGTCTTTCGTGTTATGATTTGAATTAATACCAATTTATTTATATGTATATACAGTTAAGCACCCATTTTTACAGAACAAAAACATATCACAATGTACGCTTGAACGAAGACATTTATTCGATCGTTTGCTATAAAAGAGTCTTCGGAATTCAACAATTTTAAAAGAAACCGTGTAAAACCAGTCACATTGACTGGCACGGTAAGTTCAGCGTCAGACAGCACATCCGTCGATGATCGCATGAACCTTGGTTTATCAATTTTTCTGAAGTTTGAGTCCCAAGCAGCGCGATCGCGCTGTTCAGATCTTGTGTCGCGATCAAACTTTAGTAACGCGCGTACATCGCGTAGCTGCTTTTTTTTCATTTCCTTTCTTTTTGCTTTGTTTCTCAATCTTGGCGAGCGCTATCGCGCCGCTTGGTTCTCTTCGTTTTGGTTCTCTTGGTTCTCTTCGTGTTTTCTGAATAATCGCTGGGACTCAAACAGTTAAATCCGCTAAAAATCTCTAGCTCGAGTAGACCTCGTTTCTGACGATCGCGGTGAAGTTCTGCGTCACAAAGCGGCCGGAGCCCGGCGTGCGAGTAATTGCGCGAGCCCGTCGATTTCCTCGGCTGGAATTATGCGGCCGCGATAAATTCCTGGGCCCCGGGGAGCCGTCGAAACCCGGGGAACCGTGTTACGTAGAAATCTGGTGTCCTTTCGACATCCCTGTGAAATCGCGATAAGCCTCGGCTCTCCGTGAGAATTAACGAGGTCCGAATACTTTGCCGGGCCGGCAGGAGTGAGAGCGAACGGTATTCGCGATACCGGCGAATTCCGTGGAGATCCGCCAATTAGATTCGAATCGATGCAGGTCAAGAATATCCCAAAACACCGGGCCCGAGGCGAAGATATTTCGGGCCTGGGCCAGGTAGCCGAAGGGAACGGGCTGGTTCGCGGCGCGGTTCGATCGGTGGTCGCGCTCGTCGAGGAAAGAAATTTCGCAGCGGCCAATTATCCTTGATAACGATAGCGATTCGAGCGATCGTGGTTCCACGAGGAACACGGAACCGTTTCGCAGCTTCGAAAGCAGCCGGCCCGACCGGCGATCTCCAGGAGCGGATGAATCGCCGGTGTCATCGTTCGCTTACGAAAATCCAGAACCTGACGACGACATTAATTAATCGAACCGATTCGCCTAGCTAGATCCGAATCGCCACTCCCGTTGGCAGACCACACGCGAGCCTCGACTTCTCTCCTTCTTCTTCTTCCTCCTCCTTCTCCTCCTCCGCCTGGTCTTTTTGGTCCAGGCGCTTGACTTCATGTTCCCCGAGGCATTTCGCAACCAATAATCGAAGTCCCGGGAAGATAAGTCACCCGGCCGGATCGGCAGGTATCTTATCGGCAACGAAAGTGGCAACAATACAGGTGGGACGTATTCCGAGTCGCCTTGCCTCGTCTCACCTTGCCTTACCTTGGGCTTGACTCACCTTGCCTTAACTTGCCGCCGCAGCGGCGACCGAACACGACCGTGTCGGCCCGACATTTGCATTAATTCGCGCGGCGCGGACGTCTCTCATCGCCTGCCTTTTGCTCCTTTTTTCATCTGGCCGATCGTTTTAATTGGCGTTCGAACGCGCCAAAAATTTCTCGGCGTGGAAATGCCGGACGATTACGCGTCGACCAGTTTCGGCCGATGATTCCTCGAAGTAGGTTCCTCCGTCGCGGAGTGATCTACGTCGGCATCTTCGGCGGATCCACGAAGCCGAGAGGAACGCCGCGGAGGTGCGCGACTGCCGAGCAAAGACTATTAAAATCCGTATAGAGACGTCATGGTCCGAGATATCGGGCGCGTGGCTAATGCGGTCGTTACCACCCGCATGATCTCTCTCCCTCTCTTTCTCTCTCTCTTTCTCTCTCTCTCCCTTTCTCTTCATCTCTTTCTCGTTCTCTCTCGGCCACCCTCGGCTCTCAACCCGGTGGTTCTCCCGCTCGACCTGCCCCTCTCCGCGTAGCCCGAGGCTCCTCTTAATCAGCGATCGCAGCCCGAGAAAAATAAATCGTCGCATTATTCAACGGGCCCCGGTAATATGGATCGCGGGATGATGAAAAATAAAGGATCACCGGAGGAACCGGAGCGGGAGGACCTCGAAGAAGAAGACGAAGAAGCACGAGAAGAACCGTCTGTTGAAGCGGGGGTGGAGCCGGCGCTAAGCGTTCGCTCGTACCCGGCGAGATAACTTTCTGTAATTCAACCGTACGGCGACGAATACTAATTCCCGCCATTAATCTCCGCGGCTCGCCTCGCGCGCACCATTTCTCGATTCCCGACGCCGCTGGCCTGTCCGCTCTTCCGGCCTCGCGAATCTTTTCCGAGTACGCGCGGAATCGGTCGTGATTTCTCAACATTTCCTTCGCCAACCACGGCTCCTTAACCGGGAGAACGATTCCTTCTCGGATAATTGGCGGACATATAGATCAGTGGAAATAGCGAAATTGGTGAAAAAGTTGTAGCAATGTTATTGGTATAATTCACCGATTGTATATGCAAACGCAGGCTTTTTGCCTGGGCTTGCACTTTATTGCCATGCGGTCAGTTGCAAATATAAAGAAAAGGAAATGGATACATTTTTATATAGAGAGATATAGATATAGAGATATACAAGGTATCCCAAAAATATCTCGCAATCCGAAATTGGCGGGTTCCTCAGGTCATTTGAAGCAACTTTTTCCTTTACAAAAATGTTCTCCGAGACACCGTGAACGAGTTATTAATGAAAAACAGTGACCAATGAGAGGCGAGGTCAGCTGGCGCGAGGCCACCGAGCCAATGAGCGGAACTGGGCTTCGTGCGTTGGCTGGCTGGGCCGCCTCGCGTCAGCCGTACTCGATTCTTATTGGTCACTGTTTCTCGTTAATAACTCGTTAACGGTGCCTCGGAGAAAATTTTTGTAAAGGAAGAAGTTGCTTCAAATGATCTGAGGAACCCGCCATTTCCGGATTGCGAGATATTTTTGGGACACCTTATAGATATAGAAATATTTCATTTATCACGCAAGACTATATGTACACAAATGGCTTTTTACTGGGCCTGCACTTTGCTACCTTGTGGCCAGTCGCAAATATGAAGAAATGAGAATAAAAAGTGGAACTTTTATTTGTCAAACAATATTATTCAAACAGTATCTGCTGCGAAATCTCGAAAAGATGTTTCAATGACAGTTTCTCTAACGGTGAAAATGATCCGCTTTGCTTCCTATGAGTGAAATGTCCCCAGTGAGTTTAACATCGTTGCTGTCCTCTGGTAAAACCTCTGGACTCGTATTATAATTCATCTTATTGGAACTTATCAACGAGGCTGGATTTCTCGCCAGAAACGTCGGCCTTCTGAATCGCAAAACAGTTCCGCGTTCCCTGTCGGCTATCTTTCGCTATCATCTACCTTTTCCCATCAAGCTCAAGGGAGATTCCGAGCATTCGAGCTCGAGCAGGTCTCGATAGAAGCTTTTTCCGGCGCAAATCAGGCGTCTATCTCGACCGGGAAGCGATTGATCCACTTGCCAGCAATTAGACGATCCAGAGAACGCAATACCCGAGTGTCTGGTTCAGACGGAAGGGAGTTGAACCCTTATCGAGGCCGCTCCTTGCCTCTCGGGCACACTTTCCACGGCGACGAACCCTTCGTCGGGCTTTCGGGATTACCGGCAACCGGATATGACAGGTTTTATACGGAATCAACGGTCCACCGATGAAATTCAGCCAGACGGCCGATACACGCTTGGAAGCGGTTTTTCATTCGGCCCAAATTCATCCGGCCGTTTGTTAATAACTTCGCCGTGTCACGTCGATCCGACGTAACGCTGAAATAAAGCTGACGCGTATCCTTCGCGGGGGAGATTCGTAATTTAAGGCGGATCGGGAATCTGTCAAACTCAAAGGGCTCCCCAGCGATTTCGTGTCGCGACGAGCTCTTCCCTCGGTCTCCCGACCTTCTCGAGGGGAGCTTTCAAGATCCGCCGAGGATTTTTCCAGCCGCGGGCTTCGTTGCCGCCGTGCCGCCGTTCTCGATCGATGCCGGATCGATGGTTGTCGCGGGGCTCTCATTATTCGGTTTATATCCGGTGCTCGATGAACCGGCGCGGCGGCGCACGCGTCGCGATAAATCGCCGGCGAAATATGAGACCGAATGGCGACACCGGGCCACTGCGAAAATCCACATGCCGGAATTGGCACGATTCCACCAGTGGCACCTGTCGCTCGTACGCGCGCATAAATTTTTTTCATCGCGCCCGGCCAGGTCGCGCGCGATTAATAGGGCCAGATTAAGCGAGGATTTCGTCCGGCGGAAAGTCCTCCACGAGCCGCCGCGAATCGACCGATTTTCGCGTTCATTCTGCTCTGTTATTCGTCCCTTTTTCCCATCTCGGCCGCCGTCGCCGCTTTTTAGCCCTTGGATTTTGCTATCAACCTGTCCCTATGCGTCCGCTATACTTTTTCGTTATATACTCGAAAAGTCGTGAAGCGATACGGAATAACATGGAGATTGTAACTGTTGAGAAAATGCTCGAGATTAACTGTGAATCTTTCGCAGTCGTGTCATCATTATCTTCTGTTCTGAATTGAGAGCTTTATTACATCAATTATTTCTACTCCCGATCGGTGTTACAGCTGCCGTCCCTCAAGGTTCTCACCTTGGACTTATTCTTTACAATCTATTTATTAACGACATTATTGTATGTTTTCAATATTGTTTCTTGTTGTTGCATGCTGATGATCTTAAATTCTTTCATTCCATTGAAAATTCCTCCAGTATTGATTTAATACGATCTTGAGATTTGATTGGTTTGTTGTGAATATATCTGAATGCGCCATTGTTCGCTTTCCTCATCGAAAGAATAGTTTATAATAGAAAGAATAATATATAATTATTCGATTAATGCTTCAACTTTAAGTGCTGGTAATTCGTGCCTTGTTAGTTCCTTTTTCCATGGTTATTTAAGTACACCCTATCTATCTTTAAGAAATCATCCCCTTTTACAAGAGAAACGGCATAGAACTTTATCCGGTCAATTCAACTGCCCGAATAGGATTTTTATAGTTGCAAATAAATGTTGCAGCTGTATCGACATTTCCAGTGCGAATGATAAATTCGAGCTACATTAAACATTATATCGTCTACGATATTCAACTAATATTTCCTAGCGTAAATATTCTGCGTTGCGAAAGGGTTCGTTGCCCGTTTTACCAATTTTCGTTTCAGCATTTTATTGAACAATTTCTGGCTTAATTTACTCGAACTGCATGTATTAATTTAAAAGGCTGGCCCGGCATAGCAAACTAAATTACACTGCACCAACTCCAATACCAATGGCCACGGAACTTCGAAGCAGAAATAAAACAACCGTGGACGACGATCGAGAAAAATAAGCCGGGCTCGTACGAGCAGCGTAGTAGGTCCTCTGTCCAAAATGAAAGTAAAACAAAACGACGATTGCAGACGTTGGCCGCGATTCGCTGATTTTTCGAGCGTAAAGAGCGAGAGCGAATCTAATTAATGGGGCGGCGATGAGTTCGGTATCGCGTGCGTCGAATTAAATAGTAATTTGCAGAGGGGAGGGGAGGGGGAGGGAGGCGGCGAGAGAAAGGACGAGGAGCACGATGTCGCGCATTTGTCCGCCTCGTCGGGACTCGTCGTCCATTTTCCCGAAGAATGGAAGGGAAGGTTGGAGGGTTTTCCGGGAGCGTCGACGAGCGACGGAAAGAATTACAACGGGCGACGATAAAAACGCGGCTCGCACGGTCCTGGCACTTCGGCAGTTTCGTATTAAATCATCATAAATTTGCATCCCGAATTGGCATAATGACTAGCGAGAGGTTCAGCCGTTCCGAGCGCGAGCTCATCATAGAGCACGCTTCTGCACCTGCGGCTTGTCACCATTTTTTCTCTTCTGTCTCGCTCTCCCTCATTCCCTCTCTCTCTCTCTTTCTATCTTTATCTCCGTCCGTCGCTGCCTTTTTCTTTGCCAATTGTCCACGCGGCCCGCCGAATTACTGCGGGCGCGTTGGTCGTGTTGTTTGTCGCGGAGGAGATGAAACGGGATTGCATTAACCCCGAGTTACATTTCATTCCGGGTAATTTTCCGACCCCCTCCGTAGCGTCGGCGGATTAAAAAAATATTAGATATTCTTTAGCCGGCGTCAGGTTATCAGCCCTTGATCCCTTAAGTCGATCCCCGTGCCGGCGAGAAGGAGAAGCGAGCGACACGGTGGCGCGCGCGATTTTCGCGTCGCCGCCTCGTTTAATATTCATTACGGTGTAATACGTGTAAATCAGCCGAACGAATTGCACATTTCGCGACTGTAAACGCTGCGGCAAGCGCGCCGCCCCCGCTCGGCGGTCGCGATTAATTCCGATACAAGCCATCGTTCAAACATTTGAATCGCTTGGCCGAGCACTTTAGCGCGAATTATAGAAGCTTCGGTTATAAAACGATAATGATGCCACCGCGGATCGATCGGCGAAATAATTCAGCGAAGTTTCAGCGGGATCGGAGACGACCCGCTTTGCACCGGCTCGCCTCAGCTCGCAGCGTCGCGACGCGCCGCGCCGGGAAAAGTTTGCTACACGAGAGCACCAGTCTAATACCCCTTGTCCCTTGGCCCCGAGCCGCTTCTCCATTCTATTATTCAAGCATCCTCCAGTTCTTATGCAGTCCGATTTCTTTGTCTACCGGATCCTCGAGTCTCCGGGCCTCTTCGACGAGGTTCCAGAGCACCTTCGAAGAAGCACCCGGGCGGATTTTAACATGAACCTTTGGCGCGAACGAATTCTAGACCGCGTCGCTGCTACGTATTAGGAAATGAATTTGCCGGCGAAGTCTTTTTGCAGCGGCGCGATCGGCCCCCTTCTACCCCGGCTCCTCGCCCCTGTCCCCTTCGATTCCTGCCGACGATTCCTGTTAAAGACGAAAACGAAAGCGGTCCCGCCGGCCGAAAACAGCCGACTTGCTCGGCGACTCTCGATGTCGCGAAAATTGCCGAATAAAACGCAGAGTTAAAGGTGAAACCAATGGATCTTGCGCAGAAACCGTGTTAACTCTTCGCGGACGTATTATCCAATCTTTTTGATTTGCTTTTGCATTGACAGTAATAAACGTTACCTGCAACACGAATCAAAACAATCATATGCAATGCTTGTAGTGTAAATAATTAAAATGGATAGCATTATTTTTATAATTCGTGATTAATCTGCGGATCTTTGTGCAAATTCTCAATTTTATACGTCCTTTTCGAAAACTGCACGACGAAAATGAAAATGTTTTCAGATCTTTCCAGACGTTTTCTTGCATTTTTAAAAATCTGCGATTGCCGTAAATGCATAAAGACCTGCGGTTTACCCATGATTCTTCCTTAATTATGTATAATCCTGATTACAAATATCACTAGAAACTCAACTCATGCTCGTGCGACCGTCATCGCGTTATTATAGTCTTCAGTAGTGCGAGGGTTAAAACTCAACTCTTGCTTAATTTAAACTCAACTCTTGCTCGAGCGACCGTCATCGCGTTATTACAGTCTTCAGTAGTGCGAGGGTTAAAACTCAACTCTTGTTTAATTTAAACTCAACTCTTGCTCGAGCGACCGTCATCGCGTTATTACAGTCTTCAGTAGTGCGAGGGTTAAAACTCAACTCTTGCTTAATTTAAACTCAACTCTTGCTCGAGCGACCGTCACCGCGTTATTATAGTCTTCAGTAGCGCGAGGGTTAAACAGCAAACAACGTATCCCGATCTTTTGTCATGTGCGTAATTGCATGTTTGCGATTGGATGAAGAAAAGATACGTCGTCCTGAAAGGGTTAAAAGAAAAATAGATTTCCGTGGTGAAAGTTCGGAGGCTGTCGCGACTCGTTACAGACTACAAATTATTGCCAATAATTATCGGCCAGCCGCGCGGGTATGCTCACTGATTTATGCGTATTTCCCTTTCGCCAGTTGCCAGGGATGTTCATCACATTCCCTTTCTTTCGTTTGATTCCAGGTGCAAAGTGGCGGATTTTCGGAGCCGGCGAAGGGGCAGCAGGATCAAACGAAATTTAATCATGCGGAAGCCGGGCAATCAATTCGCCGGCTTACGGCCACGGCTTAAACGTTGTAAATTTTCATATCTCGCGACTCAGTTTACCCGGCGCGGCCCTCCGAAACACGATGGAGAGCCCGACAATTATTAAAGTGATAACTAGTTTTAATAAAGGGGGACGGGATTACGCGGGCGCGGGCTATATTAAAATGCGGGACGGCCGCGGGACGATCCGCGGGAAAATCCCTTTTACGAGGGCCACGTGGCCGAATTTTCACGGGAACAACGCCGGGGGTGGATCACGCTCCGCAGTGGGGGCGGGACGAAAGACGTCGCCGGGAAGAGGGGGAACGAGCAAACTTTCCAACCGTGAGCGAGGCAACGTCGACCGACTAATTAACATAATTAGAATCACTCTTAACCGTGAAGAGGGAGGGGAAGAGTCCCAGGTGGAAAGCGGCGGAAAAGTGGACCACCGCGGAAGACACCGGCTGCCGAGGAACTTTTTTAAGCTGTTCCCGCTAATTTCCAGACGGACGACGCAATGGAACCGGGGTTCGGAGGCGGACACGTCGGTGATAAGTGAGTTTTCACCGAGTTCCCACGCTGATCTTCCTCTCGGGGCTCATTCTCTGCTGTAACGTATCCAAAGAGGACCGATGCGACGTTTACCGGCCCGAACATTACGGGGACTTTCGATCGTTCTTCCGAGGTAACTGACGATGTTTGCCACCGGAAACTGGTATCTGTCACCATAATTTATGAGTATACTAACCCTCTGGAAGATACTGATTTCTTGAGCCGTAAAACGCCACTCCAGCGATCCAAAAAATAGAGTAATTCTGACTCTGTGTGCTCTTTCCGAGAATTCGAAAGTTAATCTTTACATTGAGAGGGCAACTTCGAGGCGACGGAAAATTATTTTTAAATCACTGTTTGTACTTAATAATTGCTAAAAGATCCACAGTTTTGCGTTGTTTCTTTTAAAGTTATTGAAACGATACAAATTCTTTCGTAGGAATTGATTGTATAAACTTGTGTTAGCTCGAAAAAAATTCGCGTAGTACAAAAGTCGAAAAGTCTAAATAGTTTTTATTTTTATAAAGTAACGTGCAGTGAGACAGCAAAGTATTTAAACGCTTCTTAAAAGGAAACAACTTCTTTATAATTAGGCCAAACGATCCAAATTTGTTTGAGACGATGGAGTTATGTTCCGAGTCCTACAAACCGCATTGTTTAAGTTTTCGTTACAAGCTAAGACTGAAAAGTCAAAAATCGTGAATTTCTTATCTTTTTTTATTCCGATCAATCGCAATTTTTTAAATAAAACTTCTATACATCGCCTAGTAAACTGATCCATCTATTCGTATATCGATATTTTAGATTTTTGGGAACTCTAAGGAAAGGAATTTTCGCGAACTTGAGAGACGAGCAGACAAGAGGCATGAACTGATGGGTGATGGAGCGGTATCGATTAACGAAGGCTGGTTGATTGGTGCCCGAGCGAAACTATTTTACCAAAATAATCCTTTTCTATAATCCTATCGACGAATCCCGTACGGCCCGGCCCGGCCTTTACGCGATTGTACACGGCGTCCCGACCCGGCGATAGATTCATGGAGTTAACGAGATAACGAAGTGTGTTAAAACCAGCGTCACTGATATCGCGGCAATAATTAAAGCGCGCGGTGCTCGGCTCGGCTCTGCTCGGCTAGGTGCAGGCGGCCGGTCGCGCGCCACCAGCGCGAAATATTCGCGGTGGAACCGTGTCGATGCACTAATTTACTTCTAATCGCTGGAAAATACTGGCGGCTAGAATAATATTATTATCCGGGATAATGCTATTATCGCGATTCGGTCTGACGACTGGGGGGCGGGCCGGGGGAGGGGCCGGCGCCGAGAGGAGGCGGGCTCGGGCAAATCGAATTTCGGTGAAGTTCGCAGCAAAATCATTATTATTATGGCAGATCGTTTGCAAACAATGCGCTCAGGGTTTCAAATATTGATCCTGTGACGTAATCGTCGCTGAAATTGCCCCTGCGGCCTCGCTGTAACGTGTTACGGTCTCGTTACCGGTTAGTTTATGGTGCAGTGCTTAGCAAACACAGTATTCTAATCGCTGATAAGGTCGCGCGCGCGGCACATTTTTCGTGATATCGGTCGCGCCCCCGAAATGAACTCTCGAACGGTCCTCGGCACCGTTTCGGCCCGTATCTACCCGGGCCCGATGCTTTTTCAAGTATCCCTGTTTCATCTATAGTTTACACTTCCGTCGGAAATATTGTTATTTACTTATTTGTTCGTTTCATTTTTAATATCGAAATTAGTTCGTGGCTACATGTTTTCCTCTACGAGCAAACTACATTTTTATCATCCATTTCATTCGGAGACATTTATTTATTTTATTTAACTTCGGACTTCTGAGATGCATCATCACCCTGAAGATAATTATTTGATTCAATTCATAAAAAATTTGATCTGCTGTTATATATATAAATAACAGCAGATCAAATTTAATATAATATATACTATATATACATTATCATACATAATAATATAATATATAGTATATATACATTATCATATATAATAATATGATATATATTGTATATACATTATCATATATAATAAAATAATATACACTATATATACATTATCATATATAATAATATACTATATACTATGTATATGTATTATTATTATATAACAATATAATGCAAGAACAAGTAATATAATTTATATGAAATTCATAAATAGATATAACAGAAATATTATATAAAGCCTCGAAAATAATATAAGCAATAGAAATTTCTTCTACTATAGCTTCTCATTTTGGTCAGCACTGAAATCTCGTAGTTTCGTAGAAACGAGTCGCGCGACAATAAACCTGGACTCACTTTAAAGCTTGCAGCTTTTATCTTCGCCGTGTTTCGTTCATTTTCCTCTAGCCTGTATTCGTGTGGTGTAGCTGGCAGTAAATTAAAGACATGCTGTTCCTTGAAAATATTGCTCCATCGAATGAATACACACGTATTCTCTACCTTCTAATCATTCTAACTTCTGTTTTAATTCCAGCATTCTGAAAGAAAATAGCATCATCGTCACCCTGAACCTACAAAAAAGGAGGGCTAAAAAATTAAACGACATCAAAGATTCCCGATTCCGTTTAACGGACGTACGAATAGAAAAGGTCCTCCACCCTTTCGAGCCTGGAACATTGCGGTGCAGGGGTGATTGCGACTCGCAGGTGGCGCACAGGCCGAGTTAGCGAAACGGCTGCAAACGAGTTGTATTTAATAAACTGGAAACTCCGTGGTGCGATTACTTCGCGGCGCTGAAAGAAGCCGAAAACGTTTACCGGGGCGTTTCTGGCGACACCGGCGGACGCCGAATTCGGCTGCCTTTGACGGGGTCGCGTCGCCGAACGTAAAAGGGAAAGTCAACGCGACCCGACAGCCGAAAAGGGAAGTCGTCGAGTGGAAGAGAAATGGAAATCAAGATGGACGAAGCAAGGTAGAGAGAGAGAGAGAGAGAGAGAGAGAGAGAGAGAGGGGGGGGGGGGAGAGAGAGAGAGAGAGAGTGAGCGAGAAGGAGGGCGAGAGGGTGAGAGAGAGGGGCTCGAGGGTGAGGTTGGCAATTTGCTTTGAAATCCCCGGTTTCTCTCCAGAGTCACTCCACTTTCCGTCTCTCTTTCAAACCAACCCTCGCCGTCTGTTTCCCTTTCTTTCCCTCGGCGACGTCCTCACCCCCCACCATGTCCCACCGCGTGCCAGCTCGCTCGGCGCAGCCATCGTTCTTCTTCCATCGTCGGCTGACAGAAATGTATGTGCACATCGTGATCCCGTACACCGTCTACCTCTTTCGCGGCATTAAAGTGGATCCGCGACGGATACCGACTGTTTGAGTTACATTTAAATTATACGGTGACCGGGGACACTCTCGCGCCGCCACCGGGTCAAAATTCGCCAGACCGTCCTCGCCAAAGCAGCCCTGTGACCTTCGGCTTTCTTAGACCGCCGATTCAGGCCGGTCTCGCTGCAAACTTCTGCAGCTTTTGTCAGCTAATTTCTTATTCGTTAAACTCCTCTATTTCTTCGCAACTTTCCGTTGAATTTTTCAGACTCTTCGCAGACCTTAAACAGCAAGAAACTTCTCAGCCCCTGAAAGCTAATTTCAATCTTCAGTCATCGAAACCTTGAATTTTTTAGCAACTTTCACGTTGTATTTTGTTTTCAACAACATTACTGTGTTGGTACAGTAAGACGCTTCAGGATTTTTTGCATCTTTTTATTTCTCTTGCCGTAACATTTTCCGAGAATTTACAATGATTGGAACTTTCTCGACTGTGATCGTTTCGTAGAAGAAAATGAATATTTAAAAAATGAGAATTAAGCGTAGAACGGTGAAAAATTAGGTTCGTCAGTGATAGACTCATCATTGCGTTCGGAGATTTCTCACACGATTTTCTTGTCGATCTCTCTGATAATCGAAGAAAAGAATCAAAGTAAAAAATGAATTTCTAAAGCATCATACTAAATTGCTTGATAATATTAGCTTTTCTTTCCCAGACAGAGGAGTGTCGCAAATTCTATGACGTTCGCGGCCAGAGAATCAAAGAATCGACGAAACCCCGAACAGACTATTAAATCCGTCTGTGCTCGTATTAAGCGTCGCTGGCGGAGACAATTTCCGCGCTGAAGTAAGAATTCCGCGGGAAGTTTCGCGAAGAACGCTGCGGCGGTCGTTCGCGAACAAATTCGTCGCTTTTGTGAGCGAGGACTTCGAGGAACGCGAGAGCCCGCGAGTTGGTTTTCCGCGGGCAAATGGGAACCGCTATACGAACACGCGCTTGTCGTCCCTCGACGTCCCGCGAAAATCGAGTTTAATAGTAATTTCTGGCTCTGTACGCGATAGTGGTGGCTCGGCCCCCCCTTTCGTCGCCGCCTGTCTTTCCGCCTCGTATCCGTCCGATCTTTTGACGTCGCCGACCTATTTGCTCGGGAACCATTAACGCCGCCGGAAAATTCACCGGCGAAATTCCACGAGGCAATCTCCTCCTTTCGCCGGGCGTTCCACGGCGGCGATTGTTTTTTAATCTGCCGTTACAAACGCGGAAACACCCCCGCACGAGTCCCTTGAAGCTCGTACACACGCCCCCATGGGGCACAGCTACGCAAATATATTTTTATAAAACCAGCTGCACGAGATGGAACAGTAAAAACGCCTGAAACCGATGTAGTGGATCATAAAGCGCCGCAGAAACGTACGTTTGAAATATTCATTATGTTCGATCGTCTGTCTGAAATCTTGAGTGTTGGATAAATCACCACGATTTTTGTAGTATTTCTGTGGATGTCGCACAGTGTCTAGACACTTTTGTTGATCAAATTGCAACGATATTTTACTGTCCCAATTGCGACTGCGAAGCTATGGAACAAATGATAAAATAACATTAATACTAGGCTCACGGAATCCGTCAAAACGACGAGTTACTAATTTTTTAATTTACGATTATTCGGATCGTAAAGGTATTCAATATATGTGTTAGTTGCGGCGAATATTACAGTAACATTAAAAATTAGAATAAATGTCTCATTGTTACTTTTACAAACAAATCTCAAACAGCAGCTTTTAGTGCTCCGAAAAATCTAGTGTTAAGCGCGTGTTCCAAATACAGTGGAATCTCGATGATCTCGGTTAAGCAGAGTAATATAAATGTTCGGATGATGGAGCAGTTACTTACAGAGTTAATTCCAATTTTATATACAGGCTGTCCCAAAATTATGTTACTTCCGGAAAATGAGGAGTTCCTGAGGTCATTTGAAATAACTTTTTCCTTAGCGAAAATGCAATCCGCCGTTTTGTTTACGAGTTATTAACGAAAAACAGTGACCAATGAGAGGCGAGATCGGCTGGCGCGAGGCGGCCGAGCCAATGAACAGAACTGAACTTCGTCCGCTTGTTGGCTCGGCCGCAATGCGCTAGCCGAGCCCGCCTCTCATTGGTCACTCTTTTTCGTAAATAACTCGTAAACGAAACCGCGGATTGCATTCTCGCTGAGGAAAAAGTTATTTCAAATGCCTTCAGGAACCCCTCATTTCCCGTAAATACTATAATTTTGGAACAAAAATTTTGTCCAAAGTAAATCGTTTTGCATACGGGTTAATCTAAGTTGAGCCAATTACATGTGAAACGTTTTTCGACGGTAGAAAAATCTTAAAACAGAGAATCGGATAATCGAGGTTAGCAATTGCCAACCAAGTAGCCATTGCAACCCGTATAATCGTTGAAAGCACATTCAGATTGTAAAATAAATGACTCGAATTAGTCGTAGCGTTTCTATGGCCGGACTTTCAGTGAAATTGAAACCGTTCCACACAGAAGGGTTAAAGGTTCCCTAACTCGGAAAACGGTTCAGCCAATAACGGAAATACAGTGCTCAACGAACAATCAGTTCCAAGTTATCTAGCTCTGCTATCGTTCCATCTGCGCACAGTAGGATGGACACCAGTGACCCGGTTCAGACAAAGCGGCGAGAGAAGAGAGAGAGAGAGAGAGAGAGAGAGAAAAGATATATATATATATATATAGAGAGAGAGAGAGAGAAAAGAGAGAGAGAGAGAGGTTTCTGGATCCGTCGCTCCGGTCGTTTACGCTCGGCCGTTTCCGTGGCGGCTGCGAAATCCGACGATAATGACTCGCGAAACACCGGCACGTCGTAATAAGTCGTAATCAGATTAGAGGCAGCGCTTTCCGAGAAGTCTCCGGGGAAGAGCTACAGGCGCGGGAAGACCGAGGCGGGAAACAGCGACGCCGGCACGCCAATTGAACGTAAAATTCAGGGAGACGAGCTATTATGGGAGAAGGAGATACGTTTGCCTCGGGAAAAGTTTCATTAGTCCCGCTACGGAAACA
Organism: Megalopta genalis; assembly: GCF_051020955.1. Classification (NCBI taxonomy): domain Eukaryota; kingdom Metazoa; phylum Arthropoda; class Insecta; order Hymenoptera; family Halictidae; genus Megalopta; species Megalopta genalis. The sequence continues at coordinate 15,860,726 of NC_135022.1, read as the reverse complement.
GTAATGAGGCTTTCTTCGCCGGGAAACGTTTCCTAGAAAATACGCTCGCCCAATCTCTGGTCCCCCGCGATCCCCCTGCCGGCGCCTGGGTCTGCTCGGACCCACGGTCGCCAGTCTCACAAAGACTTCGTCAAAGTTAATTAACCCGTATTTACGACCATTCTGAGCTTCATTCGTCATTTTTTCCAGAGATATTCTTCATTTTTTCAAGCTTTTTCCGAGTGTAATTGCAGTCTGTTTGTTTTTTGTATATTTCGAGTGTAAATAACTCGCGTATTTTTAACATTGACGGCAATTACGCGTGTTCGGTGTTTTCGGCGGTTTTCTACATTTTCTATATTTCGTCTATATTTTTTATGGTAGCTACGAGTCAGTAAAAATTGATACCTAAAATAACTCGATATTCTCTGGCTTTATAAAAAGATGTTTCGAGTAAAAATTGTGTTGACCAGTGACGTATTGACCTTTCGTTGACTTTATTTAATGTTCGTAGTAATTCGAACAGAAATATTAGAAGATGTTCTGCTCAAATTTGAGATTCGAGTTCGTGAATATGTTTTAACGGCGGCTATAACGAAGTAAAACAAAATTATGAGATGATTATTAAAAAATTCAAGATTACCACGAAAGAATGTAAAACGTCAAAAGATTAGAGCGTATTCATTTCATTATTTATTCAAGCGTGATGTAATGGAACACTTCTAATGATATCTTTTTCACTCAGAAAGCGGCATTTACCACAGTCGAATTTATTCATTCTTTGTGAATTAATTTGTAACTCCGGTTGAAGAATAAATAAATAAATAAATAAATAAATAAACGAACAAATGATGCTTCCTAAATACAATACGTTCGAGATGAAACATTTACGGAAAATGCCGGTAGAAAACGAGTTATATCCGGGTGCCAGTTTTTCCCGACTCATCGTTTTTATTCTTCCACAGCACCTGACGGAACCACCGAAATGGAAATGATAAAATAATGATTGAAAATACATTCGTCGGCGCGCGACATAAAATTGCAGCCGAAAGAATTGTGCAAACATTGTACCGTAAAGAAACGTCCCCATTAAAAATAGAGATAGCCGAAGAGGCGCGAACGAAAATATTTGCAGAAGAATTGCGAAGAATCGAGGGCCGCGAGAGTTAATAATATCCGGTGGTTCGACACTTGGAGAGATCTCGAGTGACGCGAGTCACGGTTCGAAGCCTGAAATTAATGAATTCGGTATCGACATCGGCGTCGTCTGTTGGTTCCCCCGATACCCCGGCTAATTATTGCATAATTTGTCCTCGGCGATATTAATATCCCCGTATATTGCGGCGCGGCAGACAGCCTGCGACGTCCGTGGACGTTCGTGAAGGAGAGATCGCACGACCGAGATTGCGATTGTAGATGAGTCGGGCTTCAAAGGGGAGCCCCCCAGGGCGAGGATAAGCAGAAGGAGAGTTCCCGATGTGGGAGGACTACCTCGTAATCGAGATGCAGCGAGAGGTAATCTCCGGCCTGTCCCCTGGCCGGTTACCTTTTTGTGGCCTCTGTCGGCTCTCTCTCTCTCTCTCTCTTCTCCTTGGTCCTTTCGGAGGCTGCTTATGATAAGACCGCAGCCGCGTTGATGCATCGAAACGAATTAACCGAACGCGGATAATCGTCGCGCGACAGCGCACCTTACTGGAAGCATTCGCGTAGTCGCTGAAATTCGCGGGCGAATTTGAATTCGTGAAAAGATGATCGGGAGAAGGAGGATCGAGGATCGTGGCGCAGCGGCGCGGCGGCGTTCGCGAGCCCGGATTCCAGTAGTGGCGGCATAGGACTTAGGTTCGTTCATAAAGCGACCGGGTAGAAAGCATTTATCCTTTCGGGGTAGAAGGCCTGGACAGCGGTAGAATAAACGGAGTCCGGGGCAGTCTTATTTTGGCGAGGACTACGGCACAGCCGGGACGTGCTCCTCCGACTTGGACGGGCACCATTATTTCTTCAGTGTCGACAACTCCTTGCCGCTGCCCTTCTGTCCTCCCTACGGCCCCTTATAGCTTCAACAAACCAACGCCAAATACAGAGAGAGCTCGACGAAGAGCGAGAGAGAGAGACGGAGGACGGGAACGTCGGTGAAGAGAGAACGAAACAGAGACCAACGGAGGAAGAAACCGAAAGAGAGAGCAAGAGAGAGAGGGAGAGAGAGAAAGAGAAAGAGAGAGAAAGAGAGAGAGAGAGAGGAGAGAAACGCCAGGAACTGTCCCCGTCGGCGAGAAGAGGACAGAGCGCAGAGAGGCTGCGGCCACTCACAAGGACTACGCCGTTAAGCCGGGAGAATGGTGGCCTAAGACCATCCCGCGGGCTCTGCCTCTTTTGTTGACAGGACTATGAGAACTCGCGCACCGTGATTTATCGAGGCTCGCTTATTCTTAGTCCTTTGCGGCGGCTCGCGTTATACCCGAGCCGCGTTAGCTAACTGGCTGGATTATTAAGCGCGATACGCGAGACCCTGTCCTACCCAACTCCTCCGTCGAATCCGTTTGCTTTTCCCCCGCCCATCCGTGCTCGCCTTTTTCCTCGGTTTTTCCGTGGGACAATATTTTCTACTTGTTAGAGCGTGCCACGCTCCCATCGATCAACGTTGGATCCTTCGTTCGGCCGCCAACAGCCTCGCAGCTCCTTATTAAATCTTCCTGCGAGCTGCGCCCGTCCTTTGTACCAATCTCGTACCAACTTTTCTCTCGTCGACGAGCTAAACGCGCTGCTAATTTTCTTTATCTCTCCGTTCCATTGAAACGTCTCCCTTCGCGCTGCTTCCAAGCGGCGAACTTGCTTTATTCAATAACGAACCTAGCGTGCCGATCAAAATCACCGGTTCCACATTTTTTATTTTCATATCTTGATCACTGTTTTAGTGTTTCATTAAAATATATCGTTTATAAAGTGGATATCATATTAATTTTTATGTAGCAGTTAAGGGTTAAAAAAAGCACGCGTTGCAATAAAAATATCAAGATGCTTAAATAAATTCGGTCTCGCGATTCTTATAAAGCAACACGTGGCAGACAACTTCAATGCTCGATAGGTTTGTACAATTTCGCTGGCTGTTTTCATTGCTAAAATAATTTGTTAACTGTAACGTGCACCTATCGCGAAATATCAAATCAATTTATCAAAGTAAAGTTATTATGGATTATTTGAGTATTATGCTATTCATTATGGCTAAACAGCGGATCTTTATACAAAATAAAAGTTACCTGAATCGATCGCAAAGACCAGAAGTTAAGTAAAAATTGATTTCTTCTTTTGATTATTTCATTGAATTGATAACAGAAAAATATTCTAATCAATAGTTTAATTACTAACTTGTAATAGAATTAATTGTTCTATTTCGTATATTTATAAACGAATCAAATTACAATTACTCCTTGCTCGTTTGAGAAGCGAAGAAAGGAGCCAGGTCCAAATAACCGTCGGGAACGAAGCGAAAAGGTTAAAAAAAATGCTACAGTAATATTTTCAGAAATGTCAGAGAAATCTCCAAATACTGAAAAAATTGCGTTCCGCTGTTTGCAATAGCGAGGTTCGTTATCGGCACTACTTTCACGGCAAACATTCTGTACGCGCGTATGTGGCCACCAGCAATTCGCAGGTCTTCCCTCACCTGCTCGTTACCTGTTCCATCGGCAGGTCGATAATCCGGCAGCATCGTAATCGGATGTCACCGGTCAAACGCCCTCCTCGTCGATTCCCAGCTCGGCAGCTCAATTCCCCGCGCGGCCGTGTTTTCAGCCGATATTTAACGCGACCGAACTCGGCGGTAACCCGCTCTCCGCTCTAATTACAGCGCGCCGAAAACATAATCGGCGTGACGCGCGACTGCGCTCGAGCGGACCACGCGGAACGATCCTGCCCGCTACTTTTCCCGCTATTACTTGCCGATCGATCGGAGGCTTTTTCCAGCCCGTACCGGAGAAGTCTAAAATGATCGCCGGTGTCGCCGAGTCTTCATGCATTCGTAATACCGTTGCACGAGCTGAAGCAAAATGCGAATTTTAACCGACTCGAATATTAATCGACAAGAAGAATCGTTAAAATACCGAGCTCATATTTCATTCCCAACCTTGTCGATTAACTCTTGATATCTACCGTTTCGGCTATCGATTCTTTCTAATAGATTTTTCGACCTCAACGCGGCAATTACGGGCGAATCAACAAGTCGTTCGGTTTCGAAGTTTTTCAAATAACGCGCGAATTACCACGGAAAATGTTAAAAACTCGAAGTCTCGGGAATCGTTGAGTAGGGTCGATTGGTAAATATCGGCGGGGAGGAATCGAAAATTCTATCATCTTGCGAATGGACCGAATCAGCCGGCAACACGGAGAACGGACCCTCCATGTATAATAAAGTATGATAAAACGCGGCCAATCCCTGTCTACCTATCGGAACTTGGTTTCCCTTCGGATTTCAGGCATAGTCCCTTCGCCTGTATTTTCTTCAGTATGCAGAGCGCGAACGTTAAACCTGTTCGATTCATTAAAATTCTATCGACCTATCAGAACGCACCGCACATTTCTATCTTCGTTAAAAGACGAAGATTTACACGATTTTTACAACATTTGTCTCGGAGTCCGTGGCAATAGCGTCGTAGCTTCACACATCGACCAATAACTTAGCTTCTACAAGGAGAGGTTCCAGGCTGTGTCCTACACTTCTTTTTCATCAGCTTTTGTACAGTGATACCACTGCGAGCTCGAATCCGGTCGAAGAGTTTTTCTCAATATTTATTTTTACATTTGTTGCACTTCTTCAGACATACTTTTAATTTAAAACGTTATGTTTAATTTAGAACGAACCTTCAAATGTTTCGACTTACTTCTGGCTTATGGATATCGTTCTACAAATTAGTATTATGTATTATTAATAAATATGGCAACAACTTTAATCTTGAATATCTTGCAAACTATGAGCCGTCTGCCCTCAAAGCTCGGGGCAGGATGAGCTTCGGCTCTTTAACATCTGCAACTGTACAAATGTTGATCAAAAATTGAAAGTCACTCTTTTCTTGATAGTTCAACTTTAAGTGGTATTATCCAATTATGCCTATCAGTAGACTGTGGAGCTTTATGCAAAATAAAGATTATCAAAGTCAGCTGTAAGGAATATAACTCTTACATGAAAACGTCTTTTTTCTTTTAATAATCGTAAAATTTGTTGAAAATAAATTTAGAAAATAATGCAGCAATATCTTTGAATTCTTCTAACTTCATTTCAGTTTTTTATTTGACATATAATATTTATAATAATATAATTGGCATCATAAATGCATAAAATGTTAAGCTTACAGATATAATAGAAGCATCAAAATGAATAAAATGGTTTGTTTCCATATAAAAAGCTGAAAAAAGTTAGTTTAAAAAATATCCTAATAATGCATAATTTATTCACTAGTAGTCAATTAAACACGTGGCTTATTATTTACTATGATCTTTTTTTACCATTTGTTCATTTTGGACACGGTTAAATGGCTTCAAAATAGCCCATCTCCAAATCATCCTTTTATATCATCGCTTATAATTATTTTGTTCTTTGAAAATAAATAATTTGTACAGAATTTAATGTACTTAGTATGTACTTAAATTATGTCACAGGACGCTTTTTTATCTGTCACATTTTTTGAGTTATGTCCAATCGAATATATTGAATTTTCATTTAATTTTTTAATTATCAGTTTGGTGGAGTTCAGTGTTTACCTTCACACGCATTTTGAAGAGTGATGTCTTCCATTAATAATAAAATGAAAATTGGCTGCTATTAGCTGCTCTAATAATAATGCCAAAATTAGCATAACTTGACCAGAAAGCATAACTTACGCGAAATGTTTTGAACAGATTGAGTAAAATATCAATATTTCAACTGTTCACTTTCTATTCAAACAAATGATAATAATTATAAATTATCTTATTTAGATTATATGCAGTCTTCTGCTCACATCCGATTCGTTCACGTCGAGTATGAGAAAAAGAGCGATCAAAAAATCGAAACCATTTCTCAAAGAAACGATCGAACTACAGGTTTCGAAACAATGTTCGCAACATGAAAATTGAGAGGATGTTCAATAGAATTGAATCGAATAGAAAACAAAAATTATATTTTTAGAAAATTTGTTTACAAACAATTAGAACGCTGCATCTTCTTTTCATTATTCTCTCCCAACGAAAACCCAAATATATGTACAAAAAGAAAAGTAAGTAAAAGAAAGTAAGGCTTAAATATACAATTTCAGTTGCCACATGTTTTTTCCCCGCGTTTTGTACGGACGCCGATCACTGCGCGTCGGTCACACATGAGCGTCGCTTTTCTTTGATCAAATTTAGAAGGGAATTTTACTCGCATTCGGCGCAGCACGCAGACGAATTTAGAAGCGATCACTTCAATCAACTTCGACTTCCTAGTTTCAGTCACCTCGACTAAACTTCTTTGAAGTTGGCGAACGTTTGCGATGCGAGCACGTGAACACTAAAGGGAAGATTAACTAGCCAAAGAGGGATGAACGAACGAAGTTCGTGCGCGGTGCCGATTACGCGGAGCACATCAGACAGATCGTGGGTCCGGCAAACATTAGATTGTCCATGAAATTGAAAAGATTCGCGGCGCAGCGAGGATCACGACTCCGACATCAATCGCCGAAGAGGTTTTCGCAGGAAGATCTACGGGAGGCAGCGATCGGCGAGAGGCGGTCGGATAAATTTGCGGAACGGCTCGCACCGCGAGCTCCCATCTCCGGGGGGGAGGGGCGGAGGTGTACAGAGAATTTCCCCGAAGAAAGCGGGGTTCCTGGTTCCCGATGGCCGCGTATCCGTTCGAACAGACCGCAGACGTATCCAGCCGGATATCTCCGGGCCATAATTCAAAAACGGAAGCGGGAAAGACGGCGCGGAGTCTCGGAGAGGCTGGATCCTGGCAAGCAGCTCGATCTCCTCCCCGGGGACCGCGGCAGACCCGGGAAAATGGAAAACGTTATCGCGGGCTACGCTCCGGCTTCGAGGGGTTACGAACCCTTCCCGTCCAACCCCCGTGGCTCCTTCCGACCCGAGGTCGCCGCGACGATCCAACGATTTGCTGGACGAATGACCCACCATTTTTTTCGGATCCGCGCTGCGGTAGCACCGGGAGCTTCTCATCGTGTCCGGAGATTCGAACGAGCTCCCCGCTACGTGGAAAATCGTTCCGAGGAACATCCTCGTGATGCATTTAGCCCCACCATGTCGATCGTTGAAACGATCTCAGACAATATCGACTGTACCGAGTTTCGCGGTCGTTTCAGAAAATTGGAACGCGTTAGATTTGAAGTGCAATCGTGAATTATTTATTTGTTTATTTATCTTACGGGAAAAAATACTAGCAAAATGTAAAGTACATTATATTAAGGTACAGTAATGTCTCCCTAATTGACGCTTAGATTGTGCAGAAAAATGGACAATTCGGGAAGAGGAGATACGATTATTCGAGCCTTGCAACTCGTTTTTGTAGCTGTTGACAATCGATAACCATAACAAACGAGCCACAAGGCTGGAACAATCGTATCTTCTTTTGCATTTTCGTGGACAATCTGAGCGTCAATTAGAGAGACATTACTGTATGTAGACATGATAGGTGGACAGGAAACTATACAGGATGGTAATGATGGTATTTCCGAGAAATGATGGATTCATGAGGTAATTTGAAGTAACTTTTTCCTTAGCGCAAATGCAATCCGTCATTTTGTTTACGAGTTATGAATGAGAAACAGTGACCAATGAGAGGCGAGATCAGCCGGCGCGAGACGGCCGAGCCAATGAGCGGAACTGGGCTTCGTCCGCTCGTTGGCTCGAGCTGGTCTCTCATTGGTCAGTGTTTTTCGTAAATAACTCGTAAACAAAATCGCGGATTGCATTTTCGCTAAGAGAAAAGTTGCTTCAAATAACCTGAGGAATAATACAGGAATATATATAAATCTACAGATGTCCTATATTTTTGGGACACCCTGTAGAATAACGATTGACAAGGAATTACAATGACATGTGATATAAAGATTGCTTAATAGAGTGACAAGCGACTGCCTAAATAGATCGATTAATGTGTAGGCCTTATTTACGGTACTGTGATGCTCGATGTTTAAAAAAATCGAGATGTCCCGAACGAAAAACAGGAGTATTTATAAACAATTCTTTTAAAACACTGGGACAGCCCATATCACCGTCGGTCATTGTATGGAACGTGTGCGAACTGCTGATGTTAACTCTTTGCTTTTCAGTGAAGTTGAAAGGAACAATAAAAAACGAACAGTCTGGCAGCTCGATGGTGACTTTCAACAATTTAATCGAACGTATTGAGGACGCAAGGGATTAACCTTCGACAGGATAGATCGAACGAAGACCTTTTGTGGGTCGGCGGCTTTCCGGCGGGACGTTTTAGGCGAAACACGACACATCCTGTAACAATAGTTCTCGCGGGCCTGACACGGTCTGAATGGCCGTTTCACCGTTTTGATCGACGGCCAACAGATAGCCGCGGATAGCCGGCAGTAATAGGAAATAGTGAAAACGGAATCAACGCTTTTAATCCTTTCAGCACGGCCGGCGATGTATGGCGCTCGCCGCAACGCGCACGGCGCGTAACCCGCGAGATTAATATAGAGCCGCGTATATTTTCAAAATTTTGACATCGATATCGCGAAACGATGATTCCTGTTAGGGGATACGTGGCCGGTTGTGTACGCGGCAGAGGCGGTGCGATAAATTTGGCACCGACCGGCCGCGTTTATCCTCTTCGAAAAGCGATAAGGACAAATGCAAAGAACATTCGGCTTCGAAATTCGCCGGGCATCTCGGTCCCTCGGTGTCAATTAATTTCGCGTGGGGTCGATAGATCATCCACCGTCCCGTTCGCAAATCTTCACCGATATCTCGCATATTTATCACGCCGGATACCGGAACGAGTATCGACGTCCGGCGAGTTCAGACCGAAATCGAAACTCGAAGGAGAACGCGCGAGTACTGGGAACGATTGTTTGGATCGTTTGTCACCGGCCGGTGGATGGCAAACGTTCCCCTGTTCCGCAACTTCATCCCTCCGCGTTTCGACGCTCGAACCACTCTCCAGCAGCGACCATCGTTAACAGTAGATTTACGGACCTTGATTGCGTACCTATATTCACTGAAATTGCTGCACTAAGACTCTCGAAAGCGAGCAGCGTCTCCGTAGTTCGGCAATTAACGACCATTGGATTCCATTTGTAAGACGCAAGAAGCAGACACGTTTATCGAAGTTTATTTTCCGCGATCGTTATTTCGGTAGCTCGACAGCGAACTACAAATAATTTTCGAAATCCGACGTATTCAAAATAGAAATCGTGCAATGCATAAATTCAATCTTCTTAAATGTTACAAAATAATATACATGAACGGTGTTCGGAGCTCGACGTTTCTATCGTCAGAATACGTACCATAAATATATTAATTTTCTATGCGAGTTGACTCGAGCGTGCAGAAATAGCTCGACAATTAAATGACCCGGGAAATGAGGCCTTCGTTCTCCCATCAATCAAACTTCCCGCGAACGGCAAACAAGAATGCACAATGTCCCGCAAAAACGTTCCGCTCGCGCAGAAGTTCATTCAATTTCCCTTTATTGAACTTTTAATAAATTGCATGTAATTAAATTGCGGTTCTTCAGCGTCGGCCGACCAACTAAGGACTTCATTCAATTACATGCAATTTATTAAAAGGCCAATAGAATCTTTATGCAAAATGAAAGCACTCCCGGCCGTGCGGCATCTCTGTTTCATTAACGAAATTACTCGGAGATTTTTCACGGTGTTATTTTTACGGAACATCGTTACCGATGCCGGCTGAAAAAAAAACCTTGTCAAGGAAATGCTGCGTTTGTGTCGACGATGCGGCGTCGGGCCGGCGCTGCCACCGGAAATAGGTGGTCCGTCGTTGACGTCGGGGAAACGGTCGCGGCGCCATTTGCCCGAAATTGCAGTTCGCGCATGGACGCGCGTTAAAATCGGGGCTCGGTCGTGCACCTGGAAACGGGCTGCATCCTTCCACGGACATACTAACCGATGCGTTGCTCGGCACGTTAAGAGGCACCGCGGAAATTTATAGCCGGACAGCGAGATGAATGAGAAGGCGGCGGAGGGGTGAGAAGCGAGCGGTTCCAGAACGTTATGTTCCCGAGGCCGCGATACTGCAGTGACATCCCAGTTCTTCGTTGTCGCGGCCGTTGGCGGACGTTTCTCTTTGTCGTTCGCGCGGCCAAACTTAATCTTTATGGACACCGGATTTTCCCTTCGGTTCTCCGGGACCACCGCTCTCTCGACTAGCGCCGTCCGTCCGGACCGTGCAAATCCTCGATCGTCCCTTCCGGCTCGTCTCGTTTCTCTCGGCAAATGATTTCAGCGCCGTTCGTCTCGCGCCGCTCTGCGCGCGTGGAATAATCTTGTTGTTATTCCTGATTGTAATTCACCGGGTCAATATTCGATATTCGAGTCCCTCTCGTTTTTCCGCGCCGAACAAAGCGGCGTCGCTCGCCTGCGCGGCCGCTCGGTCGCTCGCCCGATTGCCGGTGTATTTTTTTTTTCTTCTATCTTGTTGTATGCGCCGGACGTAACCATTTTAACGAGAAATCAAATGACGGTGAAACGCGCTGTGTCGCGCGTCGCTCTTGTTTACACGCGTCGAGCCGAGTGGATATTTAATCGGTTATACATCAAGCGCGATGTCAAACGTCGACGCGCGGGGCGCAACTTTCGCCGCTTCCGCGCGCGAGCCATCCACGTTGAAACTGGATATCTTCGTTCCGAAGGTTCCTCGAGCGTCGATTCGATCGAGATCGAGACTGGATCGCGCTGCGCGTGTTTCCAAACGGAAAGCGAACGAACTGCGAATGCAGCGACGGCGCGGCCGCGGCGTGTCCACGGGCTATCGAAAAACGCGATTGCGGAGGGTCATCTCGGCACGGCGAATTAAAAAAACGGTAATCGATTCCGCACGGCGGTTAATTTTTTTTATCCAATTTCCGGCGGATGTTCCGACTAATTTGGCGGCGCGACTCCGGCCGCCGCCGCGCGCCGCTCCGATCCGCGGCATTTTAATTCGATGCGCGCATTGACAGCCCGTGAAATTTGTTTTCCGATCGAATGGCGCGGCGCGGCGCGGCGCTCCGTCGGCCTGCGACGATAAAATTGGATCGTCGGGGAGGGTGTCGAGTTTTACGAGGAGCTCGTCGATCCATGAGCGAAACCGAGGCCGAAGTCGAGAGCGGAGCGGAGCGGAGCCGAGCCGAGCCGAGACCAACCGACGAGCCGCTTCTTATTATGCAAATACATTGTTGATGAATTGAGAGAGGGATACTAACCATTTTATTGACTTACCGTGGAGACCCTCCGGCGTGAACATCTTATTTGTATTCAGAGGGTAGAGGCCGCCACCCCTGGTCGTTATGGCCGATACCGGCCCGGCGGTCTTCCACGATGGGAAATTTGTGAGAGAGATAAAACTTGCGCCATGTTTTCGTAATCGTCGCTCCCGGAATAACGAAACTTCGCGGGCCAACGGAATCTGTTTTCGGGAATAATCCGAAATTCGACGGAATCACCGGCGTCTGCTGCCAACGTTTCGCGCGTGTACCGCCGCGGAATGGAATTAGACTGCACAGGACAAATTCCAAAGAGGAATACGGATCGCGGAATTTTGCTTTGGATCGTGCGAGTTCTTTTAGGAAACGTGTCCCGGTTCTTGCGGGCGCCGAGCTAAGAATTGATACCAAAAAGTGCAGTCTTCCGTAATAATCTGTTTTAAACTGTATGTGGTTCCTTGCTGCAAGTAAGCAGAAGTTGTCGCTGGTAAACGCAACTTTAGCAATTTAAATGATATTTCTTAAGGACTTAAAGGTAAATTCCAAAGTTTCTTTCGTCGATACAAATTTTCCCGTTATACAATTGTCAAATCTTCTTTGAATATTAGGAGAAAGAAAAGAGAGAGAGAGAGAGAAAAGTTTTGAAGCCAGTTACTGTGTGCCTGTGATCTACGATCTACGAAGATCAGCCACTGTGCTCCCTCCTTGAATACTGCGCTTCAGTTACTGTGATGTCTCCCTGAATACTGTGCTTTCATTAACGTGTTCCCTCCCTAAATACTAAGCCTCAGTAACTGTGTGCAATAAAAGTTTAATAATTTAACATACTTTAATAAATCTTATATTGTATAAAAAAATATAATATAATAATAAATCAATTATTTAAATGACATTTATTCGCATTAGAGACGACAACTTTAACAAAATTTCATATTTGCATTTTTCCTCTTTAAAACTATGACACATGATTTGGAATTTGAGGTTATGTAGATCTATCCCGTGGTAAGCGGCACAGTAACTAACGCATCGAGTGAAAACTAGATTGACCTACTGTGCACCAGTAACAAACCCATCGATCGAAAAGTTTCAGTTACTGTGCACAGTAAATAAGCTACTGAAATTGAAATGAAGAACAAAAATTTCAATAAACAATCACTGTTACATCTTTTCCGTAATCTTAACGTTTCATCAATTCAATTAACATCGTGATATCTTCGAACGATTTATTTTACTGAATATTGATCCTCGTTCGTTCAGCATTTTCTTAAGCTTTTCCATAAGCTTCGCAGAAAATTGAAATAATTTTTGTAGGTATTTGAAGAACTTCCGTCTTTAACATGCTCGATTTTAACAAATTTATAATCAACTGAATTCAAATAAAAAGTACGATACGTCTTATTCGATAAATATCAAGTTAATTATGCTTGATAACAAGCAAAGGGCACAATAATTGGCTGGCACGGAATTTTTCAGTTTCCGAAGTACCCTAATCCGATATCTCAAGAGATATCAAGATATGTACATGGAAAGCGAAACGGACGAACAACACTCAGTTGCCTCTTTAACCATCACTTCTCTCTACAATAAAATATCTGCAATAATCTTTTCGAATTTATCGGAGAAACTGGTTGGAGAATGATTTTTGGTCCACTAGTGTGGGGGAGGGGGGAGCGTTTGAATACGAAAAAGTAGAATGAGGACTATTGAGAAGCGAACTATCCAGATCAAGAGAGAGAAAGAAAGAGTGTACTGCACCATAGCTGTCAATAAAGTTTGTGATCGTCGATCATGAATCTCCACAGTAAAAATCATAGTTCGAGATCGCGCTGAAGACTCGGTAGCGGAAATCATACTGCCAATAAATTGCGAGAAAGACGTGGGATCGCGCGATGGTGTGGGGGAAACGGTGTAATCGGCGAAAAGCGAGACAAGATTCGGTCCGAACGCGGAAACGGGCAGGAGGGTAGGGGGGCTAGGGCCGAACGATTCCCAGGGAGTGAAATAACGGAGTGCTCGTCCGGAAACACGTCGCCGGAAGATCGATGGCCGATCCCGATGAAGATGAAGGAGATAAAAAGAGAAAAATCGCTGGGCTAAGCGCTAAAGAGGACTGGCGGCGATGCATGCGCTCGCATCTCGCTTGATGCGCGAGAGAAGAGAAGAGAGGAGAGAGTAAAAGGGTGGGAGAGAGGAAGAGAGAGAGAGAGGAAGAGAGAGAGAGAGGAAGAGAGAGAGAGAGAGAGAGACGAGAGGAGCGCGCACGTCGAAGCCTCGCGCTAAAACAAACAAGAATCGAGGTCCTATCCCAAGACGCCGAGGGCGACGCATGCCTCGCCGGGCCGCGCTTTTTCCCTCCTCTTTCTCTTTTTTCCCCGCTCGCCTTGGTTGGCCCTCTCTCGCGATCCCGGCCCGGCATTATGCGAGAATTTTAAACGCCGAATATTATGAAATTCTTTCGCGTAATCTCCCACCCGGTCGCCGTGCCGGGCCCCCCGTTTCGAGACCACCTCTCTCTCTCGCTCGCTCTCTCGCTCTTTCGTTCTCACTTCTCTCTTCTCTCTTCTCCTCTCTGCTCTCCTCTCCTCTCCGCTCGCCGCTCTTTTGGTCTCTCGTCTCTGGCAGCCGCGTTCCTCCTGGTCCCCCTTTCCACACTACCACGGTCCTGTTCGTCTTCTCGCGATGCCTTCCTTACCACCGCGGACCGCCCTCGAAATCTCGACGATTAATGCTCCCCTACGAGGCCCGGCGAGCTCCTAATTAAAACGTCACTCCCTTCCTCCTCGGCTCATCCTTCGAGGAAGTGCGTCTTCATTCCGCGAACGTTTCGGCGAATGCTAGACGTTCCCCTCGCGTGATTGCCCCCACGTCCCTCCCCACGGATTCTTCTTCGCCTTTCCTTCGTTTCCATCCAAAAATCCCGGCCCTCGCGGATTTCTCCGTTGCGTTGTCGCTCGCGTCCGTCAGAGACGACGCGGACAATGACACCAGAGGAAACTTTGCCGGCCGCGTCCTTGCAAACTGCGTTTTCAAACTACGCGATCTCCTTCTTCCACTCTGTCACCCTACGTTCGCAGCGTCTTATAATAATTCCGCTTGCGCGCGTATTTTTGTTAACCTGTTTGTGCGAGCCGGTGGGTATCCCACCCGTAAATAAATAAATAAATAAATAACGCTAATAACGAACAATGAAGATTAGCCAGTAATCGAAGTCAGGTTAACGCAAGCGTTTATTGTTAATAAATACCCTGTGAACTCTATACAACGAATGTAGGAACGAACGGACAAAATTACCGAAGCTATCAAAGGCGGAATGAAATTCCAGGTTGGATCCAGCCTCGTTCTTAAATCGAGTTTCATCAGGATGCTTGATTAAACTGAAATTCATTAGGATTTGGAGGATCGAAAGGAGATGAAACTTCGGATGTATGGACCGTTACAATCAGACTAGCGGCGATCACTGGAGCGCGATCCAACGGACCGTGGACCCGCTGCACGCGTATACATATTTTTATTCGCGGACGGAGATTGTCCGAGGACTCCTTTTAATTAACTCGTCAGCGATTCGTTCGGAGCCGGGGCAGCGTTTCATCGAATCCGCGGCGATGGCTGATAGGAGTCGTCGTTTTGGGATACGATGCTGATCGTTTCTCAGTGATTTCCGAGGCGAGCCGATCGCGCCGCTCGCTTTTCCCTTAAGGGCGTATATACATACGTACATACATACATAGAACGCGGCGTAGGTAATCGACGGCGAACTAGCGAACCGGCGGGAACTAGATCGCACGATTTCCTGCGCGGCGTTGAAACACCGGTCGATCTCGTGATCCGGTGATCGGTAACGACAGGTATCCGCCGCGCCGGTTTACCCCAAACGTTACCCTCAATCGGCGAAAAAGAGGCCCCGGGGGCAGCCTCGTTGGGGACCACCGTCGCCGTGCGAGAAGACAAACCGGAGCCGCGAAAGAGACAGCCGCGGGAACGAGCGAGAGAGACGGCGAGAAGCAACGAGCCACGCGGAGTGGGACGGCCAGGGGACAGAGGGGGCCAGGGAGATCCAGAACGCGGTGATTTCCGAGCGGGTAAAGAAATGCGGCCGAATTAAAGCTCCGTTTGCTCCGGGGGGCCCGGAGTCCGGGCTGCGAACCTTTTCGGTGGCAACGGATAGAGAGGGAGAGACCGAACGGAAGACGGAGACCGAAGAGACGGCGGAGGGCCCCGTCGTAATTGGTTCTGCATATTTATGAAGGCGCTCCTACCGGAGCGGAATGGAGCGGAGCCGCGCCTCGCCTCGACTCGACTCGCTTCGCATCGGCCGCAATCCTGCGACGCTGAATTGTCGCGATCCGCACACGTGTTACTGCTTCGCGGTCGCAGATCCTCCGAGAGGATCCACGCGGGACAATCTGTCGTCTCTAGTTGCTCGACTATTTTTCACTGTAAGCGTCAATTGGCTTGGCTGCTCTTCCTATTTCTGCAGCTGTAAGGAAAACGCCGTGTGTCACGATTTCGACAAATTTAAGTTCATTCGTTGACACGTCGCGCGCCGATCATCAGCTAATTACTCGATTTACAGAAGTCAAGTTAAATAAAATAAAACACCGAAAAGAATAATAGATCTATGAGAAGAATCTTCAAAAATATGGCTTGAAAAATTAACGAATGGAGCTAGGAGTTATTAGAATCATCGTGAATTCTGTAGTTGTTAAAATGATCCGTCATCCGAGGTTTAACAAATTTTAAATAATTTCTTTTATAAAAAAGAACGTTACCTATTACTCAAGTAAATTTTAATTGGTACGTATTATGAAAACACGGTATTCGTAGGTTTCACGGAATGTTATAACGCGGGCTAAACGGAACTTTACTGGGCGCTTAACGTAAAAACAAATAAACAATTTGAAACACTACTAACGCGAAGCGATCAGTGAGCGGAACTTTAAGGCGACGATGTCTCGGAAGTGAAAGCGTGTGACGCGAGGCGTTCTTCCTCGCAGCCACTGATTTGATTAGTTGATTACACGTGCAACTGTCTTGCGAACTTCGTACATACTCCGTAGTTCCATGGATGCAGCACCGGCTCCAGGAGCCACTAGGACACGCCTCCTTAAAGATCTCTATGGGGAAATGAAACGAGATAAATAGCGCTCTTAGCAAGATCAAGATCCCCTTTCTTCTATATCGCTGCCTGTGGGAGCCATTCGGGGCTATAAATCAGCAAGCAGTTCGCACTTATTCGGAAGAGGTGGTTCAATTAATTTTTATCAGCAGAAGAAACTCGAACGCTCGCGATAGCGTAGTCGCAGGCGTGGATTCGTTTCTTGCCTGCTGTGCTTCTTGCTAGCATTCCCGGGCCGAAAGAGCGGATCCGTTAGGGAATCGGGCCTCGGCGTTTCACGGGAGCGAGGAATCTCCGCGGGTGGTGCCAGCCGGTGCGAAGCGTGCCTCGCGGACGTTCCACACCGCCCACGTCGGACTCGGGTCTTTTAATCGAAGGCGGAAGTTCCCTCGGCGCGGCGAGATCGCCGCCGATTACCGATTTTACGAACGCGATTTTTCTGCCGTCCGGCTTCTACGGGAGAAATGGCGCGGCTCGGTGGATCCGGGCCGCGATAAATACCGGGCCGGACCGAAGCCCGGTGGCTCGGCGGCCCGTGGATCACCCGGGTTAACGATAGAAACGCGTCTTCGGCGGATCGAGCCGGATCGGCCGGGAACCGATCCGAGATCGCGTCTCGGCGAGACGAGGGCCGCGCGCTGAAAAATGTGTCCACTCGACGATACAAATGGGGAGGTATCGCTGGCACCGATAGAGAGGAAACAAAAGCAAACGCAGAAGCTCGCCGCTCGCCCCGGGGCGGATACACCGTGCACGCCTGCCGGTTGCATCGCGTGCACACGCCACTGCACGGGCCCTGCGCCGATGCGCTGTGGATTTAACGGAGCGCTCTCCTCGATCCGATCACTCTGCCTCTGTGCATGTACACCCTTCTCCGCGTCCGATTCGGCGATTCGATTTTTAGGACGCGATATTCGAGAAACGGATCCCTCCGCGCCCCGGCGTCCGCGCACGGGGATATTTCATGGAAGGGTCGGGAGGGCCAGAGGCGAGCGGCTCCCCCCGTTTCCAAGAAGAAAAGTCGTTCCGCGACGAAGGAGCCCGGCTATCGTTCATATTTTGGAAGTTTAATGAGACGCGCCGCGGAGGAGGTTGCTGGAATTTCATTCGGCCTGCCGCCGACTAATTACCTAATTAAAACATCAGCCAGCCGTTGCGCGTCGCCTCACCGACAGAGGCGGCGAAGAAAAACGATCGTTTTCTTAATTGCACCGAAACCGAGTCTCGATTCGGACGCCTCCGGACGGCTAGCGTCGCGCATCTCCCTTACGGACTTCGTTAATGCTGCACGCAGAGTGTCTTCGGTGGGCGTGGCATCGTTGCTCTTCGTATTAACAGGGTTACGGCAATGTCCAATCAAGTCATCTGCCCATTGCTATTTCTCATCGCACGATTTTCTGCGTGTCTGTTCCTCGTTATATAAAATATTTTTAATACGAGGCTGTTAGGCTCGATCTCTTTCCGTGTAGATTGCTTCGGTGGGCGTGGCTTCGTTGCTCCCAGCTTTCAGAGGATTCGCCATAGAGGGATCTCTGTCCCCATTCGTTCTTGCATATCTCAAATAATAACAGATTCTCTCTGTCTTCTTCCTTTCCTCTGTCCACAGAAATCTGTCTATCTCTCTCTTTTCCTCCCTGCGCGGAATTCCTCAACGCGACGCGGCTAAAGCTGTTCTTAACTTCGACGTTTCTCCTAAATGTCACGATCTCCGATTTGTCTCTGTGTTTCATAGAAGAAGAACTAGCAGTAAAATTCTGTCATCCGGCGGTCTCTGTGCGCCGACTGTGCGTGGCTTCGGTCCTCTGAACTTTAACAGGCTCGATGTAGTGGTGAAATTGCATTTACTGTAACACGGTTCGCCTAGTTTGGAAATATTTTTTTTTTTCTACGTCGCGGAAGTGCATTCACGCGTAAGTTCGTCACCATTGGAACGGGCACCTAAAACCACGTCCGAATTGTCTCACCCGGTATCAATCGAATCAGCCCGGTCAGTTTCATCGTTACTGACTGCCGTCGCGTCGATACGAGCGGCGCGGCGCGGCGTGCAGACTCGCGGGGCAAACGTTCCCGAACATTTTTATCGGGTGTGAGCACGTTTGATTCGCCGCGATCGCGTTACATCATTACCAGCGAGTGGCGAATTTAACGTGGCTCTGGGTAATCAGGATTAATGACTGCACCGGCAGCCGGAACACGCCCATTGTGCATCCACAGCGAAATTTCATTGGCCTGCCGGAATCGAAGCCCGACTCGCGTCGCTTTTGTTAATTGTTGCGCGGCGCGGCAGAGAGAAAATCCAACAATCTGCGACCGGTCCGTAGAAAAATCGACGCGGCGGAACTTCGTGGAAAAATCAGCGCGCAAATTAAATCTCCCACCGACTATGAAAACAACGGACGGGCAACAATGCGTAACGCGAGCCGTTCTAAACGCCGAAGGAAATTCGCAGACGGTTTCTTTGTTGTTGTAAAGGATCCCGCCGCTCATCGAGCAATTCGATTTGCCAGCGAGAAACACTTTGATCGGGCCACCGTTGAACCTGTAATTACGCCAGCCGTCGAGAAACATATAGGAAAGAATGATCGCACGTGGTGCGAGCACCGATTCGTGTTCCGCTCGCCTTGTCCCGCAAACAGGGATTTCCCGATACAAATCCCCCGGAGCCTGCGGCGATTCCTCGCCGTCCCCCCTTATCGACTTCCCTAATCGGCGAGCGGTCGACCCCCGGAGATCGCTGCGGGCTCGCTTGTCTCGGAAGAGTTTCCCTTCCCCGGCGACCAGAAGTTCAAACAAACGCAAACCTCCGATATACAAACGAACCGAGGAGAGACACGCGCCAGAGAACGCGCGCGAGCCGCCGCGGCCTCTCGTTTTATTTATTTGGACGACGCCATGCGCCAGTCCGATTCGTCTTATTTAACCCCTGCCTGCGCAACCGGCATCCATCGCGCCCGACAATTACCCTAGAAAAATTTATTTAATCGTTTGTTGCCTTTGATACGCGCTACCGAAGAGAAAACAATTTCTTCGGTTCGCCGGAAAATACTTCCAGGGTGAATGTACTTCACAAAGATAGCTCGACTTTTTGTACGGCGAAATTGATCTAAAATCGTGGCGCTATCCGTCGAATTTAGTATACCGTTATTTGATTTTGGTATTCGAGGTCACGCGAAAGGTCATTATATTACTTGATCATTAACAATTACCCTAGAAAAATTTATTTAATCGTTTGGTCATTAATGTTTTGCACTCAAGTGGCAACTTAGAGATGCCATCAAAAATTGTTCAATCACCTTTCAAAATAATTTCAACATCGAAGCGAAGTGTAACTACTGCTTGAGTCACAAAATTCAATATTGTATGCATAAAATGTGGTAAGTTACATGAAATGGAAATACTATAGGTCGGAGAGACTAGTTTAGATTTCGAGTTAACCCTTTGCCCTCGAGTGATGACTCTGAGGCGCCACTGAAATTGTTACATCGTGTTCCAAGATAATCTTTATATTAACAAAGTTTAGATTTTAAAGATTGTTGCAAGCATATTTCATATGCATAAAATGCATATAAAATGGGAATACTATAAGTCAGAAAAAATATTTTGTATTAAAACCTAAATAGAGTTTAGATTTCGAGTTAACCCTTTGCACTCGAGTGGTGACTCCGAGGCGCCACTGAAATTGTTACATCGTGTTCCAAGATAATCTTTATATTAACAAAGTTTAGATTTTAAAGATTGTTGCAAGCATATTTCATATGCATAAAATGCATATAAAATGGGAATACTATAAGTCAGAAAAAATATTTTGTATTAAAACCTAAATAGAGTTTAGATTTTGAGTTAACCCTTTGCACTCGAGTGGTGACTCCGAGGCGCCACTGAAATTGTTACATCGTGTTCCAAGATAATCTTTATATTAACAAAGTTTAGATTTTAAAGATTGTTGCAAGCATATTTCATATGCATGAAATGCATATAAAATAGATATATTATAAATCAGAAAAAATATTTTATATTGAAATCTAAATAAAGTTTGGATTAAAATTATTTTAGGTTAAAATGGCTTCCAGTGCAAGGGGTTAAAATAGCTTCGAGTGGAAATGGTTAAACCGTTCAATCCAGCTACCGCATTTATCAAAATATCCGCTCCCATGTAGAAAGACATCGATCATCTTGAAATCTGAGAATCTGTGACTGCGGTAAATATATCTAGCTTCTCGGAATCTCCTTCGCTTCCAATCCATTCGTGTTTACCTCCGACATCTTTGTCTATCAGCTATAATAATTGAGATACTCGTGATACCCGAGTGAGTTGCGACAAGGCATAATTAACGCGATCAGGGAGGGAGAAAAAGGTAATTATGCGTTACCAGCGTAGCTTGTCGGGCCGGTAGAATCGGATCCAGCGGCTGGGATCGGAAACCGCGTAAACCAGTCGGATTTTCGGCCGGATCGAACGGTTCCGAACGAATCGGGACCGTTTACCCGTTTTGCATCGGGGGTAGATTGGATCGGGGGGTGGTATCGAATTAATTACCGAAGCTGAATATTTTTTTAGTGGACGCGCTAGCATGTTCGCCGGAGTTTGACGGGGAACGCGGCCGACATCTCGATAAATCCCGCGAAAATTCTATCCGGTGGAGGACCACGCGGCTCCGGCATTATGTAAATGTATTCCCGCGGCCGAACAACAAACTGAAAATCGCGGGGTCGCGACCGAAATTCAAGCATCGCCGGAGCCGTTTCGATGAATCGCAGCGACCGGCTAGCTGAGAAGCTTGCGTTTATTTTTCGACTGTTTTCGAGCGGTTTGTCGAACAGCCCCGACGAGACGTTACGCCACTGAACACGCTTGTTCGCCGGTCCCTCTGTTTCTTGACGCTATCTCCCTCTTTCTCCCGATCGCCCCGTTTCGCTCCGTCGTCGGGGCCGTTTTTCGTGACACAACAGCCCCCCGCGTTACAGGTTTATCGTTCGTTGCCCTTTCGAGCAGCGTGTGTTTACTTTTTACCCGCGGAGCCACGCTCGAACGTGGATCTAGCGATATCTTCGGCAACAACCTTGTTAATTCTTCCGCCCCGAGCTGCAACGCCACCTTCCGACCGCTCGAACATTTATGATCGGGCTTCTATAATAAAAAAATAAATTGTCACGACCAGCCCGATCCCTCGCCTTTGCCTCGATTTTACTTCATCGTTTCGTTTCGTCGCTTCGTATAAATACAAATCAAGTCTTAATAAAATATGAATACTTCCCCGATTACCTTAACTTTGTTAAGCTCCCTTAATTTGACTTAACGACCCGCTGCTCCAGTCAGCTGGCAAATATCTGGACAGTTCATAACTAATGTGACCTTTCTGTCATACTTCGGAGAGTAAATTACGAAGTGTCGTACGGCGACTATTACCAGGCTGCGAATTTATGCATTAACGGTAAAAGTAAGTAGGTGAAATATTAAATCGTGAAGAAGTAAGAAAATTTAAATGAAATATCATTTCACTTTTGTTTCATTTCCGTTTTATACAATCGTCTTGAAAAATGTTCATTCTGTGTAAACGTCCGCAGTCTAACTGTTACCATAGAGCGAAACATAATCTCCATTTTAATCCTTCGTGTCTATGCCAACGCAAAATGTCAGATTCGCATTGTCGATCCTCCTCCGGAATCCGACTTAACCAGTTAACTGTGTTTGACGAGTATACTCGTCATGGAGAAGTGGCCGTATTTTGTGTTATGACGAGCATACTCGTCGTGCGTAAAAAGTAGTGACCATTGGCTGTTTAAATTGTAATTTTTATGAAAACAAAAACATATTCTGAAATTTCAAGATGTTTAGAATATTTTTATGCCAGGCCAGAATAAAACAAACAAATAAAACATATGAATAATTATATGAATAATTCGCGATATTGGTGTTCGACATGCAATGTACCATTATGTATAGTTCCTTGCTTTGCTGAATACCACTCTACAGCAGCGATTTGAATTTTTAACTTTCATAAGTATTTCATTTTTGTTGCGTTTTTCGTTTATTACCTACGCAGTATACGTTAATGTTGAGCGAATAAGTAAATATTAGTAACCAAATTGTTAATTTTCTAAAATAAAACTTACTCTGTGTTCGACGAGTATACTCGTCATCGCTTCATTCTCGCGACACATATAAGTGCGCGCTTTAAAAAGGAGGCGCCACAGCTAACTGGTTAATCAGGCGGCGACGAGCGTTCGCATAACAGAATAGTCGTTTGGTTGCCGAGCTGCGACAAATTGTCGCCGAATTTTTCAATAAACAGCAGAATCCACGGTGAATAATCGAGGCTGTGCTGCACTTACAATCCTGAAAGTAATTCGATTTATCTCGGTGTTTGCCGGGAGATGTCGAGAAAGCATGGCAGCGACCAGCTTACTTGGCAGTTCAACTACCATTTCGGCGAGCTCGGGGTCGGTTCATCGAGCGATCGTTCACGAACCGTCGTCGGTTCGTAGGAAATTTAACGGCGAGGAGCCGCCAGACGAATGTCCCTGTCAACGACAGCCAACGGCGCACCTGAGACCCCGTAGACCGGGGAGTACACCCCAGCCGTCGAACATTCAAATTCGCCCGGCCGATTTTTTCCCTCGACCCTCTCCTGGGAGCTTCGCGACGAGGGTTGACAAAGGACGCGACGTTCCGTGAAGTTACGCTACTTTTCTGCGCTTTGTTACGGGGTCATCGACAGCGTGAGCCGAACTGTATACCGTCGTCCACCGACACGTCCAATACTTTCGATAAGGATGTCTGGGCCCGGGATTTTTGCGAGATGCGAATCACAGCTTTATAATTTCGATATCTTTTGTAGTTTCTTTTTTTACTTATTTATTCGACGATTTTTACGGGAAACCCTTTTGTTACGTAGGACAAAGGAGAGAAAATGTAAAAGCATCAGTGGACTTAGTGTTGAACTAGGAGTCAGTACTGTAAGATAATACGTACAAATATCGTAAGAGTACACGAAGAATTTAACCCTTGCACTCGAGTGGCGACTCCGAAGTGCTATTAAAAATCGTTATGTCACGTCTCAAAATAATTTTATTAATCAAATTTGTTTATATTTGAAGAGCTGTTGAAAACGTAACTGTTGCATGGGTCACAATATTCAATTTCATATGCATAAAATGTACTGGGTCATATAAAATGGAAAAACCGTGGGTCGGAAAAATTATTTTAAATTTTGCGTTAATTTGGCTTCGAGTGCAAAGGGTTAAATGTAACGCTTTACAATTACAATTACAATTCTCCCTAATTGACGCTCAGATTGTGCACAGAAATGGACAATTTTGGAAGAGGAGATACGATTATTCGAGCCTAGCGGCTCGTTTTTATAGTTACCGATTGTCAAAAACTGTAAAAAAGAGACGCAGGGCTGGAGTAATCGGATCTCCTCTTCCTAAATTGTCGAGTTTTGAGCGTCAATCTGAGCGTCAGTTAGGACAAATTTACTGCATTACGATCCTATGATTCTGTATAAGTTTTGTACACATTTTTGTATAATTGTTATGTAGTTTTTAATATTTTTTTCTAGGAAAATGCGCGCAAAATGCTGATTAAAAGGTTAAAGAATTTGAAGTTTGCTTCAACATTTTTGGTACGCTAAAGGGTAGAACCCTTATACCTAAATAAATTCTAAATTCTAAGTCAGTGAAAATGTTAAGATAATTCATGAACCCGCGGAAAAGTTCTGAATGAAGTGAAAAAGCTATTATGAAAGTCTAATGTATCGTAAAAATGATTACAGTTTATTATTAAGCGATTTAAGGTTATGTTCATAGACATTGTCTTTAGCTTAGGGGATGATGGGTTACCAAGAGCTTCTCTTAAGACTGAATCCCTGATGGAAGCTTGTAAAATTGTGTCAAAGATCTTTCCAAGATCATGTTATTACATAGTTAACCCTTTCGCTACGGAGCGCTTGCGTCAAAATGTGATCGCTGTGAACGGAGCGTATTATTGAGTAGTTGGCGCTGAAGTACGGAATGTATTTCTGGTTCCAAGTTTTCCGTAGTCCAAATATATCCAGATTTTTGTGAACGCTTTCAGTATCGGTATTTTTACTTCCAATATTTTCACTATCACTCGTGACAAATATTCTCCTAAATTTTCTTTTCCCCATGATGTGATAATGGGTCTAAAAAAATTAAATACTTTAAAACCCAACATATTATCACAAGGGCAGAAATTGAGTATTTACCCGTGAATTATTAAAATTAAGCCAACAAAATTATTTTAGAATTATAAATTCAAGTAAACCTTTTAATGGCTACTGTTGTAAATGGTTGGTATATATCCGTGGCTTGCAATGTTCTAAAGAAGACTGAAACTGTGTATCGTTAGAATAAAACACAATATCGTCTTGTCAATAGTGTTATATTTCATGATAGTCAATTGTTTAACGCATGCAGCGTTGCCAGATACTCGATTAACAAAAGTATCTCGTGTAAAGTATGAAATAAAAGTATATATGGTATGAACCTATATATACGCTCTTCGTACCCGCGCGCCCACTTTTCCAGAGCATATATATACGCTCCTCTTATATGAATGGTCATTCTTCGAGGGCGTATATATACGCCCATCGGAGCAAAAGGGTTAAATGCATTTCTCACGATGAAGAATAATGTATATCATTTCATTAGAAACAATGATAATATTATTAAAAGGAGAATGACTCTCGTCCACACCAGATCAATGTTTTTCTACGGTAGTATTTCGTTGTATTCTATGAGTGGTAAATTAATTGAAGCTGGAAGCTAGACACAGAACTATCGAAAATAGTGTCGCAAGGATGAGGCTCCGTCGCTGGGGATTGGTGGGGTTCTATCGTCGAATTTACGGTCCACGCGGTGCACCATGTTCGACGAAGAAACGGTAATCGTTGCCGGTAGGCACGGGGCTAATTTACCGCTCGCGGTAACAACCAGCAACATGTCTTCCGGGAATCATCGCACCGGGTCCCCGGTGTTCCTCGCTGCTTACTGCAGGCACTACGATTCGCCGAGCAGCATGTAGAGCATGGATCGCGTTCCCGAAAAATGTGTGTAATTTTGGCACCGTTAGGCCACGCGGGTACCATTTCGTTTCTCCGCGAAGAAACCCGAATTCAAGCTTTCTTTCTCCCAGGTGGAACTCGGAGGAAGGCGCTCCCCATTTATTGTCGGAGGAACATATAGGAGTTGTCTCGATGCTGAAAATTCGTCAACTCAAAATTGTCCGAGCGTTTGAACGGCGGCAGTGCGACAAAACAGGTATCTGCCTGCTAAAAATTCGCGGATGCGAAGACAGCTCGACGGTCGACGTAAATAAAGAAATCCAAGTAAACGCGTCGAAGCGACAGCTCCGCTCCCGGAATAGTGACACGGGGTCTGCGAAATTTTCTTGGTCGTTGGAATAAATAAACAAATCCGGGAATAGGAGGGCGGGGGGCGGGGGGATCCCGGTGCCGGAATCTCGGGCGAATTAGATTCAATTTCAGCCGTCGGTTTTCCAATATTCAGCGTTTTATCGGGAGCGTGGTAACGATCGTTTGAAAAGGGAACGCAGCGATACGAACGTAATGCAATCTGCGAACGCGTCTCGCGCTTGAATTCCACGAGGCGCGAAAGCCTGGGTCGGAGTTCGAGGGAAATTCTAAGTAACCTCGAAGGAGTAAATACGCCGGGAAAGAGAGGGGCGGGGGGCCTGGCGTCGGCTGCCGAAGCGGGGGCGAACAGAGAAACAGTGAGAGAGTCAGGGAGTAAGAGAGAGCGAGAGAGTAACAGAAAGAGAGAGAGAGAGAGAGAGAGAGAGAGAGAGAGACGGGGCGAGGGAGAGTACCAGAAGGAGAGGCGGCTTTCTGTCAGTAAGAATGCCCGGGCGTCGTAATCGGGTCCCCGCCGGAAGTAAAACCCAGCCCGTTTCCATTCTTCGTCTTTTCAATTTCCGATATCCCCGCGGAGAGAGCGTCTAATGGTAATTTTAAAAGGAAAGCGCAATGGCGCATGCATAATACACTCCACGGGCTCGTTGATTTTCCCGTTGATCATCCGGCGCGAGGGGGAGGGAGCACGTCACCCTTCCGTAGGGAAAAATCGGGAGATCGGTGTAATTCGTGGGGCGCAGCCTCGTCGAACGAAACTCCTGCCGAATCTTGAGATTTCTGCTAATCCTGCGACCTCAAACGACGAGCCTGGCTCGACCGACTGTGTGTACACGTCGGCGAGGTGCAAGAATCATGAGATTTGCTAGTCAATCAGATTTCGCCGTTCGGTTTGCGATAGTGCGCGCGTGCACGATGTTTGCCACCTTCACGACTTTGGCAATCTACAAATCGAATTCCGGCAATTCGGAAAATAACTTCGACAAGTACACGCGACTGGCTTGGCCAATAGAATCAATATCTTAAAGTCCACGATTCTCGTCGGGGTAACGATCAAATTCCGCGGCTTCGCGAGATCGTGTTAGCCCGAAAATCTTCGTAAATAGACTTCCGCCGTGTCTCGAGTCATCGCGCACCATTTCGGAAGGAAGCAGAATTTGATTTGGCTCCAGCTTCGTCGAACTTGCCGGATGAAATATTAATTTCGCCGAAGTACCGTTAGCAATGATTACCCAGCGGCGAAGCCCTCCGCGAACAAAACGAACAAAACCATCCCGATAACAGAGCGGCGTTCCCGAAATAGATTTCCGAAAGATCTCCGTTCGCTCGACAGTGACGGTGCCGACTGTTCGGCCGGGATAAATAAATCAGCACGAGCCGCAATAACAGGAACGGGGAGCAGAAAGCTGCAGGGTATTTTCTTGCGACGTCGAAAAAGCACGCCATCGTTCCTCGCGTTCCGGCTTTTTAATTCGCGAGGCGGTTAATTCGCGATGTGAATCGCTGATGAGGGGAGCCCGGGCGGGCGGCTTTCATCAGCTCCGAAGCCGAGGGGAAACCGAGGGCGGTCGGAAATTCGCACGGGAAACCGGCGACATCGTGGTGCTCGCCGGCGCATCATCATCAGAATTCCTCGAGGATGGAGCTGCGAGCGGCTCTCCTCTGGCGATTCCGTCGGATCGGGCGCGAGTTGGAGACCCAGCCGAGAAATATGAGAGATCGAGGTGGCAAGACGAGGAACATGGACCGAGCGAGGAAGGAGCGCGTGGTAGAGACCAATTACTAGCCAAAGGAAGAACGAGAGGAGGAAAGAGCGGAGCCGGGACAAGGAGACTGAGGAAGCTGAGCAGGCTGAGAAGGCTGAGGAGACTCTGGAGGAGGGGTCGAAGGGGAGGAGGAGAGGCGGTTTAATGCCGGGGTCCTTAATATGGCGAGGGCGGCCTTAATAAGGGAGGGAGAGTTTCGGCGTATGCGTAGCGCGGGGACACAAAAGCCGCGGACGCTGGACCGGCCCCGATACAGGAGGTCAAAAATGCGCTCAAAAAATTGCCGCCAATTTGAATTGCTAATAAGGACGATGCGCGAGTCCTCGAGAGTTCGGCCTAACCGGTGCAAAACAATGGTCCCGCGTATAGCGGTATACCCGCGCCGGCAAAACGAACGCGCCGGTGACGAAGTCCATATAAGTGTTCCGTTTGGCTCCGCAGAAATGCAGTCCGAGGGGAAAAATAAACGAGCTCCGAGCGAGCTGGAGCGAGCTGGAGCGAGCCTGAGGAGGATGCCTCACGGCGATGCCTCACGATGCCTCACGATGCCTCACGATGCCTCACGATGCCAGCCGGCCTCGCGACTTAGGCCTCCCCGGGAGGCAAAGGGGGGACCACGCGGGCCCCGGGAGGGGAAGGGACGCTACCGTGGCCACGAGGGAGAGATCGCCGATGCAACCCTAAATAATTAGTCACTGCCACGTCCGAGGGTCTCCGCCGCTCTCTCCTTCGACCGGGAGGAAACCGGGGAACCGAAGAACCGAGGAACCGTGGAAAGGGGACGTCGAGCCGAGCCGAGCCGAGCCGCGCGACCAAGCCGATTCCACTGGAATCACCGCTACGAACCGCGTGGGAAACGATACCAGCGGCCACGGGAATTCGCGGCGGTCGAATCGCCGACCGAGGACCACGAAACGGCACTCACGAAACGTCATCCCCGATTTACCCGCCAGGATGCTCGCTCTATGCACGCCTAAACGAGCTTGCACCTGCTGTCTCTCTAATCTGCTGGTTTCGTCATTAGTTCTGTATACTACTCTGTAACTTTTGTATACGTGTACGCTCGAAGTCCATCAATTTTGTGCTATAGGGGACTTTGAACGCTCGCCGCTGTTACAGGAGTTGTATACGCCATTTTGAAATGTTATCGATTCCTTGAAAATTCGTTCTACCCCTTCTTTAGAAGGTGTCACGTATTTCGCGTGTACAAATCATACTATAATACGTGTTATCCAAATTTTTAGGATCAAAGGGTTTTTTGAAATTAGTATAATATTTAATCAAGTCACGCTTGAATCGCATACAATCGAATATTAAATTGAATTGCATACAAACCAGAGTCTCGCGTCTTTCTCCCCAGGGAACCAGAATTTGTAAGATCAAAGGCTTCTTGGTAATTAGTATAACATTTAATTTGCAGAAAATTACAAAAACACAACGCGACAAATATTTTGAGCACTGAATACGCAGTAAACTTTACGCCCGGGTTTCCGCCCGAGAGTTTACACTTATAACTGTTTCTGAAACAGTGGTAGAAACAGCTTCGAGGTAGAAAGGAGTAGAAGTTTGTCCTGTCGTAAACTAACCGGGCGGAATTTCGCAAATGTCATGAGCGTATGAAAGTGACGGGCTTCTAACGTACATCCAAAGATTAAACCTTTGGACCAAAACCATTCGATAATGGTTCTCCCGAAGACTTTTTATTCGAGACAGCACATTAGTGGATGGCAAAGAGTCGCTTCGGAGAGGCTCGCATGTATCAGAGTTCGTAGTCCTAGCCCCGGGGCAATGGTTAATAGGTTAATAGGCAAACAAGACCCCCGAGAGACTGCAACAGCGTGCACCAAGTGATACACTGCCTCCGATACTCGTGTTCTAATGGGCCAAAATGAATCGCAGGACTCGAGCATTGTCCCAAATGCTGAACCACCGCCTGAAATCGTTGAATCCGAAACCGACGAGCCTAGACCCGCAGCCGGGCTCGAACCCGGCCTCGAATTTCGGAGAGATCAAGAGAGCCACGCCGATCGAATGACGGCGAGAACGGGCGACCAGAGGTATTTCGCATTTTTCTTAATCACGACTGGCCTGCCGTCGACGTTCCACGCGTGTAACGAGTTTAATAGCTGGCCGGGTCCCAGCACCGGGCCGAGTCGTATTAATTGCTTCATTAACGTAACGATGCGTCGGTTATCGGGCGATTTTTCGGTATTAAAAAGACGCTTATCCGAGCGATCGCGCAAACGAGGGCCCTGATGTATACGGGATATTAATGCCTGAAACGCTGCGGCCACCGCTACTTATTGCCCCTCGAGATAATCGGTAGTTCCACTATCGGAATGCTTAATTCCTGCAATTTATCCGCGCCGAGGCCTCCGTTCGTCCTTCTCACGGGGAGCGCCTCCGCTTCTGCTCCGCTTCTGATCCGCTTCTGGCCCGCTTCGCTCCGCGAGACCTGGCTGCGCGAGCGCGAGCCAACAATCGAGAAAAAGCGAACTGAGGACGGATCAGTGGCGTGGAGCGTGTCCGAGCATTCGTCCTTGATAAGATAGCCGCGAACCTACCGCCGCGGTGTCCACACAGATAGCCGTGCAACCGGGAACCGGTAACCGCGAGCCGCATTCCCAACAGCCGAATGCTAAACCGGCCTCTCTCTCTCTCTCTTTCTCTCTCCCTCTCCCTCTCTCTCTCTCTCTCTCTTCCTCTCTTTGCCTCTCCGCGAGCGTCCACGAGAGACAACGGACGCACGACGCCTCTCCGAGGACGTCCCCGACCTATCTAGCTTCCGGTTAACGTCACCTCCAGCCTGGCTTCCCTTCCTTCCTCGAGGAATCCATGGAATTCCAACGATACTCTTCGCTACCACGCTAATCTACGCTAAACCGCATGTCCACCCCAAATCATCATCGGTGTACTTAATCTCAACTGTGCATTTAACATTTCAAATGGTTAATTCGTCCTTTTTAAGTCATCGGTGAACTTTGTGTTAATTGGTCTGCCGTGCTCGGGGATTTGTGCGATTTCGGACAATCATTATTTATTTAGGTTTATTTATTTAGGTCATCCATGTGCTCAGTAATAGATGATTTTCCGGCGGTTCTGTAAATGCGAAGCTATGACGTCTAGGCCTGATAAAATATTATAATATAATAATGTAATAGTAATGTAATAATATAATAATGTTATGATATTATAATATATAATATTATAAAAGTGACTGACTTGTGTTTTATAATATTATAACATAAATAAATATAATGTAATAGTAATGTTATAATACTATAATATATAATATTATAACATAAATAAAAATAATGTAATAGTAATGTAATAATATAATACTGTTATAATACTGTAATATATAATATTATAAAAGTGACTGACTTGTGTTTTATAATATTATATATTATAATATTATAACATTATTATATAATAATATTATATCAGGCCCAGGCAACATAGCTTCGCATTTACAGAACCGCCGTAAAATCATCTATTACCAACACTGAACACATGTGGATGACCTATACTATAAATGACTATAATATACAAGTGACTGACTTGTGTTATATTATAAGAAAGTCAAGACTGAATTTATCGAGGCTTTTCGCTAATATCACTACAGCGCGTACTTGCTGTTTATTAAGTAAGACCGGTAGGTTTAACGTTAATTATCCAAACTAAGAGTGTAATTTACTTATTGGTTACAGTGCCAGATCCAATCTTCGTTAATTTCTACGGCAAAATCGTTTTGCATTCTTGCCCTAGATCGTGCGAATTGCGAAACGTATTTCGATAATAGAGAATTCTGATATCAGAGAACCGGTTAATAAACGAGGTTCTACTGTATCTAGAATCAGGTAGTTGCGGGGCAGGTGTCAAGTGATAATTAGTCCTTCGCTGGCGAGCGTAGAAGGTGTCCGCCGCAGTTCCTGTAGAAGCGGATCGAAAAATGCGGGATCGAGTTGGTAAAACAAGAGGCGAGCGAAGGTTGAAAACCGCGACGAGTCCGAGTTTCGAGGATCGATCAGAACAGCGCGCGGTGTTCGTCGGTGGTTTCGGCATCTTGTTAGCAGGGTGACGAACAGGTCGATCCTCTTCGGGCGGTAATTCACGGTGAAGGGGGTTGGTTACGCTCCGACATCTCGAGACGCGGGCGAAGGAATTTAAACGCATTTCCGCAGGCGCCGACCAAGTGAACTTAATCACGCATTCACGGAATACAATCGGGCGTTCGCGTTATGCATGCCGAGGATCTCCGAGCGGAAGGAGGCGCGAGCTCAAAGGGAGATAACTGCTCATCGGGCCGATATTCCGGCGTATCGATCGATACGGGACCTCCCTCGTTGTCGTGATAACCTCAAAGCGCCATAATTGTCCGTGTGATCGGAGGAAACGCGGCGGGGGCGGGGAGCCGAGGTCGTCGGTAACGAGTGACGCAAACCGGAAGCCGTTTAAGGAGCCCGCGGTGAAAAATCCGCAGCGATTACGGCTCCGGAATTTATGTTCGTCGAGCAGCGGCCGTCGAGGACGCGTTCTTGACTGTATGCCGGACGGCCGGAGGCTCTTCCCGACGGCATAATCTTGATGAAATTGCCGATATCTGACGGTATTGTTGGCGCACAATCGAATCCGTCTCGTCCGATCGCTTAATGAAACGACCAACCCTCTCAGATTAGATTAGGATGTGTTTTTAGTACGACCCCGACGGAATCGAATCAATCGTACGGTCGCGGCGGAATTGTGTACAGCGTACGGTTTCCGAGCGGACAACAAGATGCTCGAAATCGATTATAGACGGATTCGTTTAAGGCTCGCGTAATGCTCGAAAGAAGGCAACAGCGACGTCGTGTTTCTCGCGGAAAGTTCGAATAGCCGCGTCTGGCGTTCAACGAACGTGCGTAATAATTAAACCTCTACAATACCGTGCAGTTCGCTCGTCGCTTGCATTATTCAAGTCTTACTCCCGCCGCAGTTTCGCGTAGCGTCTTACGAGGAATTTGTTGCAGAATCTTGCGACGGAATTGAATGAACTTCATCCTCGCGAGCGAGCGAACTCGCGAAAAAGAGGCAACACGGTAGCGAAGGGCTCGAAGATCGGTAAAACGGGCGAATTTAACAATTCCTTGTAGTTTCGAGAGCAGAACGATGCGAGTATCCGGAAACGATTGAAACGAATTCCGCGGGAAATCGTATGAATTCCGTGCGGAACCGCTCGCGAATCGAGCGATCGTCGGTCCCGGCGGCGGATCGATCGTCGCCGGGGATCATTTTTCCGGGAGAGGTTAATCGATCTCCATTCGCCGACGGATCCGTCATTGTTCCGAGAAGCGGGGCCGTGAGATCGGTATGGTTATCGATATCACCGTAGATAGACGTATCAGCCGTGGTAGCAGGTACGGTTAAATCGTGGCGCGCGCGTTGCGAGCAGCAGCTGCAACGCAAGTAACGTTACCAGCTCGGGCCGAGCCGAGCCGAGCAGAAAGAGAGCCGTGTTCTGAAGATTGACGAGGAGAGAGCAGCCTCGGGACACGTCGTCCACGGGGAACAGAGGGAGACGAACTGGCTGGCTGTCTTTACAAGGGCTTACCTCCTTGGCGTGATCTCCTTTCGTTGTCGCCGTCGCCGTCGCGCAGGGACGCATTCACGAATTCCCTAATTAATTTCTTCGGCCGATCTTTCCTCGAGCGGTGCCCGATTCCCTTATCATCGTTATCTCCGCTCCGAACTCCGAAACCGTGCAACATCAATTTCTCCGCGTGCCGTCCCGTAAGCTGAATTGCAACTTGTCCCGTTACGATCATGACTATTCGCCTCTATTATCTCGTCCTAAGCTGCGTTCTCTTCAGCGTTGTAATATACACACTCTTTCCGACTTACTTTTTGCTTTCAACGCTTTTGAAACGTTTTCCACAGACGCGCTGATATTTTATACACAAATTCTATTTAAATTACATCATTGACCTCGCCGCGACCATTTGACGCTTCGTCCAGAATTCCATGAACCGATTTTTCATCCGTATCTTCATTAAATCGAATGGTTAAACCCGTTTATAAACATATAAATAAATAAATTCCTCGATCGAACTCGTCACCCGATCCATTTACGAATTAATGCCGAGGCGATGATTGGAGATGATCGCGTTCGAGCAGCACGTGCGAACTTGTTTAATCTTTATCCAAATGCCGTCGCGTAATCCCCTGTTTCGCATGGAAGATCTTATTTAAGGTTGCTGCGACTCGTTGGCTTTCATTTCAGTTTGATAATCAACAGGCAGCTCGGAATAGTTGCGCAATTATCAGCCGGTAATAATTGAAACGTTCCTGCTCCTCGCGGGCATAGAATTGCGCCGATGCATGCGACTGCATCTACGAGCGCATCGAGCGGCGATGATCGTGCATGAGACACGTCGTCGTCATCTCACACCAACTCGCGCACTTAATCCCAGGCTGTTTTGCGACAACTGTCGACTAACTCTGCTACAGCCTCCCGCGATCTACAATTTCCCGGGAAGAAATTATGGAAACTATCGTAACTAGCTACACTAAAGTAAAAGTACCTATTATGAAACACCGCTCGATTGTGTCGCCGTCTTGAAACAGAGCATATCGCGTGCAATGCAATAAAAGCTAGACAGAGCGTATGAAAACGGATGTAAAAATTCTACCCGTATTTTTTAACTCTCACAACTACCGTTACGTAACAAACAAATGGAACACGAGTGTTTCTATGCAAAAACGTACTGTTTCATATCGCGTAACTTTTTCATTGTTTCGATCTATGAAACACGATGGCGTGGTACGAACATGGTGTTCCATAATAGGTACCGCTCGTAGCAGTTCACACTTTTTATTCGTATCAAGTAAATATTTCGAAGTTTATTACGTTATCTGGAAGCATCGATCTATCGAGAAGTAGTGTAAATATTATAGAATAACACTCTCTAGTTGTAACAAAATCGATGATAATCTTGTTCCCCTTTGAAAAGCTTTTCGTAATAGGTACTTTTACCTTATTACTGAGATTATTGTATATTTCGTATTTCTCTTCGACCGGTTAACCCTTTGTACTCGAAGCTACTTTAACTGCAAATCTAAAATAATTTTTCTGACTTATAGCATTTTCATTTTACATGGCAGAGTGCATCTTGTGCATGCGAAATCGAGTCTTGCGACTTACATGACGGTTACACTTTCAACAATTCTTTCAAATCTAAACTTTGATCATTTAAAAATTATCTTAGAACGTGATATAACGAATCTTAGCGGTGCCTCAGAGTCGCCACTCGAATGCAAAGGGTTAATCGAGAATCGAGACGGACGTGTTAAACGGGACGCGAGGATTGCAAGAAGCCCGCGCGATTTCGGAGAGTTCCTTCGAATAGGACGAGGTCGACGCGTGCACCGAGATATCGATCGGCAGAGACAGAGAGTATCGGTAGCAGGCGGCTGACAAGCGAGCGACTCCATCGACGCGACAAGAAGCGACGCGACTCGACGTGGAAAGGCCAGCGAAAAGAAGATCCACGATCGCTCGGGAAGCCGGGGATAGAAGAATATATGCAGCGGCTCGGAACAGGGTGGTGGAGGGGGGAGGGGCCGGTGTCGCCGTCAGACGGAAACTGTCTAAAGGATATTCCCGGGCCAGCCATCGGCTAAATTATTCCAATTACTAACCGGAGCCCCGGCCCTCAGCAGACGAACTCAAATATTTCCCGTCCGGGGACGATCCGGTCGACCATGGGAATGAAAATGTTTGCACGTCACTTGAATTTCATTTACGCGAGACGTCGCGCGCCACCGTTCGGGATCGCCGCGCCGGCCCACCCTTTAATTCGTACCTACCTCATTTTTCTCCACGACCGTTTAATAACGAGCACCTGCCTGTGGACGAGGTATGAGTAGCTGCTAGGACACGACGTAAAATATGACATTAGCATCGGCAGAGGACGACGAAGACGACGGCGAGGAGGACGGCGGAATTTCAGGGCGTGTCGCGGCGAGAGATGAAAAATCTTGTTCGCGTTCCGGGAACGAGCGAGCGACCAATGGAGATCTCGGCAGCAGCTTGGTCGAATTTTTCGGAGCGTCTTGTTACACGCTGCCGATCGCTCGCTGTTATTGCGAACGAGAATTTCTTCCTTTCGCTCTTCCGATCTTCGACTAGCGCGTAATCGTACGGCCAGGTGGGGGGAACAAAGAGAGGCGAACACCGCGACCGAACTCCTAGAATCGCCTGCGTAGTTTCTTCGGAAACTCCCGGATAAAGAGATTACGGGAGGTGGGGGAGGATCGATCGCGAAGTTCGATCGGGATCGACGGTCCATTAAGGATTTTAATGAAACGCCCGTGGCCACGGAACGACGTCTGGCTACTAGGAAAGTTCTGGCATAAGATCCCCAACTGGACTCTCCCGGCACGCGGTCCCTGGATGGCGATGCGGACCGTAAAAGGACATTTGTCGCTTTATATGGTCGAATCGGCTACCAAATACATCGCGAGCCGGCCGTAGAAAAACAAAAGGAGCCCGACGGAGAGCGGGCCGCGGCTCTCTCACGAGACCCGCGCGCGCGCACTGACACACCGGCTCAAAATAATGTCTTACGTCGTACGACATCGTTCCAGCCTGACGAAACGCCGCGCCGCGAGACCGGCTACGCTCTTCTCGCAGGCTCCTCCAAACATTCTTCGTTCGCCCGGCCCCTAATCCGTGAATCGCTTAGCTAATTTTTACGGCCGTTCGCCGTTTAAGTCTCTAATGCCTGGGAGTATGCGACAACGTAAACTTTTACGTCGGAATTTTAGGGGATGTTCTACCCTTTGCGCTGTAACAGCAACTCCGAGGTTGTTATTATTATTACCGTCACTAAAAAATTGCTATTCCACGTTTTCAAGCGATTTCGATATTATCAAATTTGTGTAGATTTTAGCGACTGTACGAGCCAATGAATTTCATACGAATAAAATGCAGTATCGAATGGATGTCGGAAAAAAATGTCTCGGATTTAGAGGCAAAATAGCTTCGAGTGTAAAGGGTCAACTCCGAGTCCGCGGTAATTAGAATCGTAAAGCAGTTGTTCGAACCACGTACAACTCTATCAATCCATCAGAACACGGACTTCGGACATCAAACATCCGTGCATGCCTGCGAGAACGGTTCAAATCCCGCGCAACTGTCCGAATCCATAAAATGGCAAAGATAAAGGCGATTTCCGTACAGATTTACGAGATCGTGGGATCTATTTTAAACGGCAGATTTCAGCCATCGAATCTTGTACTTCGAGCTGCGAAAAGATTGCCTGAGCCAAATAAAAAAGAGCGTCTCTACGAATTCGCTGATGAAAATCACTTCACCGTATAATTTTGTATTCCTAACGGAGCCACGACGATGGCTTAAACACCCTGAATATTCGAGCGAAGGTTCGGTAATCCTTTAGCTCGAACTTGGCGAGATCGGAGCCGGCGATAGCAGCAATTTCAGAACCATAAGCAGCAACGACAGACAATCGGCGCCGCTTCGAGTGGCTGCAGCCGAGGTCGATCGGTTAACGGAGCATCGATAGGAAGTTGCGGGTAGTCGTTACGTTGCTGGAAGCCCCTGACGGTACGGCGCCGTAAGAGAACGTAGGAGTAAGCTGCCCGAAATCAGTAAGCTTCGATCGTTTGGAGGGCTGTTTCGTAACGACTACGAACGTACGGGTTACGGCCGGAACGCGCGGTCCGCTTTGGTTTCACGGCGGAGAGAAAAGGAAAGTCGAGGCGTTCCCTGGTCGAAATGAAATCTCCTCTCTGCGGTGGTTGTCAGTTTGCTCGGAAGCGGTTGCCGGTCGGCTTCAGACACCTCCGATCGAATGGGATCGGCATCTCGCACGTTCCTGATCTCTCTGCGGAGCGGCCGCTGGCGCTACCTCACGGAATCTCGATGAAATCCACGGGATCCCAGGCGAACCTGCGTTTATCTATTCGCCCCGCGTCTGTTTTCAATCCCTTAAAACTTAGGCGAGCCGAACCTCTGGCCCCATACGGCGCCGAGCAACGGAACACACGAAGCACGCGGGGAAATCGGCGGTGGCCGAGAAGAGCCTTCGCTTTCTCCGCTCGTTCGATCGACTGTTCCCCGGCCGCATCGCGTCTGATTTCCCTCTCTCTCTCTCTCTCTCTCTCTCTCTCTGCCCTTTTTCCCTTTCGTTTCGTTCGAGTTCTCCGGATTTCACCCTAAATCCGCCGGACCGTCTATGTAAATTCAATTTCTCGCCGTCGTTACATCGCTCGAGTTCTCCCGAGCCGTCCCAGACTCATCTTTTTGCTCCTCCTATTTATAGGTCGTACGAATTTTACGGGAACCCTGACTCCTCTCCTGTCAGGATCCTCGGATCCTCGCGAACGAACGCATTCTACGATCTACCAACTGCATCCCGCCGATCAACGCTCCCCTCCGTAATCGGCTCGGCTCTCTGCGATCTTTAGCTCCGGCGACGTTGCACGCCGACGCTCCGCTCCTCCGAGAAAACGCAATCAGGCCGGTTGATTTTTCTCGACGATTTTAAGTCCTCTGTAACCGGCGTTTTAATCATCTTCTTTGAGACGTCCGCACATTTTACCGCTCCTTCAAAGCTGCAGCTACAATATTCCTTTATTGGAGCACGGTTTGCGCCCGCAGCAAGAAAATTGTTGTTCTTTCATCCCGCCTGGATTTATTGAAAACTCGTGGCGACGTGATTAATTCTTGGATCCGTTTCTGTCCCCTTTACGCGACGAAGCAGCTGATTTATCGTACGGAAAGTAGATCTTCTTGGTCGCATTCGCATGCCGGTTAGTAATTAACCTTTTGAGAATGAATGCCCACGTACCGACGACATCAGGGTTGCACATCTTATCGAGATAAAGTTATTTCTTCCAGAAATGTTCAGAAGTCGGAATCGGAACCGGCAGATCTGAGAATACTAAGTCGCGATTCTTCGGGCCTCGCGGTTCATTTTTATAGAAACGCGGGGCAGTCGGGAAAAAATGTAGCCGTCAGCATGCCGGTGTACATTGATATGAATACATAGTAATGCTAGAATAAGAACAATGACTTAATTTTTTTATTTCCGATTTTTTGCCACGATTTGAAGGCAGTTCGGAGGCCACACGAGACAATTCCAAAGCAATTCGGAGGCCACATGCTATGATTCGATCAGCGGTCAGAGCAATTCGGAGGCCGCATGATAGAATTCAAAGGCAATTCGGAGGCCACATGTCACGATTCGAAGGCAATTCGGAGGCCATATGCCACGATTTGAAGGCAGTTCGGAGGCCACACGAGACAATTCCAAAGCAATTCGGAGGCCACATGCTATGATTCGAAGATAATTCGGAGGTCACATGACACGATTCGAAGGCAATTCGGAGGCAATTCGGTCACGTACCTAATACCTGTCACGTACTTTATAGCTTCATGGTTTTTATTACCTAACTCGCACCCAAACAGACCATTTTGTGTTGTCTTCCAGAAATTCGTGTCGCGTGCTGCATCACACATATTACATAGGCGCAGGACTAGTACAGAGAAATTCACAGCACCCCGAAATTTGGCATTTCCGGGAGAAATTACTGTAGTCGCAAGAACATAACGAAAAATCGAGATAGATTGTCCATTTCTCTCATTATTTAAGCATTTGATACGTAATCTAGCTTTCCGAGGAAGATATCCTTAGCTCTTCTTCCTCGGAAAACACTTCAACGAATTCTCGGGCGCAAGGAATTAACCCGTTGCCTACATTTAAATATTAGATATTAAAAAGATAAAATAAAAATAAACCTTAAATATTGACAACAAAAGAATAGAATTTTACGGGCAACGTTCGATTTATGATGGCATAAACTAAACATTTACTTACAAACACACTCGTTGCACACAAATAGCAATGTAACAAATCAATAATCCACGTTCAACTGTCTTCTTCAGCCACGTATTTTCGTTCATCCGCCAGAGTCTCTTACCGATTGACATTCAAAGCAAGTTTAAAACGAAACAATCGCACAGTTAATTCGTGCATAAAATTAGCAGTGTATTCAGGAGCATCGATGGTCTGTTCTCGCGAGAAACGTACCGCCGTCGCGATGGAAAAGCGATTTAAGGCGCGAACTGTCCTCGCCGGCGACTGTTCCTTCCGGTGGACTACTTCCTCGTTTTCCGGGGTAAGAAACTCGCGAAACGCCGGCCCCACGAAAAGTCGTGACCGGCCGCTTCCGGCGCGGCGTGCGTCACCCCTGTCTACGCGGAAGTTTGCAAATTCAATTTCTCGGTTCCGCGAAGCGCCGCATATTTCGCCGCCCGGCACCGCGCCGCTCTGTGCAGCGCCACGGACCCCGCGGAGCGTGTAAAGCTGCTAAAGCGCTAAAGAGTTCCGACGTCTGGCACGCCGGGTCCTTTCACCGGCTCCTTTCACCGGGTACACCCGCGAGCACGTCGACGAATTTCACCCTGAAAAATATTCGAGCCAGCCCAAGACACCGAGGAATATGGAAGCCCATTCTGCTTGGTTTCGCTGCCGCGAGCTGTAAGGTGCTTATCGTCGCTCGATGGAGCGTGCTTGGGAACATATTTTCATGGGAGCCGATACCCACGGAGTGTCTCTACCGATTCCCATGGCCTAGACTCCATACCACCGGGAACTTTTCGTCGAATTAACGGCGCGGTTGCGTGCACCGATCTCCGTAAAGTTTATTTGCCGCGCGCAATGGATCGTGTGTCACGCGTGTAACAGTTAGACTGCAGGTTTTTACGCGGAATATAAATTTTCCACCTCTGTTGCAATAAATTGGAATAAAACAGAAGCTCATTTCCCGCCTGAATACATTTAATGGGTCGAGAATAACAACGTTTTGAAACTTTCTCGACGTTTTCACCGTTTCGCGTTTGCCCCGCGAACTTTTCTCGCGGGTCCATAAAATCTGCAATTTAGTAATCATTTATCGAGTGGTGAAATGGTACACGATTATTACAGGCTCTGTCACCGTATTTTCTGTCTGCTTCATTTCTGTTTAGCGGATTCCATTCTATTTTCGCGACGACTCCGAATCGATATCGTAAAACAGGTTGATGGACGATTTCCCGAATGGAGGATAAAAATGTATTGCTTCTGAGAACGGTTTCCGCGAATTCGAAGTGGCGCCGAAATTTCCTCATGAACACTTGTTCCGGGCGTACCGGGACGCCGAACGCGACATAAACGCGCGAACATCCGGAATTTGCTTGTCTTCGAAAACGGAATTTAATTCGCGCGGAACGATAATTGCAAGAGGTGGGGAAAAAACCCGGAATCCCGTGCAGGGAGAATACAAATATTAATTTAACGCAGAGGAAATCGCAAATGAACGACGTTAAAGCGTTAACTGGCCCGCGTTTTGACGCGCGCATGAAAAATATATGAACGATAAAAAACAATGAAGCAGCGGCGGCCGGTTGTGTGCGTTCCGGTTGTACGCGAGCTCGTGTTCCCGTTGTTATCGATCTCTCGCGGCAACGCGAGAAACAATGCTCGTTGCCGAACAAATCGGCCGATCGTGCGAACTAACGTAACACCGTTTACAAACAGCTGTATTTTATAATTACATTAATCACTGCCGATCACCGTTGCCGGTGTCGAAAGTTACAAGCGCGGCTTCGCTCGGTACGGCCGGCGCGCGTTACAAAACAATCGATACCGTTGTCGCGGAGCGGATGCTCCCCGGGCAAACGTAATTTATACAAACGATATTTAATAGTACGAAATATCAAATAGAGTGGCGTGCGCCGGCAGCGCGAAGCGTTTTCAAACGGCTAGGCCATTAGTTAAATATTCATTACCCGATATTTGGATGCGTGTCCCGCGTTTCGCCCGGTCATACGGCATAATTCGACGCGTTGCGTCGCCTCGCGTCGGTCGGCTTCGACGCTCGATAGCCATTTCTACGGCGGAATCACAGCCGATAAACGATGTACATACATACCTCTCTACGTTCCTCTGTTTTTTATTGCAAGCCGGAAATTAAAAGCTGCAGAAATCCCGCCAATTTGTAACTCCATACATTCGTTTCCACCGGATTTTTCCGACCAAAAAATTTACACTCGTTCGCTGATGTATTGCGCGTAATATCCCGGAAAATTCAAGAAGAATTTTTTTTTCCAGTTCCTTCGAACAAATATTTCGTAGACTGTCCGGCTTTAAATTAACTTCCTGGACAGACGAATACAATAACTCGCATATGCCGGAACGCAAAATTCTTTTTACGCGTTCAACTGTCTTATTCAAGCGTGATGTAATGGCATTTACCACAGTCAAATTTATTAATTCCTTGTATATTAATTGGTTACTCTCGTAGAAAAATAAATAAATTAACAAGTTGCAGCTCCAGTAAATAGGCCTAGAATCACGCGCATTTACATTTATTTCCAGCGAATATTATTCAACGAAAAAATTAGTATACATTCCACGAATATAAGGTGAAACGCCCTGAAAAATTTGTTAAGAACCACTGCGTACACTTTTAAAGAAAAAATCTCCACCGCATTGGCTGTCCGCAGGATCGCCGAGACGGCGATCCTCGGCGATCAAGCTGGAGGCCGCAGATCGATGAAGGTTCTGTTGGCGAGTGTGGGAGGCGACGCCGCAACTCTTGGAACAAAGGCCACACATCGTCCGCAAAGTTTGGACGTCATTCCACCGCGAAATAATTCGCTCGAGGCACGCCCTGCCGCTGGTAGCCTCTCTCGAGTAAGTTCCGCGGAGAGAGAGCTCGCAAGCTGCTTTGGATTTCGGTTCGCGATCATTTCTCAGCGTGATCGGATCTCGGTGCGGCTGGGTCGACACCGGCTGGCATAAAATTCTCCTTAGAAGAGGATTTCAGCGTAGAGCAGGCTCGTTACCCGGCCATTCTATCGCGCGGATAAGTTACGCGCCGGCGAGACTCGTCGCTCCAAGTTTCCCCGAGGATTCCGGAGCCTCGAGGCGTAAAAAGCGTCGGCTGCTCGTGCTCGCCGTTGCGGCGCGGCGCACAAGCGGGCCCGGAACACGCCGAGGAACACCCGATTCCGATATCAAGCGACTTCCAAATAATTTCCTTCCCCGACTTCCGCTCGAGACGCCGGCAAATAGCGAAACAAACTTTCGCCCGGTGATCCCGGAAACTTCCGAACGAATCGGCCCCGATAAGAAGCCGCTCTCCGATCGGCCACCAACGGTTATCTTTACCCCCGGCTGCGAAAAAACCTCACGAATCAGCTTAGCCCCGCTTCTTCTCCTTATCGGACGCTCCCGTTGTTTCCCTTTGACGATGTTGCCCCTTTTTCCACTCCAACCTCCGTCCCCCCTTTCCACCGCTCTCCGATCCGCAGTCGCTTGCCAATCGCAGCCACCCCCGACCGAATTCCCCGCACCGAACTGCTTTGTTCGACGGCAACTCGAGCGCTCGCAGATTTTCAAACGGTTTCTTCGCGTTGACCCTCCCAACAGAATTTTCTTTCCTCTGGCAAAAATCCTCGATCGCCTTTATCCTCTTTTCCCACCGTCTTCTTCTTTCATTAGCAGGGCTGTGAGACGAATTAATTCGCGGTTTTTACGGGGGAGCAGCAGCAGAAACTTTCGGCGATCTTTATCGATTGAAAATCTCGCTATGCAATCGTAAATGACTGCACTGTTCATCTAATACTTATCTAAAAATAATTTTCATCTAATTCTCGTGCCAGATTCAAATAATAGATGCTCTTCGGGTGATCGCTGCTGCTTTTCCTGATATCAATCTAGTGTCTTCTATTGATCCTCTGTTTCTTTATTCGACTTTGCTGTTGCACACTGTTTCTTTACGAATTATTTCTGCGTACTCTTATTACGACGCATGATTTGTGATATTATTTTCTTTCACTGAAACTAGCAAATCAGTCAAAATATTTGTAGGTATTTAGTTTCTTATTTTCCGGTTAATGACATTATAAAAATATTTCTATGAGAAATTTTTGGACGAATTTACTTCTGCAGGCATTTATTATCATAGAAATCACACGAATCACACACATTTATTATCACAGAAATCCAATCTTCACGTTGTTATAAAACAATGTACACAAGTCCCTATTAAGGGCTCGGCAGTTATCTAGTGTTATAATGGTTTCACCGACTGTCCGGAATTTCTGGCTTTATTTTGTTTTAGTTGCTCACCAGAGTCTACTAGATCCAGAATACTTCTACGACCAGAAAACCACCGTACACTTTATGGCGACCAGATTTGTATAAATTCCGCCTTCATCATTGCTGACAATTATTGTGAAGTGTTTGATATTTTCTCCCCGTTTAATCGTTCTAAACATCAATTGTCTTATGTTTTATCTACTCGCGAAGCGTTTTATCTAACACTAATACTCCTAAGGGTTTCCCCGTTTATTGACTAAATAAACAAGCAAGTAAATAACAAAATATTATCGTACAATCTCTCC
Source organism: Megalopta genalis (assembly GCF_051020955.1). Classification (NCBI taxonomy): domain Eukaryota; kingdom Metazoa; phylum Arthropoda; class Insecta; order Hymenoptera; family Halictidae; genus Megalopta; species Megalopta genalis. The sequence goes on along the minus strand of NC_135022.1, from coordinate 15,816,616 downwards.
AGTACACCAAACTGCCGAAAACGGCAAAACCCGTCTGTTTTCAGATCAATCGTCGAGACATCGTATGCGAAGACGCTCGCAGACCGGCGTTTTCGGTATCTGTCTGGGAAGAAGAACCGAAGACGTCGCGGGGGATGGTGCCGGGGGAGGGGGGGTTGTCGGCATGGTTCAATGGCGCGGCACGGGTCTCCCATGGGGTTCGAGCAGTCATCCCGCAGCGGTGATAAGCCGCGTCGCGTCAGTTCAGCCGGTGGAAGTTCGCATCGCAGGCGGCTACTTCCCGGACGCGCGCCCTCAAAGTAAACTCTCGTTATGTTATCAGGCTGGGGCTCCGCAGGATGGAGCGAGGGACGAAGAAGGAACTTTGTACTCGGCTGGCAGACGTTACCGCCCCCTCGATCGCATTTTCTGCTCGCGGCACGGGCGGCACTTTCGCGGTCGAGTCTGCGGCTCGCGTGAGGAGCAGTGCCCGCGAACACCCTAATGAAAAATACAGGGCGTTCCTTGATACGCGTTACCGCTGAAAGGCTGCCGGATCTAGGTGGCCGCAGCGGCGCGGGCGGAAAACTTTCCGAGCCGAGCGAACTTGCGCGAGACAGGCCTTTGTGCCCCGCGTTGCCGGGGATGTCCGCGCTTCTGCGAGCTGAGGGGAGCCGAGTGAAGACGACACGTTCGGATAGTTGTACACTTTGCGGCGCGAGCCGTTCCCCGCAGCTTTCAAAACGCCTATCGCATAGTTCACGGCGTTCTTTTTTTTTCACGGCCGCGCAGAGGACAAGTGTTTTTTATATTGTAGGATATAAGAGCTTTTTAGCAAAGTAGTAGAATATTTAATTCGTAGAAAATCGCATGAAACGTGACAACAAATACTTTGGACACTCGACGTCACCGTCTGAGATTGTGTCGTTTTCTAAATCGTAATCGAACGCAACGTCTGAATCAAAAAAGCATGGAAAATCGTGTGAGAACGAATAGGAGAATATTAAAGTTATAAATCGCAATGAATTTTAGTTGACTTTCTTACATGAATATCCCGATGAAAAGAATTTTACAATATTATTCAAATTCTATATTGTACACACTGTCGATGCACACGGCGTGTTAGGATTAAAAGTGATCGATGACGGACGCTGGAACAAAAGACGGTTCACACTACCAGAACAGGTCGTGACAGTCCGATCACGCTTCTGTAAAATATTTTTTCCGGATTGATCGGTGTCGGACCGTGACAGAAACGCAGCTGGAACGTCACTCGTAATGTAAATGGTACGATGCAAAAAGAAGTGAAACAATATTGGATCGGACTGACAGTGTGGATCGAGCCTAAATCACCAAATCCTAGCGACCGCAGCGATCGAAATTGCTGCTTGAACCGAGTGCTTTTCGGGCCCGGGATTTTCTTTCTTTCTCGAGAACTCTGAGAACACTGGAATAACTTCGTACTTTATTCCCCGGAATGCTCCACGAGCCGAATATGCTTCCCCGAGGGTTCGCCGCGCTTTTACGCTTCGAATCGATACGGCTCCGCTTGAAACCGCTCCGATGAAATACAGGCCATTGAATGCCCCGAGAATCTTTGGTAACGACTACTCGAGAAAGTTAGATCGACGGGTTCTTAATCCTTTATGAGTCCGCGATATGCGATATTAAACCGATATTGAAATGAAATCGTGCCTTAAACCAATCGAGAAGGTGCGAGTACGCTAGAAAATTAAGCTCGCTGCGATTGTTGAACTCACGCGATATGGAACAATATTGTATTTGCAAACAGGTGTACATACAGTCGCCTCGGAAAGTACGTTAACGCTTTTTCAAACGAAATCACTTTTTTAAAATTGGTTCAAAGCACTTGAATATTTTTAAGATGTTATAGACCGACTAGTTCTTTTTGAAATAAGTATACAGAAACTATTTAAGATTGCAATTGAATTAAATGATATAAAAATTAAAAAATGATGCTTTTTAAACTTTTTTATGTGAGCCCATAACGAAAATTTAAAAACTGTATTTAAAAACTGTTTTTTATCTAACAAATATGTAAATTCTACATATTACAGGTCAATTAAAATTTGTCGAGACAGTGACACGCGGCGTTTTTCCTTTCAGCCGCAGACATATTTAAGACGTTCGGCGCAAGTCGTCAGAACGCTGATTGAACGGCGCCGTTCCTCAGAATGGCACTCACAGCGCAACAGTCATTCCAGGTGCATGGCTTGAGAGACGGCTTGATTGTTAATCCGCGTTCGTACCGGTGATACCTCTATTCCGGGAAGAAGTTATTTAGCGTTGCATGGTTGGCCTCGAAGGAAACTCTGTGCTCGCGATACCGGCAGAAAATATTGTCGGATTAATTGCCGGCGGAATTAGAATCTGGTATCCGTCGGGGCGAACGTGCGCGCGGAGCGGTGCAGCGCGGGTGCAGCGCGATGTAGCGCGGCCGAGCCAGTATTTCACGGTAATTTTTATCGTAGGTGCCGACGCTTAAATTATTTGGACTTTTTCCGGGCTCCCGGGCGAAAATATTCATCTCTGACTCACGGCATGATACGCGCATTCATCATTTTGATACTCACCGCCCGTTACCAGAGGCGAGGCGTAAATTTTCAAACTCCGACGAAAATTCACGTTCCGGCCCCGCCGTTTCACCGTAACTTTTATAGAGAGAGAGAGAGAGAGAGAGAGAGAGAGAGAGAGAGAGAGAGAGAGAGAGAGCGAGAGCGAGGGAGTGAGAGAGGAAGAGAAAGAGAGACATAGAGAGGGGGCGGGAGAGGGAGGAGAGCGAGAGTAGAAAACTGTCGGACCTCGCTGTTTATTTTACAGTGCCAACTGATTACGCGAGTCCGAGCGAGTAGATGTATCCGGGGATGGTTCTCATTCATATTCAATGATAATATTCCGGACTAACGATATTTCGAGAGATCCACCCCGACTACGGCTAGTTTTGACCCATTTCCGGAAGCGACGCGGACGACTTGATTCCCATCGACCGAAATGTCAATATCGGCCCCGCGATCGAAATTAGTGTACCGGCCGCACGAACGAGCCGTTAATCGTAAAATAACAGACAATCGAGTGGAACGGCTGTCGCTCATTTAGGACTCGTTAATATGTTTGACGTCCCCGTTTCACCCGTGACATACATGCAAAATGGAAGCCACTTTCGAGGCTCGGGCGTGTCGCTGCCATAAAATAACTGCAAACACAACAGGCGCGCGCTAGCGCCCATTCGCGTTCGCTCTAAACGCGATTGATTTCTGCGCCGATCAGACCGACGTGCCGACTGTGCCGCGATCTAACGAAGAGATCCTCGGGCCGGATCGGGCGGACGAGCTTACCCGGCGCCGAGTAAGCTTTTATTCGTCACGACCGGAATTACACGGCCGCGACGTTGATAAAGTACACATTTATTTGATTATACCGGGGCCTGCATTCCGTCGGAGGCCCGGACGTGTTTCGAATACCATTGGCCGGCCGGCCTGCCGTCCTCCGGAACCGTATTTCCCTAATACGATTCTATTTGCGTAGGAAAATCGGAAAACGACGCGAGGCGCCGCGACGCCGCCGCCGACGCCGCCGCCGTCGCGCGACGATATCTCTAACCGGCTCGGCTGTCGCCGAGTCCTGCCACTGCCACCGTGCCATCCCTCGCCGAATTAATGCCTCTGCTCCCATCGGAATGAGAAAATGATGTTCCAAGTTTCGTCAGAGCGGCGAGACAAAAGTAATTAAGCCCGGAGGACTACTCGATAATTTAGCATACGTTCCGCGGTACGTTACCGGACTAACGAAACCCTCGTCACCGAGCCCACCGACCCTTCCGCGGCCGCCGAGCCACCATTACCGAGCCGCAGACCTTCGGGCAAGCTTACTCGCAACGCCACGGCCGAAGGGATCGATGTTAGGCTGTTTCGGTGTTAAACTGCTTCGATGTTAGGTTACTTTGATGTTCGGCTGTTCCGATGAACCCTCGGCGTTCGAATAGGCTCGAGAATGATTTTTTCTATGATCTGAGGATTGGGCCAGTTAGCGTGGGCCTTTTGCTATCCTCCGTTTCAATTTTATCGAATTCTGTCATGTTGTTCCTATTTTATCGCATTTTAAACCCTTCGAGTAGAAATGAAAGGAAATAAATGAAATGAAAATAATCGTTGCACTTTCAAACAGGGTCGGGAATGATTTTTTTTTTGGACATACCGATGGCGCGATCTGGAATTCGAAGACTGGGATAGTTAGCGCGGACTATTTGCTAATTTCTACATTAATTTGATCGAACTCCGTCAAGTCGTTCCTCTTCTATTGCGCTTTCAATCCTTCGAGCACAGAATGCTAATATCTCGGTCGCCCGCTACACATTTTGGAACTAAACAACAGAGCAGAAGCTGTCCAATTTGTTTCGCATCGGAAATCGTGTTACGTGATTAAATTGATCGCAAAGAGGAAGCGCATATCTCACCGGGATTATTAAATTTTCTGATGGTACACTAGTCTTCTATGGTAATCAGCGATTTTCGTCATGGTTCCGAAGAAGTCGCACAATATATGTACCGAATAGAGCGTTGTATTATAGTTCAACGGTCTAGCCGGCAGTTACATCGATTACCGCGCCCGAAATTCGTCGTAATCCCAGCATGATCCCGGACTGGCCGTTGCACGGAACTTTTCGCAGTTTACATACGAAATTCGTTGGCCGGGAGTTTCTCTAGCCAATCATCCCCGAACTAGCAACCAACTAGGGTTGATCTTAGCATTCCATATCCCCGAGTGTCGCCTAGCTTTTCTCGGAAGGCCGCTGTTTAACGAGCGAGCGGAGCAACGCAGCTTTTGTAGCTGGACGCCTTTGACGGGGAGCTACTTTTCTTGGCTCGATGGGAAAGCAGATCAAAGATTCCTCGGAGGCGATCGAAAGAGCCGGTGGCTCTGGCGAACAAAGCGGTCCGAGCATCGAGAGCAGAGAGCGAGAGGAAAAGAAAGCGAGAGAGAGAGAGAGAGAGAGAAAGAAAAGAAAGAAGAGCGAGGGAGTGTGTGCAGACGCAGAGGCGAAGGAAGTATATTGTCCACGACGCAAATGCAAATTGGATGCGCCGCGGTGGACGCCTGTTCGAATGCATTAAAGATGCGGCTAGGAGCAACGCGGGGGTGGGCGTACGGGGCGGGTCGTTAATTTTTTTACACGGCCTGCGGAACGGGAACGGTTGCCGAACGACGGGACGAGGGTCTTAGCTGGCTGTTCCGTTGGTCGTTATTGCCGTTGGATCATAATTATTACTGGCGGCTGTGAAAGGCGATCGTAACCGCGCGTCGCAGCATGTCGACTTCATTAGAGCCGCACAAACTCGACGATTCCGCGACACAATGGAATCAGTAATTACAGCTGGTTCTTCCTTTATTTTTCATCTACAACGTCGGCGACGATGGGAACGGCGCCGCCGTCTATCGATCGTTCCTTTAAAAAGAAAGGCAACCCCCGGCCGCGCGGAAGAAGACAATACTCTTCCTCCCCGATTTTCATCGTCGATATTCCCTGCTGAAGTACAAATTTAAATCTGTTCACCCCCCACCCCAATGTCGCCGACGAATTGAAAACCCCGCTCGTTCCTTTCCCGCCGCATTTTTATGGCCGCGATCAATGCGCTCGTCGTTATTGCCGAATCATAATTATGCTGCTTGAAGCCCGACACCCTCGTCGTCGACGTCGACGTCGTCGTCACCGTCGCCGTCGACGATGTCGCAACGAAATCGCTACACCACGGCCCGAATCCGATCCGACTGGCACGAGCCGTCTTACGGGGGAGCGTCTCCCGCGAGCCCGTCTACTAGTTCGTGTCTGCAAAGACGTCCTTTGTGAACCGACGCCCTTAGAACCTCCCTTGGAATATCGATACGGGGACATCGGACGGTCGCCGTCTGCTTTTACCGGTGTCCCGTCGCCGTCTATTTTTACGGGTGTCCCGTCGCCGCGTATTGGATCGATCATCCTTCAACCCGACCCGCCGCCTTTCTTTCGTTTAATTTCAGTCGCGACGCCTCGAAATCGCCCGGATCCAATCGGACGCTTCGGACGCTCGACTATCAATCATCCGCGAGCTCAGTCAACGTAGACCATACAATGCTAGGGACGCGGTTTCCAGCGCTAAACCACTCGATTTGGACATTGATATTGGCTGATGATATTTAAAACGTTTCTACGTTCGTGAACGAAGCTCACGGTAACTACATTTTTATCAATCTCATCGGAGTAGAATCTTTCGCTGTCTTCGAAAGCAGTTCGAGTGCTGCGCGCAGCGTCGACTGTATTTACGATTATATTTTATTATATAAAAGCTAAACCACTCGATTTGGACATTGATATTGGCTGATGATATTTAAAACATTTCTACATTCGCGAACGAAGCTCACGGTAACTATATTTTTATCAATTTCATCGTAGTAGAATTTTTCGCTATCTTCGAAAGCAGTTCGAGTGCTGCGCGCAGCGTCGGTTGTATTTACAATTATATTTTATCATATAAAAGCTAAACCAGACATTGATATTGGCTGATGATATTTAAAACGTTTCTACGTTCGCGAACGAAGCTCACGGTAACTACATTTTTATCAGTCTCATCGGAGCCACCGTAGAATTTTTCGCTGTCTTCGAAAGCAGTTCGAGTGCTGCGCGCAGCGTCGACTGTATTCACAATTATATTTTATAATTACGATCATTTCTCCCAGAAATGTTCGAAGGTCGAAATTGAAACCGGTAGATCTAGAATACTAAGTCGCGATTCTTTATGCATCGCGGCTCGTTTTTATAGAAACTCGGGGCAGTCGGCAAAGAAGGCCGATATTAATATGAATACATAGTAATGCTAGAATAAAAATGATGACTTAACTGTTTTATTTCCAACTTTTTGCCACGATTCGAAGGTAATTCGGAGGCCACATGCCACGATTCGAAGGCAATTCACAGACCATTTTGTGCTGACCTTCCGCATCACATGCTTGATCGACTCCGTCGACCTTTAGCAAAGACGTAGCAATAAATTACCTAAGCGTAGAACTAGCACAGGGAAATTCACAGCAACCCGAAATTTGGCATTCCCGGGAGATATTACTGTACGTTCTAACAAAAATGAATGAATCATAATCTAAGCGAAAATATAGGGGCAATCGTAAATTCAATCATATTGTAGGAATATCAATCAGGAAACGTCAGCTATTTTGGCATAAATATTAATTATGGATGGCAACGCCGAGCCATAGCTTTTACATACCGTATCGATCGCGAGTGAGAAGCGATTTTGACTTTGCCTATTGTCTGATTTGCTCTGCTGTGCGCGATCCAATTCCGTCCGATCGGCGATCTATATCGGCGTGCGATCAAAAATGTATTAAGGGGATGGTGAACGAGACCACGGATTTGGACTCCGGCATCAATAATTACGCGGCAGGTCGAACAACGGCGTAAACGAGAGGTGGTTTTGACTTACGATCAATGAATATCGCGGAACCGGCGCGGTGGCGGTCGGAACATGTTCGAGAATTAACCGCGTCTCCCAGGGCTGTCACCGAGTTTCGCTCAATAATCCCGGCGACACGGTGCTCGCGGTGCGCCGCGACGTCGCCGACGATCCTCTTCGCAACCTTCCGTCACACCTTTCTAGCCAGACTTAATTACGACTGCACGCAACTTGCCGCGTGATCCGCACCGAGCTTCAATCCACGCGGGACGGCGCCGCGGCGGCGAGATTCATCGTGGTTCTTGGGACGCGCTGCGAACTGACAGAAACGCGAATTCTCGTGCAGCAACGGGTAGCGCCGGGTACAACCGGGTAGCAACGGTAGCTAGCAGCAGCTCTCGGGCTCAGGCTCATCGTGTCTCCGGGGACGAGGTACAACGGCATTACGCGGACCTCGTGACCGAGCGCGAGAACACGCCGGCCAGCCTCTACGTACGCACGGAAATCCGGGGCTGTATTTGCGTCTCCCGGTCTCTGCATAATGCACGAAGTAAACAGCTGGCCGGGATCTTACGGTCCCCGGGGATCCTCGCCGCGGTAGATCGTACCGCGAATCACTTCGCTAAACTAATCAGCCCCTGAGCGGACCGGTCCGCGACGCTTCTCGAGGTCGGCTCGAAAAATTCGCGGCACGCGGCGGACGAAACTCGAACGACGCCAGGCAGAGAGACTGTCCTGCACTGTTTTCGAATTTGTGGTAAAATTGGGTGGTCAAATTGGGACCTGCTTCTACAGAAGAGTAAATGTATGGTTGTTTAAGGCGTAATGTTGCTTCGACGGGAAAATATCTTGTTGGTAGGAGAAGGTGTGCATGGATGCACATGGTTGCAGTTCTGAACATATCTTTCGGACAGTCCAGATTTCGTTCCTGATGCGTAGACCTTGATGCTGAAGTCTTAAGGACGCCTCAATCCTGATAAGACCGCAGAGATTTAGACTTGAGGAGTAGAGTAAATTCTCCCCAATTGTCCCACAGCTTGGAAACGAAAATGGACATTTTGGGAAGAGCGGTTACAATTATTCAAGTCTCGTGGCTCGTTTTAATGGTCGCCAATTATCAATAAATATAGGAACGAACCGTAAGACTCGAATAATCGTATCCCCTCTTCCCAAGTTGTTTATTTTTGTCTCCGAGTTGAGGGAGAATTGGGGAGAATTTATTGTACGTGTGATGCGATATAGGTTCGATTAGGGTTAAGGTAAGAACGTACCAATGTCGCGTCGCGTGGAATCACCTGATATCATAGGAAAGATAATACGTGAAATCTGCCTACCCGTGACAACACATGGACAGCGTGACGTGATACTGACCTGTTTCTAACAGATTTGAAAGAAGAGAAAATTGTAGGCTCATACTCTTCGAATGTCGCATGATTTCACGCGACATGTCATTAGTATGTTTAATCACAGCTTTGTCATTCTTACTAGCAAATTTGTCCTGTTTCTTCGTATGTCTTAAATTTAATCAAGTAGTATGCAAAGATCTTAGAATAGCATATGTCGAGACTGTTATTGGACAACGTTCTAAAATTGGCAAACCGAAGCACCGATCACGGAATATCCTTACTAGAGAGCTATTTCAGGAATGAAGACTCGAGAGAAATTAGATCAAGTATGTACCTGGTTAACACTGTGATTACCGTGTTACCGATAATCTATTGTATCTTGTACCGTTGACGCTAATCTATTGTATCTTCCAAGTTTTATTAGGATCCGCATAGCGTAAGAATATTGAGCGAAAAGTTATTAATGCCATACAACTTAACTTTTGAATTCTAATTTGATTAAATAAGCAACGGTAACTAGCCCAGAAATCAAGTGGTCAGCGTAAAGAGTAGATTCTAAAGATAATTATTTATTTATTATTGTTTTAATTATTGCTAAATTAGCTATCAGAATATCTACATTCCATGAGCAAATATGCTGAAGTGGGACCAGATCTTGGACTCCCTTGGAAACGTGATGTGGAGACTCCTACTGAAAAGTCTTCCTAGGCCTCGTTGAGATCCGACAGCCATAATCTTTTCAGCCTTCTGTTGACATGTTGGTGGAGCAATGCCTGCGTGAGTTGATTGGTATGAGAGCCGAGCCAGGCGTAGCGGTTGACGCTCCGATCATGGATTACTCTTTTTACGCGGCGTACGCCCAGGTCTTCATGAATGGTAACATTAGAGACGTACCACGTGGCATTAGTTAAAGCACGGAGAATGTTTGAAAGGAGATTGCAAAGTTGCGGACAAGGCAGTAAAAAAGAAAACTCGTCTATCAGAAATGCTTCAAAAGTCTGTTCGCAAATATGAATTCCGCGCGGCAACGTTGGGAAAACCGAAACGCGGTCCCCGATTTTCCAGGTCGCCGCTCGGGATCGAATTTACGCGCGAATTATCGGCGGGTATCGGCGGCTGGCAACGCGTCCCGGTAAGGCCGGCGGTCGTCCGCTTTGGCGGTCGTCTTATTTACATCGGCAGACAGATGGAAGGAACGGTGGAGAGTTGGCGCCGTGCCGCCGTGTCCTCTCGTTTCGAGCTAATCAGGCAGAGGGAAGCAGAGAAGAGTCGGTTCGCCAGTGGCCTGGGACCACCTCGCTCGCGCGCCGCCAGAGATTTCTCCCTAAAATCCGTGGCATGCGGCAAAGAAAGTTGTCCGCCGGGGCCTGGGCAATAGCGTAACGACGAAAAAAACCGAGAGGGTATCCGAGGGGACCAATTTAGCGGGGCCACGCGGAACGATCGGGGCCCCATGGAATCCCCGAGAATCGTCGAACGAGCGAACGAGCGATTCGGGTCTTTCTCCGCCCGACGCGGAGAGAAGCGGTTTCGCGTTTCGCCAAACAATTAATGAGCGACAAACGAGGACCGATTCGGCGCGGCACGACGGCGCGACGTAATGGAAATCATTAGCACAGCGCCGCGTTTAGCGTTGAAATACGCTCGTTAATTAGCGGCGGAAGTATTTGTTGTAACTTCAGCCCGTATAATCGTCCATTACGCGCAATCATTTCGCCGTTCCCGTGAACGCGACGTTTGTAAATAACGCGTGACAAGCCAACAAAAGCCGTGCCAGATGAACCTCGCTCACAGCTTCGCGCTGCTTCGCACAGCTTCGCGCAGCTTCGCCCGGCTTCACAGAGCTTCGCCGTGGCTCGCAGCGTTGCGCAGTTCGCTGCCGGGAGTTGCTCGACACGACCGAACAGCTCCGACGAATCGAATGCCGGGAGTAATTGCGTCGGGAAACTGCGGCACGTTACACCGTCGCGTTGCCGCGACGAACGCGTTCTTCGGCAGGAAATTAGGTGTCGCGCGCGGTGCCCGAGTGACCGAGAGCCTCGCGGAAACCTATCGATACCGAAACGATTCTGCCGGGCCACGCCTGCCGGAGAGGTCCGAGCAGATGATCGACATTTTCGACGTCGTTCCCGCCGCGTTCCGGGCGATCTCGAGCGGACTGACGACGCGACGCCTCGAGTAATAACCCCGCCGTAATGTCGCTCCTGGCATTCTCGGACTCCGCTCGGACGCCGCTCCGGATCTGAAGATCGTGCGCCGGCTGTCGCTCGAGGAACTTTAAACGCGGCGCGGCGCTGCGATCCGGTCGATCTTCCGAATACTCTCACGATTTTTCTTCCGTCGATTTTCTTGACCGGGGCGCTTCCTTTCTTAAGAATCTCCAGCACTTCCATCTTATTGCAATCATTAACGCGAGCATCTCCTTGCGCAGGAATCTCATCGGACTCTCCAGGCGCATACTAACTGTATAAATAGAATCATTTGCAATGTGAATCAGTATTACAAGAAGTTAATTTTTGATTGCATATATATTGCAGAATATTCATCGGAATATTTCGTCAGAATATCGGAATTCATCTCGCAGCGCTACGGTTCGTTTTTATACTACTCTTGCTCAGTGTTAACTAAGGGGCTTTAGCCCGTAAATAAATATTGTACTATTATTATTAACCTTTGAGCTCATTTGTTCGACAAACGATGGACGTCTTCGTAGCTTTAAACGAAATTTTCGTCCATTATTTGATCAGTTTTACGACCCATTGCGAACCATTCAATCTTCACAAGGGATATTCTGCAAGGGATGTTCTATTTGTTTTATTATACTCTACTTTATTATACTCTATTTTTCGATTATCGGTTTGATGTAGAGAACACGAATGAATCTGATAGGGATCGTGGACATTCACATCTTTGTGCATCGTTGTCGCAATATCATTATCGAGAAAAGCGGACAAACATTGAGTCTTCAATTGATTACAAACGAAGAGAAGCGAAACATCTTCTCAGTGTGACAACATTAAACCACTAACCACTTCGAATAATTCTATACCAAACAATTCGTTCTTCTTTGTAAAAAATGAACTGAACTTCTATTGTGATACAGATCCGCAATCCAGCGACTCCACAGTTCACCAAAAACGCTGTCAAATATTCATTCGCATAATTCGGACGATTGCGATCAGAGTCGATGGGAGTCGATGAAGCAAAAGAGAAATTATCCTGGTAGCGTCGCGACGCCGCGCAGCGCCGTTCGGAACAGAGGCTCGCGAGCATAATAGGGGTGGCACGTGCGGCTCGGGGGTGGATCCGGGAAGGGAAAAGATGGGCCAAGCGTCGTCGCACGCGGCGGACGATAAACTAGGACGCGGCAGGAAGACAAGCCGGCTTTCGCAGGCCTGACGTACGACCTTCCTGGTGACTACTTGCCGCTACAAAGCCGTTCGCTCGACCCCTACCTCGTCTCGCCAGATAACTTAAGCACTCTGGGAGGGGGAGGGGAGAGGGTTGCTCCGCAGCCGTTCGCCGACCCTGCTTAACCAACCACCACCGGGAAACTGCGCCTCTAAGTAGTTGCGCATTCGTTGGCCCGGTTATTAAGCCGTTATTCGAAGAGATGCGTCCTCCGGCTCCGACCCCTTTCACCCTCTCCCACCCGTATTCGTCCGTGCACAGCCCTGTTTACCAGGCTTCCTCGAAAACCCAGCCGCTTTGCAGCGCCCGGCACCCTTTCCCGACCGCCGTGTGGATGTTTCGTCGCCGCCTGCAACCAACTACGGGAACAACGATTACGGCGACTCGCGTAACGCGCTGAAAATCAGGCGATCTTTTGAATATCATGGAAAACCGTGCGCCGTGTTCTCTTTCAATATTTAGGATACTTTCTGTGCATTTTTTTCATTCAACGCGTTCGAGGAACTCGAGCCTTGGATTCGGAGCTGGGCCAAATTTTAATCGGACGACGGATTAGAGAGAAAGACTGACGAATTAAAGGTTCATCCGACGCTGTCGAATAGAAATTTCTTTGAATAAAAACTTATTCGGATAAGATTTCATTCGACCAAGGATTCGATCGAATAAGAATTTATGTTGAAAATAAACGAATAGAATAAATATGATAGAATATAGTATTGTTTTAATGATTTTTCGATTTATTTCTTTGATATATCAATAATACAATGAACTGCTTTTCAAATATTGCATCGGAATGTTTGTTACTGATCATTGACGCGTAGCTAAATAATTTTTCTACGTATTCTATAAGTGTTTGAAATTGAACTGATCCTGAATGTATTCGTATAAATGTACACTTGCAAAATTACATAAAGTCGAACACAGTCAACAATTATTCCCATTATCACTCGATTATTGCGTATACAATTAATAATTCATATAAATATCAGAATATCGCGTATATTATAATTCAAGTAAAATATTCGACTAAAAAGCATTCATTCGAATAATCATCTCAGACAAATATTTCTACGGAACAGTTCGAATAATGCCCATCTCCGCTCGGGTCGAGCAGGTCGAATATTCGAGGAACGAAAGCAGCGAAACACCTCTTTAAATTGAGCATTCATTTGCAGCGACATTTATAATACAACAACCGTTTCGTAATTGATAGTAGGGTGTACATCTCGCAGCACGAGATGTCTCGTAATTGGCAGTGAACGTGTTAAGAAGTGTTTCGTTGCAGCGCGTTGCGGCGCGCATTGTAGTTACCAAAGTAACGATATTTCTCTGCGATTACTGGTTGAACTTGGTAAGACAGTTACGGAGTAAAGTCTACGTACTACAGAATGCATCTACCTATTTCGATGTAAAGTTACAAGTTGATTAACCAATTAGTTTGCTCTGGATGGCGCGCCGTCGGTCGATTCCCATGAGCAGTTCTGCCCGGGTGAATCGGAAAGTCGTAGCTCGGGGTCGGACGACGTCGGTACACAAGTGGAGCTTTTTTCAAAGTGTACGCATTATTCAGCGAAGTATGAAAGGCGTGCTCTAATCGCCTTACCGCGGAACAATGCTTGCCGAACACGCTCGCGATCTTGTTTCCGAGCCGACGTCGACGAGCCGGCTCGGCATTACGATTCGGGCGAACGCCGTGCCGCGCCGGCGCAATTAAATTCGTAATCGTTTATTCAAGCAGCCGCGCTCCTGTCCATTAGAAATGTAACAAGTTCAGGGGAGTCTTAAAGAAAGGGAACGATCTGTTCGCGTGGAACGTGAGCCGGGCCCGAGTTAAAAATTCCGAGGAGGGAATGAAGAAATAAAGTCGGTGCTGCTCCGCGCTGCTCCGCGCCGCTCCGCAGCGAGGGAATTAAAGCGCGAAGGGAGCGGAAAGGAGGAAGGAGGGAAAACCCTCGAACGTGGCGAGAGTCCGGAACGACGCCGGGGCGGAAGAGTGTACGCCCGGGCATTCTCGAAATTTTCAAAGAGTCCGCCGGCGTGCGCGTTCGAGCGTCTCTCCAGCCATTACTTCTCCCGGCGCCGCCAGTGTTCTCCGCGCGGTATTTCGTTTAGAGTGCCGAAAGCTCGGAGCTACGCGCCGTCCGATACGCTTTCCCGAACCGGCATCGATCGGCCGAAAAGTCTGCGACTCGGGATCGAGCCGGGAACGCTCGCGGAGGACCGCGCGCGAATCCGCTCCCGAGAACGAAACGCGCCGACGGTGAACTCTGACAATTGTTGCTGGGCACACAAAGCGTCCGCCGCGCGAGAGTGTTCACAGTTCACTATCTCGGCAACTGTCGGAGATGCAAAAAGGGCGGCAGAAATTAAACGTCGCGGGGGGCGCGAAGCTTTTAGCCCAAGCGAATCCCCTTTGTAGTGTTTATTTAGAGATACGACGATCGAGCTTCCCAAACAGAGAGTCGCGAAATTCCCCCGTCTGTCCGTCCCGCGAACTCGTGGAATTTTGTCTTGATATATTCTATTGACTTTTTAATACGTGCACAATTATCTGGAATTGTTCTGGCAAAAAGGAGAATCGGCACGACGTTGGAAGAGCGAACAATTTAAGACAATAGGCTGCTTAAGAGAATCGCCTTAACAAGAACGATCATTCGACTGCGATTTTTATGCATTTATTTTTCATTTGTTCCATTTTCTTGATTTACTGCGACGAATAAAATCCTTTCGCATTATGTAAATAAGGAATTTCATATAAAAGTAGAGATGAGAGTAACGTAAAAAGTGATCGCGGGATATATAAAATTGTACCGATTAACTCTTAATAAGCTTAATAAAGACGATTTATAAGAGATTAGCGGTCCATTGAGGAAACAAATGTTTTTGCATTAAGAATTTTACGTTGAGCGTAATCTATTGATGCAGTTTCCAATACCTATCAGCGATTGGTACGGGATAATGTAAAAGATATTCTTCGCTCTCAGGTGTTTCGTTTATACAATTTAAAAAGCTCCGATATCACAGGACACGCGGTGAAATTATTGATTATTTTAAATATAAAAATAAGATCCGCAGTTAATCTTTCCCTTTCAAGAGTATTTAAATCTGAGCTCCATATTCGAGATGAGGCACTGCAAGCGATAGATACAAATGATTTGTGGCCGATGCGAAGAGGTGGAATAAAAAGCAGGAAAACTTATTGAGATTATTGAAATTATTGAAATACGAATCAACTTTCTACGCAGCCTCTACTACTTACAACCGATGCAGAAGCTTATTTCGTACAAAGATCGACAGCGTAGCAATGGCCGATTTATTAGCAGAGGCGATCACAAACCAGTTGGAAGGATGTCAGCTCGCAGATGTTGCTTCGTTATTCGCATTGTTCGCGGGCGGGGTTGATAGCTGGTCGATCGGCCGGGTAAATGGAAGTCTGTCTGGCAGCAGCCGGGACTTTTCTTGCTTTTAATCGAGCCACTTTATTTAATCGAGTCCTCCGGCCCGGCGGCGGAGAGCGAGGGCGAGGAGTGGAGCCGAGCCGTGCCGTGCCGAGCCGAGTCGAGTCGGACCGCGACGCGCTAATGGCGGAACAGCAATAAAATAACAGTAATTACGTGGCAAGGTAGCGGCGGTAAACTTGGAGGCGGCGAGAAGATCCAGTTCGCCGGGGAAATTGTAACCGCAGATAGCGGGGACAGTCGTAATACTAATATCGTTTGGCAAACATACGCTCTCCCGGAATGGGACACGTAGAGCCGCCTAATGCGACACGGTGATTCCGGGTCACGGATTACATTGTAGCGCGACGTTAATTTCATTTTGCAAACGGTTCTAAACGGACTTGCCGGGCCGATACGTGGACCGTCCTAATAATTCTGCTCGGCAAACGCTCCGCTACGGCGATACGCGTGTCCGCCCGCCGCGATAAAACCCAGAACACGGGTCTACCGTGCTTTCCACGGCGATTCCATAGCCTCCCGTTACATTTCGTATCCGGCGACGTGCAGCGAACTGATCGCAGCCGGCGTAATTCCCTTTTAAATAAGTACGTTCAATTAAACGCGGACGCATGCAATATTCGTTCCAATCTCTCCTGTTCATTTTTTCTTGATTTTCTCTGGCCGCGATCATGATCGACCTCGACGATTATGGTCATTCGAAATTGCCTCCGGAAGAGCCGCCGCAAAGCGCCACTGTCCAAACGATTTTGTCAGCGTTCTAAGCTACTCCGGAATGGGAGAAACGTTGTCCGATCACTGCAGACCATTTCTACTTACCGCGTTACGAGACTAATTTCGTTCCCTCCCGGGTTCACGGTTTTATTTGATTTTCAATGCTTCTCTGACCGAACAATAGCTGCCCTACACTGTTGTTTCCGAGCACTTCTTACGCTCCTGCACGTTATAATTCTGTTCCACCATCAGTTTATTATACAATTGCATCCGCGTACTCGTTGTACTCTCGTTAAATTAAAGTCGGTACTTCGGCAAACTCGCAATTATAGCGAAGTTTTCTGACAAATTCTCTCTCCTCTCTCTCCTCTCTCTCTCTCTCTCTCTCTCTCTCTCTCCCTTTCTCTCCCTCCAGAACTAGTCTTGAAGCAGAACGGTCGTGAAAGCTCCATGAAACAACAAAAGACGTAAACGAGAATAATGTAACTAATTATTTCCGGTAACCGAGGCACCTGTTTCGCAAACATGTCAAAGCGGACTGTAAGAAAGAGACGCCACAATGGAAAATTACGTGACATTTTATCCCCCGAAGGCGAAGCTAATTTTGAAAATTGCAGATCGAATGGTATCGAAAAGATTCGGTATCTTGAATTTGGTAATGTCGTTTTTAAATAGAAGTGAAATTATTGCAAGGGCACACGGTAACCAGGCGGTGGCGCAATAATTCACGCACTTACCCTAGGCGTATTCCACGGAAACGTAAAAAATTGACGGGCGCCCGAGAAATACTTCGGGTTACACGACGTTAACGAAGATCGGCGATCTATCTGCGTCGATCTGCTCGAGGAAGCGTTTCGCCGCAGGTACCTGGCATCGATTCGGCGATGTTTCCCCATCCCAGAAGGTGAAACAGTCCCTTGGTTCCGGCCAACGGATTACGATGTAATGCGATGTAATCCGGGATCCTTTTATCTTCTGGCCGCGAGCACTCCACGCCACGCCACGTCGCGCGGCGCGGCGCGGCGCAGTTAATTCGCATTAGCATCGGAATCGGGAAATCAGAGCGGCGCGGCGGGTCTATTCGAGCCGGCGCATTCGGCGTCGCGGCGCGCGGCTTGTCCGAGACTTTCGTCCGCGCAGAACAACAGGCTCCGCGTTTGCTGTTAATCAGCGACGCGTCTCCGAGGCGTAACGAGGCGAAAACACGAAACGAGCGTTGACAGTGATCCTCGCCGTGGCGCCCGAAAACTCGGAGATCGCGTGAAACGGAGGATCCGACGACCTTCTGTCAGCCGGGACAGAATTGCGGTCGATATTACGCAAGCCACCGGCCAGCTGTTCGCACGAATCCAATCGCCGGGGCTTCTCCTCGTTCAGGTGGAAACAGACTGTTCTGCTCTTATTGTGCGCCCTCTTTCAGCAGAAACGTCGGCCAGCACGTTCCAATAATCGTCACGCAACCGCAGCGCCGGTTAATGAGAGGGCTAAACCGACGGCGGATCGCGGACACGAAGAGATCCGTTCACGCGAGACCTCTGCGGGGGTTGTTAACGAAATCGTTGCCCCGGTTCGAAACGCGCGCCGTTGACGCGTTCGACACGGTCCCGGTTTTCGTGCGGGCATCCTCGAATCTCGGCTAATTTCGTAGACAATCTCCGCGCAAATTGGATTAGGAAAACGTCTGTTCTACCCACAAATCGCTGCAGTAAATTAAATAGAATTCCCTGGTTGTAGCAGTATTTTATTTTGTTATTTATTTATTAACGAGCGTATATCGATGTTTATGAACATTAACGGTATTAGTGCAGTGCAGTGCAGTGTAAGAATACATTAAACGTTATAGTGGAGGACGTCCTAGTTTTGTAGATAGAAATTTAGACTGGAAAAAATAAGTAAGATGTATATTTATATTAGTCTGCAGTCGGTGTTTGGAAGATTGCTGTGAACCGAAGAAAAAAGACGACTGATCGACAAAGCTGCTAGAGCTTGTGATAAATATTATCATGATATTATGATAGGAAACTCAAGAAATTCCTAGTATATTCGATATAAGATTATTCAGGAATTTTATCAACGTATGTAAATCTATATTACGAACATTTCAATTCTCTTACATTATAAAATTGTAGTAGATTACAATTGAATTTAAAATTGTAATAAATTACAACTGAATTTAAAATTGTAATGTATTACATTTTTCTATGGTATATTATTTAATATAAGTACTACTGTGTAAGTGCAATGTATGTATACGCAAATGACGTGCTTATTTAAAAAAAGAAAAAAAAACAAGAAATAATAGCACACAAGTAAGGAAACGTTGTGACAGTCAAGTCAAATAAAGAAGCAGAAAACGTTACAAAATATCGATATATTTCAAGTAAATCAATTAATGAAGGCAAGGATTATCATCCACCTGAGGAAGCTTCCAATTCTTGATAGCACAGTAAATTCTCTGCAATTGTCTCTCATATTCTAAACAGAAGTAGACAATCTTGGAAGAGGAGATACGATTATTCGAGCCTCGCGACTCATGTTTATGGTCGCCGATTATTGTAAACGACTATAAAACGAGCTGCGAGGCTCGAGTAATCGTTGCCTCTTTCAAAATTGTCCATTTTTATTATTACAAATTGAGAAACAATTGGAGCGAATTTACCGTATTCCTATAACAATTTCACACGTTTTTTCCTTCAAGCAAGACTGCACACGATTTTAAAGACTAAAACAGCAGGTCGAATTAATTCGAAAATCGCATACGTCGCGTTCGCGAAGTTGAAAAAAAGTAAACGATATGCCAATTCTTCTTGGTGGCGCGATAAAACTGTCGCATCACGGCGGGAACAAAACGCTGAAAGTTTAACGGTCCCGTTAAAGCGAGCGCCGCCGTTAAAGTTTTATTTCTAGTAAATATTGCGGGGTTATCATTGGTCTCAACGGTTCCATGGAAATCCGCTCGGCAGTTTGAGGCTTGAATTGAAATCGCGCTTCTACCGTGGCGAGGCGGAAGGGAGGAAACGAGATGCTTTTAAGATCGGGTAAAAGTCGAGAGCGCCGGTACCAAGTGTCCGCGAATGATAGCCGGCTCGTCCGAGGAACAAAACTGGCAGACGGAAGTTTTCGACGGCGCCGGTCTCGCGGAAGGAACGTTAACGAGGCCGGATTTATGGCCGATTAAAGCGCAACGGAATTACTCCGCTTAAACGGCGAATCGTTTTCGATTCGGAACGGATCCGTTTCATTTCCATAAACAGCCGGTGCGCCTCCGTACCCGGAGGAAGATTCCGGGTCACGGATTACAGGATCCCACGGGGTGATTGAGCGAGAGGGAGAGGGAGAGAGCAAGAGAGAGAGAGAGAGAGAGAGCGGAGGAATCGCGGCACGAGCCCCACGCGTAACAGGACAATTCCGGCCGTGTAAAACGACGGCAATTGTCGCGTAGCTTTTACCGCGACACGCGGACCGACGCCGGTTAATTTGCGTTATTTTCAAGGGGAACAAAGAGCCGACGGAGAATTAACGCGGCCGCGCGAGGGAGGGATGCTGAGGTTTGTCCAGGTGTGGCTCTTTAAACAGCGACCGATTAGCCGCGAGTTAACGGGGTCTATTAAATAAACGACGTCTGCTGATTATCGCGAATAAGCGATACGACTGTCTCGCCGATCGGTCCTTGTTCGGAAATTATATCTTCGCCGTGGAATATCTAACGACGAATTTAGAGAGGGCAGAGCAAGTTTAGCGAGGTTGATCACGACGACGGCTACACGCTACAGCCACACCGTTGATTATAGTATAGGGGTGCTTGCTGCTCAAATTTGACCCGCATCTCGCACTGCAGGAAGTTCCGACGAAGTTCCGAAACCTCCTACGCGTTCGACCATACCGAAACAGGACCGTGGCAATAATTGCAGCCAACTGACGCAATTACCCGAACGTCCAACTGTAATTATACGATCCACTGAGACGAGGAAAGAGGGCAGAAGTAATATTAGCCACCGAGCTGTTGACGGACTGGCTGGAACGTTTGGAAGACGAGGCAACGATCGCTTAGCAAAGTCGTTGATTTTATTCGACCAAACCGTTCTTAACAAATTGATTTACCACGACGAAAGACGATTGAATGCGACCTTTGAAGTACACGCCCTTCTTCAGTACGTCTTAGAGAATGCTCGAGTTTCTTTGAGACCTTTGGAATTGTACCCATTCGCATGCATTTTCTATGGCCCTTAAGGAGGTTATAAATAAGAGTTCTTTGCATTTTTATCTATTATTTGCCCTTAGATTGGCAATGCCCTTTATATTTCTCAGACGCTGGGAATTCACGATCATTGTAGTCGTTCATATTCGTAGCACCCCGTGGAGTCGTAGTAGCCTTTTTTGCATTTCCAATGGCCCTTGGAACTGTAGCCCGTCGGGTCCCTAAAATACCCTTGAAGCGATAACACTCAGTTTTAGAAATGTCCAGCAATTCGCTATCCACGTCGAAGGTATCTAAATACAAATATGGTGCATAATTCAGAATTAGGTATTTACTTGACAGAAAAATCCATGATATGTGTAGCGTGTGTCACCAGTCGAAGGGTCGATCGACATGATCGGCACGTGGCGAGAGCAAGGGCGAGGGGGCGCGGCGGTTGTTGCATGTACATCCTGTACGCCGGAGGACACGCGGAATAAAGATACTAACTAGGCCATGAGTCGGCACGAGTGTGTAAAACCATTATTACCTATCCGGATATCCTATACACAGTTAATCCAATCCCATTCGGTACCGCGGCAACCGTTGCTTAACCTGGAATACCAGATGGGTAACCGCATCTCACTCTACCCACCGACTGTCACGACAATAAAAGCATAGCTTTCGGTATATATGGAGCAATTTATCAAGCTGACGATATTTCTAGGAAACGATTTTTTGACATTTTTAATTCCCGCTGGACTTCGCAGTACCTTTTTTCGAAAATCTATTAATCTCGGCAAGAGCGAAGGACGAATTCAATTGGCGCGCATCAAGTTCGCGATATTCTCGCTGATATTTTATTCAAGCCGCCCGTCTCATTTCACACGGAGGCAATATTCTGTCTAAATATTTCATTCGCGCGCCAAATTAGAAGTCGCGATTTCCCGGCATCCGCGTTAATTCCACTGAAAACTGGCTCGTTCAGCTCCTAATGGCCACGACAGTTTCCACTTAAAGCTCCGCGGACGTTCTCCAGGGTTTCTTATCGCCTCCAGGAAAAAAATCTCTTTCGCTTTCCAGCTCTCGCCCGAGCATTTCACACGTCAATGCGAAACTTTCGTCGGACGGTGTGACCGGGGCGAGCGGTTCGTTTGATCGCGCGAAGTCGGGGGATTTTCGCTGGAGACTTAGAGGGTCCGCGCGTAAAAAGCGATTCGATCCGAAACAAATTTTTCCGGAGCTGTAAGCGACGGCGGCGGGGATGGAATCGGGGTGCCGGTGAAAAAAGGGGGAAAGCTTTTCTGTGTTCGCGGGGAACTACGGGAAACTGGCGGAATTTCGCGTGGTCGTCGAACGATGCATTTCCCGGGGAAATATTTGGGCATCCGGTGCTCGGGCGCTGGCGCTGCCGGCGCCGGTGCATGGCCGAATGTTTGCCTGTCGATTGTTTGCCGGCGCCGCGCGGAATATGCAGCGCGAACGATAAATAAATAGCAAACACGAATCTCGCGTGCGGTCAGAGAGGGATAATTGCGAGTCAGGTGGATCGGTGTGCGGCGAGCCGAGCCCCGGAACGACTCGCTGCCGAATTGCCGATCGGAAACGCCCGATCCATTCCTACGAATCGACGACCCTCCGGAACGGCGGCCCTTCGAACGGCCGTCCTACTACGACCTTCGTAACTTCCCGGCCGCGACCGACGCGTGTCCAAGTTAAACGCTTCCCAGCCCCCTCTCCATCCATTGCCGTCCACCGTTCCCGAAAAATGTCGAAAAACTCTCTTTCGCCGACTGGATCTCGCCAGTTTCCAGCGGCAATAACAGTTCCCGACCTCGGAACGGACTCTCGTCACGCGGGATTTTAATCGTATTTACGAGAGCGCGGCTGCCGACCAGATTCGCGGCCCACGGTCACGCATAGCCCGGCTACGGATTGATTGAAACAGTATTCGGGCCCCGAGATTTAATATCAGCCTTGCGCGGCTAGCTGTCCGCTCGAGTAGGGCGTCCCACCATTCGATTCTCGATTGGCCATTAAACAGCCGGCTTATTGCACTTTTCCATGGCCGGTCGAAATTTTCAGTTTCGGACCGCGACCCGCGGCGAGAATATCCATCAAACACGGTCGAACCGTGCCGAATTGCAGCCCGTGCGCGTCGCGAACGAACGTATCTTTAAAGTTATTGTGAAGCAGAATTTTTTTGGCGACGCTGCAAACTCATGCCGACAGACGACATTGAATCATCGTACAGACTCCGGTGGACAGAGCCCGATCGATTTTCATACAGTGAACGACAATGAGCCGTAAATTCTGCTCGCCGCGTTCAATAAAATTTCATTATGATACTGAAATGTCAAACAACTGTGAACGATATGCTTCCGCGTTAAATTTCGCGCCGTTTGCAACAAGCTGCTCGATATTGTTCTATTAAACGAGCATGTTTCCTTAAAATATTATTATGCTGTCGAAATGGTAAACGACGCCAAACAGAATCCTACTGCATCAAACGTTACACCGTATCCAATCTGTTCCTCGACGTTGATCTCCCATGCGAGTGTTTTGCCAGCTGCGTCAAACGCCGTTTCCAACGATCTCGCGTAGATTACTCGGCGAAATAAACAGTTCTTTGTCGAGTCTGGAATGAAAGAAGAAGAAAGTCGGTCAATCACGGGAACAGTTTCCAGTCGAGACTTTGATGATCGATCTTGGAGACGAAAGGGATCGGAAAATATCGGAGGGTGCTCGCGACGCAATTTCCTGGCGACGGTGTGCCGCGTGCATTGTTGCGCGTAAACACAAGGCGCCCGTGAAAAAGCCCGCGAACGAATCGAAACCCTCTTAATTGGCACTCTAATTACACTGTAATTGTGTATCGATCCGCGTTTAAGTGAACCAATTACCCGAGGGGTCGCGTTTGAAGCTCGACGGCGTGGCACTCGAGCTTCGGGAGCCGCTTTCCACCGGAAATAATATAGTTCATCGCGGGGGAAGATCTACCGGAGCCGGGGTAGCTGTGCGCGGCGTACACCTTTGCGAGCGTGTTCCGCGGCGCGGCGCACCTGTGTGCAAGAGAAAGAGAGACCGAGGGGGAGAAAGAGAGGAAGAGGGAGAGAGAGAGAGAGAGGGAGAGGAAAAGAGACTCGCTTGCACCCACGTGTACAAGCTCGCCGAGTGCTTTTACGGTTAATCGAAATCGCTGCTCGAAGCAGCTCCGCGGCGGCTCTGACCCCGGCCTCATTCAAACCCGGTGGCGTCATTGTTTCCGAAAGTCTCGCAAAGGAGGTAATTTCGCTCCCGCATTCGGCGCGCGTCAACGTCACACGGAAACGACACTGCGTCGCCCCAGAGTTGACCCCCGAAAAACTAATCCTACAGCCGAGCAAGCCGCCCCGCGCTTTAAATCATTCCCTCGCGCGACGCTCTTTTTTCTCGCGGCAACAATGCCGTCTCCATTATCCAAATTAACTCTCCGTCGTGTCTCCTGCGATTCCGCGATCCCAAAACGATCGAAGTTTTCAAGGGCTCGGGCGAGACGGTCCTGGACTCGTTGAAGCCCTCTCGCGAAACCGGAATCATTTGACGAAGTTCAAACGATTACGCGAGAAAACGCGCTCGAAACTACCTGTCATTTCGCGTGAACAAGGATGATTGTTTCCTCGGAAACGTCGAGTATCTTTGAGCTCGAGATTTTCGGGCGGGCGCTACGATCGTTTCTAGTGGGCATTCTAGTTTCCGCGTGTTCTCGCTCTCTGTCAAGTGGCGCTCGGGGAAACAAGCTGAAATAAAACCATTCGCCGGAGTAGAACGTTCGGATAACGGGCCCGTAATATCTTCACCGAGTTGCAAAACTGCACTTACTAACTGCAGTCGCGTAGCAACGGTGTCCCTTATCGTCTGGCGAGTAGCAGCGGAGTAACGAATAACAGGTGCTACTATCGCGGACGGGAACTTTCGTGCGTACATATGTGTGCGCGCGGCAGTACTCGCGGCTGTACTCGCCGTTATGTAGCCTTTTACTCAAAATTAAGGGAGGGTTAGGGTCACGAACTTCTACGGCCACGTAAAGCATAAAAGCTGACCTGATACCGAGAACGATATCTTGCTTCTGGCCTTTTACCGAAATTGTAATTCCGAACGACTGTAGAACCAGTGGCTCCAGGGAGTGCGAGGTTCGGCTTTAACGCGTCCGGTCCGCCCGTGAATACGCTCGCGAGTGTCCCATTAGCAAATGGCGACGAAGCCAGAAACTCACGCCGGAAGTGTGTAGTCCCGAAAAGAATCCCGCGAGCTCCGTTCCCTCGAACTGTGTCACGTCTATCGACTGTCTGACCCATTGTAGAACGCGACCTCGTTACCGCTGCGAACTTCGCAGTGTCGGCTCTTTGTTCGGGCAAAAGTTGAAGCGGCAAAGAATTCGTCGGGCCGCTCCGCTCCGCTCCTTTCCGCGCCGGGACAGCCGCGCTTTCCTTTTTTAATAACCGGCTGCCCATTATGCGATCGCTCCGACGAGCCGGCAACAACCCCGGAAACGAGGATGGGAACCTATAAATAATACGATCCCGTTAACGAAACAACGTCCTTTCGGTTTCCCATAAAATCCCTAAAACGATAGACGGCTGTAAAACCCCGCCGCGGTTTTATCGCTGATAAATATCGATCAACAGTCATGCGCCACCGACAACCGACCCATCTCTTTCATTTATGAACGGTATTATTGCCCCAACCAGACGCAGTGAAACTTGCCCGTTGCAACCTGCTTCGAGGGTCTTAACGCATCGATTGCACGGGAAGACAGAGGAGATCGTTCGCATCATGAGATCAGCTATCCATTAAGTTTCAAGTTTGTTCCGATTATATTGCATCGTACGGTGTAAAGCCTTCGGAAGATTATTCGCGTGTTCCGCCGTCCTCCAATTTAATGGCGGAGCTGAACGAATTTCCCGCGCAATCCTATATTCTTATCTAGCAACCTGTGAAAGCCAATGAAGGTGTTACGCTGTACCGAAACTGCATAGACACCTCCAGAAGGAATGCACACCTTCGAAAACGAACAACAGAGCTGAATCTCCTTTGACTGCGAGTGGAGCAGCCATCTTCGCTGCACCGTTGCATCTTCGTGCTACATTCCTGCGCGGAACTGCCGTTTGTACTTCGCCCTTTCTACTCCGATTGTCGTCGTCGGGAGTAATTAGAAAGCGTTTCGAGTCTTTCCGGCGCACCCAAACGTTCGTTTCCCCGGTGATTTCTGTTCGCAGCGATAATTAACCGGTAAAAGTTTCGGGCGGACAAAGTTCGGGCTCGGTATCGTCCGCGTCGGACTGCGTCCTCGATACGTAGGCAAATTCGATTCGCATTGGCGCAATCGGCAGTCGTAGAACAAGCCCTAATTAAGTTAACCGGCCGCGCGCGTACAGTATCGAGAAACTACCCCTGATTGCCTTGTTAACGGGATAGGTTACCAGGTAGCGGCGATATCGATCTGCCGACACCGAGGAGAAAGCTTGATAAGGACTGCCACCCTCCTCCACCCCGCCGCCCTTCATTGCCAGCACGCGCTCTGCCTCTGACAGATTTATACTCAGCTCGCGATCAACCGTGCCGCTCGATTCTACGCGAAAGTAAATTAATAAAGGGCTCGTCCGTGGACGAGTGTCTTATCGACGATGCCCAGGCCCTCTGTGAAACCGTGGGTCGTTATCGCAATCATAACGAGAACTTTTTCCGACGACCCACCGACCGACAGTCCGACTTCGTCGGACGATTAATGTAATGACTCGACCGGTATCGCTCGAGACTCCTTATCGAGCTGCTTTTGCTTGCTGAAAAACACGAGCTGAAAATACCAACTCTCACCTCTGTTACAGCTTGAAGCCACTGATCTTCGGACAACGGAAATTAATCGTCTGGATGCGGATGCTGTTTTGGAGATGAAACGGTATATAGAAATTATACTATTTTACATATTTTCCTTCGAGAACGCAAGGTAGTACATTATCATAGGTTCACATTTTAATGGACCATCTTCTATTTGTGTGGATTCTTCTATTGTGACTGTGGATTTTTATGCAAAATGAAAACTGTCTTCGCTAATTTTTCTTATTAATAATTTTAATGAGTTGATATGAATTTAACAATGTTTGTAAATTCTTTCAATGTTTTTTTTGTTTTGCGGTTAAACCACTCATTTTTCTTATAAATGTCTATTCTCATAAATAATCTCGCCTCTCATTGGTCACTGATTTTCGTTAATAACACATAAACAAAGACGCGGATTGCATTTTCGCTAAGGAAAAAATTACTTCAAATGACCTCAGGAATCACCCCTTTCCAGGTATTAACATAATTATGGGACACCCTGTATAGCAGAGTCTGTATAAAAATTAATGGGCATCGTTTAGGACGTAAAACAAATTTTCTACATCGATTTTTCGTAGCCATTCCTAATTGCGCATATTTCTATTTATTTTTGCTAGATAATTGAAAAGATCGCGATATTTTGAAATTTGATGATCGATTTCTCCTACTGATTTTTCAATATTGAGAGTCTAAGAAAATGTGAAAAATAGAAAATATGGCTTGATTCTAACACGGGCTGCAGGCATATAAGTATACTGAACATGCGCCTACATTTTGAAGGCAATTGTTTAAGTAGATTCTGAGATATCACGGTCATCATTTACTTTAATACAGATCATTCAAATTATAAATATCATACTCATACTTTGTTAATCTTAAGAATTCAGACGCAAGAGATTTTCTAGGCGTATTTCCGAGCCTGTATTCTTAAAGAAAATGAGACAAAATATCGATTTTTTTTAAAGGTTTACGCTAGAATACCCTTTTAAGTCGATGCCGAGATGGACAGAGGTCGACACCGTTTCCCGAGACGATCCACCGAAGAATCGAGTACAGTGAACGTATGAAAATCTAGGAAAGTCAGGCGACTTCGTAGACTGTTTTCCCGGGGAAAAACCGGGGGCCCCGGTGATTGATAGGTTCCGCGATCGGGAGAAAAATAAATGATCCCTCGAGTAGTGTAGGGCGGGCCGTCGCTCCTTTCAGCGGGGGCCAATCTCCTAGGATGCGTGATGTATCGTCGTACACATTGAAATCATTCACGGCTCGATAACAGTCATGCACCGTGACACGGTACGTCGCATGACGGATAACTATCGCCGCTGTAAAACAGGGGTCCCCTTTCGATTTCCATTTCGTACGATTAATATTAAATTGAACGTTCGCCGGCCACGCGGCCGCGTTCACCGTTGCCGCTCGGCAAAATATTTGCCTCTGCATATTTATAATTAATCGCTACTCGATCATTAGACACTGATCCGTCTATCACTGTTCCTCTGTACCATTTTTACTCGCCGCGAATGCCGAGTTAATTGCAGCCGAAAAAACTTCGTTGAGAATTTATTTTGACTAGAGCATTGAATGATTGCGACTTGTTTCATGAAATTATTTCAATTGAACAATTATTATTAATCAGTAGCAGAGTGTGGCATCATTTGAGTAAATGTTCATTTAAAGGATTATTTAGATGCAAAATTACTTCTTATTTGGATGTTTAAATAAAAGACAACGAAATAATTACTTATCGTTCATATAGATTTAAACGAATTATTTAAAATAATGAAATTTATTCTTTATTTATAAACACAATTTCAATAGTTATTTATTAACTGTTATTTAATTGCTTCTTATTTATTATTTATTCGACACGCGTCATAATCAGGATATAATAATACATAAGTTCTCGAATAATAATAAATGAAAATTAATATAAGCGATACGAACGAAAAAAACGGAATTATTTATTACTTTCTTCTCATCTAAGTTCGAACAAAAAATAACATACTATTTGCAAAAGTAATGTAAATATATCCATTACATAATATACAATAGATGAAAGAGAAGCAGAAATTATTTACTATTTATCATTCCATGAAATCCAAATAAAAAATAACATTTTATTTGTAACTAAGGAATATTAAATGAATTGTTTGTGAAATTATTTAAATGATTTTTTAATTAAATAAAGACTGTAATTTTTATTTCCAGAGGAAATATTAATTTAATTTGTGATTTGTTACCTATTATTCCAAATAAAATCTGCCTAACTCTGACCAATAGACATAAAGATATATTTCAGACAACATTTAGACTCGACAGACAGGAAAATAATCTACGCTACCCTTTCTACCTTTCCGGTGTACAGATGCGAGCGCAAGGAGCAACAGTTGCGCTGTCAAGCGGCGACGCTACGTACTTAATGATTAAAAACCACAAGTAACAGCTGCAGCGTGAACAAGACAAGGCTTAAGAGTCACGTCTGAGAAAAGTGCGGGGATCCGAGAAATGGATCGTCGCGACAAAAGGCATCGCGATGTTCCTCTTAGAACAGCATAGTACGCCGAGAAAGAGGATTCCTCGTTAAAAGTTCTATCTGGCGCAGTGCAGCTGCGAAAGCAAATAGGCAGAGCAGTTTAAACATAAAACATTCCAGCCATTTCCACCGTAAGAATCTCGTATTTCCGAATCGAGGCGGAGATCGCCGAGGAAATCGTTCCGTCCGCTCGTACACGTTCGGGCCCGTCCGAGGCGTTAGTGCGGCAGATTTTACGACACGGTCGTGCCACGGTCAAACAACGGCCCGCGACGTACGACAGTGCCACACGCGTCGCGATTATCGTTCAAACAGTCGTATGAAACAACATCATAGAACTCGTCGTACGATAAATCGCGCGGTCTGTAGCTCTCGAGGAGAAACCTGGACTAAAATCGAAGCACGACGACCCGGATACGTGTTCCGAGGGCCGAAGTGTCTTGCATCCAACTTCTCAAGCTTCGCCGAATGATCGGGCCACTGTTACGGACGGAAATAGACGATCCGACTTTTTCCCCGATCCTGATTTTTCGCTGCAACATGGGAGAACGGTGCACGACCCTGTATTTTAGTGACTCCGACTGGATTGTCAGATTACTTTCCTGGTAACGGGAAAGGCAAATGCAATCACATTGATGTCCACGAGGAGAGAGCTTCTCGGTAATTACGTCTCTCGAGCAACTATTCTCTTCTCCAGATTTTCTCTAGCTCTCCAAAGAATTTTCTCGCTGGCAAATCGAATGTATTTTTATTCGCGAATTGCAGTAATTCCTGGGTATTCAAGTTGCTCAAGAAAAAAACGGGCATTCGGATGATAGAACGTTACTTAACTCATAATTATTTTATTTTTATTTATCTAAATAAAAAAATAATAGTTACTCAATTCTCTAATCGAAGAGGAGTTTTTGATTTTTCAGTGTGGAAACGAGAAATAGTATTTTCGTTATGCAAATGCGTACTAAGAATTAAATTAAAAAAGACATCAAGCAGAGAAAAGATTAACTAATTTAGAAAAATTTTCAATTTAAAAAGTTAAAATAAATTAAATTAAATGAAATAAATAAATTTAGTAAAATTTTGTACATTCAGTTTCTTTCGCTAAATTTTATCAAATACTTAGACAGTGAATTCCACGTTGTTCGCGGTTGGAGAGTAAATAATTATTTAACTAGAATACTAGATTTAGATCTTTACTATAATACTTTGTACAACGAACAGTATTGTACGTAGATTACCATAGATTAATCTGTCGACATATATGAACCGTGTTTCGATAGTGAAAAATTCCAATATCCATATTACGTAGAATCGAGATTCAATCGTAGTAAACAACATTTCGAATAAAAATAACGCAACGCTGGAATTGATCGCTACGATTTTACGTAACAAAAATTTGTAACGTTGAAAGTACCACAATTACCATAGCAGTCACCTCGTGTCGCCGTCTGCAGAGGATCAAAAACGAGTGAGACATTTTAGTTTTAAACGTCGCGTCCCGCCGGGCGAGCCTGTGTATAGAAATGAATGATATCCGCGCGTCGACGACGAACAACGTCCAGCGTCCGACGTGTCTCGAAAAGCGGAATTTCACCGCGTAATTCAAACATCGGGCGCAATTATGGGAATATATCGATCGAGCGTACCATCGGGAATACCTAATTCGAACGGCACATACCGAGCGACGCGACGTTGCGTAACGGGGAGACGTTGAAATCCATTGGCTGCCGGCCACTCGAGCATTTTTCAATGTTTGTCACACGGTCTTTATTTCACTTCTAGACCGATCTTGTCAGCCCCGACATAATATTCGTCGGTGACATTCATTTTGAGCGACGCCGCACTCGAACGAGCCATTTTAGTCGTTCGATTCGAATCGCCAACGATAACCTGCGGATCTCAGCATTGTTAAAAAGTAGAAACCAAATAGAGATTTTGTTACAATTCTTTGAGATTTCCGCGTTTCTTGAATTTTAATAGCTCGTTTTAATAATGTATAAAATCTACAGTCCGGTTCATTGGCTGCTCGCGATCTTTGTTCTACCATCAGAGCGACCTCGGCTTTCATGTCAATTTTAGCAGCATTCTTTTTCAACGACACGAGTGGGAATATCAAATTTAACCGGACTGTTCGAGATTTCAAAGACAAATGGGAACAAAACTATGTCCTGCATAACTGGACAGCGGAAATTTATGCAGGTGCTCATTTGTCTAGACAGTTTTCTATTAATTGTACACGTAGAGGACGATGCGACAAAAAACTGTGCCTTCGTTTACCAGTCGTGCCAAAATAATCGCTCCAGATTTCAAAGACGTTGGAAACTATTTAAAAAGAAGATGGTGTCAAATGGACGCTGTCAGGAAATTTCGCGAGTTCTCAAAAGTCGATCGATCGTCTTCGTAAAAAACTGTTCCCGATCTATTAATCAGTGAAGCAGCCGCGCGCGAAACGACCCAGAAACCGCGTCGGTCTTGCTTCGGTCAATAAAATCGCTTCGAAATTCCGTTTTTAGCCGTGAATCGCGACACCGATTCGCGGCACAGCGTCGAACAGTATCGTTCGCGGGCCAAGCGGTTTTTATCGGGAACAAGCGTGCTGGAACGGGAACAATCGCGGCCGGCCAGTGCAAGAAGAACAAGATATCGCTATTTTGCATGCGTGAAACGCGCGACAGGAACGGGACCGGAATAACACGGTCCGAAAATCGTCGCGTTAACAACCAAAGAGCGATTCGATGTACATATTCGCCGGGAAATGATATCGAAATAACGTCCACGTAGAGCCCCGGCGTCGACGAATAGGGGATAACAACGCGAATCGCGATCACCCACCCTCCCCCCCCCCCACATTTTTAGCCCTGATTCTCGATTTTCTTTTTAATTCGCGATTCGCGCGTTTACCTTCGCGGGCCAGCGAACGTTGGACACGTTCCGCAACGGGGATTTATAAGCGAAATATCGCGCGCGCGGTTTACCTGGGCAAAGTTATTCGGGCTCGTTACGTGATCCAAATATTATGCAAAGTGGACGCCTCGTGCCGGCAGCCATTAGCCGGGTCGGGGCCGTCGGTTCCCCGGCATTCGTCATTTCCAGTAATTTCCCATCGATTTATGTCCCGTTGAAAAAATAGCGCGTGTTGCCAAGCCTTCTTCGCGGCCGACGACTCGCGGCCGTCCCGATGAACTCCGGCTGCGAACAAGCCAATGCATCAGATTGTTCCGTGGATACGCTTGTGTTCTTCAAAACGTTGTTCTTTTATTGGTACACTGCGGATTTTTATGCAACGCAAACATCGTCGAAGTTAATCGCCAGAAACGTAAGTCCCATAAAAATGTCATTCTTCTTTTGATCATTTTGGTAAGTTGTACATAATACAAAAAATGTTCCCAAACTCATCTAATGTACTTCATTGTTTCGCATTCAACCTTTGTATTCGACCAATCTAAATCTTGATAACAATTTGATAAACGGCGAGCACTTTAGTTCGTCTACGGCGAGGAGCCATGGATGAAATGTGCAGTCATTTCCGGCGTTACATATTGCACGAGCTTCGCTGAGGAAATACAGCAACGGTTGCTGCAAACAATGTACAGCAAATTTCGCAGACATTTCCTGTATAAGATGATCGCAATGCACTCGAGGACAAATCCTCGACTATCCAAAATCGAAAGAGGGCAGGGTCTACGTTCGTGGTAGCTTGTAACGTGGCGGATTGGCGCTCCGGAAGCGAGCGAAGGTCTGTGAAACGCTGTTGACAAGTCTGAAAGAGGTTCATTACCGGCCTGTAATTGAAGCAGTCCGCCGTTTCCCCGAAGACTATTTTGCAAATTTTCGTCTGTTATCGACTGGCGAGGATTTAATAATCCGTGAACAGCTTTGATGTGCCGGATTGATCGGGCTGAATGAGACTGCCTCTTTGTCGGCGGACGAGGTGTTCTCTGTCTGTCGCGGTCAAACCGATGTCAATGATTAAAAAGGGAGAGAGACGGAGAGGGTTTCGGGGTTGAATGCGCGTCGGGAAAGGAAGCCCGGTAATGCAGACACGCGCACGCTCTAGGAAAAAGGCGTTTAATTCACCGTTTGGTTTCCTCGAGGCCCGGAGAAAAGGCCGCGTTACAAAGGGAGGAGTTCGCAAACAGCGCAAAACACTTTTGATCGTCAATGCACGGGCTCGCGCCAGCCGTTTTTTTTTGCGCGCGCGAGAAGCAGCGGGAAGCGCAGCGCTGCGCGTTTCGATGCCACCCCCGCAACACACGTAATCCTGTTGAACGCGTTTCTCTTTTCTCTCCGCCTGTTCTGCGGCCTCTCGCCGACGCGGCAACGCCAAGAGGATTTCGTGCGTCTAACAAGTTTGTGGGCAAAGCCTTAGCCGAGCAATTCAACAAATTTTCTGTCTAAACAAATTTCACCCTCGATAGCCCGTCGCGAACGGAAATTCAAGCAAATCGCGTTCCCTCGTTCCGCGCGGCTCGAGTAAACTCGTTACCACGATTCAGACCGTCCCGAATCCCCCAACGGGGACCCCTAAACGGACCCCATCCGCTTATTGTTTCCGCGACTCGCGGAGCAACAAAAGTTTCCAATTTCAAGTTCCGAAGAAATTTTCTGACCTCGTCGCCGGAGCACGGTCTCCTCGTTCCCTGCGCCGCCATTTTCGTGGGGAGACGAAGTCAACAAATCCTTTTATGGAACTTAAGACAGGTGCAACGCGATGGGCGTGACAGGTTTCGCATGAATTCGGCGCGCTTTCTAGAAGTTTCTGCCAAAAATAGATTTATACCGAGTGTCTTGCCTGCGGCTGAGGAGTGTTTGTTGAAAACAATGCAAGTGCCGAAAATGTAACGTTTTATTTCTTACAATAATAATACACGAATTTATGAAAAGAAAGAATACCATTGTAAAAAGCATAACATTTACTAACCATATATTCCAACTTATTTTAGAAATCTCGCTTTTTTCAATACTTATTTTTGGAGTATATTCTAATAACAGAAGTTCATGTTTTATGTCTTCGAAATTTAAGTTTTTCCACGGCACATTGCTTGTCCTCCACATGTGGATGCATCATGATATATCGTGATGCATTGGCTCTTACATTGTTTTGTACGAAAGCGACGCTGAAAATACAGGTAATGTCATCTATTAGCATTATTTATAACTATTTATAAGAAGATATTGTATCTGAATGGTATACTGCCGTATTCCCGTTGGTACATAGAATATTTTCAGAAGAAAGAACAAAACTTTTCAATTTTGGCAATTATATTGTTTTCTGCAAACACTCCTCAATTTTCCTCCGGCTGCTTCCACGTTCGAGTTTGAAGTTAGTTTCTGAAAACTGGTGCTTTCATCGCGTTAATTTTTGCTTCGCTCTCAAGCAGCAGCACTGCTCACACTTCCTATTCCTCGTGTTTAAAGTTGTTCATGTTTCTACGTCCAAAGTAAATGTTTGTTAACCGTAGCAGTGGATACAACTTGTTCTCCATAAATAACAGTACTAAACCACTTACAAGCTGGAAGCGATTTATACTTGTGAAATTTCGCCGCAATGTTTCTGAATTATATATTAAAGTACCTCTCGTATAATGTTTGCCTATAAAATCTTTTAGCACACTTTCATAGACAAGCTTTACGCGCCTGTCTGCAGGAACGATGTCTATATCGAATTGACTGTTAATCGAATTACCGTCGTATCTGTTTAAGGAGACTGAATCGGATGAGTCACCCTGTGTTTCGTTTTCGAACAGCTTCAGCGCAATAAAGACTGCACGGCTACGATAATAACGATAAAAGCGGGAAAAGGGGTTGACAGGGGTGGAACGGGGTACGCGTTTCTCGTCGTTCGACCGACTTCTTACGGTCCGAGAGAGCTGCTGCCCGCTCGTTCCCTTTTCCCTCCCTTCCGAATCAGAATGCGCGATACTTTGTCCGGTGAATATTTCAGAGCCCGAGCGAGCCTTCCGGGACGACAAGATTTACGAGACGGGCGAATATTCCCCGCGACTGGCGAATATTCTTGCATCACGATGCATCACTTTGTCGAAAGAGCAGAAACGGATTTCGCGAGCGAGCCGCCGCGCAATGCCGCGACGCGACATCCCCCCCCCCCCTCGACATTTCGCAAGCAGGAATTATGGTGTAATCCTGTTTAAGGCAGTGCCGTCGACGAGCCGCGAATCAAAGCTGGAATTTAAACGTTGCAGATCCGACGAGTTTGCGAGTCTAACGAGCCACGGACTTGCTCGTCGTGCTCGACTTTCGCGTCTCCAACCACCGCAGCCGCTGCCATTACATCCACCCCAAAGACAGCGGCGGGAACGCTCGCAGAATGTCCGTAAATTGATGCGTTGCGGCCATTGGACATTCATCTACAGGATCTAAAACAGTCGAGGATATGTTGACGAAAGAATTCGTGATTCAACTGGCTAACTGCAGAGATATGCTCTGGAATTCTTGAAAATTTCATCGCGCTGATGTGTAGATCTCTGACAGACCGCGGCCGTCTTTAATATTCAGATTTGATTGAAACTAAACGAAGGTACGAAGCGCATAGTGTCCCAGAATAGGAATTTGTTTACCATGTATCGTCCCGCGAAGGCCAGAAATTGACACACGTCCGTCCGGCAACCAAAATGAATACGACAAAATAACTTTGACAATTCGTAATATCTTTTGAAATCCAAGATGCATTCAGCGAGATTGTGTCCAATTTAGACTTCAATTTCTGGGGCTATCTTGGGAAGTGCTGCATTATTATCGCTGAAACGATATAGGGTGATTTATAATAACTTTTTAAGACACGCTTTCTAGACACGCTTTCGCGTAATAATAATAAATTTCAATGAATTGTCGGAAACTAAATAATCCAATATATATCAATATATATATTATCACAGAGTGTCTCAAAAATGTCTCGTAATCCCGAAATGGAGGGTTCCTGAGATCATTTGAAGAAACTTTCTCCTTTGCAAAAATGCAAACCGCGGCTTCGTTTACGAGTTATCAACGAAAATCAGTGATCAATGAGAGGCGAGATCTGCTGGCGCGAGATGGCCGAGCCAATGAGAGTTGGGCTTCGCGCGCTCGTTGGCTCGGCCGCCTCGCGTCAGCAGAGCTCGCTTCTTATTGGTTGGCGTTTTTCATTAATAACTCGTAAACGAAGCCGCGGTTTGCATTTTCGCTAACGAAAAAGTTACTCCAAATAACCTAAGGAATCCACCATTTCCGGATTGCGAGACATTTTTGGGACACCCTGTATATATATCGACTGCTACATTTCAATTACAAAAAAGAACGCAACTTCAAAATAGTTTAATTAAGGAAACTGAAACTGGAAAGTTCTTTCATTCAAAAAATTGAATGACTAATTGAGGAAAAATAATTAGGAAACAATTTGAAATTAGAATACTCAAAAGCGTTTTTGAACACGTTCGATAAAAATAGTATCAAATCATAATTGTAAAATTGTATCTTTTGAACCGTTTGGTAAAAATAGTATTAAAACGATACAAATGCGAGGAAAATATCGTTTGCTGGAATACGTCAAAAATAGTATTATGCGATCACAAATTAGACTTCGCTTTTCAACCGTGGAAACCAGTTTGGTTCGCGCTTCTCGTGACACGTATTACCGGCGAAAGAAAGACTCGCGGGACGGCGTGATGGGACGGTTCAAGGATCGTCGCGCGTCGTCTGGTCGTCCGTCAGCCTGAGCTGCATAATGCACGCGGTGCAGCTACTCGACCTGACTGAAAAATGAAATAGCCCGGGACGACATGGCACGTCGAAACGCGGACCCCTCGAACGGCCCGCATTACTTATTTAATGCCAGCTGCTGCCCGATACGCAGCGATCTAAACGCCTCCGCGAGCTTGCATTTCCTGCTCATCTTTCCGGGACCTTTCGATCACGGCCCCCGCAATTTAATCAATCTCAATAACCCTTCGATCGCTTGCCTATCGAACTCGAGTCACAAATCATCTTGAACACTCTACCGACATTAATATTAACAAACGCTGTATTCTCTGCGTTATCTTGAATTATGGTCAGATATTTACGAAAATTCTTGTAAATATTTTAGTTCCAACAGCTATACAGAGTGTCTGGAAAGGTTGAGACCAAATTTATACTACGTGTTACCGAGGTCGAATAGATGAAAAATGTTCATATTTTGTGTCAGGAAATGCTTTATTGAAAATATATGAGTTTCCAAATTTATATAAGCGTCGGTTTCTAAAAATACGATAGAAACGGATGATCAATTTTAGGAATGCTCCCAGAATGCATTTACTATTATATTATTTCCTATAGAGATGAAATATTAAAACGTATTCGACAATCACAAATTCGGCGAATGAAAGTCTGCATTCTTGCAGTGGGGCGAATTTTCGAGCATTTCTCATAACCGCTGCAATAAATCATAAATGACTTTAAAAACTTATATCTCTTCCATGAAGCATTTTCAGACATAGGTTTATAGGAACATTTTTAATCTATTTGACCTCAGTTACGTATGGTGTAAGTTCGGTCCTGACACCGTGTATGTATGAACGTGTAGTGCAGACGATGGTAAAATAGACATAAAGTATTATTAGCCACAAAGCCATTTTTGAAGCAATCTGATGCAATCCCCGATAAACGACAATCAACAGATTGTCAGACTAAAAACGAGCAATTGTTTTAAAATATTGAGCACAAAATTGGCCAATCGATAGGCAGGACTCAAATCAAACGGTTGGATTACACAATCGACTCGACACGGTGTAATCGAGAAACGTGTTAATTATTTCGATCTATTAGAAGTGCACTCAAGTGGCGCTTACTAATGCATATATAAG
Organism: Megalopta genalis; assembly: GCF_051020955.1. Lineage (NCBI taxonomy): Eukaryota > Metazoa > Arthropoda > Insecta > Hymenoptera > Halictidae > Megalopta > Megalopta genalis. The sequence goes on along the minus strand of NC_135022.1, from coordinate 15,778,845 downwards.
GCTTCGAAGTAAATACACATATCTATAAAACAGCGTTCTACTCTACATCTGTTCAGCGATCTGCAAATTATCAATCGATTCGCTCCGTTAATAACTGGATTTTAATCGATCCGATTGTAATCGGATATTGAATAGGTGGAAGCGACGGTTTCAGAAATACGAGCTGACCCATTATGAGAGATTCAACAATGACGTGAATATCATAATAACAGTTCTCCGACTTCTTAATTTCCATACGACCAACATTATTCGAGTAACATTCGAACAAATGGGGTTTCCTAGTGTCCGGCGGAATCAGTGGTAATTTCGGGAAGCAACTTTTACGGCGCGTATTTTTCACCCCCTCCAAAGGCCGGGGTTGACAAATTAATTTGAACTCTGCCCGAGGGTAAGGAATCGATGATTTGTCTTCGTGCAATTACCAGAGACTTTGTGAAACTTTATCGAGGTCGTCCCGTCGGGGTCGGGATCTTGGCGGCTATAAAATATCCGGGAAAGAATCCGAATCGCACGGTCAATGATTCGTGAACTCCTGATCGGCCGCTGTACCTCGAAATGAAGAAACTTTCCGAATCGAACGCGTCATACTTATCTCCTTATGAACGGTCCGATTGCCCCAAACAACCCGAGTTCCCGGAGAACCATTCGGGAAAATACTGTTCGATCGCGATCTACGTCCCGGACAGTCTTCGAGAGGATCCCCGTCCGCCATATTATGTGGGAATCGCCGCGGTTGTTCTTCTTGTCTCGCTATATAAGTTATGCAACTCGCCTGCTTTCAATCAATATGAAACGACACATCGATAATCGAGTAAAATAAATTCTCCCTAATTGACGCTGACGACAAAAATTGACGATTTGGGAAGAGGAGATACGATTATTCGAGCCTCGCGACACGTTTTTATAGTTACTGAGTGTCAACAACTAATAAAAATGAGCCGCAAGGTTCGAATAATCGTATCTTCTCTTCCCCCATTGTAAATATTCCCATTTTTGTGCACAATCTGAGCGTCAATTAGGGAGAATTATATTCATATTCCAAGAGAGATTCAAGAAAACCAATGGCTAGTTCTTCCACTCTGTTTAATTGTTTAGTTTGCATTGATTTAGTTCCACTTTGGGGAAACAGCAATCTTGATAGAAGATAGTCAAATGTTCGTAAAAAACTTCACTCACACTACAGACACCAAACAAGGACCGATTCATAGTGGTTATCGTGAACAGAACTGCCCTTATGCGGGCAACCTCCATTTTCCTAGATAAAGTGCAGGTTTCTGCAGTATTTATCAAGCAGTGAGACGCATGAAAAAATTTCAAATTTTTACAAACGTTCAAACTACTAAGAGAAAGATTAACAAACGGTTTCAGACATTTTACTTCGCACGTAATTTTCACTTGAAATATCCTCGATTCGTGGATGTAAATGGAGCTCTTTATATCAAAAGCTAAATAAAATGGAAGATTTCCTGCATCGTTTAAAAGATCGATCGTGTTAAAAATAAACTAATAGTAAGCTCAATAATTTGTATACCACAGATAATGGATAAAAATTGAAAATCACTTGACATTGAACTAATACAGCGCTTTGCCTTTCTTTTCAGGCCGCGCGGAAAGACCATAAATATGCAAGATGGCAACCGCCGCGCCCTAATAGAGCCACTCCAGCACCCACAATAAATTGCCTCGGCCCCCCAGAACGTCGCAGGTTCCCGGTAAGTGATGACTAATCACCGATCCGGGGATCTCCGGCAAACGAATTTGAGAATTTCTTGCTCGGTCCGCGCGGTTCGGGGGCCGCGTTTTTCTCGTCACGGCGAAAGCCAATCAGTGACGGATGCGATTTACGATGAGCCGAGGTGTGTCGCCACACTCTGATTGCCGCGATAACGATTTCTTCGAGCGTCACCATAATTGGCGCCCCGATCCCGTTCGTTTACACCGGCGACGACTTCTTCGTGGGCGAGGCGGCCGTCCGAATCGAGAGCTCCGGCGAAAAGGGAGCCGCTCGCGCGAAATACATACGGTTCTTTCATTCTTCCGGGAACGGCCGACGATTTATCGATTCGCCGGGGCGCACGGGCGAAACTATCGTCTGGGAGAAAGTACAGGAAACGGTGGGAACTCGCCCGAAAGTTCTCGGCCGAAAGAACTCGCCCGAAAGTTTCGAGCGGAGTAGTCGCGCGATCGATGACGTTCCGCCGCGTGGGAATCGGTAAGCGAAAATATCCGCGCCCCTAACGAACGCGGCGGTGTCTTCTGCCACGTCGTCAAGGTCGTCTGCCAATGGAGCAGAGGGGAGCAGATTTTTTCCGCGGATATCGGAGGCAAAACGGCCGTGGTTCCGGGAGCGACGGCGCCAGCCGTAAACAGCTTCTATCGCTCGGCCGGGAGTCTGCCGCGGAATGAGATAAGGACAACGTCAACAAGAGCTTTACGGGTTTCCCCGGCGTTCTTTCCAGCCATACTTTTATACGTCGCCGTCGTGACGAGCGGCCACCGAACGAGAACCGACGTCGTCGTAACCCGTCGCCGACGAATCGCCGTCGGGATCGACAGCGTCGGCAAAGGTCACCGACGCGACGCCGCGCCGCGCCGCGGCCGGAAAACTCGCGGCGGGATGAACGGCGTCCCGGACCTCGCAAAGAAGCCTGGCGCCGCCGGCACCACCGCCATCCCCAACAACAACCCTGTAGCCGGCTTGGAATCACTCGGACGGGGGATGAGTTATTTACCCTCGCGGGACGCGAGCAACCGGGGAGAGGAAACCGCGCTGTTTTTCTTCGCGAACGCGTAACGAGCCACGTCGAATGGGATTCCGATAAGTTATTCCTGCCCCCCCCCTCTCACCCTTCGTGGAACCCCACCTTCTTACACCCCCTGACACCCCCGCGACGGTCGCCGGTAGTTAAGATTGATGGTTTTCGGGCTAGACGATCATCAGTGTTACACGTTCGAGGCTCCGCGATGGCTGCGAGCCCTTCTTCCCCTTCGGATGTACATCCTTTCGGCTTTCTATCCGCCGAACTATAATTCCTCAGGCCGTCCTGCTCCCCGGCTGGTTTATGGTCCGATCTTTCTCTTCCGTCTTTATGCCCTATCCGCTGCCTGAAAAGTATTATCGTTTCCGCAGCGTGTCGTTTCCGCCGCGCGTCCGTGCATTAATCCTGGAATTCGCTGCTGGTCGAGGGGCAGCAAACTGTAATCTTCAGATTTCATCCCTTAAATGGATCGTTCGGAGTGTAGACAATATCTCTGATGTGCGACGGAACGAGGATACGAACGGAGCTGCAGAAATGTTTGGGAAACACTCGGAAACTTGATGCATTATTTTGCCGTTTCTTCTGGTCGCAGAGAGCGGCCACTTTAAAATGATCCACTGTTTCTAGAAGAATGATACATTTAAGAACGAAAGGGTGCGTTTTTTTTTCTTGCACGACGAACGATTTTCCGTTCGAATCTTTATGCGCGAATTTTCCTTTACATATAGTTCACTCTGTTCTTTAATGATCGGATCAATCTTCTTATCGAACTTAACGCTAAACCTACCATGCCGATCAAGATGACAGAACTTTCATTTTTTTACTTCCAAATTGCTCAAATCGTGAACATTCTATTTAAAGAAACGATTGAATAGATTCATCGGTTCAAGCTGAGATTCTAATAAAAATGACGAAAAGTCTAAATAAATTCCATCTGTTATTCATACTTATCGGTCATTTTCCGAACTCGGTAGGTTTAGTGTTGCCAGCAAGAGTTAACAGTTTGATCTTGCTACTAGAAAACACCGGAAAGCTTGCGGTACCGTGCGACAAAATGGACCAGAGTCCCGCCATCGGAGGCTTAACGATGTCGTTACGTTTAGGATAGCAGTTTTATAGCTAAGCAGAATTATGAATAGTAATAATATAGCGGCGACACGGAAGAAATTGTAGCCGCGCGTGGAATCGATGTGAAAGCTCGCGGAACGTGCTGCGACGGTTAAAGGGACGTTGCCCTTTATTCGCCGGAGGGAGTTCCAAAGAATTCCGAAACTGCCGGATGACACGAGTTTATTTACGCCGATGGTTATCCGAGGTTTCAACGAGGCAGAATCACCGGTGAAACGCGCGCGATTGTTATAAAGTCCCGGCAATACGAACGAGTCGAACTGCAGCGACACGGCGTTAAAAAAGAGCGCGGGGCGCGGGGAGGCCCCGAGGAGAACGCGGGAACCGTTTGGCGAATTACAGCCGAACGACGAATAAAGGGTCTCGAAGGGACGGGTAATACGGGCGGCGGTAATAAAGCGGCGCGCGACAACGTGTCTTTATATTTTTTTCCGGGGCGTCACGTAGCCTGGGAGTCGCGCGTAAACGAGGAAAACGGCGATAATAATCGCCGGTGAAATGAAAGCGAGCCGTGTTCCGCGAGCCCCGGAGAACGCTAATGCAACAAGATCGTTGGAAATTCCGAGCGAGGACCCGCGCGACGCCAACTTCCAGTTAATTTCTAGACGGCTGTCTCCTCGCCGTGATCACGAAAATTAACAATAACAGTAATAATCTTCATTGCCTGATGCGGAGCGCGGAAGACGGAAAGTTGCTCGCTTACGTCGCCCCGAATCGCGAAAAACGGCTGACTTGGACCGTGGAATCTTCGTTTCGGGACAAATGATTCACGAAATGTCCTCGTTACGCTTTATATTCGTATTCAAAATAATCGAAGTGGAAACTGGACGTATCGAACAAATCTAATGCGAGAAAGCTATGATAAAACGCAGTCTATCTTTCTGTAATGATTTGTTATAGAATCTTCTTTAGGGTAATTTGTAGACGGCGGACTTTATGCATTAAAAATCAAAAGAGTTTTATTGTGATTAAAGGGGGAATGTCGTTACATTGAACTGCGATCTTTTCACTTCAACAAAATCAAATTATCCGACTGTAGTTTCGCTATAAATATTATAAGAAGACATTTACTAACGCTAAACCTACAAAGATCGCCAAAATCATTGGTTTCTTTGTTTCGAAGTTGCTGAAATTATAAAGACTCTATCAAAGGAAATGATCGAATGCACTTCAGACAGTCGCAGAAAGGACGACACGCCTAAATAAACGCAATCTTTTCGTCGTTATAAATTAATACAGATTTGTTACTTTTAGGGCTCGGTAGATTTAGTGTTAAGCACACTGAGAGTTCGAATTTCCAACTCCGCATGCAGCTTCCCGCGAAAGCGTCTTTAAATTTCAATCATCGCAGAATGAGAAGCCGTTAAATGGATCTTTTCGCACTGCACGATGGTTGTAATTTACGGTGTGGCGTACGGTGTGAATCTTTTGTTGCGGAAAAATGAGAAAGCATGGTGGCCGACAAGTTCGCCAGAGTTTCCCGTGGACGACGAATGCCGGGCACGATCCTTGAGGACCACATCATTCACCGGCGGATCGGCTGGCATAAGACACTTCTTCGTGTGTCGGTGGAAAGAGAAAGGAAAGAGGGCGAAGGGAGGGGACGCAAGATCGAGCGGGGAGAGCTGATGATTAATGACGGGGACCGCCCCTGGATTTTCGCTCGTGAACGCTTGCACCTCTGACGTTCTATCAATATTTTCGTTTCTGTGCCGGGTTCCTGTAATGACTGGCTCTCGGAGTCTCCTCCGGGGGCCGGCGGCGTCTCTTCCTTCCTTGTTTTCTTACGATGATGGAACTGCGCGATGAAGTGGATACGCCCGCGGTGAAAAAGAGCCCGGCCGCTACGCTCCCAGCGTCCGATGAATGCCCCGCCGGCCTCCAGGTGTAAACCGAGTTTGATTTAAGACGGATTTCTGCTTTGCAACCTCAAAAAATCGATCTTCTCCAGCGGGCTTGTCTTTGCAGTGTGGTCCGGCGCCGTGTCCTCGCAAAATTTCATGCGAGAATCTTCTCCGAGCCGACTAAATTATGAAGCATTCCACGCTGCAAGAGGTTCTTACGTACTTTCTTTGACTCGAGGTGGATTTATGCGTTGAAACTCTGAAAAATCGATTCTCATTTTCACTTCTGTTTTGCTTGATTTATTACGCAGACTGCAGAATTTCTAGCAAAAATTTCACATAAATATTCTTGGGCGTCAACCGAGTTTTCCGACAGTCACAAGCGCGGACTGCTTAGACTCAGCTACTGAAACTGGTATCCGCTCGATTAACACTAAACCTACCAAGCAGTAATCTTAACTGGCATGCACTGCTTCGCAAAAGTGAGAAGATCGAATTTATTTGGAATTTGTAAAGTTTTTATTAGAAAACTTGCTCCAACAATATAACTTATTTAAGCGTTTTCCACGAAAGAGTCTCGGAACTTTTCAGAATTGCAAAATAAGAAAGCGGCCACTTTGACCGCGGTAGGTTTAGTGTTAATTTCCTTCGAACTTGCCAGGAATATTCAGCCAACATTTCTCTACGGATCAAGCCTGAATCACGATGCCAGGATAATTATTAATATATTTTTTTGTTTAAAGCAACAAATCATCAAAGGACACGTTACAAAATAAACGCGCATGTTTGAACCAATCCTGTTTCGTCATTTCCAATGACACCTAGGTAATCCTGTTTCCAGCTGTAGTCGAAAAATGTGTTGATCACAAGAACATCAATTTTTTAAATGCCGGATCACTGGCACGCTGACCAGAACGAAATCCCTGCAACGAGCACCGCTTAAATCCATCAAAAAACGATGCCAGCTTTGACATCGCCCATCATCGGCAATTTTCACACATTCTACATGTAAAAGGTTGCCAGAACAAGAGAGCGGTCCGTGTATAATAAAACGCGGAAAAACCGGATTCGAAAAATCATCTCTCCTCTTGCCAGAAAAATATTCAGTAAGCTGAACCAGCGCATCAGGATCCCGGCTAGAATTCCCAAAATGGTATCCAGAGACTGAACCCGAGCTTACGATAAATTCCAGCTTGATATTCCGGGCCCGCAGATGTTCGAGGTTAACGCCGGTCGAATTGGCGGGTTAAAAGTCATTGGTGCTGCCGGCCACGGAAGACGTGTCTCGGCCTCCCGGAGACGGATAATAGAAAATTGCACGGAATCGAATATTCGGGCGAGCACAAAATACTTTTGCCTAGAGAGAGGTAGGAGAGAGATAGAGAGGAAGAGAGAACCGGTTTCCCCGGGGTGGCTCGGCCGAGCCAGCGGAAGTGGTTAATTACATTTTCCCCGGAAGCACGTCTGGCAGAATGCAATTTCGATCGGCTCGGTCTGGTAAGTCCGCGCGCTGCCCTCTACAATATATACACTCGCAGCGGCGAAGGAGACCGCGAGGAAATATAAAACAGGAAGTGTATTAGCATTATCGTCGCCGAAGAGGCATTCGCCAGCGTTATCGGCCGGCTTTGACGTGCAAATGCGTCCCGCCGACACTCGGCGCGTCCGAGCCGCGAAACGCCGAGGGATGTTTAATTCCGCGGCGCTAGTTTTTCCTTTGTGACGGCCCGCTTACACTCGTCAACCATTAATTTACCTCGAATCGGCCAGCGCCGGCCTCTTTCCTCGCTGACATTCGTCTCGCTCGTTCGAACGATAAACACTTTCCAGTGGTTCTCGCTTTCCGGTACCTTGACACCTTCGTAAACCATTCGAACTCTCGGTATTGTACCTCCCATTTAACACTTTGACTGCCGCGTCGCTCATACGTGGGTTACAGAATTATTTGAACATTCATTTTCACAGTTAATCCATTCTAGTTTCTTTCCCAATTCTATTAAGATCCGCCAGAGGTAAGAATGCTAAAAAAGGTAACTGATGTCGTATAACTTCGCTGTGCAATTTTAATTCAATTGAATCAAACACTTTAATTTCATGAAATTCTTGAGATTTTTGGCCCAGCCGTCAAAGTTTTATCAATCAAGACGCTTTGCCTTACAGTCGCCCAGAAAAGTGTTACCTTTTAAAGTGTAATAACTTTTTTGAAACTGGACTAAGTGACATGAATTTTTTTAGATGATAGCTTATATATTGCTATTACTTGGATTTAGATATATTTTTATATATTGCTATTACTTGGAATGTCAAAAGAGTATAAAAAACTCTCATTTCTAACTTTTTTATTTCAGCATGCTGAAAATTTTATCGAAATCAGTTGACGTTGTTATGAGTTGTAACAAGTTAAAGATGGCAAAAATCGTAGTTTTATCACGATTTTGACCAAAAACTGGAAGAAATCTGCAGTTTTTTAACGCCTGTAGCTCGATTCTGGATTAACCGATTTTGATCAAATTTTCAGCACGCATATAAGTTACCGAGATCTACGAAAGGGATCTTCTTTAAATTTTTGTTATAGGCTCAGATAAAAAAGTTAAAAAACGACGGTTTCTTACTCTTTTTTTTTGTCATCACAAGTAACAGCAAAATTTAAAAAAGGCATTTTCGTCATTCTCTAGCGAATTAGTCTTTCTAGCATCTAAAAAAAAGTTCAAGTCATTTAGTTGAATTTTAAAAAAGTTATTACGCTTTAGAAGGTGTACGAACACTTTCGTTGGCCACTGTACAACAGTTTTATACTCTGTCAGTTTTCCCCCGCGTATGTGTTACGTACTGTACTCTAAACGCGACTAACGCATTCCGTTTTGTAACAAAAGCGAGAATAGAGTTACTGAAACTTCGTGGTACACTTCTATTGCGACAGATATCTGTTGATTGTAAAGTGCACACCGAAATTGCATGAACCATTATCACAACAGTTGTTCCGCAAGTACGTTTGATTTCGCGTAAATACAAGTTATTCGATGTTGATTACAGCCATGCATCGGACACCATGCGTCACGTACGATGCACCGAACGCGGCAAAATAGAAGCGAACGCATCGAGCCGATATCAAAACGATTTTCTTTGTTGAAAACGGGTAACCGGTCGACAGCCATCGACTATCGAAATTACGTCAATGGGTCAACAGAGTCGATAGCAACCTTTGGCGAAGCGATACCGGTTGCAAAAACCTAATGAAACTTGCACCTAAGGTTCGTTTAAAGTTCGGTGTCCCCCAGAGCAGCGAGCCCGGGGGTTAATCCCGCCCACGGTTTCACGGAAAAACTTTCCACGGTTGCGCGGCGCGGCGCCGCGTTACAGGGTTGCTTACGCTGTCGCAACAACAAAGTCTCCGTCCGCAAACCCGACGCAATTTCGAGGGAACCACTTTAGGAACCCGGCACGCAGATGCTGCATGTATCAAAGATATTACGAGGTAGCCGCGCATCGTCTGGCCGCGCGACGAAAGATGCCAGCTTTTTGGATCTGCTTCGAACTACCGTGTCCGGCTTATGGTTTCGCGTTCCTCACGGACCCGGATTAATCATTTCTCTTTACGAGCTTCTGTACTCTTTACTTCCGCTCGCAACTTTTTATTGAACAGTTTCGGAGCTCCTTTATGTCCGCGGAGCCTGTCTTATGTGTACTTCTAGTACTAGAACTACCGAACCCGCCGAAATAACGGATTTCGAATCCTTTATTTTACGGCTATTGAGATGCAGTAAACATGCTATTATGGGATATTGGGTATATTTATTTGTTGAGATGTAAAAATGAGTGGAAACTGCTCGACGAGAATTGGCAGGAAATAAAAACGGTTGACTGCGAGCGAGGTGGTCAGTCCAGGGCCGAAACTTAGTTCGATATTAACGTGATATCGTTAATTAAGTATTATTATTATTATTATTATTAGAGAATCGTGTAAATAAGGAAGCAAATGGAAGAACAAGTCAAGATATGGAAAACTATACTTTTAACGTTACCTTTTACTTATCTATTCATTTCTGTTCATTTACCTACTCAATCCTATTCATCTGTTATGTATTTATTAGATACGCATATACAATTTATGCCAATTCTGTGTTTGAACTTTCAGAACGGAAATTAATTATAAACAATTCAGTCAACGTATCAATATTGTGGTCTAATTGCCAAAATTTGTGTTCACTAATTTGAATAACATGTTTGGATTACGTTTCGGCCTGAGCGTTACTCGCGTGCAGTTGTTTATATTTCCTGTGCGAATTCTCGTTGGACCGTGTATAGTCGGTTTTAATGTCCGGCATGTTTAGCGTTAAAAACACGATAAATAAAATATATATCCAAGAAACATACGTATACGATCAGATGATATGAACTCCCATCGCAAACAACTGGCACGTATTCTTCTTCGATTCCGGGATACGAAACGCTCGCTAATTAAATAAAACAATTTCCAGATGCTGTACGGAGATCGAAAGGACCTAGTTCGAATCGGTTTGACCCTGTTTGAACGGTCTGCAGTAGCCGAAAGCGGGTTCGCCCAGGCGTCTACCTGGCACGGCGGAGATCGCCTCGCAGATCGATCCCCGGGACCGGCGATCTAGGGACGCCGGTGCAAAAAAGTCACCGAACTCGGTCGAAGAAGATGTAAATGGTTCTTGCCGAGCGCCAAGAAATCGTTCGATGATTCTTGCGTCGCGCGGTGTGTGGGCAGCCGCGGCCGGACCTCCATCGTGGGCCCCTCGGCTCTAAAAGAAAGGCGGAAAGGGCGGTCTCGGGGGCCCGAACGGGGCCCGGGGGGCCCGAGGGGCGCGGGCGGAGGGGAGGGGAGCCCGGGCAGGCAGGCCGGGGGCCTCACACGGGGCCCGGCGTGAGTCCCGACGCGAGGAGGTCTCAATCTCACGGGATACGCCGCGAGCGCACGGTCCGCGTACGTACACACAGGGTGGTTAAATAATTCCGTTGTTCGCCGGTCGTTCGTTCTTATCGACGAGACGCGGCTTGCGCGGTGTTCCATCGGTGTCCCATCGGGGGCCCGCGTGGGACCAGGGCTTCGTCGCGTTCCCCGCGAACCGACAACCGGCCGTTTTCACGCCGGTGTGGTCGACGATGCGGTCGCGGTTTAACGGGAACCGTTTCCGAGAGCTCGATTTTCGCCGGCCAGATGACTGTCGACCGTCCGTGTCAACGTTATCGGGAAATTATTCCAACGCGAGCGGCCCGGCTAACGCCATTAACCGGCTGAAAATGAAAAATCATGAATTTTTATACCGGCGCGGCGGCGGCGGCGGCTCACGGTATTCGCCGGCCAGCATCTGGAATTGAGATTTCGCAGCGCGTGCGGTTCGACCGGCACGGTTTCATCGCCTCGTCGAGATTTATATCGCGCTCCCCACCCCGTCGTCCCCCCCACCTTCCTTTCCAATTTCGTTAAACGCGCGACTCGGCCCGCCGGTTTTTCCACGCTCGTGTCCCGCCGTCGTCCAATTCCGTTTTCCTCGCGATGAATTTAATCCGCGACCACACTTTTGCCCGGCTTGCTCGTATGCCCGGACACCCGATTAAACGTTCCGGGCCACCCTGTGCATGCGTGTACGTGTTCCGCAGAGGTATATACACGTACGGTCTCGCAACAGAGGAGATAGGGAGACAGAGGAGGAAAGAGGGAATCGGAGCGGTACCGGCCGAGTTTACAATGATTAATCGGCACCGCCTACTTATCGTGTTAGATTTAGACGAGTGGGCCCGCAGGGGCCAGCAGCCCTTGTATTTCGGCCACCACAAAGAGCCGGGCGCGAATGATTCATCGACTCGCGCGAGGAATGCACGACACATCGGGTCGCGGCTTTCTCGAGATGGAAACCATCTTTCGCATATACTTTCGTTCCTTTAATCCTTTTATTGATAGAAACTGCGCATATTTTTTTTATTGTCGACGCGGTGAAAATTTGCAGTCTAGTAGCGGACGATATCATCTTCGCTTGATCCTGAGTTATTCCGATAGCGAAAGTGATAACAGGTATCTTCTTTGCGCTATCTTTGTATCGGTCTGATGCCGATAAACAAATCCGTTAGTGTCTATGGTCGCTGTCAAATCGTGCGTTTACGCGTACGCGTTCATACCTGTACCTTTTAGTATAATTAAAAACGAGAATGAAACAATTCGAGAGAGCATCTTTTGTGAAAGCTGAATACTTAATGGCGATTGCACTGCAGATTATATGCATTGCAATGCATATAACGCTAGATTTTACGCTAGATTTTTACGCTAGATTTTTGTTTAACGCTAGATTTTACGGAGCACTAAAAGCAGTTGTTTCATATTAGTTTAATATACGCAATATATCGCAATAACACTCGCTAAAAATCAGAATAAATGACACATTGTTACTTTTATAAATAATTCATAAGTGTACCTTTACAATCTGAACAATTGTAAATTAACGAATTCCGTCATTTTAACGTATTCCATAAATCTAGTGTCAAGAAAGAAAAAACTTGCCTCTGGCTCCTATGTCTGCGCATGATGCAGACAATCTTTATCTCGCATGACAATTCGCAGTGTATCGATGATGAATGAGAGGAACCAATTCGAGACTGACTCTAAGCAGACGAGCAATTATCGATTGAAGTGGCAAACGCGCCGTATCGACTCTGCATCGACGCAGACACTATCCAACTACGAGAACCACGATCGCGGTCCTAGGAACGTGGTTCGCCATTGATCGACGTTCACGAGAACGGATTCGAATGTCTCATTCCTTAGGACCCGGCAATACAGGAAGCTGGGCGCCCTAAGACGCAAACAAGAGGCCGAAGCTCGTTCCCGCAGTCTATCAAACTTTCGATCGGGGAAATCATTCGATCTTGGGAAGTTAATGGAGACAGCCGGGAGCGTGTGCCCGGGCCTGGCCGCCGCGAAAATCCCGGGTAACGAGCGACGACGACGTCTCCCGCAGGCGGCGGTAGATGCGAGCAACTTCCGGTGCTGGTGAAAACCCGCGCCGAAAGGAAGTTCCGCAGACTGGAGGTCTAGCCTCCGCCGCTTCCACCGCCTCCGCCACCGCGCCGATCAAGCTCTCGTTCCTCGAAGGTTGTCAGGCTTGCCTGGTAGAGCAGAGCCTGTTGTCGCGGCTCGGCGCAACCGGAAGTCTGAGCTGCAAATTGGAGGCTGCCGAGGCGTGTGCCTCGGAGCGGTTGCTTTCACCGTTCTGCGGCTTCTCTTCGCGGGCTCTGCTCCATCGGCTCTCGGCTAGGCCTCCAACAAATTAATCGGCCGTCTCAAAGCGGCCCCGAGCTCTCGTTCGCGCTTACTCGCGCCTGCTCGCGCGAGCACAATGCCTGGTCCTCGATCGAACACCGCGCTGCTCGTCTTCGTTCTCCACGGCTATATAATTATGACATTAGCGGGCAATTTCGCCTCCCTTATACATAGCTCTCTTCCTCTCTCTCTCTCTCTCTCTCTCTCTCTCTCTCTCTCTCTCTCTCCCTTTCTCTTCGCTGGCTCTCCCCACGGACCTCTCGTCCGCTTTTCTCCTTGTCCGTGTGTCTGCCCGATCGCTCCCGGCGGTACACGCCGACTAGACTCTCCCTTTCGCCGTCTCTCTTGCTCTCCCTTGTCCTAGCCGGCCGAATTCAAAGATTCTCTTTGAACCACCCACACCCCGGACACTCCCAGATGATTGACTATGAATATTTATGCCCGATATAGCTCGTTCGGGTGTTCACGCGACCGTTAGACCTCGCCCGGAACGGTTTAAACTTTGCTCCGACGATCCCGACGAACTGCCCGGGCGATCCCAGTTTCGCGCGGTGTCGTTCCGCTGTTGGCGAAATGATGAAACTCCGCGGAGGCGCCCGGAATCCTGTGCCGGGTGACCAGAGGTCCCGGCAAAATTTGCTGCAAGAATGAGCCGTGCCTACGAAAACGTGACGCGAACTGATGGATCGATTTTCTACGGGACAAATTGATTTATTAGTCCTTTCGAGGTTGAATAATTTGTTTATATTTCCCTCGACGAATGGTCCTACTTCTACCTATATAATCGCAACAACGTCGAACAAAACAACGTACGAGCTTTTTACTTTCGAATCACTAGTATGCTCGGCAGAGCAAGAAATACTATTTAACAAAGATTGTTCGACTGCATCGAAAAACTATGCAAATTTTCCTCCGTATAGGGTAAGTGTGGGTATTACCGCGGTATTTTATAAAAGTAATGCAGTCTAACATTTTATAGCGTGTAATCTTCTAAACATGAATCTCATAATTTTTTATAGGTTTAATATTGATAATTTATAATATACAAGTAACAGCTATCGCAGTTTTAATTTATTTATTGACTTTTGATATTCGGAAGCTTAGTTGAGCCTAATGAAATTCTATTCACTTTGGCGTTATTTGTAGATAAAGTAATCGTTACTTTGATAAATAAAATTGTCGTACATTGCCATTGGCTCGCAGTAATACATACAAAATCACAATAATATATGCACATGTATGATTTCTTTAAATGAAATTTATGCTTTCGGAGATCCAATGCTTTGAAAAGAGTAAATATTAAGAGTAAATATTATAAGAGTAAATAATATATAGACTAATAGGTATAGCTCGAGTTGCCAATTTATTGGTGTGAAAGGTCCTATTTTCTCGATGAAAGTTCGCCTTCATTGAGAAATCGCGGTAATACCTACGCTCACCCTAACTTCGACGATATTCTCATTGCACCGGCTGAACAACGCGCCGGCGTAACGGCACACGTTGCATAATCGAACGGCGAAAAACCGGTGCCTCGGAAGCTCCTTCCGTTCTCGCAAAAATAATTCCGAAGCTCCGGCCGGCGCACCGTCCGGCCTAGAATTCCCGCGAGGGCAGAGATCGTATCCCGATAGAATTTTTAATAATTCTTAATGGACGTGTTCCCGCGCTGGTATCGACGCGATCGGTAGTCTAGCAGGTACGTTCTCCGCTAAAAAGGCCATGGACCCCGTGGCAAGGAGATTATCGCGATAGAAACCAGCCGAGGGACAAGCCACCGCTGTCGTGAACGCGAGGCGAGAATTAATTACCGTAGCAAATGTCGCCGCGACGATCCTGTCTCCGAACGTTTTGGAACTTTCGAAATTCCCCGGTCGGAACAGGGACCGTTTAACGGTGTATTGACAACATTAAGCCCGGCTCTCACGTACCGTAGTTATTGGTGGCTCTAGCCACGGTAAACTGGTCTAGGCTGGTCCTGCCAGAGGCTGCAGCAGTGGCCACCGTGTCTGTACGCGTCCGTGTGTTCGAGGGCGAGAGACCGGCGAGGAAGAGAGAAGGCGGGAGAGGGAGAGAGGCGTGAGAGCTGGACGGGTCCCATAATGCCACGGGATTCGATGTGGGAACCCATAACCCAGCCCGAACGCCGATTAGTCCTGGGCCACCGCGTTGTTTACTCTGGACAGCTCCTCCCTGCCACCTAGTTTACGTTATTATATATGTTCGTCCACGCAGCCATCGACCGCCGGCGTGGATACGGCCCACCACCGTCGGCTTTTTCAACGAGGATCTCGCGAGAAGAACGTTGAACCTAGCTGCGCGAATCCGCGCGAGGATTCCGCGCCGATTCTTACGGGCCCGTCGTGGACCACATTGCCCCGAGACATTTTACATTGATCCTCGAGAAAAGGACACTACTCGCAATTGTACAGCTTGGGTCCTTTCAACACGTTAATTGCCGCAATACCGTGCAAAATTCTGATCTCTGGAGCCTGATACTTTCTTTCCTCTATTCGATCAGAGAATTTGGTATAATTCGTGTCGGCACAAGATATAGTGAAAAAAAAACAGAAAAGAACTTATAAAAAATAATGTTTGTTTGTATGAGGCAGCATTTGTCTCACGTGGTCCCTCTGAAAAAAATTCATTGCGTTTCACACGACAGTCAATATGTTAATACATTTTTTGATACATATTTCTGAAGCTGTTCCAGCTGGATTCAAGATAGAGTACTGATAATTGTATCCTTTAGTTTATTTTCGTGCATAATTGACGTTACATTTATCGAATAAGACGTATCAAATTTTTGTATTTAAATAGAAACAAGATGGAAGAATAGAAATAGTTTTAACATGTCTTGTTCGATAAATATAAAGGCAATGTCCGAAAACAAAGCAAAAGCACAGCATTTGGCCTACCCACAGGGAACGGTTCCACTACCTTAAAAAAGATAGTAATAAAAAATAGTAAAAATTCATAGTAAAAAATAAAAGAAATAGTAAAGAATCATAGGTCATCGATGGTAATCAATCTACAATGTATTTGTCAACAGCACACAATAGACAATACGCTCCTTTTAAACCATTCATTTGTCCCCACAAATCAGTCATTTGTCCCACGCAGACAACCATGTATACATAATTGCCTTTTTGCAACTACATTTAAACGTTCACACTTACGTTCTTACAATACTGTAACCACAGTCCGCCTCAAAATCCACGAAAACGACGACCTGCAAATCGTCTATGGTGCGAGTGATACACCCAATGGTTCTGTGTAAAATAACAATAATTTCTTACGTGATCTGCGCGTAAAAATGATCAAATTTTGTTTTTCAGTCCCAGTTGACTGATCGAGATCGATGGTCCCGCAGTCGACCCAGGGATCAGGTCGCGACCAGCTGCATTTCGTTGGGAGGGAACGGCACTCGTTTCCTAGACGACATCCCATGTTCGAAACTGAGTACGACCATGCGTAATTAGGCAAACGGGACGTTATCCGGTCCGTGAAACGCGCGCCCGGATATCGGTCGGACGTATTCTTTCGAATGGCTCGCGAGCGGCTCATTAAGGAGCTCGTGGCACAAGGTTTTCCATGCGAGTCTACAGCACTGCGCTTTGAACATAACAGATCGGCGAATCGGGGCGAGGCGGGTAAAACAACAACGTTCATCCGGCCGACAGAATTGATTCCTCTTTCTCTAGCGTGCCGCGAGATTAAAGGTAAATATACCGTTCCATCGCGCGAAAAAGATTCGAACGAACCGAATCTAAACGATCCTCGCGGTCCTCCTACAAATACGTGGAATCATCGCCGCCGCGGAAAGAATCCCGGACACATTTCAGGATTAGCTAATGAAAAGCGAAAATGGTCCAATTTTCTGTAATTCGCTTCCGGGGAATTCTGTCCGCGAGACCCGCTCGTTTCCCTGGAATCCAGCGGAAAATGGAGCCGGGAACACGCGTATAATGTCGGCCGTCTTTTCCTCTGTTCGAGCTGGTTAATGCTTTCCTCGGCGCGGTGTAATCCTTCAACGCTGATGTTGTTCTTCGTACGACGAGAACAACATCAATTTGTGCGACGACAAGTCGCGCGGGGATCTCCATTTTAATTTTCGAAATTTTCCGAAAGATCCGCCGTGAACCGAAAATTCGACGAAACAACGATACGCTCGGCGATTAAACAGCCGGAATTGTAAAAGCGAAAATGCTTCGTTCCGCGCGTCACATTATCATCGGCGATATTTGTTTCACGCGTTACGCCGCCGGAATAGAAATATATTTCTTTTTTCTTCTAAAATATTGTTTTACCCGAAACCATGCATCATTTCGAATATTTTCAACATTTTTCCTGGAAATATGCCGCGCGGTTCCCTTGTCACGCGTTTTCGATTTTATTCGGTTCTTCCGCGCGCGTTTCCGCAATTTCATGCGTTCCGTACGTCCGTCCGGTCCCCGTCTTTTGTCAGGCGTGCTTTTTAAAATATTCCTTGTTAACGCGCATCCCGGCCGCGGCGAAATTTGTTAAACAGCCGCCGATTCTCGGCGTGTATCGGACAGCCTTCCGTTCCAGGCATCATAATTCCGCCGGCGAATTCGATTGTAATCGGCGTAAATTGCGCGGGCACACGTACACACGAACACCTACGGCCACGAGGGCGATAGAGAAAATTTGTAAAACCGTCCGTCAAAGGGACAACGTGTCCGGCTAACGGCCGTCGGAACGGTGCCCCGCTAATTCGGGAATTATTTGGGCAAACAGCAGAGTTCCGTTCGACGATTGTCGGCGGACGTGGGAAATCCAAGTCCTCGTCGTCGTCCCGTGGCTTCCGAATTCTCAGGGAAATCGTAGGTGCCGTTCGATCGTCGTCGCTCGAGCACGGACTGTTTGCGTTTCCCATTAGATCGCGGCTTTCCGCGGGATTTCCTTTAATCCCCGTCCGCCGGCGAATTTTCTTTCCTCTCGGATACTTCTCGCGTCGGACGGAGTCTACTAGCGACCGGAAAAAGTTCGCCCCATCAACTTTAACCGAATATTTCACGTTGCTTCGCAAATCCGCCGTCGCGCCGCTCGAAATTGCTGTCGATAGAAAGTTCGATGCATCCAGTTGACACACTGTGCGCGGTGTTCATTCGCTTCTCCGTTCTATCGTCTGTGAAACATTAAAGACGTCGCACAGCGCTCGGTTCTCATAGAAAAAGCGGAGAAAAAACATATAACAACTAAAAATTGTATATTTAAGCCTCACTTTTATATTTTATATTACTGGTACATATATTTGGGTTTTTGTTGGGATAGAATAATGAAAACAAGGGACAGTGTTTTAATTGTTTATGAACAAATTTTCAAAAAATACAATTTTTGTTTTCAATTCAATTCAATTAATTTTATGAATTTATGACAAAAATCAGTATCCGCAATGTCAAACAATAGAGAAATTAGAAACACATAATAATGTCGATGTACCATCATCGATCTACTAAAATCGTTAAAAAGAGAATGCAACTTCTAAATTACTCTTACTTCGCGCAACACAGTTGCAGAAAAAATTTATATTCTGCACAAAGATCCGTACTATACTAATGATTCCACAAAAACAATGCTATCGGCGACCCTAAATAAAATCTCGTTATCAGCAATGGCGTATCAACTTTTCCCGATCGAAGAATAAAGCGGCGTAGTCGACAGCAAACGATGATAAACTGCGAGTCGTAAACTGCGATGAAATGGAGAAACAAATACGAAAGGAAACGAACCGATAAAGATTGTAGGACAACAAAGGTGACTGGATGTAGCAGCGGTTGATTTTTCCGAGCAGAAGATCCGAGCAGCAACGGGCTATGTAACAAGTGGCGATTACTCGATTAAATAGAATTATGTTCGCACGAGCGTTTTCCGGTGGCTGGCGCTCGTCGCGGTCATGCGGTCCAGCGAATCTTTCCCGGTCGAAAATTGATTGGAATTTCATGGGCCGATCGTCAGGCGCGATTCTCTCGGCAAATATGCCGGAGCACGCTTCGAGTAACGTATAAAAACAATTTCTAGAAGGATCGTGTGCGAGACGATGTGGATTCCAGTGCTCCCATTGGGCTCCGGTCTCCGGAACCGAGGATCCAACCCTGTGCGGGTTAAACCCACAGTTCTCTCTTTCTCTCTCTCTCTCTCTCTCTCTCTCTCTCTCTCTCTCTCAAGAGAAATGAGGGAGGGGGACGGGGGGAGGCGTTGAAGTTTCGTTGACAAGGAAACGTTCCCGGGCCGATCGGAAGGAAATTCGAAGCTTCGGTAGAAAGAATCATCGTGTCGGCGATTCTTCTTCCTCGTCGTTCTCTCCAAATAGAGAATAATGGAGAGTGAAATATTAACCAGGCCGTCGCGGCGTATTCTCGTATGTATCTCCCGGGCGCGCGCGCGCGCTACGGCTGATTTCCATTTTCATAGGAGGAACTATACGACAACGGGGCTGATCCATAATATCGTTCTGGGGGAACCTCGTAAAAAAGGACGAAGGAGCGATATCACGGAAATAAGAGAAGCCCCATTTTATTACCGGGCCGGCGAAAGGGAGAGAGAGAGAGAGAGAAAGAGAGAGAGAGAGAAAAGGGAACCGGTGCAGGAAAGCGGGGAAAAAGAAACGGTGAACGGTAGTATTCGAGATCCATCTTCGACACGCGATATGTACTTTTAAGAACGGAGTCGATTCGATCGCGGCGACGACGCGACCGTTTCTCCTGTCCTCGAGGACATTAATCTTTGGAGTGCCGGCGCCGCTCCGCTCCGCGCCGCGTCTTTGCCGCGCGCGCTTTCCATCCACGGCCGACGCGAATTCACCTCGAAAAACCGGCGAGACCGTGGCTTTCAGGTTTTGCCACTCGAAGGATCCAAATGGCTCCGGGAACGAGCACCTACCACGAAAGATACTTCACGCGTCCCGTCATCTGTTTCGCTTCTTCGAACCACCCCCTATTTCCGCGCCGAAGCCCGCCCATTACACGTTATTCGTTTCCCTCGCTTTCTCACCTCTCGCTTCTCCGCGCCGGAATCGTAATTTCATTGCGTGCAACTAAATCAAATTCTCCGTACCCTTTTCTTTCCGCGTTATATGGTCGGACACGGTTATCCGAGCTATCGATTGTTAACCCTCATCGCTCCAACTTTTTATCCACCCTTTGCTCTATGATATTTTCACAGATATTGCAACTTTTTCGTTCTTAATTGTTTCTTCGAAGAATTGACAATTTATTGTGTTTATTGTATTGGGTTGGCGGGAAAGTAATTTCGGTGTTTCAATGTGAAATAAAACACAATTTTTTTTATACAAGAGATGAGCTTTTAATCAGTCAAATATTTTCCATCCTGTTCGATGATCTTTTGACATCATTTTGGTAACTTCATGATTCCGCGCTCATTAAACTTCTGGTACCTATCGGTAAAAAATCCAATCAAGTGCGATTTAAGGCTATCGTTATTATTGAAAATTTTAGCATTTAAAAAGCTTTGTAAACTTCGAAATAAATGATAATCCGATGGTGCAAGGTCGGAACTATATGGAGGATGCGACATCACTTCCTAATCAAGCTACAATAATTTTGTACGTGTTGCTGAGATGTGTGAGGCCTCGCATTGTCATGGTGGAACACGATTCCTTTGTGATTTGCCAATTCTGGCCTTTTCATTTTGATTGCATTCTTCAATTTTATTCTTCTGTTAAGCAATCGATGCCATACACTTCGCATATCTCTTTGTGAATCTCCACCGCTTTCTTGCCATTATGAAAATAAAAAAGTCAAATGTGTCGGAAATGTTCATTTTTGTACTCCATGTTAAAATTGACAGCAAACTATCAGTTGTAAACAAAACTACACGGAACTTGTTTCTACAGTAACCTAAACGTATCAACTACCAAAGCTGAAGCCAAAAATCTATAACCTTAACAAAAATTATTTTCTTGCCAATCCAATATGTCCAAGTTAAACTAAGATGTGACTTTAATTCGATTCGAAAAGAATAGCAATCCTGTTTAGTCATCCCTTTTTTGTAACCAGCCGAGCAACATTGTCTTTTCTCTTAATGTAAAAATTATTCGACAAAATATGCGACACTCGGAATAAATGAAAGGAACGCCAATTTAACGAAGCTATACACTGATCGAATTATGAAATGATCGGAAAACTGTCGAAATCATCGAACAGATACCAATATTGTTCGCATCATACAAGACAGAAAGTTATGCGAGCAAATACAAGAAATGTTTGAATTTCATTCACGAATAAGTGTTTTAGGGGCTGCTTTAGATTTACGAGGCGTGGCGACGTTAGGTACCATTTTTATCTGCGCTAACTCCGCGGCCCGATACAAGACAAAAGCAATAAGCAAAGTTTGATTGAGAAAGTTCAGTTTTAAACCTGTTTATTTCGCATTTTTCGAACATGCCGCGAAAGAGAAGAACCTTGTTGCTTTTTCTCGCAGCACGGAAGCGAGAGGGGGACGGGTAGAAAGATTCTTCCCGCGCCGTTCCGAACCGTCTACTCCGGTTCCAGAACGTTCGTTCTCGCGTTTCCAGTTTCATCTCGTTCCGCATCACTCCGCCCTTGGTCTCATTTCGTCCTGTTCCATTCCACCATCCCGATTCTACTTCCGTGCCACCCCTGTCCCGGGTTTCCCATAGTTGCCCGGGTTTCCAGGTTTCTTGTTCCCGCTGGTTTCTCAGACCCTCCTGTAAAATGTCTTTAAAAGCTTTTTATTTTAAGTCTACGTCTCCACGGAGGACCTTCGCTTCGCCGTTCGCAGTGCCTATAAATATTAATACGTACGAGCGAAACTATAGAGATACCTACCTCAAGGTGCGCGCTTGTGCAGCGATCGTAGAGAGACATTTCATGAAAAAGTCGATGAACGTACGAACAAAAACCACCGAAAAATAGTAGTCTCTTTTTTTTCTGCCAAGGCTTCCGTTGTTCAAGGTGCATCGTGTACGCGCCAGAAACGGAGCTACCGGGCACCTGGTACTTCTTCGACTGCTTCTTCCTCGCCTTCTTGCCGACTCGGCCTTTTAAGGATCCCGACGCGGCTGCCGAATCCTTCGGCGCTCGTTTCTTCCCGAGCGGCCGTTGCTGCAAGGTATCCCGGATTAAAAGGGCGGCGTCCGTGAGGAGCGGCTACGCCCTCGACAAAAGGGGAAGTTTGCCGGGGCGATATCGGTAGTGAATCGATCTATTCGGCCGGACTGCGGACATCGCGACGGCTACCGGCGCTCCTGGGGAAACCAAAAAAGCATCAGGCCGGATATCAAAGCGGACCGTGGAGACAGCAGCGTCGCCGGAAGAAATTCCGCAGACACAGTGGAAATCGACAATAGTGGATCCCAACAAAGTTCGGTCCAGAAGAATTCCTCGCCGGAAGAACGCCAGGACCTTCATCCCTCCTCGCGACAGATTAAAAATCCTTCTTCCGGCTTTTCCTTTCGATTAGCCAGAGAAGGGGGGGACCGGACAGCCCGCTGACCAACGACGGCTGATCAAACTCTTTTCCAGTCCAAGGAGGAAATATTCAATCTTCCGGGTCCGCCCCGATCGAGGCCGATAACGATATGGAATCAGCGAGCAGGAGTTCGGCCTCCGAAAGAGAAAGAGAGGGACGAAGACCGCGGGAAATGTTAGCTGCGCCGACGGGAGAGAGAAAGGGAGAGAACGAGGGAGAGAGAGAGAGGCAACCGCGCAGTTTTTCAAGCGATCAGCCATAAACGGCCGAAGACAAGGCTGGCTGTAAATGGCCGCGACGGGAGCCACGGACGTCACGTGTACGCTCGTGCTCATAAGTCCTGACGTAGCCCTCGCTCCCTCGCTCCACCACTCGCTATCTTTTCGACGAATCGTCCTTTTTACATCTACACCGGCGGCCGCATTTGCAACCGCATTCGCGCAGATGGCTCGCGGGAAAGGTAAGGGCAAGATGAATATACAAGCGGCAGGCCTTGGGGCCCGCGGAGCCCCGGAAAATGCCGCTATCGAGCCGATCGAACCGCTTCCTACAGCTCCCATCGCGATCGCAACTGCGACATCCGAGGGGAACAATTCGACCCTGTGGACGGGGGTTCTGTCGCCGGCCTGATTGCCCGTCACCATCGCGCGTTTTTGAGCTTTTAATTCAGCACGAACTCGGGCATTCGGAATTCTCTGCGATGTGCTGGCACCGGGTTTTATGCAACCCCTTAATGCACTGTAATTTTCAATTACTTGCACGTGTTATTTCAGGATTTTAAATAAACTTTAAAATCGTTTTCGTACGGTTGTGAACAGAATATTTGCGTCATTCGATTCTCTCGTAATGAAGCTGTTGTGCATGCGTAAAACATGAAACATATTATCGAATTTAATCAAATTTATACGATTTAGTAAACGTTCGTTCTTAATGCTGGAACTGCCGAGCTCTAAACGTGACTAATGTTTAGTGTTGTGTAACTAGACAGCGGTTTTTGTGCATTTAAAACATAATTAATATTATTATTATATATATATATAATAATATTATTAATTTTGATAAGTTCAAACGTTCTTAGTTTCTTTTAATATTTTCACTGTTTTAAATTATATTATATTATATTATTATATTAATTATATATTATTATTATTATATTCTTGTGTTATTAATATATATAATGTTATATATATATATATATATATAATAGTAATATATAATTAATATAACAATATAATATAATTTAAAACAGTGAAAATATTAAAAGAAACTAAGAACGTTTGAACTTATCAAAATTATGAAAGAAAGGAGAAAACTTGTGCAATTTATATTTTACATAAAGATTCACAGTGTATTTATAACAGTGGCAAGATTCAATTTATTTAAACTTCGTACGATTTCTATTATAATAAATAATAAATGCCTGAATAAAGAAATCCATGTAAACATTTCTTATAGAAACATTTTTATAAGGAATTTATCAGGAATTATAAAAGAAAAATTTAGAAACTAGTTATTTTTATTTGTTCGGTAGTTCATGTGTTAATTCAACGTGCTCGTGACATACACGTGATATAAGCTTTAAGTGCTTGAAACGGAATACTCGATTGTCTTCTCCAGTCACGACAGCACTGGAAACATTCACAATCAAGGGGTAAACTAATCTTGAACACGTTATGTGCCGCGTCACACACGGCTGACACTAATTTTCGACCAGTTTTCGAGACCAATTTCTGTTGTAATATATTCGAACAAAATGAATCTTTCTAGGACGTTTATAATAAAAAAGAAAAAGATTAAAATACCACCCGTTATAATACATTTTAACTATCTAATTACGGTTTCGTCAATGAAATTACTTCGAGATACAATAATGTCTCCCCAACTGACGCTAAGATTGTCCACAAAAATGGACAATTTGGGAAGAGGAGATACGATTATTCGAGCCATGTAGCTCGTTTTTATAGTTATTGATAATTCGTAACTATAAAAACGAACCGCAAGGCTCGAACAATCGTATCTCCTCTTCCCAAATTGTCCATTTTGGACAACCTGTGCCTCAATTAGAGAGACATTACTGTACCGAGAAAATGTTTGTTGCTTGATTTTCGGCCGTTAACGTGTTCCGAATTGTGAATAATCCTGTGCCTCCGCTCCGCGCCGAGTTCATTAGCGTCCGATAATTTCGTGCGTCGACAGCTGCGAGAAAAAATTAGTTCCCGGCAAGCCGATTGCAGCCGCGATAAGAATTTTCCGGTAATTACAGCCGCCCCGGGGAGTTCGGGTGCCGCGAAGACGCGACCGCAGGTTCGACAGAGCGGCGGGTCGACGCGACACATTGAATCGCGTTCACGCAAACAACACTCGTGGGAGCAGAGTGCGGGGGCAAGGGGGCATGCGGCCGCGATACATTAGACCCGGTGAAACGTGCGAGCCGACCGCGACACAGACGTATTATTAATGGCGTTATCGGCGGGGGCTGTGTACCGACGGCATCACGCTCGCATTACATCCCCGCCGTCTAACGTGAACGTACGGCGCCGAGCCTCGGTAATACCTGCTCACCTGCTCCTGAAGGATTACAAATGTCTCGAGGAAATCCCGGCCCCGGGGCGCGGGAGTGCACAAAGACGCTTTGTCGGCCGTATCGCGCCGCTTTCAAAGCGACGTGATCAAGTCCGGCGGATCCGGAAGCTGGCCGGCGCGTGCAGGGCCCCTAAAAAGAGCGTCTTTGTAACGAAATCAGGCGCGGGGAGGCGTCCTTCGTGCGATCGCCCGATAAATTCGATCCGGAGCTACGTGGCGGGTCGCGTCGCGACCTTCGAGCGAACTTCGACGTCCGAGAAGCTCCTGCTAAATTCTGGAGAACCGGATCGCCGGGGATAAAAATTGCGCGCCGATTACATGGATGAACCTTTTAGGTACGGCTGAATTCTGCGCGAGCCTATTTCTCTGTACATTCTGTCTGTATATTGTTAAGATACAGTTACATTGTTAACAGTTATATTGTTAAGATAAGTCTGTGTATTGTAAATCGATGTGAAGACAAAAGAAGTGCGAAACAATGCATGTGAAGACGATTATTTGATTCAAACGATGACCGAGTGAGCTACTAGAGTAAGCCGCTATAGTGGCGCGTCGTTCAGAGAGATGACATCCGCGGAAGCCACTGTAGTGGCGCGTCCTGCCTAAAAGGTTAAATGCGAGTGAATAAATTCGAAGCTGGAAGGAGGCTGGCAAAGGTGACGTGTAACTGGAACTCGGAGATAGACTGCGACTAGAGGCGATACACCACTCTGCAGTTTGGTCCTTCAGGATTGAGGAGCGGCAAGCTTTCAAACTTCGATGACGTATTGCCGAACTGGAATTCGATTATCTGTTTTAAACGCTCCGGCGATCCCGTATCGAGGCGGCTATTGTGCTCCAACGTCTGAATTCTTGCGACTTCGCTGCTGACTCCTCCGGGCGAATTAGTCGACAGTTTCCGACCCGGGCGAATTGCTTCGAAATGTCGCTGACTGCGAGAGCGATACTCTTCGCGGAAAATATTCAGTCGTAACAAAATCGAGAAATATTTTTACGCAATTACCTCATTCTTCTAATACTAGAGTCATTTATGTTCTTAAGTCAATTCGAGGAACATGCTAATGTCACACGTTGGACCTCGGTTTCTTCATAAAATATTTCACATTCAATGTGTACGTGCATAAAAGATGAATCGCATAGAGGATCTGCTTTAAAGAGATATTACTAACGTAGCGAATATATTTGTCCCTTTATTAAATATAAAATCCACTGTCCAGGGTTATATGCAAATTCTAAGAAAATGTAAGTAGCATGTCGAAACAGTAGAAATGAAATTCTTGAAAATGGCGACGAAGAATACGCTTTGTACCATGTGCCATTGCAGAAATTCATTTCCTGCGGCCGAATTTTAAGGATGAGAGGGTTAAGAGAAATTGAAGGAAGTTGGCGATGGTTGAAGAAAAGGAATCGGTGGAACAACGAGAGCCTGGCTTGATGGGCCACCCTTCGGGCCGAGACCCTTTGCTTCGCGGATCCTGCTCGCCGCAATATTTCGCGGGGATATTGAATGGCCCGGTGATTCGTGTTGATAGGCAATTTGCCAATTTCCACTTCTTTCGCCACGACTGCGTGCTTCGACTCCGCTGGATTCCGCTTTCATCCCTTAACGCCGGACGAATTTCTGCTGTCCGATCTACCGGGACGTGCCCGCGCATTCTTTCCCGTGACCTCTTGCTCTCCTGCAACCGGAACGATGTGCACAGCTTTCAGGAGGAGAGGCTGGTGGCGATGGCAATCGGGTTGTTCGATAAGGGATGCTCGAGCGATCCCGTTAACGATAGCGTTTCAGATTTTATCGAGTTGTCTTTCGTCCCCTTTCCGAATCCTCTTCTCGTTTTTAAAAGTTTCCACCGAGCGAAAGTAATCTTTTTTAGACTTTTTCAGACTGGGGTGAAAGTAGCGTTCAAGTGAACTTTAATCTATTTAGATATAACTCGATTGATCTTTAAGAAGTTTCAGATATAACCTTAATCTAATGGTTCGAAATTAACTTACGTCTACTAATTTCGCGGGAATGAATATTAAATATATCGATCCGGTTATTCCATTACCGAAGTCCGTTTCAAAAATCCGATTCGGGGCTAAATTAATTAATTTTTCCGAGGGTAACTTTTAAATCGGAAATATTCGACGAGCGACCATTGAAACGCGATCTCGGGGTTTGCTATGCCTTTAATATCGAACCGGCCTGACACGACCGTGTTATTTATCATCGGTAAATTGGCTCGGTTGATTAAATGGTTTAATGTTTAATCTTCCATTTAGAAAGCCACAAAGCAAGTAAATAGAACGAAAGTAGCGGGTATAATGTAACGCGGTCAATTATTAAATGTATATGTAAAATGCTGGGAGAATACAGTTTAATAAAATAATGACGTAGGGGGTGAATACGAATTCCGGGTGGAATTATCCGGTCTGAATTTTGAACTTGTTGCGACACCTGTGGCGAAACGGTCAAACTCGCAGACAATTTTCATTTTTATACCGATTGCGCCATCCGTGGTAGAACACTGAGACCTCTGGCCCGTCGAATTGAACAGATTGAAACCAGATGGTGCCACCAGTGTCTTCCTCAGAGAATTTTCTCTGTCGGTAACTTGGCTAACAGTTTGAGCGTTTTGCCACTATCTATAGTGGCGCTTTTCGCAGGTCCTTGCTCTGTAAGGGATTTCTGTAGATAAAGGATATCGACATAGATTTTATTCCAACACAATGCAATAAAATAACTTTCGTCTCGGCGTGACGTCACCGAGGAAGTGACGCCACGTTCGCGCCAAATTATTCACTGCATCGACCAAATTTTATTACAATTATTCGAGCCTTGCAGCTAGTTTTTATAATCGCCGATGGTCAACAATTATGAACATGAGTCGGAAGGCTCGAACAATCTTATCTCCTCTTCCAAAATTATCCATTTTTGCTTACAAACTCAGGGACAATTGGAGAAATTTTACTGTACACGACGAAATCGCCCGATCCTATCAGATCTGCGAAAATTTCGTTGAGATACAATAAATTCGCCCCAATTGACGCTCAGATTGTCCACAAAAATGGACAATTTGGAAAGCTTGTTTTATATTGTTAATTGCTCGTTTTATCGATTACCAACAACTATAAAAAACGAACCACAAGGCTCGCATAATCGCATCTCTTCTCCTCGAATTGTTCATTTTCGTGCAAAATCTGAGCGTCAATTAGGAAGAATTTACTGTCTATTGAGGACTCTAGTGTGATTGCAAAAAAGAGTAGTGGGTTGTATGAATGTAAACGCTGATGTAATGAACCATAGATATTTTAATCAACTAAGATATATGCAGCGGAAAGAAATGTACAATAAAATGATGAACGGTGATGATGAATCGTCAAGCTCGATAGCTTGCAAGCGCGATAGAACAGAGCGGAATTAGACTGCAAGTGCAGAAAGATTACCAGCGTAATTAGAAATAACTCGCTACTCTCGATCGCGTTATACAGGCCTGTTTATGTTGTCGTGGGCCAGGAGAGGTAAAGAAGAGATAAAAAAAGTGGGAATTTGAAAATGGACTAAGCAGCGCTGAACGTTCGTTACAGTGCGTAGGGTCAATGCCCCAACGAACAGCGCTGCGTAGAAAACAAGGAAAATAGGTAAACGGATTTGATATTGGGATTACTTGGAAGGATGGCCCAGTCGACAAATACATAGCGACGTTGCGAATAAAAGACTGTCAAATGTATACAATGCAGGGCGTCCACCTCGACCGGTGTCGAGCTCGAACAGCTGAGTTTGACTCTGTAAAAACTGACGTCGTGCTGGAGTTTTTATACACAGACCCAGGTGATACCCGTAAAAACGCTATACTCGATTGGCGATCTAAAATCGCTCGATTTGAATTCTAGACAACATACCTTCGAAATCGCGAAGGTATTCAAACTGTCCTAACGGCGTTACGAATGACGTATATTTTATTGACTCCTCTGCTAATTTTATGTGATATGGAACCCGTCTTTCAAATCCAATAAACTAAAATATCTTTTTCCGCATAGCATATCTAAATGGTCCTCGATCAACGGAAGGGGGTAATTCTCGCGTGCAGAATCCGCAGATCCTCATTTTAGAATCCGAAAATTGACGCATGAGCGACGTTCTCCATTTTTTTCTTAGCTAAAACTATCGGAAACGCATACTCGGATTCACTGGTTCAAATCATACCTTCGATCGGAAGATCATCTAATATTTTAATCAATTGTCCTTTTTCCATGTACGAAATTCGTCGTGAAAAACTGTAAAAGGGTTTACAATCTTTCAAAATTAATTTCAGCTCGGCGTCATCTTAATATATATTTTTCTCTAAACACTTTTTTAAATTTTATTTTTTCATTGTGCGATAAATCAGAATTTACATTCAATGACTCTACATTATCTATTTTTTATTGGATCTGCAAAAATATTCATTATGTCTGAGATAGGCTCTGGTTTACTCTGCGGCTGCATCAATTTCGTATTGAATAAGCTTAGAGCCTCTCCATTAGAGCCTCTATAGAGGCTCTAATCTCGCCTCTCATTGGTCGCTGCTTTTCGTTAATAACTCTTCAACGTAGTCGTGAATTGCATTTTCGCTATTTGGTAGCCGGCGCAACCAAAAGCTTTATTTTCTTCGGAAAGCCATCAAATGTAAAGCTGGCTCCTACAATTCCCATTTAATGATGATGCGTTAATGCCACCAAGTCGATTACCTGCGCTATCGTTAATTCCGCTTATATTATACAGCAAGATTCAACGCAAGATTCTTTTACAAAGCTTACTGGACCATCGGTTTCCAGCAAAGTATCTAAACTTATCCCTAAGTTATCCATTACAAACTTTAGCTTGCGGTGAAACTAATCTTCCTGTGGGAAAGGATTCTGTAAACAGTTGACCTCAGGCTTTCGTTTCTTAAGGTACAGGTTCTTAAGTAGGTGCCACATTTCTCCGCTGTCAAACAGGAACCCTTTTCCCTTCTCAGCGAACGGCATTCACCTGAGCAGTAATTCATAATCCTGTTGGAATTAGAACAACGAACGTCTATTACCTGCGCGGTAGACTTTTCTTCCATCGGCTACCTTTGCCTTCGGCTGAAGGCTACTATGGGCCCTATTAGGCCCACGTTGATCCCTCTCCTCGGTGTCCAGCTGCACCCTTTCGCCCTTGCTGAAGGTTACGATGAGTTTCGCCATTGACTTAAAATGGCGAGACACGTCAAAATTTCGCAAATTCACGTTTGGAAATACAGTAAATTCTCCGCTCGAATTGTGCACAAAAATG
Organism: Megalopta genalis; assembly: GCF_051020955.1. Classification (NCBI taxonomy): domain Eukaryota; kingdom Metazoa; phylum Arthropoda; class Insecta; order Hymenoptera; family Halictidae; genus Megalopta; species Megalopta genalis. The sequence continues at coordinate 15,748,494 of NC_135022.1, read as the reverse complement.
GACAATTTGTGAAGAGGAGATACGATTATTCGAGCCTTGCGGATTGTTTTTGTAGTAACCGATTATCAACGACTATAAAAACGTGGAAAAAATGGAGAATTTACTTTATCGATCAGGGCGTCCCATCACTCATTTGCTTCACGCACGCAACCATGCATTCGTATTTACCTCGTTACTATCGCATTCATGCGTCCGCATATATATCATTTTTACATACTGTACATTCTCTTGCAGCTGCACAGGTTGTCCCAAAATTATTGTACAAGCGGGAAATGAGGGGTTGCTGAGGTCATTTGAAGTAACTTTTTCCTTAGCAAAAATGCAAACCGCGGTCTCGTTTACGAGTTATTAACGAAAAACAGTGACCAATGAGATACGAGATCAACTGGCGCAAGATGGCCGAATCAACGAGCAGTCCAGTTCCGTTCATTGGCTTGGCCGGCTCGCGCCAGCTAATCTCGCCTCTCATTGGTCATTGTTTTTCATTAATAACTCGTAAACGAAGCTGCGGATTGCATTTTCTCTAAGGAAAAAGTTACTTCAAATGTCCTCAGGAACCTCTCATTTCCCGTTTGTATAATAATTTTGGGACGCCCTGTATAAGCAATTCGTTTACTAGTTTCAACGTTTCGCACCTACGTGAAATGGCGCCATTTTGAAGTTTTATGTAGCCTGATAGCGAAATCACCAGCGCCAACGAATCACCAGCTGCAGGTATGAAATAGAATATTTGTTTAAAGAATTGCCCATTTACGCGTTGCAATTTGTAATACGATGTATACTTTAAATAATTAACATTAAGTTAGTTGTTTAAAAATGTGGAAAAATATCGCAATCCTTAAAAACTGTAATCCCTTATTGATCAGAGATTTTTCGAGCACGAAGCAATTTAATTAATTTATTGTTTCTAGTTGTTTAAAGTAATTTCATTTGTCAGTGACCTTTTTAAGATTACCTTCGGGCTGTTTTATTTATGGAAAGTATTAATAATGATTATTGAAAGCAGCTGCGTTTGATCAGATTTTGAAATGTCAATTTAGTGCAAAAACACTGTTTTCGGTTTTGGCTCGGTATTTGAGAGTAGATGCTTCGCGTTGCCAAATCAGTAGCAAACTTAGAGCAATCTAGTCGCGTAACATTTTATTTGAAGAGGACAGGTCGGTGGTACTGGTGTGGCAGATATGACAGTGCTACAAGATCTGGCCTGAATTTGGCCCGTATTTGGCATGGACAAGGCGAAATACGGACAATTTGGACAATTTGGGAAGAGGAGATACGATTATCCGAGCCTTGCAGCTCGTTTTCATACTTACCGATTGTCAACAATTATAAAAATTATCAAATCTGACCGCGAATTGGGGCGAATTTACTGTATTTGACATAACAGCGCGCGGTCACGTCAAATTCAGGACAAATTGCTTACTGGGGAGATAGGGATGAATATGGTATAACAATTTTATTTTAATATTCCGACTAGAAACTGAGATAACAGTAATTTAACGCTAAGGCAGTTAAAAATAGTCTCAGACGTAGTCCTACGACGAATGATGCATGAACGATGCTCAGTACAGCTCAGCTGTAGCTGATTTTTCTCAACGATGTCACGCTTAAATAATCTTACCCTAATTGTTACAAAAAATATCCATACTATTATTCATCGAATTCATCGAATCCATATTTATACATAAGTAATTGGAATATTCATCACATAATACTCGATCTTCCATGTTATCCTGCACGGTTCAACTGGTTAATGAACCTAATTCACGATCTACAACTTCCATATCGCAGATCGCTACTTACTCGGACGCAAACATTTCGCTTCCAAACGAACATTGCGTTTCATCGTCAAGAATGTAATAGAACGCTGGTCCAACGGGTTAGCACCATTATTATTATTATGTCATTTCAACGTCTCAAACGTCGATTCCTTCGGACGAGGAGTCTGAGGCCTGGTCGGTGTTATCCTGGTGCCTCGACTTCAGATGTCTCTCGAGGTCTCGCCTTCTCACGAGCACCTTCCCGCAGAGGTCGCACCTGTAAGGTGTATCTTCCGCGTGCAGCCTGGTGTGCTTGTTCAGGTTGCTTGGGTCACCAAACGCGCGCAAACAGTACTTGCATTTCAGCGGTTTGTAACCTGTGTGGGTTCTGCAAAGATGCGAACAAATAATTAACAGAACGAAAAGCAGAGAACGAGGCTCTCCTAAATTTAACTTCGGAGACCGATGGCAACGTTTGCACTTCGCGAGTTTGGACGTACAAAGCAATTCTTCTTACCTGATGTGGATCTTCAGTCCGTACTTCCTCGAGTACACTTTGCCGCAGTAAATGCACAGGTGACCCTGCTTCGATTTCCCCAGATTGCTGACGAACGTTTCCATATGAGCAGCATGAATGTCCGGATCCGTTGGTCCTCCGTTCGGCTGAGCACTGTACGGCACTAAGACGGTGTCCTCTATGGCTGGGGGTAAGGCATTGTTGAACACGTTGCCCTGGTTCATGTAGGGCTTGAACGCAGAATTTCGGAAGTTCAGCTCCTCGTTTAACGGCGACAACTGAGGGTTTGGCGAGATTTGCGCGGCCGGCGAGTTAGGGGATGGATGATCGGAGGACAACGGCGATATCTCGTTCGAGGAGCCGGGCGAGTTGTGGATCAACGAAGGATTCGAATCCATGCTTTCCACCTGGATCGATATCCTTGTGGGAGATGACCGCGGCGATTTGGTCAGCTCGAACCTGAACGACGACTGAGGGAAGAGGCTCAGGGACAGGCTACTCCTCGGCGAGAGAGTGAACTCTTTCGCGAGCACCGACCAGAGGTGTTGGCTGTCCAGTCGGTTACACTTTAATGCTAGATGAAGCTTCAGGGGGTTTGGATATTCGAACAGGTTTTGGCACATGTGACAGATGTAGCGGTTCTGGCCTGGAATCAACGAGAGAGGCTTCGTTAAAGAAGATTCATTTTTGACGAGCTGAAATTATGGTCTCTAAGTTTGATTTCCGATGATCTTAGGGGATGCTACCTTGAATGTTCGAGGGCGTCAGAAATGGCATGTTAATCATAGCTAGGATGTTCTCCGTGAACCACATCAGTAACGGTTCGCCTGGAGTGATGATTCTGATGGCCTTCAAGATCACGCCTTTGTCGGTGGTCATCAGTAGAACGTTGCAGCTGTGACAGTCCTTGGCTAGGCTGACGATCTTTAGCCAACATGGCGTGCTGACGAGACCGTCTACGGAGTAGAGGCGGCCATCGGATTCTGCGATTTCGACCTGCAATCACATGATTCGGATTTCGTTAACTATCACTTCTGGTTTTGCAATGATTCAGGCTGAGCGTCCAGCGATTTTACCTTTCGACCAGTCACTGAATTTTTAAAAATCATTCTAAATTATAAATAACTGGCTAGTTCCCGATAAGGGAACTATTTATATCTGTAATTACCAACCGTACTGCTTAAAATAAATAGCGTACCGTAGACTTTTTATGTCTCGAATATTTCTTTCATGCGATCGCGGAATGATGCAAATCACGTGAAAATGTTACTAAGCTGTAAAGAAAGGGCTACGACCGAAGCAAAGGGAAAATAAATGAGAGCAATTTAGGCTATTTATAGACGACAGTCTAACTTTGAAAAATGGTACCATCTGGAGAAGAAGAGAAGGTCGAGGAAAGAAAGATTCTTGAGTCTTCATCTTACATATTGTATCACTGACGTGTTCTTCTGACACAGTCTGTTGACGTCAATGGTCTCGGTGGAGGAATCTCTGCGCAGTATGCTCGCAGCCCTGACAATCGGTCTCTCGACGAAAAGGCGAGACAGCGGGTTCCTGTCAAGCGACTCGATGCTCATCATCAAGGCGCCATCGGGAACGATCGGTGGATACAAGATCGCGTTCGTAGACTCCATTTAAAATCGTCAGTAATCCAAATGTACGGTACTCTTCAGCGAAGCAATGTTGCACCACGCCTATCCAATTACTTGGATGATTAATTTTCGATTGTCCGACACTTGATAATCCAGTTCTGCACGAAACGTTCTTGTAATTACCGAAGGTAACACTCCCGCAAGATGAATTTGCGAAGCTTGCCGATGGCAATGGCTTCGAGACGATATCCTGGTGTCGAAATGTCAACTGAGTGCGACCTGTGAACTGCACGTGGCTTAAATATATTCGGAGAGCTCGTACCCCGGATCGAGACTAGCAGGGGGATGTTTGCCCCTCCCTCCGGCCCAATGCACCCTAACTTTCTCTCTCTCTCTTTCTCTCTCTCTCTCTCTCTCTCTCTCTCTCTCTCTCTCTCTCTCTGTCTCTGTGCTCAGGGTATACTAGTAATTGTATCTAAAGAGCCTACCAGGGGTAATACGGCCCTACGTAGTACCAATCCTCGAATCCTGACGCGCTGCCGTATCTTGGGGGTGGGGATATTGTGGTTTCGTGGTGGGGACTTCAATGACCCCCGGACTATGCTCTGAACGCAAGGTGTATCCGTTCAACCCCTGCAGAATTGAACCGTGTTCTTTCGATGCTGAACATCTCAATGTTGCTCTCCCTATTTGTCACTTTTTCCACAAAATTTCTGCAACAGTGCATTTGCGAATTTTCTTTTTTTTAAGTCTTCGGTCTTATCAAATTTTGTAGATTTTAACGAAATTCTGTTCCAGCAACTAGGTTCAGGGAGGAGTTATTTTTTAATGAGGAATTATGATATGAACGAATGCACCGGGATCTTTAAGGAAACGAGAAGATAATTCGTTTTAGTGGAGTGATTCGTTCAATAAGTGTTTTTTGGATATTTTTCAGCTGTAGAAGTCGATAGTTTTGAAGTTGATATTTTTCAGAAATATCAGATCACTACTAGAAGTAGTAGTACCTGACTCAGAACAAGATGCGCTATCATTGCACGGTTTCTGACTCAACGAACCAACTTCTGGACATAAAGGGTCGCGCTATACCTGGTCTGAATTCCTGTCAATGGCTCTATTAAAGGCTATTGTCCTGTTTCCCTGATTATTCTAAACGCTATATGACCTGATGAATTCTTGCCATTTAGAACACTAATTTCAACTCCTTAAGGTTATTAAAGAATGTTTACGTTTCTATACACTCCGGGACGAGAAAGTAGCACGCTTCGTAATTATTGTAATTTATACTTATTTAACGTTGCAAACCAAGGTTTCGTTTCTATGCAAACTTGCGGAATATCATTATAAACATACACAAATGAAATAAAATTGAATTTCGCCAGTCTAAAACGAGTGGGAGCAATTACAGCAAAAAACTATTAAAACGCTCGATAAATCTTTGTCACAGAGACTGATGACTGTTATTAAATGTAAAGGAGAAGCCACGAAATATTAAGCATTATATATATATATATATATATATATATATATATATATATATAAATATCATTCGTTGATCTCACTGTATCGCCATACAAATTCTTTTCTTATTTCAAATAGAATTCTTTAACTGACGAAATTCAATTTTATTTTATTTGTGTATGCAGAAACAAAACCTTGGTTGTGTTGTTAAATAAATAAAAGTTACGTTAATTTTTAATTATGCTGTAGATACACTCCTTTTGTCCGGGAGTGTACCTACTGTTCCTTGCCGTTGAAGCAGTTTGTATTTTGCATAAAGATCCGCGGTCCAATAATTAATAACCAGACAGTACAAAAATATGGAACAAATCCGTTTGTTTCTGACAGAAAAGATTGCAAATTGCTTGCGATCTCTAAAAGCGTTTCACGAACTTCGACAAAAGAAGTGTCAGGGAAAATTTGTTTGGGAGATAGGATTTCCAATTATCCTTCTCGCATATCAGTCAATTAATTCAGCGGACAAGATTATCGTTAAATTTATTACTATTCTCCCGATATTTCGTAGCAATCAATTCGCAAAGCCGAGTGAATGTAGAAGAAAGTAGACGTGCAAATTGGCACGTTAAGGGTGCTACGGCGTACACCAGGGGTGTCAAACTCGCGGCCCGCGGGCCGCATGCGGCCCGAGATGAACATTTTTGCGGCCCAGTCAATATATTCGACGCAAAGTAAAAATAAAATAGAAATGTGAATTAGAAAGTTTGAAAGTAGTCTCGGCCAATAAAATTTCTCCCGAAATAGGAAAGATAGTATCAGAGAAGAGATGTCAAGTATCAGGACGTAAACAATAATTTAACTTTATATGTGTGTTTATTACAATGTACTAGTCAAAATAAAAATATTTGTTTCTATGAACATTGATTTTTTTTGCGGCCCACCTAAAGTTAAGCATTGTTTATTTGGCCCAAGTTTGCTTTTGAGTTTGACAACCCTGGCGTACACGGTATTGGCCGGACCGCTTGACACGGCACGAGAGCGGCACGCATAGTATGAACACTCTAATGTAACCTAAACGAAAAAATGTCTTGACCTTAGAGCACGACCCGAGACTGGCTAAATCCTGACCGTTGTGCAGGTGAACATTTATGGGCCGGAGGGTGAACGTCTCGCCACTATATTATCATTTCATATTTCACGTTATTATTATTTAAACTCTTCTCCTTACTTTACTGTTATTTGAAGTATTAACCAGTTTGACGTCATTAACCAGTTTGAAGAGGCAGTATATTGTGTTATGACGAGTATACTTGTCGTGCGTAAAAAGTAGCGGCCATTGGCTATTTAAATTGTAATTTTAATGGAAACAAAAACATATTCTCAAACTTCAAAATATTTAAAATATTTTTTGGTCAAACCTACACGATGCTGTTCGGTTTGTTATAAAAATAAAATTAGAAAAGTATCACGATATTGGCGTTCGTCGTGCATATTGCCATTATGTATCGTTCCTTGTTTCGCTGAATACCATTCTACGACGACAATGAAAATTGTTTAACTTTCATAAGTGTCTGATTTTTCTTGCGTTTTTCGTTTCATTACGTATGCAGTACATGTTAACGTTGAGCGAATAAGTAAATATTGGTAACGGGAAATTGTTAATTTTATTTGAAACAAAACCGTCTTTTCGATCTATTATTTGAACAGCGACACTTGTTCGACGATACACTGTTTGATACACTGTTTGACGAGTATACTCGTCGTCGCTTGATTCCCGCGTCACATATAGGTGCGTGCTCTGAAAAGGAGACGCAACAACTAACTGGTTAATTGGTCGGCAGGTTTCGCGGACTGCCTGAAATGGTCTGGCGTTAATAAATAAACAAGAACCGTACCATCGGTCGCGTCGCGTCGACAAGTATATTCGCCAGTCCGAGACGATTTTCCTTCGTCGACGTCGTTTCTCCATAATGAATCAGAGTTAAAAATCACTCGCCCGGAACGTCGGTGCCCATGAATTATATTACTTCCTGTCCTTTACCGGATTCCCTATCAATAGTTGATTGGTGTTAAATGTGGCGAGAGAGAGACAATAAACGGTCCTGTAAATTCCTCGGCAAGGATGCCGGCTAATCGAACGATCCTGGTTTACAGGTAGAGTCATGGGTGCGTTGCCAAGTATCCCTCAGCAGAGAAGAATTGAGTACCGTTTCCGACCGAGACCCGATCCGAGTCTGGCGCCGGATTGTCTAACCCATTCTGTCTCGGGTATCTTTCACAATCGCCGGTCAGTGGCAACGCACAAGGGTTTTCATTAACCTCTTTCCCCGCCCCGATGCTCGCTCCGTATTGTTCCCCCCCACTACCCCTGTTACGCTTGCTAATAAGCCACGTAGGCCACTTCTTGTTGCTCTGCCTGTCTAGGTTTGCTATCATTGTTCTGCTCTTCGACGAAATTTCCCTGAACGAGGTTGAACCATCTTTTCCAGGGCATTTCCTGCAGCCTTCGTCGGCGGTCATCTTGCTTGCGATGCCTTAGTCAGAGACGTTGGACTGTTGAGATCGAGAGCGACGTTTCGGAAAAAAGGAGATTAAAATTGTACTGGATTGGCAATTTCAATTATTAAGTAATTGCCGATTTCGGTTATAGATGTCTCTCACTCCCATTTTTATGATATCCGTAAATGTTATATTATAAAATTATTATTATTATTATTATGTTATTTTTTATTATCCGTGAATGTTAGCAACTGGACAAATTGAATGCAGCGGCCAAGGAAAAGCGACCAGAATTGGTCAATCGTAAAGGTGTCATTTTCCAGCAGGACAATGCTAGGCCGCACACGTCTTTGTCCACTCGGCAAAAATTGATGGATATTGGTTGGGAATCGATGTTACACCCACCGTATAGCCCTGATCTCGCGTTATCGGATTACCACTTATTTCGATTCCTGGACAACTCCCTTCGTGGTAAAACTTTTAACGATGATGACGCTGTACAATCTCAGTTAACTCAGTTTTTGGCCGAAAAGCATCAGACTTTCTACGAGCGTGGAATTTTCAAGTTGTCAGAGAGATGGCAAAAGGTCATCGAACAAAATGGAAAATACATTACAGATTAAACTTCGTTCCAAGTAAAAAAAATTTTTTATTTCAAATTTTTTAGTTGCCAACCCAAAACGATCGTTAAAATGTATTTATATTAATTTGTTTATTTATTTATTTATTAACAGGTGTGAGCTCTTGGCACAAGAAAAATCTCAAAGCTAAATGTAAGAGGATTAATAAATCGCAAATAAATCTTTGAAATTATTAACGTTGATGAAGATGCGATTTAAGAAGTTAAATCAGCTATAGAGAGTTCTACAACCCTTGACAAAAAGTTTCCAATCATATACAGAATTTACCTTATACAAAATTTACAAAGAATATTCGCGTTTTAGAGTTGTAAAATGTTTTTTATGCAGGTAAGACGAATGCGAAATGTCGGTGGGATCTAAATGAAGCAAATAAATAGAAAATAACGTAATTTTTCATTCTTTATCAAAAAGAAACCACAAAGAAAGCAAAATGTTATGTGAAAAAAATATTTCCGATCAGTACGAATGTGGAAGAAAGTTTCCGATCATGGTGCAAATAACTAGCTTTTTGAATGTCTCAAGCGGAGGAAGCAAGCATAAACAACAACTCGTGCCCGTGAAAATGTATACAAACATTTTTACCGTTGAGGCATCTGAAATACAAAACATTTCAGTGAGCAGATAAGTATGACGGACGTGTGCAATATGTCATCGTTAAGTTGTATTCAAACGATTTAAAGTTAAGAGTAATCGAACTTCTCAAGCGAGGTAATAGTCAAAGAAAAGTGGCAGAAATTGTGCCGTTTATTTTGAAAGTGGCATAAGTCACTTTGTTTTTAAGTCGATATATTTAAGGATTTGCGTTTTAACACGTTTAAAAATATGGATGCTAACTTTCGACAAGATTTACTTGTATTTATATATCTGTCTTATATATCTCAGGATACTGTTATTTTTCTCAGTATAAATAATTTCGTATAAACATTAAAAAATCACCACTATTCATTACGGTAAAGTGACTTATGCCATTTTCAAAATAAACGGCTCAATTATAGGATATAGTCAGAATTCGATAAGGGATATGAAAGAGAAGTATAATGAAACAGGCGGTGTATCTAACCGTAAGAAAAGTGGTCGCCCTCGTGTAACAAGTAGAAAAGACGATAGAAAATTGCGTGCAATTGTTAAAAATATGAGGCGAGCAACATCAAAAGAAATAAGTGAACAGCGGACCTCGAGCGTCTGCGACCGTACTGTCATAAATCGATTAAGTGGAATGGGCTTTTCATTTCGGAAGGCAAAAACAAAATCTTTACTCACAGAGGAACACAAAAAGAAAGGGTTAAAATGGTGTAAGGAGCACTCAAATTGCACTATGAAGGACTCGAGCAAAGTAATATTTAGTGACGAGTCTCGTGTTTATCTCTTGGAGCAGGGGATGCCGAAGGAAAATTTGTTTGGCGGAGATCTAACAAAAAAATTTAATGAAGATTGCATTGATTATGAACAAAAATATTCGCAATCTTATATGATATGAAATTGTACGACGAAAAAGGGTGTGGGAAAACTATGCATTGTATACCAGAACTGTGAATTTCTATGCAAAATGAAGATTGTCTACGTTGATTACAATGTACGAGAGTACACAGATATTGTCCTTTATTGTTGAGTTAAAGATAATGCAACAATATTTTGAAATTCTTCCAATGTTCTCAGTGTTTCGTATTCGACGTACCCATCTCTGTCATAAATTCACAAAATCCGCAGTGTAATAATTATTTTAAAATAGTATTATATAATTAATATCATATATTATATTATATTATTATAATTAATATTATATATATATATATTATATTATGTTATTATATTATTATAATTAATATTATATATATATATTATATTATGTTATTATATTATTATAATTAATATTATATATTATATTACATTATTATATTATTATAATTAATATTATATATTATATTACATTATTATATTATTATAATTAATATTATATATTATATATTATTATTACACTATTATATATATAATTAATTAATTAAAAATGCAACATAGTGTTGCGTAATGTTCTTCACCAAAGACACGTTTCATCGAAGCTCACTTTGCTCGGCAACATTGTGCCACAGCTTTGAAAAAGATGGCACTCGCCTTGCAGCCCGCTTTTCCTGCAACGATTTCTCGAACGCAACATCGATTTCTAGATCGAGACCGATGGTCGGAGAACAAGCGGAGGTACCAGGATCGATCGGATGTTGTTCGGTTTCGCAACACCTTCGATTCGAGCGTGGCTAATTGAATTTTCGCTCGGCGGAGATTCGGGCGTGACACGCAGGTCGTGAAGGGCCGTCACCAGGAGCCCTGGACCACTGGATGTTTGATGGGGCTATAAAAGCCTCATGTGAAAGGACATTGTTTGGCTCAGCTGCAAACCGATGTGCGTCCTGTCGAGGACGGGGGACCCAGTCCCGAAAGGTGCATCTGAATCAACGATTGATTAGGAAATTAAGTGGCTCATTCTTCTCGCGCGCGTGCGTAGATCAGGATCCGGCGATACCGCGCGGATTTGCGTAATCGTACGCCGATCTGGACGGACCAGCGGTCCTCTCTCTATAACGTTGATTTCGTATCCGAGCCATCAATTATCTCTACTTTCTCCCCACGGCGCAGCAAAGAATTTTCTGATTTGCGTGCCGCCGCCGCCGCGTAATTTTCGGCGAACTTTGTTGCTCGCTCGGCTCGAAATTACGATTTTCCTTGCGGCTTCCTACGGAGCCTAATGGGCCCTCTTAATCTTCGCCTCGACTAGGTCGTTATAACGCAGCTGCAGGTATTTTTGCGCTAATAGCTAGTACCGACTTGAGTTCGACGGCTTACGTAGCTCCGGCTTAATACGATGATCTTTATCGGGCTCTGGTTGAAAGACTTTCCACGTTATTGCCGTTATTTAGTCCTCGGTAGAGATCTGGCACGACTCATCTTCAGGCATTTCCGCTTAATGAGCACCGAGTTTAATGTCACTTTCGTCACCAGATAGAGACGGGAATCTTTCTAAATCCAAATCGCGTTTCGTTCTCCGATTCTTTCAAACGGTACCAATATACGTAGCAAACTGTAAATGTCCATCAACAATAATTGCAATGCGATACAAATTATAATCAACGATCATGAGAATGCTATTTTACAAACATTTTATTTCGTCACTGAGTAAAATGCGTATTCCGTTTAACAATTCCATGCACAATGTGTTTTGACCTTTGACCAGCTTATGGTGGCTCCACACAACATTAATATACTCCTCCACAAGTCATCATTAATATACGTTAATGTAATTATTTAAAAATTCATGTCATCCTCTACACATTTTCATCACGTTTGCAATGTTTCAACGTAAACTTAATTGCACCTATTAATATAAAAATATGCAATATTTACTGAAACAATGACCGACGGGAATTGGCAGTTCGCGGTTAGAGATTAAATTAATTAATCTTAAAATGAATCATAAAATTAATTAATTCACGGCTTGATCATAACTTAAACTTCGACTATAGACTGGCCCAAAGGGGGCGGAGATTCGGATATCGAATTAAAGGGAGATTACAAGGAAGCCACCCTGAAGGAGAACCAGAAGAAACGCATGGTTCTTCTTGGTGGACCGCGTGCAGCACGGGTGACGTGATTCATCCAGGGTGAATGGTGCCGGACCAGGGAATGACACGAGTGTTCACAAGCTGTACCAACCCCCTGTACCAACCCCTCTCTCATTCTCTGTCTCTGGTCCCTCGAAACTCCGCTCTACGAGTGTTTCGCCATTCTTCGGTGCCCGTCTAGTCTGCGGCAAGTGTTCGGCCCCCCCTCTTACGCATCGTCGACGATAAACACGACGATCTTCTGAAAATTCGATCATTAAGATCTCCGAACTATGCTCGTCACTCTTAATGATCAACCTCGTCTTTGACCAGCCGAGAATTGCTTGAAAATTTCTTTTTTCTTTCGTACAGAAATTCCTTGATTTCTAAAATACGTCTGGATTAAGAGAAAGTGGATAGAAGGTGGCAAGAATTATTTATGAATTATTCGGAGTATTAGTTAGTAACTCATTATTGTCGGGTGGCCAGTTGCTACGCCATCGGTTTGTTTTACGGCATAATTAACTTTATATTTATCGAATAAAACATTAAATCTTTTTATTCTTCTATTTTATTTATTTTTTAATAAAAAAATGTAATATATAATATAATATAATATAATATAATATAATATAATATAATATAATATAATATAATATAATATAATATAATATAATATAATATAATATAATATAATATAATATAATATAATATAATATAATATAATATAATATAATATAATATAATATAATATAATATAATATAATATAATATAATATAATATAACATAACATAACATAAAGTTATTTTATTATATATATATATAAATTTCAATATGCTCGAAAACGAACCAAAGACACAGCAATTGGTCACCCCACATTAACTGTCACCTGCACTCTATTTGGTGAATTTTCAGATTTCTGGAATTTTTAGATTTGCTAACGTCTCTAGATTTATTGAATTTTTGTATTTGGTGAAGATCCTGGATTCGTTGAAGTTTCTACATGGATTCAATGGAATTTCTCGATTTATTGAAGTTTCTGGATCGAGTAGAGTTTTTGGCTTTCTTGCAATTTCTAAATTGAAAGGCGTTTCCGAATTTGTTGAACAGTGCGTTCTTAGTTGCAGACCGGCTGGATAAATTTCGGTTTTGCCCGCATCCTGATTCGACTCGAGGTTAGGGTTCCACCCTCTCGGCTCGTCTCTTTCTAAAATCAGGGTGCATTGAAAGAACCGCGAGCCAGCAAGCGAGCAAGTGTTCCGCCGTGACCAATGGGCCCTTGCACGCATGTGCGCGCTTCCCAATGCGATATTAATATCGCGATTATCATCTACGTATTATCGCCAGCCTCCCTCCACGTCGTGCCATGATGCTCGGAACAAGCCCGCAACACCCTGCACCTCGCCACGCATTGTCTTATTGTTTTCCCCGTGGTTCTCGCTTCGGGTAACAATTTCTTCGGCTGACAGCAACCAGCGCCTGTCTGGTCAATTTCCTCAAACTTTTATCTCTAACATCATTTCATCGGTTTAAAAAATCATAAGAAAAATTGTAACAGGGAATCGTAATGAATTTGAGACGTGTGCAATTTAAGACAGGTGCATTTCATCTTATTTTTATTAGCACACTCACTCATATCTATGTGCAAAATAAAAAGTTATTAATCGTAATAAGTAGAAACCAAATATAAGGTTATTTCCTTCTTGAATAATTTTAAATAATTTTCAATTGCATATAACATGTTGTCATTCTTAATTTGATTTAATCCTCTTACCGCTTTAAATTGTAATTTAATTTTGTCAGCAATCTTATCCGAAATGTCCTTATTCAAGTTTTCAATACTCAAAAAATCAGCAGTCCATTTATAAATAGCAATTATTTAATTATAATTCTACAATTGCTATTTACAGCATTCTATATATATAGAAGGGATGCTGCAGTCCAGTAAGCGAATGCGAAGCTTAAGTGGATTAAACAGAGATTTAAGTATAAATCGTGGACGGACAAGTTGACCAGTGTCCGCTCGCAAATTGAAGAAAAAATACTCGTCTTCCGGATTCAGGATGACGCGAATGACGCAGATCCCTCTCCCCGCGGCATGGACGTAACAAATCTTATTGTTCGGAGCCCTTTTACGAGATTCTATATAACGCGCTGGATGCTGCGGGGCGAGAAGCCTGAATTATGGTCGCCGCTGCGGGGAGATAACTATAAAGGTGATTCGTCGCGGTTCTGCAAGTGTCAAAAGTCTGTCCCTAATAGCTCGCCCAACGAGACGAAGCTGGCTTATGTATTATTAATATTTGCAGGGAGTCCTCGCTGGTTATTTACCGATAGGCACGAACAACTAACAATCTTCTTTGTTAATTAAAAAATAATAATTTTCCCGATCGTCGATATGAGCGCATCTCGTACTTTCTGCAATGCGTGAAATTTGTCTGACGTTGTTCTTTTATTTCAAGCGTTGTTCATTATCTGTTCGACGCTGACTTAGACGGAGGAATGCATTGGTATCGCGATCGAATCCGACAATAGCCCGCGGTCAAAATTTGGTTGTTTCGGTCACGTGGCGTCGACATATTGTCCGCGTCTCGTGTAGCCGAGTGCTCTGTAACACGACACGTGCCGCTCGAGTGGCCCACAACGTCTGCCCCCCCATTTACAGCCTCGTGTTTAACCATTAGGTACTGTTTACTTGATTTTAAGAGTCAATTCATTCGACGAACTATCCTGGACAGGCTGTACATTTGCTCCATTACCATCGTCTTACAATAAAAGTAATAAAATTCTTCAAACCAACAACGCGATCAGAATTTTCTCGATTGTAATAATTCCTTATAAGAAAAGGAAAATGTTTTTTTATTGTACAATTACATTTAATTTAATGCTGAATTATCGGTGAAATGAGAAAATTTAATTTCTACTTGAAAGAACGAAACAACGTTCGTACTTAACAATATTGTTAACAAAAAATGTCAATCACGAATCAGACTCGTCGAAGGCAAGAGATTAACAAAAAGTTAAATAAAAATTATTGCATAAGATCTTGCTGTGGACCTCTGAATTTTTGTGTATATTTTATAAGAACCAATATTTGATTAATTAACAGGCATAATTTTTTAATATGCTATCTATTCCCTCCGTATCCTCCACCCTACAACAATCTGTTCTTTACTCGCTGTGAGTCATCTGCTCTTCAGATTTTTTTATTGTATATTTAAATATACATACCTTATCTTACGATTTAAAATTTACTATTCGTAAGCCGAAGCCTAGTTGATTATAAGATGAAATGCTATAAAAATTGAGAATATAAGTGGATAAATTAGAATGCGACAGCCACTGCAAGCTCCCTTTTTCTCTAAAAAAATACAAATTGGAAAGATTGAGAGAGCCAGGTCCTCGTAAATAAACATACCTTATCTTACGATTTAAAATTTACTATTCGTAAGCCAAAGCCCAATTGATTATAAGATGAAATGCTATAAAAATTGAGAATAAAAGTGGATAAATTAGAATGCGACAGCCACTGCAAGTGCCCTTTTTCTCTAAAAAAATACAAGTTGGAGAGATCGAGAGAGCCAGACCTTCGTAAATAAACATACCTTATCTTACGATTTAAAATTTACTACTTGTAAGCCGAAGCCTAGTTGATTATAAGATGAAATGCTATAAAAATTGAGAATATAAGTGGATAAATTAGAATGCGACAGCCATTGCAAAAAAGTGCCCTTTTTCTCTAAAAAAATACAAGTTGGAGAGATCGAGAGAGCCAGACCTTCGTAAATAAACATACCTTATCTTACGATTTAAAATTTACTACTTGTAAGCCGAAGCCTAGTTGATTATAAGATGAAATGCTATAAAAATTGAGAATAAAAGTGGATAAATTAGAATGCGACAGCCACTGCAAGTGCCCTTTTTCTCTAAAAAAATACAAGTTGGAGAGATCGAGAGAGCCAAGCCTTCGTAAATAAACATACCTTATCTTACGATTTAAAATTTACTACTCGTAAGCCGAAGCCCAATTGATTATAAGATGAAATGCTATACAAATTGAGAATATAAATGGCTAAATTAGAATGCGACAGCCACTGCAAAAGTCCCCTTTTTCTCTAAAAAAAATACAAGTTGAAAAGATCGAGAGAGCCATCGAGATCGTCAGGAGAGTGGACCCCGTGGAGACGCAGGTGACACGGGTCACATGCGGAAACAAACGCGAAAACCCCCCGATCTCTGTCAGTGCAACCTGGGGATCCCCTTTCCGAGTCTCCCTAAAACACGACTCACTTGGCACACAAGTTTTCTGCATATAATACGACGGTATCTGCTCGGACCCCCTGCTTAATTTAATCCAATACAATATGGCTCCCCTCACCTCGTCGACCGCCGAAGGAAGGGGTTCGTTAAACAGGGGTGGGTGGCTTTTTAAAACTGTGCCGATCTCGATTCACCGTGAAACCTCATCCTATTATGATCGATCTAATCCTGATTGGGCCGGACAGGTTTTTTAGTTTGGCGGTGTACCGACGAGTCTTATCCACCCTCCGGTATCGGATGAGCATAATTTTAGGACGCGTTCCAAAGAAAATAACAAGTACTCTGCGCTATTGGAAAGAGGAGGGTTTGGTCTGTTCGTGATCTGATTCGTCGACCCTGTCACTTGAGCCAATAAAATTGGTGACTTCTTGTAGAAAATGCTGAGTGCCGAATGAAAAATTGTCCTCGAAAAAGGAAAATCATCAATTACACATCACACATTTACTGAGATATGCTTGAATGTACAAAAACTATAAAATATTAACCCTTTGCTCTCGAAGTTATCTTAACTTCAGTAATAAAATATTACTTGTAATATACAGGGTGTCTCACCTAATTCGAGCATCTAAAATATCTCGTTTGTTTTTTATGACAGAAAAAAAATACCAGAGGAAAACATTAGTTGATTCAAAGGGGTAAATATTATGATAGGCAAAAAAGTTTGTTCGAGGTTATATTTTTTGAGAGTTCAAGGTTATTGATGTTTCTTTTTAATGGAATGACATATTTTTATTATCGCTATATGATAGCAGAGGTCAAGACGAAACCAACGTGACTTTCAGTATGAAAATTCATAAAATTCATATAACCTTGACATAACCTTGACGAATGACTGTAAACACGCTTACAATCAATTGTAAACACTGATACAAATTCTTCTCCTTACGGTAATAATAATAATATTAATTAATAATAATAATAATAATAATAATAATAATGAAATATAAATAATAATAATAATAATAATAATAATAATAATAATAATGATGATGATGAAATATAAATAATAATAATAAAAGTATACGAAAAATTGTCAATAGCAGTGGTCAACTAGACCTTCACGCGGGTATTCCCGATACTAGGCAGCCAGATGAGTAATCTCAGCCCTAGATACCCCACGTTGGTTTTCCCGGTTTTAGACTTACGCGGGCTCTCCGAGCGGGTTATCCTCTACGCGGGTAATCCTGGGTTAAATGGCCTGTCATTGATGTGGTCTTATTTTATTGTTTGACTGCCAACTATGCACTATTTTAACGCGAAAATGAAGACGTTTGCTTCTACCTACAATATTTCATATATATAACATTCATAACATTTGATATAATTGTTTTCACTTGATTCTATTATTTGACAATTCATCGAATACAGGCAAACTTAACAATGTGAAAATTCCTTTGAAAATAGTATAGCAATTTCCAGGGTCGCCTCAGTGTCGTCACTCGAGCGCAAAGGGTTAATGCATCTTCTTTATCCCCGTAACATAGGGTATTTCCCCGTAAATACTAAATAAACAATAATAGTAATAATAATGATAATAATAATTGTTACTATATTATTTTCGATTTATTGGAATTACCGAACGAAAAAATACATCTTCGTTTCATTTCTATTTGATCCCAGCTAAGTATGGCTACTCCTGCGTTTTTAGACATTTCTTTTTTTTTTAGACATTTCGAATGTCCCGAGGAAAGAAGCGATTACCAAAGTAACCGTTAATTTTTCTACAAGAGCAAACCTGCACCATTGCCGTTTACCAAATACCGTTTAAAGCGAATCTTGCAGCTACCGATCATTATCTTTATGCACAGCAGACTATGACGTCGCCTTTCGGTAATGAAGGCTCCTTCGTCTAACTTTATCTGTACCCTCCCGAAGGACAGGTACGCGCAGGTCGAAAGTAATCTAATAAATGCGAAGCTAAGTCGCTGGGGGCAGGTGTCGCAGGCGCCAAACTTCGGCAGTGTTTAGACTCCGCGTCGCCGAGAGGCCGTCTTTTCCGGGACTTTTATATCCGTTCGCTCCCTTCCTTTTATTTTCACCTATCGCCCGAAACGATCTCCGGCTCACCTTAATTGTCGGACGGCTTCTTCGTGTCTGACTCTGCTAGGAAAATGTTTAGAAAACTGCGCGGTTGTTGCTCGAAATTTTCGGCCGTTTTTCTGTTTTCCTTGGCGCGGCACTTTGAATCTGTAATAATAGACGCGTGGGGGAGGGAAAATTACGATCGACCGTTTTAGCGATAAGTGTATTTTCGACTCGACGATTGTCTCTTCAGCTGCGCTTTCCTGTACGGAGCCGACGATAGCTAATCCTGGGGGATAGGTCGGCGAGTCGGAGGAGAAAGTTGAACGACTCGCTCTCGGTTAATTTTCGGTGGAAAGAAATTCTGAACGGGTAGGAAATATTCGATTTATTCGGATTGCTTCGTAAAACTAGTATTGTTGTGAATGATGCGGATCGGTTCCGTGATTAAAAAATGATTCTATGGTTGACGGTTACGTTCGTTCGGTCGTCCGACTATTCCACGTAGGCACCATGGGTCTGCAAAGCAAAAGAATAATTTTACAAAATTGAAGTCACGTCGGCGACGAGGTTGATAGAATCTCGTTAATCATCCCTTGTTTCGGTGCTCCTGAACGGCGCAATAATTTCAATAAAATACATATAAATTCCGAAAGAGTATCTCTCATTTTTCCAGTAATTTGCAAGCCAATTGCTCCAACTGTTACCAGCTCCACGAAGTTAACATTCGTTGATCGACGAGGAGCAAAATTGATTTTCTTTTCTTCTCCACGCGACAAGTTTATTTGATGCAAAATGAAAAAGTGGAACCACTGTCTTACTCGTTATCGAAAGTAGAGGTCTAAGTGCGTTCTAGCAGTATCGAACATCATTTTTAGAAACGATTGTTTAGTCATTGTTTAGTGAACTAATCTCTCTGACGTCCTAAAAACATTTTGATCGCTTGGTCCAATTATAAAATAATTAGTCCGCTTTAAATGTGTACGAATACTTTGTACACCGACTGAAGCTAATTCTTGAATGACAAATATATTTATGGTTAGTTCGGCGAGAAATCAAACGAACAGTTTACAGTATATTATTATCTAAAAATATTATATTATATTATAATTATACTATAATATATAATATATTATAGTTATATTATCACATAATATATTATTATATATTATTATATTATTATATTATTATATTATTATATTATTATATTATTATATTATTATATTATTATATTATTATATTATTATATTATTATATTACTATATTAATATATTATTATTTAAGAATATAATGTAAACTGTTCGAATAACCTGCAATCGTTGCTTTTACATCTTTCAAAACGGAATAACAATCTTATAATTGGACCAAGCGATCCAAATTTTGTTGGAACGTCGGAGCGATTATTTCACTAAACAACAGCTAAGAAATTGTTTCCAAAAATAATGTTTGTTACTGCTAGAACACTGTATCTCTACTTTCGGTAACGATTAAGCCAGCGGTTCCACTTTTTCATTTTGCATCGAATAAACTTGTCGCGCGGACAGGAAATAAAAATTCTCGGAACAATCTGCGGAAGAAGGATCGATAATTAATTTCTGATGGATTTTGGCAGTGGTGGCTCGTGTTTGCCGAGGGGATCGGTAGCGGCGACCTGTCACAGGCCGCAGCCCCGAGGAGATGGATTTGTTTCGCAGCTGTGTACACTGCTTAATGTAGAAGCCACCGGGGGCGGGGCGGGGATTGCTCCTGTGCTGGTAAGGTGTCCCTAAATCCGAAAGCTAACGATGATACGCTCGTTTCTCTGTCGAAGATCAAGCAGCGTTAAAATGCTCGGCAAACGCTCGCACGCGCTGCCGGCAAGAGAACAGAGATTCGAGAACAAATAAACACCTACGTTTCGCTAGATTGCGTCCGCGTTCTCGACAGCCGGTGGCTGGTAATTGACGAAATTCGGGTCGCAGCCGCCGTCTTCCAAGTTCCTCGGGGATAGCTTCTTGCTTCTTATCGCGTCGTACTCTTCGCCGAGCTTCCGGTACGTTTCCGCGCGGTTCTCCAGGATCTCCGTGACGATCTCTGCAAAATTAGGAAGGATATCCGGATGTGATCATCTGAAGCATGACGATTTCTTAATATTTCGGGTGCTCAGAGCATTGTCTGTCTTCATCTTTTGAGCGGATGTCGATGAAAATGATAGACTATTGTAGTTGATCCTTCTCGTTTGTAGGAGACAATAAAATGTGTATCTGTGATGCACGAAATTTTGCTAAACCTGGTAGACTCATTGACCCGTTTGAAGCTGAAAGTCTGAAGACTTCTTAACACTCTTGGTGCTCAGGAAGCTGTCTGTTCTCGTTCTTTGTGCGAAGATTGCGAAAAATTCTATATAATTCTATGAAATACTCGATCCTCGATAAGACAGCCTCGGGTAAATGAGCAAACTGAATACTACGAAAAGAGATTTTTGTTTTTTCCAATTGTTGTTATTAGCCGCGAAATTGTGTGTGCAATAGTATTTGATTATACAAAATTTCGCGTAATTAACAATTTCAAGAAGGAAAACTATTCGATGCAAAAAAATTCAGTACCCATCTATTAGGGAGAGAAATCGTTGTGCAGTTTATAACTATTTAAAAAATGAAGAAAAATATGTTAAAAATGACCTGTGCGAGGAAGGTGACAAATTTTAATATATGCTTCAAATTCTACAATGACAGCATGACAAATAGCAGCGAAATCCGATGTGAGAACGAGTATTCGGACAGTTCAAAAAATAATAAAATTTTCTAAGCATTTGGAAAGGGTTAAAATGAAGAAGCAACCGCCACTAACTGATGAACATAAACAAGCCAGATTGGAATTTGCAGAGCATCGAATACATTGAGGTAAAAAGTAGAAAAGATAATCTGTTCTAATAAAAAGCGTTTTAATTTAGATGGTTCTGATGGCCTAAATTATTATTTTCCTGATCTGAGGAAAGAAGAAATCGTGTAGCAAAGGCGGCAAATAGGTGGCGATGTTATTACGATGTGGGTAGCTATAGAATACTATGGAAAGGCGGCTATTGAATTTGTTTCTACAAAAATGAATACTAGAACTTTTTTAATATATTTAATAGGCAACTATCGAAATATGCAGAAAAAATAGCTAAACAAAAGTATATCTTTCAACATGATATCGCAACTGTGCATAGTGCAAGAATAACGCGAGCTAATTTTAAAAATAATAATATAGATACTTTATCGTGGTTAGCAAGATCGCAGGATTTGAATATTATTGAAAATTGTACGGGAATGCCAGCTGAGAAAGTATGCCCAAAAGGAAAGCAATTTAACACCATAGAAGAATTAAAAAGTTCATTGAGGATATATGGAAAAATTTGAACACGAAACACAAAAAGAAACAGAACACAATTTAAAAAACTGTATAAATCTCTACCAAAAGGAATGTTGAAAATAGTAAAAAGGAAGAATAGAAAAATACACGTTATAACATAGTAACACAAAGAATTCTATGTGCCGATTTTTTACGGAAAACCCAAACTGTCTTATAGTTTTGTCGCACCCGTTTTTCTTATAAACCGTTACCATCTTAATATGCAAAAACTTTGTACACGTCCGTGGTTTTAAGAAGCAAAAGAAGTTCAGGAATGTCTTGCCGCAGTGTGTAGTGGGCGATAAAATCGGTTTCGATGGCATATTGAGCCTGATAGACCCATTTCACCAATTCTTCGGGTACTTTCCAAACTGGAGGGTCTGCAAAATATCGTCCGAGCCTTCCGTATTGTCATCTCTAATTGTTAAGGCGGAGGAGCCTAGTTGAAGCCGGTCGAGCCCAGTGATTATTTATGACCGGGAAGACAGCAAGGGCATGCGTCGCGCCAGACCGGCACCGGACAGTAATGCGATAGCTATACCTGAGGCTTATTCTAATCCGTTAGCGTATTTAGATACTTTTGGCTTCTACAGGGTAATGGTAGTCGACGTAGGAGTTGCCAGTTTCAGACTTTAAGCGGCTACAAAGCCAGCATGGACAATGCACGAAGCAGTGCCCAAAGTGGCCAGCCCACCGACACCGCCATTTTGGACCGAGTTCCTAGATGGCGTAAGTTTCATCCTTTCTCAACGTGCCAACGAAAGCTGCCATGCTTACCCATAAGTAGCTCCCTGCTCTCGACCACGTTGCCGATCTCCTTTTTCACCTCCTTCATTAGCCAAGGCACGAACCCTTCTTCCACGTCTGCGTAAAGAGACACATCCGGTTAATTACTAGCCGAGGAGATCGAGATTCGGTTTAACAAGATTAAGTACGTGCATCGATGCCGAGCTGGTTAGAAGGTGTAAATAAAGAAAAATTAATAAACCTTTCAGATTAACTAATGCACAAAAAGTAGCAGTGTGTTCTTGCGAGTTCACGAACCGGCCTTGATCTCGTCCAGCAGGAATCCGGACATCTTCAGCCCCTCGAGGACAGCCGGAAGCAGCTCCGCGATGTAGCCGGTGAGCAATGTCGCAGCGGCCACGCGTTCTTCCGTCTCCCTGTCAGCTATCATTGCTGTCTCGTGCTGCTTCAGTCTGTCGTCCTGTCGGTTAAATGCTCCAAGTTGTAGGAGACTCTTCAGAAACAATTTTGCCGCACCTAGTAGTTTACCTTTTCTTGTCTTATCCTCCTCTCCTGCTCCTCAAGCCGCCGCTCCTCGGCCTTCTCCATTTCACGCAGCTCGAGGAACTTTCTCTGTTGCTCCTTCAAAGCCGCAATTTCCTCCTCCTCGAGGACCTCTATCAACGCCTGCTCCATCGTCTTCCCGACGAGCTTCTCCAGGATCGGCTGCACTTCGAAGTCGAAGTCGAAGAGCTGCAATCAATCGTTTCCTCGTAAACGCTTGAACGAATCCCGACAAAATGGCGGATTCCAGATTCCTTATCTTTAACCATCGAAATTTCGGAGACCTTTTTGTGAACAGTCACTGCATTTGTAAATCTATTTAAGTATATTTTAATATAGAAGTCCTGCGATATATCTCTGCAAATACGGTTTTCTTATTTTTAAAAAGCAATGCGAACTGTTGGATTCTTGCAACAGTAATTTCGGGTTTCCAAATAGATAGCTTGCAGAAACACCGAAATTACTTTTGTAGCAACACAGCAATAGCAATTTTAGTGCTCGGCTGTCCTAATGTTAGGACGTTAAGCGTGGCGTCTGTCCCCTGGGGTTGAAAGTGACTCTTCGTTAGGGGCGGTGTCAGTCCTTTTGGACTAACAGTATACTCTTCGTTTGGTTGGCGTCAGTTCTTAGGGATAGACAGCGAACCTATCGTTTAGACGGCGTCGGCGCATGGAGCCGACGGTATCAAGGTATAAATTTTGAAAATGAAGGTAAAATAAAAGTATAAACCACCTCACCAGAAAGCCCTGCAAAATCGGCTCCGCGCTTAACGCGTTAAAGAAAAATTTATTTTCAAACATATTATTATAAAATTTTATTATTAATAAAATGAAAATGTACTTTTTCTTTTAATAATAAATAGTAAGTTGTAGCAGTATATTGAAGTATACGAATTGTAGCACTAGTAAATTGAAAAGAAGATAGCAACGTTTTTAAATTTTCTTAGCGATTTTACACTTTGATATTATAAAATTATTATTAATAAATTATTACTACAAAATTTCATCAATAATAAAATGAAAATGTACTTTTTCTTTTAATAATAAATAGTAAATTGTAGCAGTATATTGAAGTATACGAATTGTAGTACTAGTAAATTGAAAAGAAGATAGCAATGTTTTTAAATTTTCCTAGCGATTTTACACTTTGATATTTCATCCGGTCATCTGTATTATAAACCCACGTAATTAGTTAATCCAGCGACAGGATTTGAGATTGTGCACAGTTCCTTAAATTCCACGGACTGCTAAATGGCACGGGTGCACAAAATTCCTCGGCCTAATAATTATTGTTAAGGAATCTCCTATTTCCTACCTATTTCCTATCACAAAGTGAATTATTAACTACCATCAAATGAGTTATTGTTTTCGCTACTTACATCACCGGGCTCGATTTGCGTGCTGGCATCCTGGCCAACTTTCGGCGGACAATACGGTGGAGTCGGAGGTCTGTCCAAGAAGTAATCGGTTTGCGTCGCGACGTCGAATTCGTCCGGTTTGTCGTACAGCTGTCGAATTCGGCGATTTAAATAAGATCATTCGAGCAAAGAGGATTATTGTTAAAAAGATGGAGCTATTACTTCCTCGAGAAAGACTTCGGTTTGCACGGGCTCGTGTTTCCGGCCTGGAACCGGTGGCGGTGACCCTGCTCTCAAAATCAGAGCTTTCGTGGCCTGCGCCTGGGCGCGTTTCCTCACCAAATGCCTCCTCCTAGCTTCCGCTTGCCTGGCCGCTATCGATTGTTCACCATCGATCTACGACATGTACGTAAATATTTCTCCGGGAGCGCGGCGCGCGGCGAATGTTCGCCCTAATAAATTCTCCGTGCATAGACTGCGAACGGTGAACTTTGCCCACCGTTTCTTCGATTTTTGTTCGGTCTACCGTGAACGCTCTTAGCTGCATCGATCTTACTTCGATGCCTTCGCCGAGTAAGACGAGTTAACTCGAACATACAGCAACTAGCGGATCCGATCGGATTGGAAATTTTTCGAAAAATTGAGAATAATTGAACTGTAATCATTTCGCGGGAACTGAAGACTTTATTTAAAGCATAAAGCATATTGTTTATTTAAATTAATTCAATAAATTGAAATTTATTATTTATTTATTTATTTAAAGCATATTTAAAGCATAAAGTCTCCAATTTCGTCATGCGACGTCCACTTTGATATGAAAGATTTTTGCACGATGTACAGGATGGGAAACTGAAGACACGTTTTTCGTTGAAAATGGTACAAATTCGAACCTCTCTAAAGTTATTAAAAGAATTTTTCCGAGACTGAATCTGTCACAGATTTGAAGATCGAAGCTTTCTCTTTACACCGACTTTCCAAGATTTCCTGACCTGTTTACAGATGTTCCCATTCAATGCTACCGAAACAGTTCAATTAATGAAGATTCTCATTCGCAACTTCCAAGAGGCAGTTCAGAACAGCTATTCCCGTTTTCGCGTTTTCCAAGTGTGTTAAATAATTAACAGATCGACTTACGAGGGTCGGCGGAGTGGCGTACGTGCTCCCGCGTACGACTCGCCGGTCAAACATGATGTTCCCCAAAGGAACCGGTTGATCGCTGAAACCGAGAAAAACAATAATTCTATTAGCTAGTTAAAAAACGAATGTCCTCCGGCGAGCAATAAATAATCGTTTTACGAGGAGCCCGCGAGGCAAGCGGAGAGGCCGATAAGAAATCAGCGAAGAATGGAACGATAAACACGCGACACGCGACAAACCGGGATTTTTGCATCGCGATCGATACACTCGAAACTTCGCCAGCGTTTTCATCACGATTTCCAGCAGACTTCAACTTTTTCTAGAACTCCCGACACTGGCAGAAACGCGAGGGCTGTTCAAATCGATCCTTATCGTTCGGACTTTTTCTCCTCGTCATCGCAACTTTTGCTTGCGATCTCTTTCGGTCTTCCGAACTTCATTCTACCATCGGTTATTTGCTTTCCTCTTCCCCGAAAGCGTTCCGAAGTGCATAAAGAGGCACGAACTTCCGACGGCGAAGAACTTACTTCGCGTCGCTCCTCTTGGAGCGCTCCTCCAAGGTCGAGGCAGCCATGGTCGACGCGTTCATCATTCCGAGAGTGAAATCGACTGTGGCCTTGAGCGCTGCCGGGCACCTGGCATTGTGGCTGCTGTGCCGGACTTCCGGTTTCCTGGCCAGCGCCACCAAAGACTTGAATCTCGATCGAAGAGGACAAGGCTCGATCTCCTCGGGCTCCGTGGGCCCGATCCCAAGAAGAGCCGCGACTTCCGGCGGCGGCATCAAGAACTCGCCGGTCTTCACCGTCGTGATGAACGGCTTCTTATGAAAAGTATGACCCCGCCTCGCGCTCTTGCGCTGCTCCTCCTTCTCCTGATCCTGGATCCTCTTCAACTTCGCGTTCAGCACCTCGTTGAAGTCCTCCGTCGACAGGGTGATGCTCGGCTTGATCGCCGGCACCTTCTCCAGCGAGCGGAGGCTGTCCTGGCTTCTGCTCCTCGCCTTCTTCTTCACGGGATTCGCGTGGGACGACTGCAGAGCAGCCTGGACCAGATGATCGTTCGATCTGCTCAGCCGTTTCCGGTCTATCAAACTGTTGATGCTATCCTCGAACTGCAAGATTTCTGACCCCTTCGCGTTCCCGTTCACGTGGAGCAGCGGAAGGTTGCTATCTAGCCCATCTCTCTGCAGGATCGTGAACGCTCGGGGATTCTTCCGCTCGCGATCGAGAGGATCCCCGTTGGCGATCGGCGCCAGCGAGGATATCTCGGCCGGCATGTCTTCTGTCTCACAAGTCCACGGACCGGGCTTCCCCTTCGAGCACCCTCCGATCGCGGCGGGAACCATTCATCTTCGTCCAGCTTCTCCTCTGAAGAAGAACCAAGAGCTTCGGCGAGAAGCGCGGACAGCCTCGATCCTCTTCGATCCTCACAGTGGAATCGGTCCGCTCATGGTCAGCCAGAGAAGCTGCTCTCTTTCTCTCTCTCTCTCTCTCTCTCTCTCTCTCTCTCTCTCTCTCTCTCTCTTTGCTTGGAGCGACTTGCACGTTTTTCCCGATAGATCCGCTCTGATAGATCCTCGAGCGATTTCGTGGACGAGGGAACTGTCGTCGAGGAGATGTCGCATAAACGTTTTGGTCGCGGAGAGGCGGCAAGTGACTGCGAGGATGGCAGCGCGGTGTTCACGGCCTTACTAACCGGCTCGCAACACCGCGGCCGAGTTCAGAGACTGGACAATGTCCTTAGAATCGACCGACATAGACCGCAGACAGGGCGCGCGTACATATATTTTTACCGCGCGAGCGGCCACTCAATAACGCTGACCATCGTCAACTTTGCGCATGCCTAAGTGATGCCGAAGGGGCTCGAAATCGGTGGTAACTATGACCACGTAGGTCCGTCCACGTTTCCCGCACCGGCTAAGCTGCCGGCTATTTCCCCGGGGTGAACTTTGCACTCCCCCACCCAGCGGAACTCTCTTCAAGGTGAAACACGCTTCAACCACGATCGTTCACCGTGCCTTACCTGCCCTCGAAGAGACTAATGGCTCCGTACTAATTGCGTCATTCCGTCCACCAGCCGACTTTTCGATTCCGCCTACATATTTCTAAACGGCGAAACGGATTTTGGCGAGATCCTCGCACGATAAATCGCGACGGGCCCTTCGGTCGCGTGCGCCAATCGGTCGATTGACCGCTTGCCATATAACATCGGGTCGGACTACTCATGAAATTTTCAGATGGAATTTATTCTAAGCGAATGTTTGTGGTTTCTCTTTTAAGCGGAAAGGAAGTTTTGCTCTCGGTTTCGAGCGTCCGAAAGATTTGGCGCAGTTTTTGGGATCGATGTTTCTAACTCTCGTACGCTGTTCGTGAAAACTTACAGGAATCGTGAATGTAAGTATCGTAACAGCACTATGATAATATAATTTAATAATATATATGTATATATATGTAGAATCTATAAATAATAATATAATAATATAATAGTATAATAATAATAATAATATAATATAATAATATAATATAAATAATATATATAATCTTTTTAAGATTATTGTATGCAAAGATGTAGCAATTGATATAAAAATACAAAAGAAAGTAAAGAGTTTATGTCAAGGTTATGCCAAGTTATTAAAAATTCAAAAGAAAGTAAAGAGTTTAGGCAATTCTTTCAATACGTCTTCAATAAGGTGGTAATTATACAAATTTTTCAAAAGTCTAATATATGATTTAGATTATACAGTTCCGAAACACCATACAAGAGTTAAAAAACGTTCTCACATTTAATGTTCAAATGAGAAGAACTGAAGAAAGATTTTGAAAGGGGAAGGTTCCAATTCAATGGAATTTATATAATATTAAAATACAAATTTTTCTGGAATAAAAACTTTGCTTCACAATATTAAGACTTTCAGCAAGATACAATATTTTGAATCACCCTGTAATAAATCTTTCTGTTCGCTAGAAGAGATTTCCCGAAAATTTGCTCTAACTGAAATCTATAATTCAAGATGTCTTTACCGGATTGTTAAATCTTTTACGCCAGAACAGCCACAAATTACCGCTGATTTATTCTAGCTATTATTAGGACGCAATAATTTTTGTATTTTATATTTATATTTTCGTATCCGGTGCAACATTTTTCGCAGCGCTATATTTGGTCATTGATTTTTTTTCCAACCTGTTCGGTAATTGTTTAACAATTTCTCTGTAACAAATCGAGGCTGGCCTTGACGGTTTTCGCAGAACACGCGACACGCATGATTCGAGATCGCAGATTACGAACAGCACACGAACTGTGCATGAATATTTTGAATTTCAAGCAGTGGATTTGTGTTTCCTTGGAAATTAATGCGATTCGATAATTCAGGTTACTAGTTCCGATTTCATAAATGGAAATTCAGCTGTTTAAGTCACTATCGACAAATATATTAGAATAAAAATTGCCTGCATTAATTACAAAATACAGGAACTAGCTGGAAATTGATTTCGTTCTGAAATTACTTTAATGAGATTAAAACAATGCAACATATATTCGCAGTTCCCCACAAAAATGTTCATAAATGTCTCTTGTATATCTCGGTAACTTAAATGCATGCTGAAAATTGTATCGAAATCAGTTGACGTTGTTATAAGTTATAACAAATTAAAGATGACAAAAATCGCAGTTTTATCACGATTGGAAGAAATTGGAAAAAATTCAAAAAAATTGGAAGAAATCTGCGGTTTTTTAAATCTTTCAACGCCTGTAGCTCGACTTTAGGTTAACCGATTTCGATCAAATGTTCAGCACGCATATAAGTTACAGAGATCTACGAGGAGCATTTTTAAAAAATTTTTGTTATAGACTCAGATAAAAAAGTTAAAAACGAGAGTTTCTTATCTTTTTTGTCATCCTAAGTAATAGCAAAATTTTAAAAAGGCATTTTAGTCATCGTCTAGTAGACTAGTCCCTCTATCACCTAACAAAAATTCGAGCTATTTAGTTGAGTTTTAAAAAAGTTATTACGTTTTAGAAGGCGAACGAGTACTTTCATGGGCACTGTAAATTCTCTTAATAATTTTACTGTTTCGTATTTCTGTCATAAACGCATAAAATCCGCAGTCTATTATTGACAAAGAAACGAGGCACGATCTCCCGAGCCGTATCTTCCGTGATAGAGAAGTGTTTTAGTAGTTGGAAAACTCACGATAGAATCAAACGCGCGGTCGTTCCCTTCTACTGGCCATCTACGAAGTAATCGACATGCGACCGTTGCTTATACCGTCACGGGTGTATCACACCTACCCGATAGTGTATAGTTCTTCCGGATTAGTTGCGAGACTACTGCGTAAAATAATAAAAATAGCGTAAATAGACGAGTGCAAAATCCGTAGAAGTAACACACCGCAACCCTCTCTTTCGTGAAGTTTTTCTAAATTTCGGAGCAGCTATGCTTTTCGATCAAAACACTATCTAATTGCATATATTAATCTACGCCCAATTATCTCAACCAGGAATTATAAAAGATTGAGATTTATTCTCTAAGATTTATAAAAATTCAGACAAATGACAAATAATTGCTTTGGTGGAAAGAACAGTTCATTTAATCGTTTGATCGAGGGAATTCGATGATTTACTCAAATTCGTCGAAAAGATAAATAATTAGGTGTGGAGGGAACAGCTTGACTAAGCGAAATGAATAACGGTCGTGCAAAATAATTTATCGCATCCTGAGAAAACAGTTTTCTGCACGAGTCGAAGTTTCTGAGTAACAGCAATCGTGGGTCCGCCAAGGACGATGAGTTCCGGTGGCGATAACATTTAACACACGGGTCTTGCTGCTGCTCGCAGAGTTATTATAGTTTTCGTGACACGATATCGGTGTCTTGGATCGGACTGGTTCGCGATACGGTAAAGAAACTTGCGACACGGAGTACTTTCTTGCTCAGAATTTGTCGACGGTTTCATGAAAAGTCTATCACTTTCGGTGGATTCATATACGTATATATGTACATAGCTTTTGTTAACTTAAATGGTACTTACACGGGTGGATTCCTGTACTTCTTCTGAATGTGCAGGATCGCCCTGGGACTTTTAACGAAAGCGTAGGTTTGCCTCTTCTCCATTTCCATCGTCGGGATGTTGTAAGACTGCACCCCTCGGTTGCACATTCGACATAGCTCCGAAGTTTTGGTACCCATGGTGCTTCTCTCTCGATGCTTCCTCCGCGAAAATCACCGTTTCTTTCTTTTCGTATTAAATGATTGAGTGATCACGAATGTGTTCCGTTATGAGAGACGTCCCTGCGAAGTTCCCTTTACCTGGAAGGTCAATGATATAACCCAAAACTCTGTTACAGATTTGTGGAAGGACTTCCAGTGGGGTAGCCAAGGTAACATAAACAGGAGGGCTGTCTCTTGTATTGATATAACTTCTGGAACGGGGGCCAATAAATTCAAATTTTATTATCGTATAAATTATAAATGATAACAGAAGGAATCGACTGATTACTCTTATTGTTGTATGACGAGTGAATTTAATGCATCGAATTTTTTAAATATATTCCTGTACCTGTAATAAAGTGAGAGAATTCTTTATTGACGGATCAGTGTTCCCTTCAGTCAGTAAAATCGGCGACTGTAGTAGTAACGATAGTTTAGTAGGGTCGCCAGAACATCGGCCAACCTTCACTCGATTTTCGAAATGGGCAGGGATGGTAAAGAAGATTGATGGGCTGTGACAGAAATGAAGTATAGGGTATACTCAATTCTCGCTAAGAACAGACGTGTCCGTGACGAATGTTCTGAAATACCGACACCGTTAAAACCCAGAGGTCCTCTGCCAAATTAGAGAACAGTCAGCTAGAGAACTACGTAAGAGTGCAGCACAAGAATTTCGTTTCTATTTTACAGTGTTGTCGGCTCTAAAAATAAAATGTGTATAATGTTGCAACTTTCGAGACTTTCCAGATCGTCGAATCATGGAGGGAAAGTTTGTAGCTGAAGACTCAGGAGAGATTACGCAACAGATATATCTATAATTATTTGTAACAGAACATTATTTTATAAACATCGAAATCTCATTTGCCAGATAGAGGTATACAATTTTACATAGTTATTCGCCCTAATAACTCAGGCTTTAATAACTAAGGCCTTAATAACTAACGCCTGAATAATTAACGCCTTAATAACTAACGCTTAATAATTAACCACTTAATAACTAACTGCACCTCAACGAATTATTGCGAACCAAAAGTGGACGAGGGAAGTAATCTTCGGATAATTTGCAATTTGGGAGTAATTTTCGAAATATGATTGATTCAAGGAATTATTATATCAGGCTTTCATTGATTTTATTATCTCTAGCTTTCAAATCGTAAAATGTTACATAATAAAAATTAAGTACACGTAATTCTCGACTCTCATTAAGTAGCTTAAATTTCTGTAATGCGACTGTGACAGCGGTAACCAAGTATACCTTGCCACTGATGGTATTGTTAGGTACCTTCTTTATCGTTGTAGTCTTCAGTTTCGAACAATTCCCGCAAGGTGCTCCACAGCCGATTTCCCAACTGCAGCAATCGCCTCATTAGCACCCTTCAGTCATCTTCATTTAAGCACTTCAAAGCATCTTCGAAATGTTAATTATTTTAAACTCCGCATTTTTTTACAATTAACATACCAGTCGACTTTCACTCTTTAGCTAAAATCTGTCGCGATTTCTTCCCCCCAAAACATCAAAATTTACCTTACGAACCCCACGTATATTCGATAATTTTTTCCTCCACCTCACCCACAATTTTCATTTTGAACTGTTCAACAAAAATTGCCACGCTCCGCGGGCCAAGAGGAACACAAGGTGACCGTCATTAGCGTCGGTTGTTCCTTCATGGTCACGAATGTTTGAATTAATGCGGGGGTGTGGACGGAGAAGGGCGTTCCGAGTTAGTTAGACGATCGAAGGGTGGGTCAGGAATGCTTGTCCTTCCTGATTCGGTCGAAAGGAGGAAGAAGAAGGCTCCTCGAGGAGATCGATCCGAGTGGAAAAAGAAATAGAGAGCACGCGGAGACGCGGGATTAGAACGAAGGTGAGGAGGGCGAGGAAGCAGCCGAAGAAGACCGGGGCGTAGGAGGAGGCTCGACGAAGAAGGTGGGACGAGGAAGAGGGGAACGATTTTGGCACCCCGCTGAGCCTCCTAATTGCCTCGCCATCCTTCCCTCGAAACGTCCAGCACGCCCTTGAACCCTCTCTCGGTCCGCCAAACGTCCTAAAAGCCTACCGAGAGGTCCGCGCCTCCTCTTTCTCTGGTGTTCGTTCGCCGGGCGATCTTCCTCTTCCTCTACCACTCCTTTCTCTTCATCCAGGACGGTGAATAAGCAACATCATCTATCACACTGCGCGAAACGATATATTTGTTTTCGCTGGACCTCTTTAATTATTTACATCCAGCCTCCGAGTGGAATCCTCGGGAGTGCCCCTCCCCGCGCCTCCTCCCGCCGTTTTCATCCACGAGTCCACGGAGGAAAAAGCGCTGGAAGGACTGGTTCGGGATAGAACCCTTGAAATTTGCTACCAGAGCTCCATTATCCGGGGATAGATCGATCGGAAAGGAGGCCGATTATCGCGGTGGAATGTCCGTCCTGGAATTCGTGATGAAATTCGATCTCGCTATTGGAACCACCAGATAATGACTAGGAAGTCTGGGGGCGTGGTAATGAGGGCCGGAGCCGGGGCCCCGTTCCTCGGAGCGCGACTGCTCTCTCCCCTGTCCGTTTCGCGTTCCTCGACAGCGGCCGGGCCCCGTGCCCGGCAACTTTTCTAGCCGGTTCCCGGTTCTCTAGTGATAAATTACGCCCGGAATATCCGCGCCTCCCCCTGTCCAGTCGACGAGGGCATGCTCGCGTTCCCCGTTGCAAGAGACACCCCTCGACACGGGGCCTCGGGCCTCCTCGAAGCCCACTTCGTCTTCTTTGGCAGTTTCATCTGGGCCTACTAGGCGCAACGCATCAATCTTTGCTTCGCGAATCAGGACCATCGCGCCCCCGTTCGTCCACGAGGTCAGCGGTCCTCGAGCAGGAATTCTGGCGAGTCCTCATTATGCTGAAATTACACCCGCTTGCTCGGGTTTGACGGATTTTTAATCACCTGACCGTTTTCGCTAACTTCCTCTCGCCTTTCGGTCTACTTTCTTCGCGAAATCTTTGGAGTTTCGAATCGACGGCTAGCAGTTTTTATCATTCGTGATTGAACGTTGTCTTTGTCACTGGTTATTGGAGAGGCAAAATTGATGGAATGTGGAGAACCATTTTTGCCGTTATCTTGCACTCGAAAGATGTTCTCCGTGTATCTTGGTTATTTAATGGCAACTTTTGAGATAAAAGTACGCTCCAGTAAGAAGTGTGACAATTATTGGTAATAATAAATGAACATCTATATATATATTTTATGTCTCTTTATTAAAAATGACATTCGTTATAATTAATATAATATAAATACGAGAATGAGATAAGACTTCCTAATGGTGTTCCAATATCGGCAATACGGCCGAGGAGAGGGTGATAATAATTTATATAGAAAAATAAATCGAAAGTACAGAATATAAATATTTCAGTCGAGGCTTCGTTGTCGCGAAAATCGACTTTGAATATTCATCATCTTCGATAATTCTAGCATTAACGAAGTAAGTTAGTAACTAAATTACATGTCTTATTTTCATTTAAATTTACTATGAATCCATAGGCAGAAATGAGTAACACAACGCATCATGTTGATACCGATGATAATAATACTATTTATAAGTGACGCATGGCTTTTATCAAGATCCATCCATCTAAACTATTCAAAACCATAGTTTACGCGTACTCGTTGAATATTCAAAGCCGATTTTCTCGACAACGAAGCCTCGAACGAAAAAAATTGTATTTCTTATTTTCGATTTGTTTTTCCACGTAAAATTATCTTCTGTATAACATGCCGGAAATGAATTTCATTAGCACGCACTCTTTGATATCTTTCATCGCATACTGAATGTATCAAATTCGCATTAAGATCCACGCGGAAAACCGAACGCTTGTACACGATGTGCAGTAAGAAGAGACACGGTTTATAAAACGACCTAATATTTCGTCGATCGAACACCTCCGAAAATCTGAACCTGTCCGTTTTCTTTTTTGTAGCAGGGTCTCCAATTTGAGGGCACAGCAAACAGAAGACGGCGTCTTCCCGCGAAGAGGCCCCCTAACTTCGAAGACAATTCCCGGGGAATTAGCTGGCTGGAAGTGTTTGCCCGCCCCCGAATATTTCACGGGCGAGGATCGTTCGCTTTTGGTGAAAAGGATCGCTCCCTTGTTTGTTTTACGCTGGCTCGATTGTCCCGTCGACCAAACAGAGGTAAAGGGAGGGCTAAACAAGGAAGCGTCTCGTGCCTATCGTCTCCTCTCCGCGGCGGAGAGAGTCTCGTTTACACCGCAGCCACCTTTGTCTCCTCTTTCCTCCGTTTGCCTATCGTTTTCTCCTCTGCCTCCGTTCCTCTGTTCCTCGTTTCCGAGAGCTGGCCGTGCCGAACAGTCGTAAAAACCGTCGCATACTTCGGAAGATAGGAGGTCGCGCGCGACCGTAGCTCGAATTTGGAACAAGGCCGATCTAATGCGCGGACAATGTTAACTGATGAACGAAGCCCTGGGCCCGTTGCAAAGAACAATGCAGTCACAGGGAAACACGGGAGAAAAAACAATGGGCTCCCATTAGCATCTACCTGAGTCTCTTGGGTCTCCTCTCATGGCCAGTTCTCCCCCTTTTGCTTCCTTCTTTTCTTTCTTTTCTCTTGCTCTCCTCGGATTCTCCTCGGATTCTCTTCGTCCTCCGGCTCCTTCTCGTGCTCATCCTCCTTCCCGCAGCTTCTCCGCCCTTGTTTCTCCGCGCGGGCTGCAACTCTATTCTCGCAGAATCGAGGAAACTTTCGGGATCGCTCCTCCCGGTCGTTTCACGGTCTACGGTTAAATATTACCGCGGTTTTTCAATTTTCGTCAGCCTAATGGCCGGCTGCGGGGACCCCCATCATCTTCCAACTCTCTGTTCTTCACTTTAACTCTTCAATCTTAGTTCGATCGAACAAAGTGCTTTATATTTATGACACTTTTTGTGGTGATTGGCGTAGCAATCAAAGTGTTAATCCAATAATAACAGAGTTAGGGTACGTTTCGGTGGATAATTTGACTCTATATTCCACCGATCTTTTGTCTTTTTGTTGTTTTATTTTTACCAAATTAATATCACGATTGTTATAGGAAGAGTCGAAGGGTCGATTAAAGAAAAGCGATTAAATTTAGAAAATAGTTTTGAATAAAAATTTTGAAAACTCTGCCTCGATCTCTTCGGTAAGAATAGCGTTAAATGTTTAGCTGTATTATTACGAATAATCCTAGAACAGGATTAACATTGATCTCAACGAGAAATCGACGCAGAAGGATTCGGTCATGGAATCGTCGAAAGCATTCTTTCCAAAGTATTTCGTTCGGTGTATCCTACGCTCCGGCCGGGGTATCGTTCGCAGTCGATTTGTCCTAATCATTAGTCGAAGTTCCCCTCGACACTGTGTGCGGACTGTTAGTATTGACAAATAAGAACAAACAGAATTGTTTAAGGTGGATATATCTGGCCATCCCGGCGACTAAACGAATTAGCGCATCGAACGCTAACGAGAAAGAGGCTACGGACTTGTATCCCTGCGCCTCTCGCTTTCCTTTCCTCGAACTCGTACCGAATAGCCCGAAGGGACCGTCTCGTGGCGCCGGTGAAATATCGTTTGACCGCAGGTGGAACCCTCTCTCGGCTCTCGAAAAGCCATAGATCGTTTTCGAAATTTCCACGGGGGCGTCGTGAACCGCCCGGGCCCGTTCCATTTCGAGTTTCGATCGTTTTCACCGTGGCCGAACGGTTATTTGTCAATCGTCCGCAGACAGCGATTACCTTCACAGAATATATTATGCTATCTCACAATATATTACGTTATAGCGTGCTATCGTATCATGTCTTTTGCTTTAGGATGTACCTAATCGTCATTCGACAAGGGCATCTCCCGATAAAATTGACGTTCGAGCCACTTTGTAGTTTTCCTCCTTGCAAATTAATGTTTCAAGGACTTCGAGCAAGGTATTTGTTTTCTACATTTTCCGTTGCTTCCTGAAATTCAGTACACCTTATAACGCAACACATTCGATGTAAAAGTTTAATTTTTAAACACGAACGTTGCACGCATCTTTTCAATGGAATTTAAAAAATTAAAATTTTAAAAATCGATACAGTCCTGCGACAAATGTTTCTCACGTACGAAGTTTATCGAAAATAAGAAAGTGTTGATCGACGTCATCGTGAAAACATCGTAGTTGAAAGATAATCCATTAACTCGGTCGAAACACTTATTGCTAACAGGAAAGATCATCGTATTGTCTCGTGTTGCGTCAATTGAAAAGTGATAAAACAGGAAAAATAGTTCGAGACAGTCGAGTGCTCGTTTGTTGGTAATCGTCGATTTGCAAAAGTAGTTTGTCGGTGCTTAGGAGGCGGCGCCACAAATCGTCGATCGAGGTGCAATTTTCGGCGCGACACCTTACACCTGCACGATCGTTTTTCTCTCATCAGGGTGCAGGACGAGCCCCAGGTTCGAAGCGTCACTGCGTGACGATGCGTTCTTTCCACGAGGTGTTCCCGAGGCACGAGCCTGTTCGTTGACGAGACGAGCTACACGATCCCCTCGCCGAGAACATGGTCCACGTATTCCGCTTGTGTCATCTTGCCGCTAAACTCGAGATTCGACGTTGCTTCCCCAATAAAAGCTGCGTTTACACCGACTGCGAGAAACTGTCCTAAACGATCGGAAGCTTCTTCCAATCTGATTTTTTCGAATCTGCTCGCAAAGTGATTGTATAAAATCGACACTTGAGCTTAGGCGCTATTTAGGCGCAGTTGACCCGCGTATGGCGAGGGGTTGAAGCTGTTGCGCAGCTCTCTCGATTCAATTATTGACATAGAAATAGTGAGTATTGATCTTCGTCGATCCTCCACTTGCTCTTTATTCGGGCAAGAATGAATCTTGATCTTCGGCGTATATCTTTCTTGAGATACGCAGTGACTCGCACTAATATTCGGACGCCTTTTAACACGTCGAGCACCGCGTCGGTCACATATGAGTGACGCTAATTTTGGAGCAACTGTGAAAATTCATTTTTATCGTAATGCGTTCGAACAAACTGAATTCGACTAGGATGATTCGAATGCGAAAGAGTACCAATGTCATCCATTGTGATAAATTTTAACCTTCTAGTTTCGATTTAATTAATTAAATTGCTTTGATTTTAAGGGATTTTTCGTGAGTATTGATCTTCGTCGATCCTCCACTTGCTCTTTATTCGGGCAAGAATGAATCTTGATCTTCGGCGTATATCTTTCTTGAGATATACAGTGACTCGCACTAATATTCGGACGCCTTTTAACACGTCGAGCACCGCGTCGGTCACATATGGGCGACGCTAATTTTAGATCAACTTTGAAAATTCATTTTCATTGTAATGCGTTCGAACAAACTGAATTCGACTAGGATGATTCGAATGCGAAAGAGTTCCAATGTCATCCATCGTGATAAATTTCAACTTTCTAGTTTCGGTTTAATTAATTAAATTGCTTTGACTTTGAGGGATTTTTCGTAGTTGATCGTTGACGTTGAACGTATTAAAACAGAACAACTTTCTAAAAAGTGGACAAAATGACTTGTACTTTTTTAGATGTCAGGGCGACTAATTTACTAGGCAATGCCTGCAAAATTTTGCTTAAAAATTGTAATTATTTAGGCAGAAAGCGAAAACAAGACACTCTCATTTTTAACTTTTTTATCCGAGCTTGTAACAATTCGAAAATATTCATTCCGTTTTAAAAGGTATCCGAATATTAACGCGAGTCATCGTATTTTCCTTGCGGCACGTTTTTCCCGCGCGCGTTACAGTAAACGCAACGATGACCAGCACTCTACATTCCATCGTCTACGAACGGAGTACAGTGCACCTTCATTTAAATGAAATTGGATGCCGGTCGGCGTTCGATTCTCGACAAAAAAATCCACTCGCGTCGCGTGCTCCAAGAGAAGAGTCGCAGCGATCCACGAGTTAGGGATCTCGAGGTAAAGAGCAACCCCGAGCGAACCGGTGTCGGATCGTCGTCACGTACGCACGGCCTGCCTAACGGAACGTCGTGTCGCGTCGCAGCGACGGTAACGGTAGGAGAAACAACCGCAAGCTCATAAAGCGTGCACGGTGGTTCGATCGATTAACGAGACCGGTCGTTGTAGAACAACGGATCGCGTGGTAAACCATTTATGCGTTGTCCTCGCCGAGTAAGGACACGGGACAGGGGGTTGCTGGCTGGTCCCGCACGTTGCATCCCGGGAAAGGAGAATGTATCCCTTCGGAGGGCAGGCTTCGCTTCCCGAGGACGAGCGCAGAGTAAGTATCCCCCGATCGCCGCGAGATAACGGGAGCAGCGCGTAGATCATGTACCAGGATCGCGATCGTGAGCTGATAGGCCGCGTGGCGTTTTGTTCTTTCGGCGATGAGAGCAAGGATCAGATAATTCCTCGAGGGGAGAAGCGAGAAAGAAAGAAAACATCCTGGCTGGTCGTTCCGCACCAGTTCCCGGTACCGGAAAGCAAACCGTCACCGGTCAACCTGTCCGCTCAAGAAAGTCCTTTCCTGGAGACCAGGTAAAACGCAGCCCGCTCTCTCTCCCAGCTTATCTCGCCACCTCCACCACGCTTCCCTCGCCTGCCTCGTGGCCCTTTCCTTCCGCTGCCGCGTGAAAAATGAAGTTTCACCGGCCGAGAAAAGTGAAAAAATGTCTGCGGTCACGAACGCGAAACAGTTAGAGGGTGCACACGCCGAGATCCTGCTCGATCGCACGCCGTTTCTTCCGCTGGCCTTTCTTCTCCAGAGATCGATAGTGCTTACCTCCGCGTTGATCCTCGCACCTGCGATTTGTTCCTTTGGGTGGAAATGGAGTAGCAATTTTGATTCTCTTACGCGTCTTCGAACTCGTATGCTCACTTGCTTGGACATTTTTCGAATCCATTGGTAATACTGTCTTTATTTCTTCGAACGCAATTTTATATTTGTGTCTCTGCCTTCGGATTGTAGTTCTTAGTCTATACTTAGTCCATACAAGTATATTTTTATTGGGGAAAATGGTCCTAAATATATTGTATTATTTTGTCGATAAATATCCTTCACACCAGTTGAAACGTTATTAACCCATTGCAGCTCTACATCGATCCCGACTTTTGCTATTCTAATAGTTATTTGTTGCTAGACTGCGGATCTTTATACAAAATGAAAATTGTCTGTATAAATTGAACGAAACAGGAAATAAATAGAAAATGTGTTCCCCTGTTAATAATTTTAGTACGTTGTAAATAATATACCATTAACGTTAAATGTTTCTAATGTTTCTTTTATGACGTGTTTCAAAAATACTGTAAGTGGATAATCTCACTCACATCATCGGGTTAGAGTGTCCACTTACTGCGGTGAGAGCGACCTCGGAAAATGACTTTGACTGTAGCTTATAAAAAGTATTATTAATAAAGAATTATTAGTGAAAAAACTTTCAGATCCGCCTAAAGCTTTAAACGCAATCTGCAAGATTAGGATACAGTTTCGCGACAATTGCAATACGTGATCAACAATCGATTTATTAAAGTGTTTTCCGTCTTTCAGCACAACGCCATATGGCGTCACAATTGTAGGGTGTGTAAGAACCATTGTGATATTTCTCGACTGTTATAACATCGCAAACTAACGTACGGAAATACGGTCGAATAATACAATCTTGCATCAAATTCTATAACAAAGGGGAGGAAAAACATTAGCCCTCGAAGCTTCGCGTGTACTTTATCGTTCCTAAGGACGTTGCGTAAATTATTTAAAACGATTTAGTGACATTTCTGTTTTCCCGAGGGTACGACAGGGCTCCGAACAAAGCAAAGAGCATCGTGGATCGTTGGCGACCGACGCGTCGATCGATCGCGAATGTCATAAGGTCGTGACCGTATCGTTCGATACGCAATGCAGATCGAGCTCCGCTTCGAATATCTGAGCGAACCGGGCGAAGAGATCTCGTCTGCGTCGATCACCTGCACGGAGGCCATCGCCTGGCCCATGGAAAACCTGGGGCATCGACGACGATACGGGGTTCGGGGAGGGAAGAAAAACAGAACAGAAACGATGCCGGCTCGATCACCGAAGATACATAAATGCATTAACGAACAGCGACTCCTTTCGACGCCCCCCTTTGCTCCCCCCTGCTTCTGTCTTATCAGAAGCGAGTCGCGCAAG
Source organism: Megalopta genalis (assembly GCF_051020955.1). Lineage (NCBI taxonomy): Eukaryota > Metazoa > Arthropoda > Insecta > Hymenoptera > Halictidae > Megalopta > Megalopta genalis. Next base: position 15,707,579 of record NC_135022.1, on the reverse strand, counting down.
GGATATCGGAGTCGCTGTCCGATTCTCGTCCGAGTCTTTATCACGTTATATATCCTACCGTCGGCACATAGATAACGCCGAAATACATCCATTATTCAGGCATTTGTTCGCATATTACGTAGGCATCGACGTGCGTGTCCGACTTATCGGAGCCGGCATATCGACGTCGCCACCTTTACGTAAGGACGCTCTTAACGCCGCTCTCGAAGGATATTAACCGGGGCGATCGGCTATTGTTTTTCCACATTTCCAGAATATCGGTTAACTTCGATCTACCTTGGCGCAGAGTTACGCAGTGGAAAACCATTTCCATGGAAAATCGACCTGCGAGGTCCGCTCGACGAGTCTGGGCAGATGAACTGAACATCGGTCGACGAGGAACGTGCGTTCGACTTTGTTCTGTCGAGGAGGATCGGTAGCTTTCCTCGGAGCTTCCTTCTTTCTTCTTCGAATCATCCCTGGCATTGTTAAGAAGGTGTTCTAGTCTAGAGCGCAATTAATGTTTTCTTTTGCGGTTTTTGGAAGAAATCTGGAACTAATGTTCGTATATTTCGTATATTTTTTGCCTGCATTTAAAGAGTACGCACAATTAGTTTAATGTAAAAATATTTAATATTCTATGAGAGCTATTTCAGAACAACATTTCATGTTGAAATTAAAATTTTCAATATCTTCGTGCGATCCTGGTTTCAGCGATAGCCACGTTTATACCGAGTTCTCTTTATTTTATCTTATTTACACTGAAGCAGCTGTATCTCGTGAACTATTCAATATTTCTACATTAAACTATAATTGTGTATGTTCTTCAAATATAGACGAGAAATATGCAAAACAATCCGATACAAATATGTGTCCCAGTCTTTTTCCAAAACTCTCGAAAGAAAATGTTAAAGTATTGCTATTAATTCTAGACTAAAATATCCCCGTAAGTCGTTCCAAAAAGATGAACGATCTTCCCGAAAGTTATGATCTTTAGATCGAGCGAGATTGTCGCGGGTGATCGTGGATACAAATTCTGGAACCGGAGAACCAGTAGACTTCGGAAATATTACGAGAATATTTGTCCACGAGAAGAAAATCATTTCTGCGGGAACTACGATTCCCGGAGGGTCCGAGGTGACATCGAGGACCGGCTGGAAGTTAGGCAGACGTACTGGCAGAGAGTTATGCGCCGGACGTGGCTTCCGCGACAGTCACGGCCGAATCTTCGGCGCGATCTCCCCGAAGATCCTCTGTTTTTGTTTTACAGCCACGTCCACGGCCACGGGTCTCCGATCTATCGACGCGTTCATCTAAAAACACGCAGGACAATCGGTACAGTTGTTCGACCTCTTGCCACGCAACCGAAAAACCTTCGTTTCTTCTGTTCGCCAGCGTATCGCCCGAAATGATCTACCGAAACCGACGGAGAACGATTATTCTTCGGAGAAGCGCTGTTCGGATGTTAGCTCCTGGTGGCTGCTGGATGCCTGACCGTGGGGGTTGTTGGCGCGAACGATTAGCGCGATTGTCTTGCCAACCATACAGCTACAACCTTTCTTCTGTCTTTCTTTAGGGTTGCATTGTAGCACGAAGCTTAACAGTTAAACGACCGCTTACGAGATTTCCCGTGTTTCAATGCTGAGGCGAACAATCGACGAAAAATTCTAAACAATCGGTAAATGAAGATGTTCGGATGAAAAAGGACAGAGTCATAAATCTAGAAGCTTTTGAAGGCAATTCTGGAATAAACACTCTTTTAAAGAGATTCAAAGTATACCGCAATGTGCATACCGCGGTCTTAGAGTAAACCCACGAGAAATAATGTGCGGTCATTTAAGTGTGAAGAATAAAAGATCATTTCAGTACGAAGTTTTTCGACTCCTGGATCGTCGAGAAGTTTTCTTCATTCTGAAATCTATAATACCTCCCCTGGTGTTAAGTTAAAAATTAATTGCAGTACTTGTTGACTCCTGTACATTCTTCTTTCGTTTATGGATCAATCGGAAGATTTTCTTAGCATTAAATGCACTGTATTGCATGTATACGTATATATGTATAATATATATGTATAATAAAATAAAATTACGTGTAGGATTCCATATCGTGATTCTTCCGATCGGATATCTCGATTAAAGAATCACCCGATTTAATATTTTAAAGAAAGAGATATATATATATATATATATATATATATATATATATATATATATATATATTCTAATATAAAGTTCGATGTACAGGGTGTCCCAAAAATGACTCACAATACGAGTCAAATAATAGTTAAATAGTAATAAATAGGGGGTTCCTGAAGTCGTTCGAAGCAACTTTCTCCTTAGCGAAAATGCAACCCACTGCTTTGTTTACGAGTTATTAATGAAAAACGGTGGCCAATGAAGGTCAAGCTCGGCTAGCGTGAGGTGGTCCAGCCAACGAGCGCACGAAGCCCAGTTCTGCTGATTGGCTCGATCGTCTCGCGCCAGCTGATCTCGCCTCTTATTGGTCACAGTTTTTCGTTAATAATTCGTAAACAAAGCCGCGGATTATGTTTGCGCTAAGGAAAAAGTTACTTCAACTGACTCCAGGAACCTCCTATTTCCAGATTACGAGACATTTTTGGGACACTCTATATAATTCTTCGAGGCTGGACGCTTCTTCAGCGAAACGTTTTTGTTTTATACAAGATTAAACGTATATTACAATGAGAATAATTGAATTCTTACAAATTTAATTACCGACTCGAGAAGTTGAGAAAGTGAATCACAGAGTGAATCACAAAAATAAGAGAAAGTGAATCACAAAGAGGGACGATTTTAATTTGTAAAAGGTCTACCAATTATCCCAACATTAAATCCCGACAGAGACGAATCGCAGTGAACCGCAGTTCAATCATAACAAAACTAAACGACACTTTCGCATTATCTCCGGCACAAAGAATCTCCCGGAACAGAATCTCTATGAGACAACCGTGGAAAAACGAGAAGATTTGCATGAGAATAAAGAACCTAGTTATCGATCGATTCGTGTGGATTTTCACGGTGGGAAAATCAGCCGGCGAACAGGTTGAGCAGCATGGCGCGGCATACGTGGATCGTCGGATCGAGAGAGGAGCATCGCCGAAGATTTTCATGCCGTCAAACAATGAGCGCGAACCCGAGCAGCGGGAATCTTCGAAAGTGTGTCGAAACGATAAAGGAATATCCTCGTCGGCGTGAAAGAGTCGCGTCAAGTTTCATCGGGGGGAGCGTTGGTGGATAGGAAAGAGGATGGAAGTTCGAACATTCAAAGCCGTGAGAATTCACCTGCACGCGGGCCAGGCTGCTCGACGCGTGAAAACGAAAAGTGAGAAGCGCTGGGGGGAGGGTCTCACCCCCGTGCGTTCTTCTCGGCGTTCTTCGTGGATCGGCCATAAATTGTCCACTTTGGGTATTTAAACGATAGATCACACATATGTTTTAAACAAAAGTCGCGGTGATCCAGGTTGCATCGAAATGGTACGGGAGAGAGAGAAAGAGAGAGAAAGAGAGAGTATGAGGAAGAGAGAGAGGAAGAGAGGGAGAGAAAGAGTGAGTATGTGTGTGAGAGAGAAAGAGCGAGTGTATGAGAAAGAGAGAGAGAGAGAGAGGAGAGAGAGAGAAGGAGAGAGAGATAGAAGGGGAGAGTGAGTGAGAGACGTAGAGGAGAGAAAGGGGACGAAACGTAGGGAACGCCCTGAGTTTTACACCATATATACTGGACCAACCCCATAAATCCTTCAACCGACTCGAGCTCCGCCAGCCACGCGGCTGTTTTCTAATATTTTGATTTATGCCGCTTTCACTGGGCTAATTTGCCGGCCTTTATCCTTTATTTGCGCGTTTAAGGGTGAAATTTGTCCCTGGAGCCTGCTCCGGGCCCCGCCACAATGCACCGTGTCAAGGATCGCTTTCCGTCGACCATTGTCGACGATGCTCGCAGCGCGGCGGTTTTGTTCGGGCCCCGAATAACGCCGAGGACGCCGAGCCCCGAGGAACCGCGGGGGTGAGGCTGCTTATATATACTCGGTTGCGAAACCTCTTTAAAATACCACGATACCAAAATATTTGAAGGAGCTGCGGCTCGCTCGATTTCTCGGCGCAGGGGGGAATCCGCGATCGGTATCCTCTTCAGACCGAAATTCTTCGGGTCACAAACAGATCGCTCTGTGAATCGTAATTAAGGGGTCATTCAATGGAATTCAACGAGGATCAGGAATTAACATAGCTACAATGATGTGTAGATTATCATAGACACAATACTCACGCAACGATAGACATTGTTTTATATTTAATCTCGTGTGACCTGCGATTTCTTTCACAACTGCATTGATGTAAAATTCTTCGTTCTTAATAGCTTCCTTGATAAAATGGGACAATTTTTGTATTTTTATGTCTTCATTTATTTTCACCCCTAGTCTCTGATAACAGAAAAATCTGTTTCGTTTTAGAAGAAATTAAGAACATTCCGATTTAGTGGATTATGTATGAAATCTTCATCACGTATCTCACTTGTTGTTACAATGCAAAGGGTTAATAAAAAGGGTCAATAGAACATCAGAAGATTTTATTTATTAATATTTCTGCCCATTTCGTAAACTCTTTTCTAAGAATTATCTAATACGTATGCAATAACAATCTTCGTTCTGAATAAACACTAAAATTAGTTTGTCAACAAACCATAATATCGGAGGAACACAGATTGTAAAAGTCGATAAGTGGGATAAATGTAAGAGGCAGGTACCAATGCCGCCACCTGCACGTCAATCGTGACACAACTGAGACGGAATGAAGAATACACAGATAGATACAGACATCAGCAATTCTATATAAACATAAACATCATCTTTTATTGTAATAACGAGTAAAATCATTAAAATATGAAGTTATATAAAACAAATTGTGATTTAATTGACAATGCAAATTGATAAGATTGTGATACCTTTAAATAAACATTAACAGTTTAACAAGAGAATATAGAATAATCGACTGGCGATGATCGAGCACGTAAGGATCGCGATCTGTGACCGAAAGAGCCTGCCGATCCACCGTTCCTCCGTGGAGACGCGTAGGAAAGGGGTCGTAACCGGCGTCCGCTTCGGGGGCGGACAGCAACAGTCATCGAAACGGAACGACGAACCGTAAATTACGACAACGTCGTGGCTCCTCTTTCGTTCCGGACCTGCGATCTTCTGTGAGCGCGTTACGCCGCTGCAAGGAAGGGAAAAAAACACACGAGGAGAGCCGCTCTTCCATGCTAAACTTCCTGGGGATCCACGTGGCTCCTCCATTGTGCCCGCAATGGTTCTAATGATTCGTTCTGATCCGGCCGCGTCCCTCCGGGGTTCGTTTCATGGCGTAGAAGTCCGCGAGCACCCCTATACCAGCACGATACCAATAAAGAACGAACAGTCAATTCTGCGATCTCGAACATTTCTCTCGACGCGTCGATTGCCAAAATCGGAGTCATTAAATCGACTCAGCCGAAGGTGAAAAGACGGTAAAAAATAAAGTACAACAGTAGAAGTTCCACTCTTTGAAACTTGTTCACTTCGATCAGCATATGATTTTTTTTTATAAATTTATAACGGTTCAAAGATCGATCACCTTTCGGTCAATGTAGATCCTTCGAGCCAACTTTAAAACGCATAATTCTAGATTACCCCTTTACCTATAGTTCTGAAACATATTTGGCAGTTACTGGACTCTAGTTCAAAGGTCTCCTTAAAATTCCATCAAATTTTGTTGGCCGGTTTCGTTATCGAAAGCGTTTTCCGCAGTTGACTTTCGAAAAGTCGCGAGAAGGAGGATTTTGGTGACGCGTGCCCCGACGTTATGGGGTGTGTCTATGGGGTGGTTATTCCGAGGGGATCATCGCCGGACGAGTAATGGCTTGGTAATAAGAGGTGGATAGGGGCTGTAACACGCGGCGACCGGAAACGATTCAATTCGTAGACGTCTCCTCTCCAGCCTCCACCCCTAACTGTTAATTTATCGTTTGGTAAGTGACGCGGCTTATCGAAAGGATTCCGGGCCAAGAGACCGGCATTGTTCGTTGTTTGCGAGCACCCGGCCACTGTCGATCGTCGCTTTGTGCTAGATTTTGGCTGGCTGCGGCAGTTTCCGTCGCGATCTCCGCCGACGACGTCGAACAAAGTTCTCCTCGCCGGTACCCGCCGGCGAACTTTCCTCGATAATGTCCTCCTCGCCGAAACTGTCCACGGTTAAAAGAGCTCGGAAACAGGGACATCTGTCCGCGGATCTACTCGGTCGCCTTCAGCGATCCTGCTGAGCTTGTGTCGAACAATCTCGCGATGAGGAATAATAGAAACGCGGTGACATGTCGTCTCGACGCATCTGCTCCGACGACGCGACTACCGGAGACAATCGGCTGCGATTTCAGAGATGAAGAAGTTCCCGTTTCTTGGTATAGCGGAATTTCTGGGGTATTTTTCTCAGACTTATTTTATAGATCCGAGATCTACTACTTTCGGTGCTCGGCGTTCTTTCAAGAAATCGTAGTTGACTCTGGCAGTATCAGGTTAAAGTGAATCTAGCTTTATCAATTTTATTTTATTAATTGTAAGGAGATACGTTTCTGGAGGCTTTTATTCATTTTTATCGTAGATTGTGTATGAATGAACAGATCTACAGTAAATTCTCCCCAATTTTCCTTCAGCTTGTAAACAGAAATGGAGAATTTGGGAAGGGGAGATAGGATTATACTAGCCTCGTGACTCATTTTTATAGTTGTCAACAATTATAGAAACGAGTGTTAAAAAAGAGGCACGGATAATCGTATCACCTCTTCACAAATTTTCCATTCTTGTTTACAAGCTGAAGGAAAATTAGAGAGAAATTTTTGTATTCACAAAATTTTTATTCAATATACAAATCTTTATTCAATCCATTTAAAGAAATCGTAGTTGACTATAGAAGTACCAGGTTAAATTGAATTCAATTTTATAAATTTTGACTCTAGAAGTACCAGGTTAAACTGAATTTAATTTTATAAATTTTAATTCTAGAAGTACCAAATTAAACTGAATTTAATTTCATAAATTTTGACTCTAGAAGTACCGGGTTAAACTGAATTTAACTTGATAAATTTTGCTTCATAAAATGCAGAGCTACGTTTCCAGAAAGCAATTAATTTATATCGTACCAATAAAACTAAGATTATAGCTAGTTGCCCTAAATTTTATAAATACCGGTGAAAATAAATAAACGGTGTTAATCTTCCGGATGAATGTAGATTCGTGTCTAATCAGAAATGCCTTCAAGAAGATTAATCAATTGTTCTTTGAATATTTCGCCCGATTTTAAACCGATCGTTGGGTTTCTTTGCCAAACTTTGAGACAAAAGCGCACCGCCTTGGAACCAGCTCCGTCGGCGTAGGATTCATTTCACGGTCGATGATTCTTTTCTATCTTCGTCGAGCGATCATGTGGGTGTCCGATAGCGACGCCCATGAAGAAACTCTAATTCGGATTTGTAGGCATTCCGGTCCCGTTGCGAGAAATGAGGCGTCGTTTATCAGCTGTCGGTACTATGGCGTGCTCGCGGCTCTTCGTAATGAACGGTTTAACCCTTGCTTCGACAGCGACTGGGTCGGGGAAGACCCAAACCGTAAATTCTATAAGTTCTTCATCATTCTGAAATACGATCTTCTGGATCACTAGTACGTTGACTTTTTAAGTTAATATAGGAAATCATAAATACTAAAGTTACAAACATTTTTCGATACAGGGTGAAAGGTACCCTATTTTAGGGCGTCCTTTGTTTTGGTTTCATTCAAAACTGCAGGTCCTTATTTTGGTAGATGCGTAACAAATATTAAGACGAATTCGCTGATCCTTTATTCGTTCATTTGTCAAGGTCTTTCAAGAGAACTTACCTTCATGATCCATGAAGAAAGGATGTTGATCAACTACATCTAGTCGTTTAGTTTTGGAAGCTAAGGATATCGTGTACGGTCTGCTGTGACTGAGTTGTCAGCTTCAGGGACCATCATCGAGGGTTAATTATCACCGAGTTTGATGGACGACCTCGTAGCCCTGACGACAGAGACCAGGGATCGTTTTCCTCGAGGACAACGGGGAAGTAGTCGAAGGATGCCGAGAGAGACGATAAAATTTTCGGAAATTCTTCGGTCGCGAGGAGACGAGGCATCGCTGCAGCGAGGATGAAAACGATGGTACGTGAACGCGGGGGAGGATAGGTGCGGGGGTGGGGTGGGATGGCGCGAGTCCCGAATCCAGCGCCGAAGCAGGAATATCGGGATAATACATTGGGGTCCAGACAGGCCTTGTTTATAATGGGTTGAACAAGGGTGCTAGAAGCCAGTGGGGGCTCCGGCCCCCCTAAGGCGCGGGTCTTATGGGGCCCCATAGGGACCGGCGGTGTTAACCGGCGGGCAGTCTCACTGCGGTCGGTGTTTGCTCATGAGCCGCGCGTGGTATTTAGGGATAACAAGAGGGCCACTTCATCATCCGCTGGAACGACGACCCCACGATCCCTTTCTGCCTCTGCTTCGTGTGTCCTCTCCTCCTCTTTCCTCGTCCGCGCCTCTATCATTTTCTTCGACTCTCGGTCTCGCTCTCTCCTCCTCTCTCCTCCTCCCTTTCACCTCTTGGCCCGCGAGTCTTTCGTTTCTCCGGCATCCGCGCCACCCCACGGTCTCCACTCCGTCTTTTGTTTCTCGCAGGAGTTTGTCCGCCCCCGCGGCTCCACCTTCCCCACCGAGAACGCGGGGAAGGTTCGTTTCGATTTTGGGAAATCGATTTCTCCTCGTTAACGGCCGAAATGCCTTCCCCGGCCATCTTGAAACAAATCGATTCCCAAGATCCTCTCGTAAGTTTCAGGCGAGGCTCCAACTCGCAGATCGAGAGATTCGAGAAAGTTGGACCCGAGTTCTTCAGCTTCGGATGTCTGGGACGATGCTCGGTGCAAATTGACCAGAAATCATCAACAAATAACGTTACCTTCCTTTTGATCAGCTCGCGACGATCAACTTAAATCGAGGGCTGTTTAATCGATCGCACTATAAAGATCTGCTATCGTTTCTCATCTATGCATCCAGTTCTATTTTTTCGGACTTTCGCCAGAGGAATGAGGATGACACCTGCGATGACCAGCTTCTTTCGAAAAGCAAACTCCAGGGATATATTTCAGAAAATTGACGAACGATTGGATATCAGAAAACGGTTGCTTTGGAGAAGAGTCGATTCTCGAAGTCTGTAGTTAGAGAATGCGGCGTCTCGCGTGGCCGTGTTTTGAGGAGCCTTCGAGCGCCAGGAGGAAGCAAGCCGGAGCGGATTGAAGAGGGCTAGAGCGGATCGAGGAAGCGCTGGGACGTCGATCGAGGGATCGGTGAGAAATCACGTAGGCGACGTTTCGCCGGTAGATCGATCGATCGGTCGGTCCCGATGGCAGGGAAATAGATTCCCGGCGGCTCGCCCCGAAAAATCGTCGCTCTCCCCGGGTATATGGATCCCTTTTATGGTAATGCGGTGTTTATGCGTTGACAGTCGCCGGCGCTTCCGAACCCGGGGAAAGTATGCAAATCCCTGGTAGTCAAAGATTGAATTTCATTCGGCGGTCTCTAGGAACGGGGCCCTGGTGTGTCCGGCGCACACCCGCGTGTCCATCGTCCGCAACGTCCGCGGCCAAGATAACCTTTCGACACCCGAACGACCGACGACTCGGCCGACCTTTTGACAGCAGCCTTCCTGCTTCCATATGCATCGACTCCGCCAACGAGCCCCGGATCTGGGGACTTTTGATTTTCAGCCGATCGGCTCTTTGCCCTCGGACGGCCATTTTTCCTGGCCGTTTCCCACGTGGTCGCGTATCGGGGCCGATCATCCTCTCAATAGAGGAGACAGTCCAATGACAGTATTCTGCTTCTACATTTTATGGGTATTTAGACGCGAATAGTTTAACCTTTTAGGCACGACGCGCCACTATAGTGGCTTGCGCGGATGTCATCTCTCTGAACGATGCGCCACTATAGCAGCTTACTCTAATAGCTCACTCATTGTTTCACACTTTTTTTGTCTTCGCATCGATTTACAACAGTCTTAACGATGTACAGACAGAATATACAGTATCAGACTTTGTACAGTACATATCAGACTCTGCCGTCCAGAGAAATAGCGTCGCGCAGAATTCAGCCGTACCTAAAAGGTTAATGATTGTGATAATTCGACGGTCAAAGCTATTTTCAGTATAGAGAAAATGCTTATACGTTCCTTTTATTTATGTATTCATTTTTGGATCAGCGTGAAAATCCAGATGTACAAGTAGTTGTAGAAAACAATTATATGAAGTCCTTTGGAAGCGGACGAAGATATTTTACATTTACGTAAAGAATGAAATTGCAAAGAAATAAATGTAGAAGTTAGTTTGACTTCAGGCACCGTTCTAAACTAAAACATGCAAGGAGATAATCATTTTTGTGAAATGAGCAATAAGCAGGACACAGAATATTGTGTTCGCAGTTTTAATTATGGTACTTGGCTAGTTATCTTCATAATGAGCAGTATACGTGTACTTAATTATTACGAGTCAACTTAATTATTTGTTTAGCTCGTGTACTTACAAAGAACAGTTTAGTGTAAGAGCTACGTCAACTTCGTTATCTTTGCTACGTTTTGCTCGAATATTCTGGAATCACGTTGCCTCTGTAATCTACAACTTAGACATAAGGGTGCAAATAAGCGGAAATTTGACGGAGAATCATTCGGTGAACCGCTTAATCGACGAGGTATATGACGATTTTCGGTTTTATTCACCTAGTGCAACCGTGATTTTTTTAATTTAATTGTCAAATATTAATTTAATTGTCAAAAATCACAAATATGTGATGATATAAGTAAATTGAGCCAAAAAGTAGACCGTGGGACATACCGTACACCGAGGATTAAACAGAGAATGCTAAAGAATTCTGTGGAAAAAATTAAACTAATTGACAAGTCTCGATTGACAAGTAGTCGGTCATAACTAGACCGCGAATTTTATGCATTTATGGTAAAAATGAGCGACTGAGATATAAAATTGTTAAAACACAAGAAGAATTTAATCGTTCGATTGTGCTACCTTCAACTTATCAACATTATTAAAGGAAACGATTTATTCTTATTTAATTTCTGTTGTATACAATCATCTTTGAAATTTTCTATTTTGCATAAAGATCCGCAGTTCAGTTATCATAGTCCGCAGCTGCATTTTTCGAATGTTAACGGTCGTTTGTTCGACAAAGAAAGTTGACTAATCCTTGTCTTTTTTGTGAGCGACCTCGAACGGCAAGCGTATAGCGATTTATCCGGCAAATTTTTCAATGACTGCCGGCCGAGCGCTGTCCAGAAATAACGCGGATCACCCTTGACTAGAGAACACAGCGCGATAACGAGAACGTTGTGGACAACGGTTTTCCTTTTTCCTCCGTTGCGGCGCAATTAATTTAGATAAGGCGGAACGCTCTTAAATATTCAACGCGTCGCGCTCTAGGTCACTCGGGAATCGGGCCTCTTAATTATCTAGTAGCTGGCGAATAAATTTGTCACGTTGGGACACTGTGTCGACGTCGCCGGCGATCGTGTTTCCCGCGGCTACGATCAAACCCCGCAAACCGGCTCGAAGAGGATCGTCCGCTGCGCCTTTGACCCCGCTGGAGGAACTTTGATCTCCGGACGCAATAATTCCAGGCTAACTCGAATCTCCTTCCGGCTCCCTAAATTCGAGGGCCCCCGGTTCATTGCGTATTCTTCGCGACTCGTTCCAACTGCTCCATCCACACGACCGGAAAAAATCTCACCGACTTTTCGTCGCTGGAAATAAATACTGGATCCAACAAAAGTTTTATTTTGCGATTAATCCACGACTGCGGTGTTCCATAGGATCGTAGTACAGTAATGTCTCTCTAATTGCCGCTCAGATTGTCCACAAAAGTGGACAATTTTGAAAGAGGAGATACGATTATTCGAACCTTGCGACTCGTTTTTATAGTTACGAATTGTCAACAACTATTGTAGCAATGTACAGTAATGTCTCCCTAACCGACGCTCAGAGATTGCCCATAAAAATGGACAATTTTGGAAAAGGAGATACGATATTTTCGAGCCTTGTGGCTCCTTTTTTTATGGTTACCGATTGTCAACAACTATAAAAACGAGTTGCAAGGCTCGAATAATCGTATCTTCTCTTCCCAAATTGTCCATTTTAGTGCACAATCCGAGCGTCAGTAAGGGAGACATTACTGTACCTCGTATAATCGGTGCACATTTTGCTGCTTCAAATAGAAATCTTTTAACAGTCGATTTTTATCAATTTTATTTATTTAAATTAATTATTTATCAATTTTTTTCATCAGATGTTTTAAGGTACTTTTTGTAGACACGTTAGTTTTTCCCTGAATCTTAATGAAACATATGCAAATTTAAATTAATTGTTAGAAATTAGATAGTTAAATAACAATTCCTGTATAGTGGATTTAAATGGATTCGAGTCCCGCCGTTTGAATATCAACAATCAGGAAATCGACAACCGAAATTGTTCTAGGTCATCGAAGATTCAACGATACCAATTAACACGTTTGGTGCTACGTCGATCACATATGAGTGGCACTAATTTTTGACCAGTTTCAAAATTCATTTTTATTATAATATATTCGAAGAAATTGAATTTTATCTCGAGAATAGACGTCCTATTCCTCATCTTAGCTTTCTACACAAAATCATAGAAGAAAACTTTTTCTATCCTGGACTTACAGCCTCAATCAATTTTAATATTCCATTCAGACACTCCAGGTGTCCACCTTTCTTGTGGATCCCAATTTATAGACATACTCCATCAGTTCCAATAAATAAAGTGAATAGTCTAGCTAACAAATATTTTGTAAAGGTCGATTTCACATTGACAACGCGGTGTCATTTAAAGCGAACGTAATTATATTGTTAATGCAACAATATCATGTCATTTAAAGAAGAATTTAAAGAATTCGTATCTCCTCTATGGCTCCACCAATAAAAAGACCATTGATATCGTATTATGTGCCCCGCGAAATCAGACAACTTTTGCGTGACAATTTTTTTCTATTGTTATAAGCAAACGAGTTATTCAGGTGGTCTGTTTTATACGGGGTTGTCGTATATATTTATACGGGACACCTATAATATAACTCGTATAAAGGCCTATAATTAGGCCCGTATAATTATGCCTATTAAATAATATACAAATGAATAAATAATTTGTTTATCTACTAAGGGGAAATGGTCGCGAATTTTGTTTCCTAGTATTGCGCGATAGGTGCTCTTGGGAGCGTTCGAAACGAAACCAATCGGAATCTTTCGGTGAATCTCGGGGGGCATAATTTTTCCATTTAGGCTCGCGCAGGATCTACCGCGCGATCGGTTGGCTACACGTAAACAAACGCGCGCTAATGCGAACTAATGTCACCGGGCCGAAACTAACGACCCGACTGTTGTTTCTACCAGTCGTTCCGGCGTGTTTCGTCAAAGGTAAAAACCGTCTGGACAAGTTAGGGTGTCGGAGAGGGTGGACGCCGGATTTTCGGTCGAGGCCCTGTCTAACGCATTTTTCCCGAAGATCATACGACCGATCTGTCAGCCGAACTTCTTACTGCCATAGATATCGGCGATATCGTTCGACACGCTTGAAGCGATGTTTCGACCGAAATTTTTCCGATGTTCGACAACCTTTCCCCGATCTCTTCGATCTTGCATTTGTAAGCGGAATTCTTGGAGAAAATCGCGGCGCACGGTAGTCAATTTCGATCGAGAGAAAGAAAGCTTCCAGTTCGTGGAAGACGCTGTTTATAAATGCAGTGAGTCCAAAAGGATGATTTGAAAATGTCCACGTTTGAGCTGCGGAATCTTATTAAAAAAAAATCATACGACAATGAGCATGATCTCATTTGAAAGCTTGAAGACTCGATTTTCATACCACGTCGATTATTTCCTTCTCAAAATTGTTTGCAAAATTGTTTGAGGCGCAAATTTACAGCAGCGTAAATGCCAGAAACTGAATCGTCTCTAGAAACATTTCCAAATACTCGCATCTGTAGAAACATTAAAAATTTGTTTTCGTAATTGAAAATACCATGAATTTGAAGATTGAATCTTCATCTTTACATCAACCTTTCATAACTTGATGCACGACTTTTTCCGATAGTTTTATCAAGCTTTGAGTGAAAGGTGTATCGCCAATTTCACAGTAACAGAAAATCCAACTTTACCGAACAAGTTCCTTGTTTTTGTTCTATAAAACAGCGAGAAAAATTCGTACGTCAATTTTTGTGTAATCGTTGCAAAGAGGAAGCGTCACACTTGAAAACCATGGTAATTTTTCTCAGGGAGAAAATTTTCCAATGATTCTACGGACACTTCTGTTTGCAGTGTGTTCGAGAAAAAGAATGATGAGAGTTGACTTGGCGGCGCTAGGCGAATGCTCGCAGGAATCGTTTGTAAATTACGTGGCGGTTCTCGGGAACGATCGTGGAACACCGACTCCACCCGTGGCATGGATGTTCTTTGCGGCCTTGACCGGCCAGGAAATCAGAGTCGCCACGAATTCAAATTTGTACAAGCGTGGAACATCGTCGTTCGAGTCGCGTCGCCGGTTCCGACGATAAACTACGCGTTTGATCGGCTTGTAAACGTCCGTTCGTTCTCTCTCGGACTCGGAGCAGGCACTCGGTTCGAGGGGACGACGATCGACACGAGCGTCGAAGCATATTTAACGAA